>NC_141685.1:1549244255-1549844255 GCF_964263255.1 Lissotriton vulgaris
AACCAGCTTGGGCTGCAGGGGCCAGGGGCTTCCCATGCGGCCCCCAACATTGGGTATGGTGAGTGCCCTGGGAGGGCACCAGGGCAACCACCTATATTAAAATAATGACCTGGAGAATGGGGTACCTACAGCCAAAATAGGCTTGGGAGGGGGAAGGATGCACAGGTCCAATGCCCTTTAAAGACCAAAAACAGATCTCGGGTATGGAGTAAACAGGGTCTAATAAGGCTCAGGAATGGGGACCATGTGGTCCCCCTCCCCTTTAAAAATACATTTGGTCCACAGTTTCTCTTCTTCAATTGCTGCTGCCTATACATAGGTTCCAAATCACCTACATACTCTGTCTGTTTGGCCCCACTCCTTCTACATTAGTAGTATGCCACAGTGTTCCCATGATTTTTCTGGTTGATACACTGTATTTTTTTTAATTTTTTACAGAGTTTTATGTAGCGCGAACTTGACCCGTATTGGGTTTTGAGGCAATTTACATAGCACCAGTTGCGTTACATGAGGACATATTCATTTTTGTTAGGCACAGAGAGATTAAGTGATTTGCCAAGAATCGCAGGATGTTCAGCGTCGTTGCCGAGATTTTAACCCAGTTCCCCAGATTCGAGGTCGATCGCCCTAGCCATTAGGCCAATTCCTCTCCCTTGTGTGTTTTCTTTACAACTGCACATGGAAAAATTATCTGAAATTCTTGATGGAGGTGTATGCATCTTGTGATTTATTGGTGCACAGTCTCTTCTGTAGTGACTGTCTAAGATGAGTGGGTTCTTTCTTGTCATCTCCTGGTCTGAGAGCAGAGTCCACGTTCTCTCTTTTAATTGCTGCTGAGTATGCAATGGTGCCAAATCACCTACAAGCTCTGCCCATTTGGCCCACCACTTCCATGTTAGTAGCATGCAATGGTGTTCCCACCATTTTCCAGGCTGATGGACAGTGTGTTTCTTTTATAATTGTACATTGAAAAATGATCTGAAATCCTTGTGGGGGTGAATTCATTGTTGGATTTATGGAACCGCAATCTCTTCTGTAGTGACTGCTCGAGATAAGTGGGCTCTTTCTTGTCGACTCCATGTCTGAGGGCAGAGTCCATGGTTCTCATTTTTAATAGCTTTCAAGTATGTATATGCAACAGTGCTGGGTCGGGGTGAGTTGACCACAGGACCTAGCTGCAGGCCAGGTCCATTTACCAACATGCTGTTGTTAAAGGGCAAAGGCCGTATGTAGTGTAGGATTGGCTGCCTGTCGGGTTTTGCTGCAGGGCCTGGCTGCAGGCGAAGCCCTGAGGTCAACCCCCACTGCTCACGGCTAAAAAAACTATAAATTCACTGAAAAAAACAAAGGTTAAAGTAACATTTATTTAGGTGTGATAAAAAGATCTGTTTTTGTTATAACAAAACATAGAAATTCACTGAAAAAAACAATGGTAAACGTAGCATATATGCCAGTCACAATATTAACATTTTAAAGTAACAAAACACAGAAATGTACCAGTTATACAGAGCTAACTATAGATTGCGCCCCGTCATGGACTGTGTGGGACCTCACATATTGCACCACTAATGACATGTTCTATTACATGATTTCTGACATCACTGATGACATCTCAAATGACATCATTGATTACATCACTGAAAAGTTTCATGCATATTCATCAAACAGCACACAAATAATTAAGAAAACAAAAATGCATTTCCTATAAAAAGTGTGACATAACTATAACTACACTGGTGCTATCACCACCAGTAACATGTTATGCATTTTTTGAAAAACATGAGGCTGTCAGACATTTAAAGCTGTCTCTTGGCCATAGCTAAAGCAAAACTAAAATAACCTTCATAAATTGTGTAGTCATTTAATGCTATTACAACCCTCAGAGACGGGTTACTAACCCACAATTTAGATGAGCATCATATATCTTCTCTCATTGGTGAGAAACAGTTGCAATTTAGTGCGTGCATTCTGTGTCTGCTGATGTTTGTACTGATAATAGAATGGCTATTAATTATTTTTACAGCTTTAGGAACCCACAGTAAAGAACATCCATCAGAACACAGTTGCTAGTATGGAAACAAATGAGCCTCAGAGCGCTCCTTCCACAAAATATGACATGCTTTATTACTCCAAGGGGACCAACAAATATTTTGGAAATAACCTAATGATTTACTATACTGGGTAATGTTCTCCCATTCCTAATGAAATCGCGTGAGGTTTAAAAGCAGACATCTTTTGAGTGGGAAAATAACTTATTTGATGAATATAGACGTCTCAGGGAGACTAACAATGCTGTTTTAACACTTTTCATTCATTACTTCTCATTTTGTAAGCAACAAAAGTGTTAGGATTTTTCATGACACCGTATGTTAAGTCATTTTCGGATATTGTTCTGTAAGAGACAAGGTAAATTGAGAAGCTTGTTAATTTATAATAGTTATACAGTCGTTCATGATTGATGCATTCACCGTTTTTTGTATCTTCAGGGTTTGACTGGGACAGAAATAAAAGTGGCACCCATTAGTGAATTAGAAAGCTAAAAAAGTGGAATTTATATGCTTTTATTTGTGCAGTTTTGAACTTATAAATGCAGGCTCTATAAAAACAAATTGTGGCAGACTGTATGGATTTGATCTTGCTGCAGGCAATGTTCATTTTACTATCAAGGAAATAATCAGTGACAAGCATTGGTAAATGCTTTAGGTTTTGCCTATGAGATTAATAATGAGTTCTTCTTTTGGTTGTACATTTTAGATTGGCGAGCAGTTGTGCAATATAAGCCATCAGATGGCTAACATGCAGGATTTAATATGTGAAATGAAGTTAAATAAAATTAGGTTTTGCCTAGCTGCCAAGTTTCTAGTTTGCTTATGTGTGACATTTGAATATTTTCAGTGTGCTTATTTGTGACATTGCAGTGCTTTGTGTGTGACACTTTACTACAAATAGAATAAAGTATGAAGCCCTTGTAATGATATACATTTCATAAATATCAGCAGTGGTCTGAATAAGCTCAAAAGCAGCTGTGGGTAGTATGTCTCTGTGCAAACGAGAGGCATAGACCTGAGGTAAGCATCTGTGTACCCTCTGGTAGCATGACGAGATTAGCCTTTTACAAAACTCTCTCAACAAACCTGATTTGGAGGAGGTGAACCTCACGTTTGTCATTTGTCATTCTCCAAAAATCGGCATGTGTATTGATTTGAAGAGGATCACCTTTCAAAGCAATTCCACATTACCCTCCCTCGAGGGAACAATGTTGAGAGGCATGCCTTTTATGCAGGTTTCAGATCTAAAATGGATCTAATAAAGTTAAGCTCCAATTTATGTCGTTTATTACAGTTTAGAGTCTAGTTAACATTGCTGGCAAATAAAGGGAAGAAATATGCCACTGTGTCAGTCAAACCTCCGGGACGAGTTTTGTGAATGTAAACAAGGCTAAGGGAAATAGAATTGAGGAAGGGAGCATTGTTAAAGAAGAGGTGAGATGGCATCTTTCTTACAATAGATCGGTTTATTAGGACGAGACCCGAGGACGAGGAGACGGATTCGGAAGAGGGGGGAGTGAGCTGCAGATGGACTCTTGGAAGAAATTCTAAATAGAAGAAAATGTGAGCACCGTCTGTGGCTGTCAGCTGCACTCATCATGGCAGGGCACTAGACTCAGTGGCGCAGGCACTGAAGTAGGATTGTCTTCAGGCAGGACCGGGCCAGGAACGGGCTAGAGTGCGGAAGAGACTGCCTGGGAAGGCTGCATACTAGGGACTGCAGGGCTCGAGCTAGACGCACTAATAGTATTGCTTATTTTGTAAAAGTAGTTTAAATGTTAGAATCCTTTGGCGGGCGTTCTTACTCACCTCTGGTGGTCCATTAGTGCTTCACCTCCTGACCTAAGCACTGCATGTAGCCAATTTCACGCTCAAGTCTTCATGCAAAGCGGTACAAAAGTGGGTATTGATGGACGTAGCATCTGAACCAATCAAACAGTCAACAGATCTGGGTTTAATCCATCACCGTTCTTTAGCCCACTCTGCCACCCCAGTTCAGACATGGCTGTATGCAAATCAGTCTGACCCTGTGCCTCATGGGAAAAGTCCACCCGAAACTGCCAAGCCATGCATTCCCTGGACCAGAAACAAGCTTCCGAGGACCGGTTTCTGGCATATCAGCCGTCTTCAGCCCGGCTTGCTTGAATCCAGTGACAAAGTAATCAAGGGGCTAACATCTGAGCATACCCTACCAACTTATGGCAAACAAAGCAGTACAAAAGGGGGTGGTGATGGATGGAGCATCTGAACCAATCAAACACTCACACCCAGTCAACAGATCTGGGTTTAATCCATCACCGTTCTTTAGCCCACTCTGCCACCCCAGTTCAGACATGGCCATATGCAAATCAGTCTGACCCTGTGCCTCATGGGAACAGTCCAGCCCGAACTGCCAACCCATGCTTTCCCTGGACCGGAAACAAGCTTCCGAGGACCGGTTTCTGGCATTTCAGCCGTCTTCAGCCCGGCTTGCTTGAATCCAGTGGCAAAGTAATCAAGGGACTAACGTCTGAGCATACCCTGACAACTTATGGCGAACACAGCGGTACAAAAGGGGGTGGTGATGGATGGAGCATCTGAACCAATCAAACACTTACACCCAGTCAACAGATCTGGGTTTAATCCATCACCGTTCTTTAGCCCACTCTGCCACCCCAGTTCAGACATGGCCATATGCAAATCTGTCTGACCCTGTGCCTCATGGGAACAGTCCAGCCCGAACTGCCAAGCCATGCCTTCCCTGCAACGGAAACAAGCTTCCGAGGTCCGGTTTCTGGCATTTCAGCCGTCATCAGCCCGGCTTGCTTGAATCCAGTGGCAAAGTGAGCAAGGGACTCATGTCTGAGCATACACTGCCAATTTATGGTGAACAAAGCGGTACAAAAGGGGGTGGTGATGGATGGAGCATCTGAACCAATCAAACACTTACACCCAGTCAACAGATCTGGGTTTAATCCATCACCGTTCTTTAGCCCACTCTGCCACCCCAGTTCAGACATGGCCATATGCAAATCAGTCTGACCCTGTGCCTCATGGGAACAGTCCAGCCCGAACTGCCAAGCCATGCCTTCCCTGCACCGGAAACAAGCTTCCGAGGTCCGGTTTCTGGCATTTCAGCCGTCTTCAGCCCGGCTTGCTTGAATCCAGTGGCAAAGTGAGCAAGGGACTCACATCTGAGCATACCCTGCCAATTTATGGCTTATAAAGCGGTACAAAAGGGGGTGGTGATGGACGGAGCATCTGAACCAATCAAACACTCACACCCAGTCAACAGATCTGGGTTTAATCCATCACCGTTCTTTAGCCCACTCTGCCACACCAGTTCAGACATGGCCATATTCAAATCAGTCTGAACCTGTGCCTCATGGGAACAGTCCAGCCCGAACTGCCAAGCCAGGCCTTCCCTGGACCGGAAACAAGCTTCCGAGGACTGGTTTCTGGCACTTCAGCCATCTTCAGCCCGGCTTGCTTGAATCCAGTGGCAAAGTGAGCAAGGGACTCATGTCTGAGCAAACCCTGCCAACTTATGGCAAATAAAGTGGTTCCAAAAGGATGTGCTCACTTTGCCACTGGATCAACAACAACAACAACAACACAGAACTGTCGCACAGATATACATGTCCTGTCTCACCAGACACCCTATACCCTAGTCTAAGTACACATGTTCTGCACGTCACACATTGTCAACTCTGCATCTGGGTCACCCATCCCCATAGAAATTATTACAACTAGCTCAGTCATGCTTTTAATGTCACCGTAGCGGTTTAGTCGTCGGGAAATCCGGTCCACAATGTAGTAGGAGTCCAGGACATTGACCCAGACAAAGAAGACCAACATCACAACATCCACATCACATGTATCATAAAAGAAACACCACTCAGCACAACATATCTGCAGCAAGAAGTCATGTGCAGGGACACTGTCTATAGTGACATCTCATTAGGATAATCAGCAATTGTACAGTAACATGAGTGTGGGGTGAGGCAAGAGTCCCTCCAAAATGACAATGGTTTTTCACATTTTTCCCTGCAAACAGTGTTTAGGTGGGGTAATGCCTTTGGAGGATGCATGTTGTTGTGAACATTTATAGTCCTGTTCATTTTTATTTTTTGGCATTGCTGAATTAATGCTGTGTTCTCTATGTCACATTGTCTCTTTTGTTTGGCCACTGTGTGTGTACATGTGTTTGGCATAGGCCACCATTTGCCTTTGTTGTTCAAGAGTCATTATAACATGTGGCCAGGGGCCATTTTGTATAGTTGGTGTCCAGCCCATGCCTGCATGTGTTCTTTGTTTTCCAGGCATCCTGCTTGTTGTTGTTGTGACCTTGTGGCTGGTGGACATTTGGTGTAGCGACCCTGTGTGCTTTCCCCATTGGACTGCATTTCTTCTTTGTTTGTGACCATCTCCCCTTGCTGATTGTCGTTGTTTTGACCAAATGGCTGGTGGCCATTTTGTGAGCCAGCCAGTGTGCTTTCCCCATGGGCCTGCATTTCTCCCTTATTTGTAGCCATGCCCACGCTGGTTGTTGTGTGTCCATGAGGCTGGTGGCCATTTTGTGTAGCCAGCGAGTGTGCTTTTGCCTTAGGCCTGCATGTCTTCTCTGCTTGTGAGCATGCCTCCTTGCTGGTTGTTGTCTGACCATGTGGTTGGTAGCCATTTTGTATAGCCCGCCAGTGTGCTTTTGCCAAAGGCCTGCATGTCTTCTCTATTTATAGCCATGCCTCTTTGCTGCTTGTTGTTGTGACCATGTGGCTGGTGGCCATTTTGTGTGGTCAGCCAATGTGCTTTCCCCATAGACCTGCATGTCTTCTCTGTTTGTGTCCATGCCTCCTTTCTTGTTGTTATTGTTCTGACAATGAGGCTGGCGGCCATTCTGTGAGGCCAGCCAGTGTGCTACTGCTTTCCCCATAGGCCTGCATATCTTCTCTTTGTTCCCATTGCCTCCTTGCTTGCTGTTTGACCATGTGGCTGGTGGCCATTTTGCATAGGCATCCAGTGTGCTTTTGCCATAGGCTTGCATGTGTTGTTCTTCTATCATTATATTGCGGCCATGCCTCCTTGCTTGCTGGTTCACCATGTGGTCAGTTGTTGGCCGTTTTGTGTAGGTAAAAAACATCTACACACTGTAAATTAATCACAATGGGTAAAACAATATACTTGGTAAATAACAGTGCCCCAAAGGAAGGAAGTGAGGTAGCGTGATGCTGTGAGAAGAAGGAAAAGTGAAGGGTAGAATTTGTGACATTGAATAAATATCAAATTTCATTCAAAATACAGTGGATATTGTAGAGGCTTCAGAACACTGAGACAGAATAGGGGATCAACACATATCCCATAATACTTGAGAAAGTCTATTTTGACACAGGAAAATCCAAATTACTGCGGGCAGTGTCAACTGAAAAACGAAAAAGAGGTAGCCGTCAACGTTTCGACCCCACGCTACAGTTGTAGATATGATTGTTGCCTTACATCGGGGTCTTCATCAGGACAGAATATATACAGGGTGCACTACAATTTCTGTAAAAATGTAAACAATATGGTATAAGTATGAGGAAACGGACTGTGAATGTCAAGTTACCGTAGTGAGCGGTAAACAAACCATTTAAGATATTGCCATGGTGCTAAAAAAAGATTTACTTATAGCAATGTAAATCTTAAATTCATTAATACATTTATCAAAGAGAAAATCATGTATTTTAACATACGTAATTGATACTCGAAAGAAATTACTGGGGACCAATGAATGGTACCTAATTCACCTATGTTAAAAACCAACAAACAAAAACACAAGCAATCCTGACTCCACCAGAAGAAACCAAATCAATGTCATAAACCAGCATAATATCCTTGAGCAGGTTTGAATTAGTGACATAGCACTAGAAATGGCAAGTGCAAAGGTTGAGCTAAAGCGCAATTGAGGCTTGCGTCTATTCATGAACCAGAGGGACCTTGATCTAATCATAGGAATACTGGCTACACCCAGCTGATTTGGAGCTTTTGATATAGTAAGCTTCAAGGGCTTACCTGTCACCAAAGGCGACGAAAACTATGATGATTCACTGTGTATAGGTCCTAAGATTGTGAGGAATTCTGAAAAGGTCCAAAAAATGTGTACAAGTCGTAAGAAAGAACGAGCATCATTCAGCATATGGTATAATAATCAATAAGACTACCCTCCCACATACCTGCTGGCAAGGGGACTGGGTACGTGTCAATAAATTACCGTTGTATCTGTAGACAACAAATGCGACTATCAGTTATCACAAGCGAGATAATTGGGAAGTCAAAAGGAAGCGCTACACCAGGGACTGGTCTTACCTATGAGTCAGTGTTATTTCCGACTCGATCAAAAGCTCCACTGAGGTCGCCCGAAGGTATGGATGAGCCGGCAAAATGAAACCCAACCGTGCGTCGGTAGCGATCGCACCAAGTATCCGCTTCTGTGGGCGGTAATGGGATTAATTAATGCCCAGCTCACTGAATAAAATGTTTAACAACCTGCAAAATTCAGGCATGCCTTACCCACAATAAGAAAAGGTAGGCGTTTGACTCCTGCCGTCTCGTGTCTGCCTCTCGCCACAGGGGCGTTTGGTCTGGACATAGAAATAATGGAAGGACTCAAATGTCTTCCGGGTCGTTGCTCCGGGAAACAGTATACTAACTTTTACGGGCGTTTCCGGTTAAACACATGAGTCAACAAGACGCCTGGTATCGTTATTCACTTTCTGGGCGCCTTACTACGTTTCAAGTAAAAGAACTTAGAGACATTACACATTACGACGTAGCAATCGGTACATCGTAGCTCAACAGTTATAAGTCTGCAATATCCACCACGGACCTAACGGATAAAGTGAATAACGATACCAGGGCGTCTTGTTGACTCATGTGTTTAACCGGAAACGCCCGTAAAAGTGAGTATACTGTTACCCGGAGCAATGACCCGGAAGACATTTGAGTCCTTCCATTATTTCTATGTCCAGACCAAACGCCCCTCTGGCGAGAGGCAGACACGAGACGGCAGGAGTCAAACGCCTACCTTTTCTTATTGTGGGTAAGGCATGCCCGAATTTTGCAGGTTGTTAAACATTTTATTCAGTTAGCTGGGC
Organism: Lissotriton vulgaris; assembly: GCF_964263255.1. NCBI lineage: Eukaryota > Metazoa > Chordata > Amphibia > Caudata > Salamandridae > Lissotriton > Lissotriton vulgaris. The sequence goes on from NC_141685.1 coordinate 1,549,253,413, forward strand.
ATTAATTAATCCCATTACCGCCCACAGAAGCGGATACTCGGTGCGATCGCTACCGACGCACGGTTGGGTTTCATTTTGCCGGCTCATCCATACCTTCGGGCGACCTCAGTGGAGCTTTTGATCGAGTCGGAAATAACACCGACTCATAGGTAAGACCAGTCCCTGGTGTAGCGCTTCCTTTTGACTTCCCAATTATCTCGCTTGTGATAACTGATAGTCGCATTTGTTGTCTACAGATACGACGGTAATTTATTGACACGTACCCAGTCCCCTTGCCAGCAGGTATGTGGGCGGGTAGTCTTATTGATTATTATACCATATGCTGAATGATGCTCGTTCTTTCTTACGACTTGTACACATTTTTTGGACCTTTTCGGAATTCCTCACAATCTTAGGACCTATACACAGTGAATCATCATAGTTTTCGTCGCCTTTGGTGACAGGTAAGCCCTTGAAGCTTACTATATCAAAAGCTCCAAATCAGCTGGGTGTAGCCAGTATTCCTATGATTAGATCAAGGTCCCTCTGGTTCATGAATAGACGCAAGCTTCAATTGCGCTTTAGCTCAACCTTTGCACTTGCCATTTCTAGTGCTATGTCACTAATTCAAACCTGCTAAAGGATATTATGCTGGTTTATGACATTGATTTGGTTTCTTCTGGTGGAGTCAGGATTGCTTGTGTTTTTGTTTGTTGGTTTTTAACATAGGTGAATTAGGTACCATTCATTGGTCCCCAGTAATTTCTTTCGAGTATCAATTACGTATGTTAAAATACATGATTTTCTCTTTGATAAATGTATTAATGAATTTAAGATTTACATTGCTATAAGTAAATCTTTTTTGTAGCACCATGGCAATATCTTAAATGGTTTGTTTACCGCTCACTACGGTAACTTGACATTCACAGTCCGTTTCCTCATACTTATACCATATTGTTTACATTTTTACAGAAATTGTAGTGCACCCTGTATATATTCTGTCCTGATGAAGGCCCCGATGTAAGGCAACAATCATATCTACAACTGTAGCGTGGGGTCGAAACGTCGACGGCTACCTCTTTTTCATTTTTCAGTTGACACTGCCCGCAGTAATTTGGATTTTCCTGTGTCAAAATAGACTTTCTCAAGTATTATGGGATATGTGTTGATCCCCTATTCTGTCTCAGTGTTCTGAAGCCTCTACAATATCCACTGTATTTTGAATGAAATTTGATATTTATTCAATGTCACAAATTCTACCCTTCACTTTTCCTTCTTCTCACAGCATCACGCTACCTCACTTCCTTCCTTTGGGGCACTGTTATTTACCAAGTATATTGTTTAACCCATTGTGATTAATTTACAGTGTATAGATGTTTTTTACATTCTCTTTAAAATAAAAACAAACAACGACATAGTTGTTCACAGGGACCCTTCTTTATACACAATTTAGCACCCAGGTCCCATGTGGATTTCATTGGGTAAAACCCCCCTTTTTGATACCAGTTTTGTGTAGGTAGCCAGTGCGCTTTTGCCACAGGCCTGCATGTCTTCTTCTCTTTGTTCCCATTCCCAATGCCTATTTACTCTGTATTGTTGTTGTTGATGACCATATGGCAATGGTAGGCAGCCACTTTGTTTGTCCAATCAGTGTGACCTTTTGCCATATGCTTGTATGGATGGTTGAGCAATGAGATCACAGTTTAATAAACTAAAACAAATTATATGCTTCAGGATAATGTCACTTATTTATAAAAAAAATGTATTTTCATTTTTTTCAATTTTAGTTTTCTTTTTTTCTTTTCTAATTTTTTAACCATTTTCGTAACATCTGGCATCAGTAAATCAACCCCATGTCTGCTAAAGGTGAACACACAGAAATCATTGTGTAAGGATTATTTGTTTGTCATTTGTCAGCTTTACCTCTCTGAGTGTCACATCCAACTGATCCAGCGCTCTTACTAAAAATCTGCATAAATGATGTCACCATCTACCACCAGACTTACCAATCAATACCAGGCCCATAGAAATAACAGAGCAGCTGAATCATGAGGTGAATGAATCGAATATGTTGTTTTTAAACTTTCTACAATAAACAAGACCAGCTTGTCATTTTAAAAGTTTATTTCTTATTTCTCAAATTGCATAAAATGTATTAGCTCTTTATTAATATCAAACATTTAATTTTATTATTTCAGTTTAAATCATTAATCATTGGCTCAAAGATCCGACAGTTAAACATTGCATAAAATAATGAATTTAAGAAAACATTAACCCTAATCCCTAAGTTAGCTTTCTGACCTGAAAAGGAAAATAAATTCAATAAACAGTTGAATGCTTACAATCCATGGGAAATCGGACAGCACTTCGCCCTCAGGAAACAGTCAGCCCCGTTCCCCTCAAGAGGCCCAATTTTTATACCATTTTTGCTCGCTAATCTAACTAAATGTAATTTTTTAAATAACTTCAGCACCCTGATTGGTTGCTGACTGTCAGACCACCAAAACCACCTCTTCCAGGGAAAGAACGTCACCATGCAAAAAAAGAATACCTCAGCACACCCTTCTCATTATTTCTACAAGCGTTAGTATCAGTATTATTTCACACAGTCTTGATAATTTCAGTGCCCTATGTAGTTCAGTCCAAAGAAGGATTAGAGTCTCAGGAGGTGATGATATATTAGTCCAAACAGGTCTCCTTGCATCGAAATGTGTTTATTCTCATATACCACAGGAAGAAAACAGCCGACGCGCGTTTCGCCCACAGGGCTTTTACAAGGCTTGTAGTGATTTTTCTTCTAGTGATTATAGTCCAAAGGGATATTCCCAATATTAATTTTGTTGAATCCAGTCAGTCACATGTTATGAGATAGGTCTGCTTTTGTCATTAACTCTATATTGGAATGAGAATGCGTCCAATTTGAGGAAATATGTTAATTTCCTTTCCAAATAGATAATCGTAAACCCAAAATAGACAACATCCAACCCATGGTGTGGGTTTTATTCCATGAATCGTGATAAATCCAAGGATCAATCTATTTCGTAGCGGCGAGGGCAGTAATCACGCCCAAGTAAATCCAATGCGAACACGTCACCATATTATTGTTCATTGACATGGAGTGACATCGGCTTCCGAGCGTTTTGCAACAATTTTAAAAGTTGCTTCTCTGATTTCCTCCAAAGCTCGGCAAAATCTTCCCTGTCACTTCCTCGGTCTTGTAAAAAGAACATTCAGAGCAGTTCGTGTACAAGTCTTTATTATCAGAGCCACAGTCCTTTCAAAAGTAAAGCAAAGCTCTCCATGGACCAGTTCCAATATGACTGCACTTGGCTCCAACTCTGCTCACGTACAGGCCGACCAACATTCTTCAGAATAAGAACTAGGCCTCAAACCACTCTCGGGCTAGTATTTAAACAAACACAAAAGAGTGATTAATTCAGGTAAAACAAACCCTTCTGTAACCCACCCGACCATTGCTAATAATTAACCCATTAATAAATGACATCTAGCAGAAGCAAACAAATAAAGCAGCACATGAAATATCTACCATTCTTCATATAGTCCAGCTTTAAGTTTCTGAAAGAGTAAAAAGATGATTAAATGATACACAGACAGACAATCACAACATAGGACAAGCATGTAAGCACATATAAAAAGCACATGCCAATGAATAATCAGCTGCATACTAATAGTTACAAAGACAAAAGGACAAACATGATAAACAAAACAATATTAATCACGTGTTACAAAACAGACTCGCGAATGCAACAAGAGCACATGTTATTAGTTCCCGCGTGTTCAAGTGTGTGATGCAATCTTAATCTAAGTTCATTAATAAAACAGATCATGCAATAATTCATTAATAGATTAGTTCATGTTACAGGGAAGTGAATTCACGAGTCAGAATAAAATAATTTCTGAAGCTCGCTTCATCAACTCCCTCATCTAGTGATTTTAGAATCACCAAACAACACCCAAAAAATTTCAGGACATTTTTCACCCAAATTTGGAGGCGACACACATTGGATTCTCTCGATATTAGTCTCCCTAAACCCCTGTTTCTGCTGTCTGGTCATCTCTTTCAAACTGAACCCTTCGCATTTCCTCTAACTCATATTCCTTCTCCTGTTCCTTTCTGAGTTTGTAAATCCTTCTCTTTTCTTTCTGATGCTTCCTTCTTTTGTGAATCAAACAACTAATTTTTAGCAGCATTATCACTATGATGATGACAATTACTGGATAGAGCACTTTGCCAATGATGGAGCTACCAACTTCAGAAAACCATTCTTTGATAGCCTCCATTCTTTTCCCAATTTTTTCAGTAAAACTTTCTTCTTCCATGGGTTCTATCTCTTCATGAAATTGAGAAATATTTTTAACAAGCAACTCTATATTTCGATTTTTGTCCGGTATGTAAGTACAGCAATGCTGGACATGCAAGACCCCACAGACTCCCCCCTCTTTTGCAAGCAGAATGTCTAAGGCAAGACGATTCTGCATAACCATGCTTCTGGTAGCAACAAGTTCTGTATTGACTAATTGGAAACCACTTGCAGTATCTGTTGACAACCTATCTACGATTGTAGAAACCTTTCTGATTTTGATTGAACTCATGGTAATTCCTACCATAGGAATAACAGCACCAAAGATGTCTCCCAGAACTTCTGTAAAGCTTTCTCTTTTATACCTATTCAGGTTCAGATGTTCACCAAATTCAAAGGAACCCTTCTCATTTCTGTCAACATGAAAAAATTTTGGAAAGACCAAGCCTAGATAACATGTCCCATACCAGTGGTCTGGGAGGCTAAAATATGCTTTATTGCCACAGATAAAGTAAATCTCAGGAAAAATTGGATCCTTACCACCTTTAAATCCCCATCCCCCTATGATACGATATGTATCCTCACATTGACTAGCACCCACAAAATAATTATTATATAACGTATTTTCTCTCCTGATACAAAATTTACCACTAACTGGTTCGTCTATGTGAATTGCAGCATTAGTATTAACACCATTTAATTTTGCGTCCTCCATCTGCCAGTACTTAGATTTAGCATGCTTAAGCATCTCATTTCTCTTGTAAACAGCCCTTCTCTCCTCAACCATGTTCAGGAAAGTTTTTTCTTCAGCTCTCATTTTACATGTTAAATTATTTCTATAAGTATATTCATAATTGAGTTCATTAGTCTAAAAAGAATTCCCTCATCTGTTTCGCAGGTTTCACTTTGTTCAAGCTATTTACAACTTTGAGATTTGCAAAAACCTCATCAAAGTCTGAATAATAATATTCCAGACGACCAGTTTGATAAAACAAGCTAGCAATTACACTGCAAGTAATGCCATAAGTGAGAGGTAACATGTTATAAGTGACCCCCTCTGAAACAGAAGCAGGCAATTTCACACAAACATAGCAGTCTTTGACATTCATTACTTTAACATATTCAGACAGAAGCCTTGAAAATGAATTGCTTGAGAAATCTCCAACAGATCTATCTTGATGAGTCTCTGGATCATGATTAATAACTCTGCTAGACTTGCCAGCATGTTTCTCATGTTTAGGCTCTACCTTACTTGTTATATTAGTCTTAAGTTTTTGCTTATTAACATCAAAAGGATAAACCACAGCTAAAATTAACCAAAGTAGAATTAATAATATCACACAAATTGAAGTCATTTTACAACATCTCTTAAGAATCGAACACCTAGAAGTATCTGATCTAGGCATTCTAAAAATTAACAAAAGTTTTCAAAAATTTTAAAAATGTGAGTAACTACGAACTATATATCCCCCCTTTTACATTTTTTTTTTTTTTTAGAATAAAACCCTAAACAGCTATTCTTCGACCTTTTGTCACATAAACATGTGCTCTCCAACTAAACACAATTTCTTCGACCTAAAGTCACCTAACAAATTTTCTTCAGCCTTATGCCAGGAAACAAAACCTTATCAATAAACTTAAAGAATTTCAATCTTTGTCACTGAGTTCTTCCAAGTCTTCCTGACTGCTGCTCTCAACCTCTACAATTGGTGGAATAATAATATAAGTCCACTCTGGGGACTTATATTTCTGATTTGGCTTTATTACTCGTTTTGTCTTTCGAGTGATTACTTCTATTCTTTTATTTTTGTTTTTCTTTTCAGGTTCACCTCCCTGAATAGATATTTCATTGATTTGATCTTTTGATTTCTTCACTAGTTTGAATTTCAAATTGTCTTCAGGCCAAATGTCTCCTTTTCTCAAGACCTTTTTCTTTGGCACAGTTTCGTTACATTCAGCTTTCCAAGCTCTTTTTCTGAATTTTCTTATTTCAGATTCTTCATCACTTTCATCAGTATCTGTATCTGAGACTTCAAATCTGTACCTAGGAACTTCTTTACTCGGCAGCTTCACTCCATTAGAAACAATATCCTTACTGGTACTTGGTAATTCTTCTTCTTCTTCAGGAATCACCTTCAGCTTCCCAGTCTCAGGCTTTTTGCTCTTGAACACAGAGTTACTTTTTTGCCTTTCAATACTTTGGCTCAGATTTTCGTCTCGCTCAGAATCTTCTGCTTCTTCTGAATCTCCTTTTTCATTCAGAGACTCTTTTTCAAGCAGATCTTCATCAACACCTCGATCTCCAGTTTCGATACTCAGATCTTCTTCATTCAAGTTCTGACTCTCATCTAGATTCTCTTGATGTTGATTTTCTTGTTGACCATCAGACTCAGGATCTTCTGGGTCTCCTTCTGAATCCGAATCAGCTGTTGTTTCACTGTCTTCATCAGGATTTTCAGGAGGTGGTACACGAATCGTATGGCTTGCGTGAATCCACCTTTTCAGCCCTTTGCATTTAACTGCATTTGTTGTAACCAAAATTACTTGTCTTGCCTTCTGCCAACTTGGGACTAAACAGTTTCTTCTTCGATGAACTTTGGTCCTTACCCAGTCTCCGGGTAACAAATCATGGGCTTGCACTTTCTCCTTTGAGATTACATCTGTTCCCACCTGATGAAATATAGAATTGACTACATCAGACAGGTTCTGGCAATATTCAATGATTGCACTACCATTAATACTCATTAGTTTGCCAACTGGAACAAATGCTTGCCTCATTACTCTACCCATCACTATGTCATGAGGGCTAAGACCTGTCTTTTTCTCTGGAGTGCTTCTCATTGACATTAGAACGAGTGGAAGTGCATCCGTCCACTTCACCCCTGTGGCTAGACACATTTTTTAAATTCTATTCTTAATAGTTCCATTTACTTGTTCAACAACACCTGATGCTTCTGGTCTGTAAGCACAATGCAGCTTCTGTTGAATATTCAAAGCTTCACAAATCAGTTTCATCAATCTGTTCCGCAATCACTTTCAATGGTTACTGGAAATCCATACCTAGGTATGATCTCCCTAAGAAGCAATTTTGCCACAGTGACTGAGTCATTATGACGAGTTGGGAAAGCTTCCACCCATCTTGAAAACAGAAAAACAAATACTAATACATATCTCAGTCTGTTATGCATCGGCATTTCAATGAAATCCATTTGTAATCTGGTAAAAGGACCACCCTCCCGTCCAATGGTTCCCAAACTTACAACAGTCTTTCTGTTAGGATTCATCTGTTGGCAGGTCAAACATCTTTGGCAAAGTGACTCCGCAATTATTCTAAATTTCGTATTGAACCATGTTTCTCTGAACAATCTAATCATGGAGTCTCTCCCTAAATGTCCTGGACCATGGTACATCCGTGCCATATCAGCAATCATGCAGTCTGGCATTACAGGCCTTCCATCTTTGTGAACCCAAATTCCATCTTCCTCTCTTTGCCTGCATTCATTTTTTAACCATGTGTTTTTCTCTTCCTCACTTGCCTCATCTTGTAAATCTTTTACTTCCTGCCATGTTTCAACTACAGAAATTAGCATGAGAGAATTCATTGTGTGACTTTTGTCTTTTTCCCTATTGATTGAATAATTGTTTTTGGCGCAGTATTTCGCAATCTCATCTGCATACGCATTCCCTTTGGTGATGTAATCATCACCTTTCTTGTGAGCTGCACATTTGACTACAGCAATTTGTTCTGGTAACTGAATGACATCAATCAATCTCTTGATCAATTTTGCATTTCTGATTGGTGTTCCTGCAGAGGTTAAATAACCTCTTTGGGACCACAGCTGTCCATAATCATGAACCACACCATAACCATATTGACTATCAGTCACTATGGTTACCCTTTTGCCAGCTGCTTTTTCACATGCTCGGATTAAACCAATTAGCTGTGCAATTTGTGCAGAACGAATTCCATCCAGAGGTGAACCTTCAACAACATCCGAAACTGTGCATACTGAGTATGCTGCTCTCAGAATCCCTTCATCATTCCTCAAACAAGATCCATCTACAAAATAGACTATGTCTGATTCAGGTAAAGGAACATCTTTAATGTCCTGTCTTGGTTTTGTGCAGTAATCTACAACATCCAGGCATTCATGATCATTGTCATTTTCATTATTTACCTCAGTAACGACTCCATCTGGTAACAGTGTGGAAGGATTCAGATTTACGCACCTCGCAATTGATACATTATCTGATCCCAGAATTGTTTTCTCATATTTTGTCAGTCTGCTACTTGTTAAATGCTGAGTCCTACTTCTGGTAAGAAGAATTTCAACTGAATGAGGTACGTATACTTTTACAGGAAATCCCATAATGATACCCTCACTTTGTTCAAGACTTACACTTGTTGCAGCCACTGCTTTTAAACAACCTGGCAAAGCCTTTGCAACAGGGTCCAAAACAGCTGAGAAATATGCAATTGGTTTTCTCAACTTACCATGCCTCTGAATCAACACAGACAATGCACAACCTTCTCTTTCACTGCAGTAAAGTTCAAATTCTTTTTCATAGTCTGGCATACCCAGAGCAGGAGCTTCACATAAGCTGTTTTTTAACTGCTCGAAAGCTTCCACTTCAGTTTTTGACAGACTAATTGGATCTTTTACGTCTGCTTTTGTTAATCTCTGAAGTGGTTTTGCAATTACTGAAAACCCACTAATCTATTGTCGACAGCAACCAACCATTCCCAGAAACATTCTCACCCGTCTTTGTGTTGTTGGTGGTTGAATTGCTCGAATCATTTTGATCCTTTCAACTGTCACTTTTCTCGTTCCCTTTGCAATTCTGTGACCAAGATATTTCACTTCTTGTTTACAAAACTGCAATTTTGCAGGTGACACTTTATGTCCCTCATCTGCTAAACGATTTAACAGGGTAATGGTATCAGTAACACAATTTTCTCGTGTTTTAGCTGCCACAAGCAAATCGTCAATGTACTGTACCAATGTGGAATTACCAGGCAATATCAGATCTTCCAGGGATTTCTTTAACAACTGATTAAAGATAGATGGACTCTCAGTATACCCTTGAGGGATACAACACAATGCTAGGATCCTATTTTGGAACCTGAAAGCGAGCATTTGCTGGCTTTCTGGATGTAATGGAACTGTAAAGAAGGCATTACACAGGTCAATGACCGTGTACCATTCTGCATCATGTGGAATCTGATAAAGAATTACTGCAGGGTTTGGAACAATTGGACAACATGGAACAACGATCTGGTTAATTTTTCTTAGGTCCTGAACAATTCTGTATGTTCCGTTTGGCTTTTTAATACCCATAATCGGTGAGTTACATGGGCTGCTTTCAATTTCTTTTAGCACACCTTGACTTATGAATTTTTCAATCACTGGAATGACACCCTCAATTGTTTCAGCTTTCATTTTATATTGAGGAACATTTGGAAAATCTATTCCCTGCTTAACAGTGATTTTTACTGGATCAATATTTTTCATGAGACCCATATCATTTCCTGTTAGGTCCCAAATTGCTGGATTAACTGGCTTTTTGAACTCTTCTGGCAAGTCATTTTTATCAAACACAGGAAACAATAATGTTTTCTCCTCATCAACCATTAGCATAGTTAATTTATAAAGCCCATCTTCTTCTGCAGTTTGCATTTCAATGCCATCTGGTGAGCAATATATCTTGCAATTCATTTTGCACAATATATCACGACCCAACAGATTAACAGGACTGCTGTCACAAACTAGAAATCTGTGCTTATCTTTGTAGTTGCCTATTTCCACTTTTACTGGTTCTGTTAAACTTGTTTTACTTTGCTGATTAGCTACACCTACAACTTGGATGGACTCCCCAGAGAGAGGAAGATTTTCTATTTCTGCTGATCTAACAGTAGAACGGGTAGCACCTGTATCCACAAGGAAGGTAACATCGACATCATTTACTTTACCATTCACAAATGGACCAGATTCATCTACCTCAAGAGTGGGTCCAAGCACACACTCTTCTTCCTCTCTCAGGCACCATCATGAGTAATCTTCTGAAGAATCACTCTCTTCTTTGTCTTTTAACCAAAATTGAGAAGCATTTGACATGTTAACTTTTGACACATTATTTACCGAATTACCTCCACAGAAACCTGTTTCAGGAGAAAATCTATGTGTGTTAGCACTACCAGGGAATGGTGCTTGAGGTACCTGACTCTGCTGAATTTGACTCTGCTGTACCTGGTTCTGCTGAAACTGGCTTTGCTGTATCTGGCTCTGCTGATTCGCTATCTGTCGTCGCTGCTGACTTAACTCGTTTAACTGTTGCTGTAGCTGTTGCTGTTGCTGCGGATTTAACTCACACTGCACCTGTGGATTCAACAAATTATTTTTAAAATTTCTGGACAGGTTTTTACACTCGCGTTTCCAGTGTCCAATCTCGCCGCGATTAAAACATGGGAGCTTTTGTTTCAGCTCTTCAACATTTACATTCAATTTTGGCTTATTATTATTAAAATTATTCTTGAACTTTCCCTGATTCTGCTGCTGCATAGAAGCTAACTGTTGTTGTTGCTGCTCTGCTACCTTCACTTGTGCCCACATCGCTTTTTCCTTGATATTCTTTTGCTTTGCATCTATCTCATCACTGAAATATTTTGCTTTTCTCAGGATGTCATCAACTGAAAGTGCTTGCCAGCAGACAATTCCATTTCTAATCATGCCACCAATTTCAGGTCTCAGGCCATATACAAATCTGTATATAAAATGGCTCATGTCCTTCTCACTTAATTTTTCGTAGCCAATGTACTGTTTGAAAACTAACAGTAACCTTTCATAAAATGAGTGAACTGATTCTTTTGGTTCCTGGTTTGTTCTGTCTATTTTAACCCAGTCCACTTTATCCGGGGGAATTTTCCCTTTCAACCAGTAAATTACTTTATTATAAATGTCCATGACATCTTTTGCTGGGTCACCTGTAACCGGGTCTCAGGGAGGTTCTTCTTTTGGCCAATCCACAGAAATTTTGCATTCTGTCCAAAGATCTGATGGGACAACAATGTCAAAGAATCCATCTAGATCAATCCACAGAACTTTTGACACTTTTATGAATCTGTCTACCTGTCGATACCACTCAACTGGCTTTTCTCTCAACCGTGGAAAGTCATTAGTAAACAGGAGAATATCCTGTCTGGACCAAGAGGCATGCACATACCCTCCTCCAGCTATTTCCCTCATTGGAAATTCTGAAACTACATCGTTTCTTAATCTTTTATCCTGTTCTTCCTTTGACCATTTTATTCTCCATTTACCTAATTCACCTAATTTTCTGAGAAAACGTATTAATTCTCTTATATGTGTCATTCTTCCAGCAGCATTCAGATTATCAATGTCTCTTTCAGAGAAATCTACTCTGTAATGTTTCTGCAAATGTTTTTGTTTACTCAAATCAATTTCTAACTCAGCAGCCTTTTCTTCCAGTTGTTCATACCTGTTTTTCGTTTTCCACTGAATACTCTTACAGATAAACAGCAATTCATCATCCTGATACAATTTCAAATTGTCAGTACCAATTGTGCCAATGATTAATTCTTCCAGATCAGCCCTTAATTTAGCAACATCAAGCTTTTTATAATCAGGAGCTTCAGGGGACAATCCATTTTGTGATAATTCTATTCTGTTTAAACTTTTCTCTGACAGACCTGAATCTGAATCTGCCACTGATGGTGTTTGCGAACTTGACAAACTTCCATTTAATGTTAAATTTGGCATCATAGATTTTTCTCTATGAATCTCTGAAAGTTCTGAATAAAATTTCTCAGAAACCTTTTGAATTTCTGCATTTAATGGAACCGTCAAAGCTGTTTGTCTATTGTCTCCTTGATCAAAAACCGGTACAACAGGACCAATAGTTACTGGTACTGTTACTGCTTCCATGCCTTTTGTCAATTGTTGAATTATATCTTCCTTTGCTTTATTGTAACTAGAAATTTCTGGAATGTCAGCAGGTATTCTCTTTTCCTATTGTTGGAATCTATTTTCTCTAGGCGTGCTACAATTATTTACCGACCCTACTCTTTCAGGCAATTTTAAAAATCTGGGAGAACCTTCTTCAGCTTCTCTAGGAGGTGCACTTGGAGAAGTTTCTGTAGAAACTCTCGGAGTAGGTTGAGAACCTGCTTGATAAGGTGGCGGTTTGCGTTTAGTAGCATAAATGTCTTCTAAAACTGCATCATCTAATTCCTCATCAATTCTCCTTCCAGCTGTCTTTTGTTCCAAATCTTCAGTAATAATTATTCTCACTGGATACAGACCATCATACATATCTGCCTTTCTCCAGCGTCTTACTTTGTCTTCATGTGTTTCCCTATTTAAAATATATTTTGAATTTCTAGGTGCTAGGCATTTGCTTTCACGCTCAAGTTCCATCATCTCAACCTCCCATTCAACCAATGCCTCAAATTGTGTAGGTCTTGGCTTCGGCACAAGATCCATCATTTTTCCTCTCAAATTTCTCAAAACCTTCATATTAAATGGCCCATCTTGTGGCCAGGCTAATACGCCATCATTTCTGGTTTAATGCATCCAATTATCAAACCAAATTACAGTATGATAGCCATATTCGCCTTCCATATAGGCTGCGGGTGTTTTGTACTTATGAAGTAATTTACCACCACGCGTTTCAATCTTCTTGTCAGGTTTAAAATAATTTTTCACTTTCTGAAACCATGAAGGCTTCTTATTTACACTATCGTTCCAATAACTCATGATTTTAAGTCAAAATCGTTGTTCCGTAAGCTTCGAAAATGTTTTCTGGTGTTCCGCTATTCCAACCAATCCGTGCGCGAAAGACACCAACAAGCCAATCAAGTTAAGCCACGTCACCACCTTGCTCTTCCAATAGAAATACAGTATTCAGAACTGACCAATCTGGTACCAGCTCATCACAGTCACTTGAGCCAATCAGTGTGCTTTCTGTGACGTATGTTAGCCAATCACAGCGCGAACCAAAATGACGTATGCTGCTGCTGCAGCTTCTCTGCGTGTTACTCCGTAAACTCACCCCTCCTTCACAAAACTTTTTCACGGCGCCATTTTAAACAAAACTTTCCAATGAATTTTAATTAATAACTACGAATAAACAAACCACCTGTCTGTTTCGCTAACAAAGTGATAGCTTTACAATCATTCAGAATTCACTCTTCGCATAAAATAGACGATGCTATTTCTATACGATCATTAATTCACACATACATACGAAAACCCTGATCATTCACACACAAGATCTTGGCAGGACTTGAACCAACCACAGAAAACGTCAAACGTTGATAAGAATAGACAACGCTATCTCACCCTTCTCTCAAGCTTGGATAAATCCTACTACTCTTTCCACAGAAAGTTTTAAAACGGGCAACAAGTCCCTATACTTAATGCTATGATTTCATAGGCAATCCTCACTATAACAGTTAACCAGACAATCTAATGTCCCTAAACTTGTGTTGTACGTCCACAACACGTGATATATTCTATACCACAATTTTGAAACAGAACAAATGCACTGTGTAACTCTTCTAGTCACACTAGCCTTTGCCGGCAATTAACCAGGAATTTTTCACACTGCTGGAAAAAATCCTTACGACTACATATAACAATCTGACAAAATCAAAAATTTAACATTTGTTAAACATTCATCCTATGACTATACCAACATATATGTCAAAAACAACATATAACCGTACGAATGCTACCAAAAACTGATCCAGCGCTCTTACTAAAATTCTGCATAAATGATGTCACCATCTACCACCACACTTACCAATCAATACCAGGCCGATAGAAATAACAGAGCAGCTGAATCATGAGGCGAATGAATCTAATATGTTGTTTTTAAACTTTCAACAATAAACAAGACCAGCTTGTCATTTTAAAAGTTTATTTCTTATTTCTCAAATTGCATAAACTTTATTAGAACTTTATTAATATCAAACATTTAATTTTATTATTTCAGTTTAAATCATTAATCATTGGCTCAAAGATCCGACAGTTAAACATTGCATAAAATAATGAATTTAAGAAAACATTAACCCTAATCCCTAAGTTAGCTTTCTGACCTGAAAAGGAAAATAAATTCAATAAACAGTTGAATGCTTACAATTCATGGGAAATCAGACAGCACCTCGCCCTCAGGAAACAGCCCGTTCCCCTCAAGAGGCCCACTTTTTATACCATTTTTGCTCGCTAAACTAACTAAAGGTAATTTTTTTAATTACTTCAGCACCCTGATTGGTTGCTGACTGTCAGACCACCAAAACCACCTCTTCCAGGGAAAGAACGTCACCATATTATTGTTCATTGACATGGAGTGACATCGGCTTCCGAGCGTTTTGCAACAATTTTAAAAGTTGTTTCTCTGATTTCCTCCAAAGCTCGGCAAAATCTTTCCTGTCACTTCCTCGGCCTTGTAAAAAGAACATTCAGAGCAGTTTGTGTACAAGTCTTTATTGTCAGAGCCACAGTCCTTTGAAAAGTAAAGCCAAGCTCTCCATGGAACAATTCCAATATGACTGCACTTGGCTCCAACTCTGCTCACGTACAGGCCGACCAACATTCTTCAGAACCAGAACTAGGCCTCAAACCACTCTCGGGCTAGTATTTAAACAAACACAAAAGAGTGATTAATTCAGGTAAAACAAACCCTTCTGTTATCCACCCGACCATTGCTAATAATTAACCCATTAATAAATGACATCTAGCAGAAGCAAACAAATAAAGCAGCACATAAAATATCTACCATTCTTCATATAGTCCAGCTTTAAGTTTCTGAAAGAGCAAAAAGTTGATTAAATGATACACAGACAGACAATCACAACATAGGACAAACATGTAAGCACATATAAAAAGCACAAGCCAATGAATAATCAGCCGCATATTAATAGTGACAAAGACAAAAGGACAAACAAAACAATATTAATCATGTGTTACAAAACAGACTCGCAAATGCAACAAGAGCACATGTTATTAGTTCCCGCGTGTTCAAGTGTGTGATGCAATCTTAATCTAAGTTGATTAATAAAACAGATCATGCAATAATTCATTATTAGATTAGTTCATGTTACAGGGAAGTGAATTCATGAGTCAGAATAAAATAATTTCTGAAGCTCGCTTCATCACAACGTAATGCATTGCATGTAAAGCAAGCAATTACAGCTGTAATGTTTTGTTGTAGTTGTTGCTCTTTCTAATTCTTCCTGAGTGTACAGTCACCATGAAAGTTTATGTTGGTGTAGTACCCACTCTAACTGATATGACAATGCCCTGTTTCACTAAGGGTTTTCTTTCTTCTTTGCTTTTAGGTTCACAAGAGAAGAGACACACCAGACATAAGGCCTCTGCACGATGTGACACATGAATGACTATGTAACACAATCATCTCTCCAGCTTGTTGTAAAGTGCCACTGCCAACTGACATCTTCAAGATGGCTCAAAAGAAAGGTGCGCCCAAGAAAGTGGCTAGTGGGGAGCAGAAGAAGTATATTTCCACCACTGGTGTGCCGACCACAGCCTTTTTCATGAAAGTTGTGCCTACTACACCGGCCTCCAGCAGGCAAGCTAAGAGCAGCACTCCTGCATCAACAGCACCACCTCCCCAACCCAAGCCCATGACCATGTCTGTCAGTGATGCAGCCAGTGCGATCATGTCGACGAGCAGTGATCAAATTAGATTTGTCCCTTTCGCAAAGTAGTACACAATCTTATCAGGAACCATATCAAAGTGGACAGCAGCTGCAGCCAGCACTGGTTCTGTCTGAATTTGGAGCAGAACAGGAGGTTGAGCTTCTGTCAGAGCAAGAAGTTGAACCTCCTCCTTTAGAATCATTGGCTCGCACATGTCCCGCAAGGAAAAGGAAGGGTACTACAGCACCATCTTCTCTACGCACCACTTCTGATGATGATGGTAGGGAAACAAATTGGATCCGGACAGAGACCAGGAGACAACCAGAGCGACAAGGGAAAATAAAAGTTCCAAAAAGACATGGGGTAGATTTACAAGAAACTGACACATCTGTAGAGATGCGTCAGTTTCCCGGTGCCAGCCTGTGATACTCTTGCGCCACCATGGATGGGCCGTATTGTAAATATGGCGCACCATGGTGCAAGGATTGAAAGATGCGTCAGAAATTCTGATGCATCTGTTGGCCCAAAATTCACACATTGCTGGAGTTGTGTTGTGCTTGTGACACAACTGTTGAGGCCTATACTTATTGTACTGTGTCACTCCTTACACCTGCTTCAAGCAGGCTTAAGGTTTTGATGTAGTGGCGTTCAAGACGTGGCGCAGTGAAATCTTGTAGATTTCATTGCGTCCCTTTTATGAGCCTTTCCTGTGTGGGAATGCCCACCCTGTATACATAATACCTAACGCAGGTATAATTTGATGCAGGGCTTTACATTGTGATGCATCTCCCAAGATACATCACGTTGTAAATTGGCCACATTGTTTACGCCGCCACTGCAATCCAAAAGTGATGCAACAGCAGTGCAAAAGTATCGCAAGGGGCTTGTAAATCTGACCCTTAGACTTATGGAAGGGGATGAAGATGACGAGGAAGATGACGAGTTAGTCATGGTGGAAGGTGCCACAGAGGAATCTGACATTGCTATTCAACCAGCTCTGAGGGATGTGGCACAGGTATCATGCCACCAGCTCCCATATTTGCAAAGCCCCAGCTGAGACCAGTACAAACCCCTGCCTCAGGAGAAGAAGAGAGGCAATCAACAACATGCTCACCTACCTCCAGTTCCTCTTCAGGCAGTGGCAGTGGCCCGGAAAAAGAGTACTCCTCTACCAGTATGGAACTTTTTTACAGTTATCAAAGAGGGGGAGCACATTGCAGTATGTACCATTTGCCACACAAATGTTCGTCGAGGTAAGCCTGGTACAGATTATAGTACTGGAGACCAGACAACCCATATGAAAAAAACCAACACAATCAAGTAGGAGCAGCACCTCAAAAAAATTGCTGAACATGGTGGTGGTGGGGAGAGCCAGGGAACATCAGCTAAAAGTCCAATCACGGTGCAAGGTGATGATGATGAGGAAGAAGAGGGTGACTTCTTCTTCACACAAAGAAGCCCTGCCTCCAGCAGTGTGCCAGCAGATTCACCCACCTCAGGGACTTCACAATGGCACAAGAAGACTCAGAGTGAGATGATGGAGACACCACAGCATACAGTGACTGTCCCACCACCACGACACACATTGAGTCTACCGCTAGCTTCTACTTCTCCAAAGATGCCTATGTTAGTGCCCCAAGAAAAGAAGAACATCCAGGATACTATTACGGGCATGTTTTAGGCAGGAGGGGCCCTACAAGCAAAACCACACGTTTGTACAATGGGAAGCCGGCAACAATGTTAGCGACGGACCTCCTCCCTTTTTTTGATTTGTGGAACAAGTGGGATTTTTAAAATTTATCATAGCCATCTGCCCAAAATGGAAGGTACCAAGTAGGACCTATTTTGGCAGAGTGGCTGCTTCAGCACTGCAGTTGGTCGGACAAGCCGTGCAGCAAAGTGTTATTCATACCATCCACCTGATGACAGACATGTGGACCAATTGTTAGGCGACTGATTACATGTGCATCACTTCACACTGGATATCTTTTGTAGGGGTAAAGCAAAAGATATCTTCAGGTCTTTGCCCTGAAGAAAGTTTTAAGAGTGTTCAGTGGCATGCAACAGTGGTCCTTTTTACCACAGAGAAATCGCATACAGCTGTAAACATCTTGGAGGAATTTAACAGCAAGGTGTACCAATGGCTGTGACCCAGAGGTCTTAGAATTGGATTTGTTGCCATGGACAATGGCAGTAACATAGTCAAGAATATTTCGGGGTCCTGTGTTTGGCACATTGCATCAACCTGGTGGTACAAGACTTCCTCAAAAAGGAAGACATAGTCAGCAACACACTGGCCACCTGCAGAAGAATCTGTTCTCATTTCAGCCATTCTTTTAAAGTCCGGAAGCAGCTGCGGATTATTCAGCATTGTAATAGAGCACTAGTTAAAGCCCTGATCGAGGAGGTGCCAGCATGTTGGAACTCCACCTTTTACATGCTGCAATGCCTGTTTGAGCAGTGCAAACAGATCAATGATTATGTCATTCAAAGAGGAGGGGTTGCAGTTGGGAAAGCTATGACTATGGATGCGGTCAAATGAGCCTAGTTGAATGCCTGACACAGAGGCTACTCCCTTTTGAGGTTTTCACATCGGAATTTAGCAAGGGGGACAGTACGATGGGCCAAGCTATCCTGTTGCCGCATCTCCTACAAGATCAGGTAAAGAAGGCATCTAAAAGGTTCACCCCTGTAGGTGTGAAAGAAAACACAGAAGCACATGCCTCGGTTGGGACCTCAGTCCTGCGCTTAGCTTCTAACATAAGGCTGCAGCATGACATCATCGAGTAAAAAGAGTACATATGTGCCACACTACTTGATCTGTGGTACAAAAAAATTCTGACCACTTTCACCTTTTTTTCTAAAGGGGATGTTTTAAAATATAAGAGGTGGATATGAGAGCAACCCGGAGACTTGGAAGAAGAACAGCTGGAACTTTAAGTCCCACCTCACAGTTCTTGTGTGCCACCTTAGACTTCTAGAGAGGGCAGTCTTGTTTCACAGCAGCCAACACCACCGTCAACCAGAACACTGTTGTCAATGGCAAAAGAAGGACCAGACCCAACCTCTGCATTGTATTGGTTTAAATTTGCAGGGCTCAAGTCCAGTGCAGAGGCAATGGCAAAACAGGTGGAGCAAGTGAAAGCACAAATGACCATCCACAGGATGTTCTAGAAGTAGCTGGATGACCCACAAGAGGTCTATTTGGATCAAAATTCCATTGATGTATTTGTATGGGAAGATGTGCCAATGGGCAGAGCTCGGCGGACTGGCAATAAAGTATCTGGCTTGTCCTCCTGTCGCCGGGGTGTCTGCTGAATGTGTCTTCAGTGCAGTTGGTGCGGTCGTCACAGTGAGAAGGATCAGTCTCTCACCTCAAAATGTGAAGAGATTGACTATTATCAAAATGAAACAACATTTTATACCACAAAATTACACTGTTCCTGAAACAGCAGCACAGGAGGAGGAAGTGGGTGATTGGTCCAAAATGTCATCAAATGTGTTAGCTGGCCAACTTCTGGGTGAACCACTCGAGTTTGTGAATGAATTCTAGTTCCCGGATTAAGTATGCCAATGCCCTCAAAGAACTTTTTAAATTTTCTTTCTTTGCAAAAAAAAATAATTAGCTAGAGGAACATTATTATTTGTGTGCCCGAATTATGCTGCACCGCGTATCTTTTATTAGTCACATATATATTGCTGGATTGCAGTTGGACTAGTGTGCATTAAAGAAGCCTCCACAATTTCTTCATGATTTTGGGGACAATGCCTGCCCCCCTTGGATGCCTATTGCCTAATGTCCATCCCTGTTTGTATCACTTACTACTAGAATGGCAGCCCATAAAATCATTTATTATTTATTGGATTGACTGTCAATACCAAATTCTAATATGTTGCCTGCATGAAAGATGATTGAATACCTAATACCTGAACTACCCGTGCTTGCCATGGATTGGATGAGGTAACTTCAACTATTGCAACAGTGAGCGACTGCGTGAGTGATGATTTAAGTTGATTGATGATTCATGTGGTGGCAGACACTCAGGGAGGGTGCGTGTTGAACTGTAATATCGGAAATGTCTTGAGGTGATTATTGATTTGCATTGCTTTGAGGCTTGAGTGAGAGGGCGCTTATTTTTTGCCTTGTAGGTGATGATCAACCCTTTCACACTTTTAATGAATTGCAGGGGTGTTATCCTTTTTTTCTGCTTCTTCACACACCAGAACAGTCACTTTAGTTATCAAACAAAAACACTGCAATTCAGTTTCATTCTCTAACTGTTCTACAACAGCAGTGCACTGCACTCCACGCCTACCTTGCTCGGGTCCTCTAGATTCATAATGATGAAGATGACTGATCTGTTATGCGGTTATTTGGAGTCACTCAACTCTGGAGGAGTATCATGCAAGAACTCAGGGCCGGACTGGGAGCGGCAGGACTACCTCATCGACAGCAAGAAGCATGAAGTTATCGAGTAACAACTTCAGTTTAAAGATAAACCAAGAGTATGAGGCATAGTGCTACTCAGTTATTTGGCATAGAGAGAGGTATATTTGTGAAATGCCGCTCTTCTGTGCGTGTATGGTGGAATTGTGGCAAAAGTGAAACTATGGGTCTCCTGCCATTGTTTTTTTTGCTCTGCCTACAAGTCTTCTTATCTTGATACACTCTCATGAAGCTTACCTTCCTTCTGTCCTTCTCCTTGACTCAAAAATACAGTTTCTCTTTTACAGTCTGCAATCCTTCTTCTAGTCTCCTTCACAAACGAAAGGTGAAAGCTAGCTGAGCTCAACAGCAATCCTGTTTACCTACCGGACCAGTGCAGGGAGGTTTCAAAGAGTGGACATTCCCAAGGAGAATACAGAACGCACCACCCAATTTTGCAATACAGTATAATTTTTCTTTTAACAATCATATTAATTAAGAGAAGTGGGTTCACGCCCTAACCTAGAAGATAGAACATTTAGATATATGGTAAATTGGGTCTTGGGGCAGAACTGTTTGCAATGCATGTATCTGTACACTGCCATACTCATTCCTTTGCTTCCTTCTTAGAACAGATTGATGGCGAATGATGTGCTGCTGCTTATTGCCCAGATGAATGTTGGCCTTGAGTTGTAGCTTTTGCCTTTGTCAAATCTTTCCACAAATCCCATTAATCACCTATTCATCAAACCCCTAACCATCTTCCTCTGAGGTGTTTGATTTATTGAGGTGTGGCTTTAATTACACCATCGTTGAATCACAAACTTGGTAGGACGGATTAGGTGAAAGCAACACCAACTCACTGTACAATATTCGAAGCAGTAGCCCACACCAGCTCATTACCAACCTGATGCATTAAAAATGATCCATAGTTTTTTGGATATAAAATGAAGAACATCAGTTGTCAGCCTCATCATCAGTAATGCCTTTTGTTGCCTAACCGTAAATGCCTAACCTAAGCTTGTTGACTCCAGACTTTGAGTCCATTTTTGATATCTTGTGGATTTTATAAATATTACTGCTAGCTCCACATTAGTCAGAACCTCCTAGTATTGCTATTTTTTCTATTTTAGCACAATCAGGCCTTCTCATTGTGTCATTGTTATCACAAAGTACTCAGGTGGTGTTAATTTTTTGTAAATCTTTGATAAAAATGTAACCCACTTCCATGTAATTGCCTATGATGGATAATCATAAATCAATCATTCAGATCAGTCCTTCAGTTGGAGCTCACCTGGGTGGAACTGGAAGTGGGATCTCACTTGTGAACTTGTTTATGCCTCTCCTGTTATTACTACACATACATTCAGGTAAGACAACTAGTATGGGTGTAAGTTAACTTAGTAAGAAATAAATTAAGTGCTACTGTTTTTTATCTAGATAGTTCAGACCCTCAACACAATATAGCCATGGTCATCTCATCCTGGCAGCATTACCCATAATGGTTAGAGAAGTATAACCTAGGATATACAACTAAGTGTGACGCTATCTCTAGTCTTAAGTTACAAGCACATAAACAGGCTGCGTAAATCTACTTGAAGGCAGCAGTGCAAAGTAAAAGTAAAATAAACTAGTTCAGATTATAAAAATAGTTTCCCCCTTTATTATTTACAAAGCCACCCACCCTCTCCACATAAACAACATGCCCATCCCTCTATCAAACAAAACTGACCCACACCCCAAAACTCAAAATGTAAAAGAAAGTCTCTTGAGCCCCACTCCCAACTACATTCCCACCCTCTTCACCCAGCCCCATAAAACAACACATCCCTGCCACCAAAATAAAATATATAAAAAAGGGTTAAAAGAGAGCATATGGATGTCGGTCTGGAGCTTGTCCATGCTCTGCTCCATCGAGGTAAGCTGGCCCTTAAGAGTGTCCAGCCACTGCAGGATGAGGCAGAGAAATGGCCTGTTGGCATTTTGGTTGGGGATGGCAGCAGTTGGCTGGCAGTGGCGCCGGCCATGGGATGACCAGGAGGCTGGAGGCTGAGGGGGCCCAGCTGCACTGGGGCCCTGGAGATATGCATTGGTTTCCTTCTCCTCCTCTTCCAGGACTACAAGGCACTGGTATTCCTGCTACATATGCCCCAGCCTCTGCCACTGCAAACAGGCTGCTCTCTCCTGCCTGTCGGTGGTCCAGATGAACCAGCAGGAGCCACTATATTGAGAAAAACTAAAAATACAAATTGTAAATAATAGTCTGTGCAAACAATTGTTTTAATTAACAACATGGAACAGTAGCAGCACATTGCTGGTCCCCTAGGGCCATTGGAATGTATTAGATGTGATGATTATGATTAAGAGAATCAAGAGGCCAATGTTATGTTTTCTTTTACCCACACATGTTGCCAAACAGAAAAAAGCAGTGACTGTGTGGCAGAAAAGTAACAGGCAGACTGGCGGAGAATAACATCACAGGTTTAAAAAAATCAGTGATTGGATTTTTTTTTTCTTCTAAAGGCTTTTCAAGTAACTATAAACAGTCAGAACCTTTGAGTTAAAAAATAAATGACTTCTCATTGATGAGTACACCATTATGCACTATAATGGAATACAAGTTGTGTGTGGTGCTAAAATAATGAATCCAGACTCATTATTAGCCAGTGTCTCTGATAGTTTGCTACTGGCTACAGCTGTAGTTGACAAGTATCTAATTCTAATGGCCCTGCTCTTTGCCAAATGCATTTCTCTTTCTACCTTGTCTCCAAAGAAGCTGATGAATAATAAATACGATACTACATCAGTCACACACCTCATGTATGAAATGCAGATATTAATATATTATACTGTCTGACGAAAGTAGATGTTGAGGAAAATGAATATAATGGACTGCACTACAGGTAAAGGAATGGATTATATAAATTTTATTTGGCGCATTCGCCACTGTGTATCACATATGCCAAACTCAATATCAAATCATGCACTTCCACTTTACTCTGTAGCCTCGCCTACTACTATGCTCTCTAACAAATTCATTTGCTGGGCAAGAATCAAGGAAAGGAAACTTGATTTTCTCCACTGCAGGAGGTAGGGTAAAGGGATTATCCAAGTAGGGTAGAACTTTATATATATTTATACATATATAAATATATATATATATGTATATATGTATATTCACTGAAAAAACCATAGGTTATAGTTAGGAATTTGCATTTAAAAAACCTATTAAATTCACTGAAAAAACCATACGTTTGACACCAGTTATAGTTAGCTGG
This sequence comes from Lissotriton vulgaris, assembly GCF_964263255.1. Taxonomy (NCBI): domain Eukaryota; kingdom Metazoa; phylum Chordata; class Amphibia; order Caudata; family Salamandridae; genus Lissotriton; species Lissotriton vulgaris. The sequence continues at coordinate 1,549,277,099 of NC_141685.1, forward strand.
ACATTTTACTGACATAAAACCATTGAAATTCCCACGTTATAGTTAGTTGGACTCACTATAACTTGCGCGCCTGCAATGCACTGCTGATGACGTCACATATTACATCACTCATCGCATGTCATTTGAGAGGTCATCAGTGATGTCATCAGTGATGTCATTTGAGATGTCATCAGTGATGTCATCAGTGATGTCACTGACCATGTCATGGATGATGTAATATGTGACATCATCAGCAGTGGATTGCGGGCGCGCGAATTATAGTGAGTCCAACTAACTATAACGTGGGAATTTCAATGGTTTTGTATGAGTAAAATGTTCAGCTAACTATAACTGGTGTGAAACCTGTGGTTTTTTCAGTGAATTTCAAAGGTTTTTTAAATGCTAATTCCTAACTATAATGAGTGTTAAACCTATGTTTTTTTCAGTGAATTTCAAAGGTTTTTTAAAAGCTAATTCCTTACTATAACGAGTTTGTAACCTTCGATTTTTAAAGTGAATTAAGTTTTTTAATAGCTATTTTTTATAGCTATTATTATAATTTTTATAAAATCACTTAACTAATGTCTATTTATCTCAAATTAATTTTTCAATGTATTTTTCCTGTGTTTTTTTTTAATCATTTTACCCCGGAGGGCTCAGGGTACGCGCACCCGTAAACGCACCCGTAAACGTAGCGAGAGCACGGGGCGCGTAGCGTAAGCACACATCAAGCCATCTGACCTTAAAACAACACTTTTGATTGGTTAATAACAGTTTTTTTTCACAAGTAGGGAAACACCCCACCCATTTCTCTCACAACCTCTTTGCTTTTGCTGAGGCAACACCTCTTGTCTGTTCCTGCAAAATCAAAACTTCCCAGAACCCTTCCCAGTACCAGTCCTCAGACTCTTCCAATGGATTCCTGCCTGAGGACCCCCCACAGAGAAAAGTGAAGGACCACTTCATTTGGAAGTTTTTCTCTTTTTCAGAGGGGGAGAAAAAATACAATGCAGCAAATGTCATGTGTAAAATTTGTGACACTGTACTCTCAAGTGGAGATCCCACCCGGAAATATAGTTTTGGAAATGCAACATTAATCAGGCATGTTGAGAGGAGACACCCAATTAATTATGCACGGGAGAGCACCAGAGCCCTGGCTCGCAATCTATCACAAGAAGGCCCCTCCACTTCCACCGGAGCTTCCACATCATCAGTGAGAGGAAGACCAGAACTGATGATTCCAAATATTCAACCTGTTTTTGGTGACATTACAATTCGTTGTAAGCAGTGTGACCAACTGCTCTGTTATGGGGAGCAGAACATTCAAATAATTGTGAGAACCAAGGAAGAACATCGCTGCGCCCCTCGGCACAAATGTTTCCCCTTTTTTTTGCTCCTGTTGAGCAGTTTGGCATTCCCTAGTTTTGTTTTTGTTCTCAAAAAAATACAAAACATTTTTTAAAACTTTCGGAAAAACTAAAAAAAAAATAAAAAAAGAAGAAAATAACTAGTTCTTTTTAGAACTACCTCCAATTCTCAAAAAAGAGCTATAATCTTTACATATTCTCAAGAAGTGAGTGAAGTGGAGTACGGTGAGAGAGGAAAGGAAAATGAGTGAGGGAGCGAAGTAAGGGAAGAGAGGGGAAGGGAAGTGAAGCAGGGGGACTGAAAGAAGGTGAGTGCGAGAGGTGAGTGAGGGGAAGGGGAGTGAACATGGGGAATGAGGATAAGTGAGGAAAGGGGAGTAAGGGAACGGGGGTGATGAAGGGTAAGAGAAGAACAGTGAGGTTGAGGAAAGAGTGGTGATAGAGGGTGATTAAAGGCAAGTGAGCGTGAGACAAGGGGAGTGGGGGAGTGAGGAGACAGAGGGAGTGAAGGAAAGAGTGAGAGAAGGGGACTGAGTGAGGAAGTATAGAAAGGTAAGTGAGGGAGTCTGTGAGAGTTAAAGGGAATAAGCATGAGGGAAGGGGACTGAGAGAGTGAGGGACAGAGGTAGTGAGGCTAAGAGAGAGGGAGTGAGTGAAGGACAATGAGGATGTGACAGGACAGTGGCAGTGAGAGAAGGAGTGAGTGAAGCAGAGAGAAGAGTAGTAAGGTTAAGGAAAAGAGTGATGAGAAAGTAAATGTTGTTTGTCAAACTTACCTTATAAGTAATGTAAACTTAATTACATATTTGTACTAAATTTAATATCTGTGGAAGAGAACAAAAAGTAAGTAATCATATTTATAGTATATATTTCAAAATACAAGAGATAAGGCATTAGATTAAAAGTCATTATAGGGTAGTAAGAGATAAAGTAGGAGTGAAGGACACAGAAAGGGAAACAAAGGAATGGTGAAGGACAGAGAGAGGGAAAAAGAAATAGAGGGAGAGTAAATTATTAAGAGGATAATGAAGCAGATAGATTCAGTGACAAAGAGGAAGAGAGGGAGAGAGAAATGAACTGAAGGTGAGTAAGATACTAAAGGAATGTGAGTTATCAAAACTAAAGGAAGAAAGGTGACTGAGTGTGAGACAAGGGGAGTATAATGTATATTTCATAATACAAAATACAAAATAACTTGTACAACATGTTATATGGTTTATTTTTGCTGTTCTCAGAATATATTGACTTTCACTTAAAACAGTGAGTTCAATACTACTCATCATATGACAGCGGGCAAAAAAAATAACACAATCAAAAAGATTGTGTTTAAAAAACCCATAAGTTTCAATAAATAATGTAAAACTTAGAAAAAACATATATTAACTCATTTCTGATCAAGAGAAAATAGGCGTAAATCCTGAGCTAAGAACCTATCAATGTTAGAGTCCAAATATTAAACCCATTTAAATATTGAAAAACAATACGACATGGAACTACATCACTATGTCAGTCTCTATATACACATGTTTGGCCCCAATCTCATAACCAGTGTACATCGGACATGTAAGTCCCATTAAACCTTGTGAGGCAACAAGCGATTATACAGGTTAAAAAGTCCCTAGTTTAAAAAAAATATCTAGCGTTAAACGAGTCCCTCAAAGTCGCACAGCGCTTATTTATTTAAATAATCGGGTAAGAGGGTCATCAAAGTGCCATATGTCGACATACCTCCAAGTGCAGAGCCGTGTTCACGAGCTGTTCAATGCTGGCGGCGTGTAGTGACAGCGCCATCTTGTTTCACCTCCGCTATCAACGCTTCCTCAAACATGACATCAAAAACGGACTAGGGCTCAGAAGGGCCATCATAGTATTCCAACAGAAGTTAAGGCGCCATCTTACAGTGGGTATTGTTAGTTGGAAGTCAAGTATCGCAAAATACTTTTAGGTAGATTTAACTCATAAAGTCTAATCTCATCGCCCGCAATTAAGATTTAATTTAACCATTCTGGCGCACCTTTGGAGTAGAAGATTTTCGCTGTTATGGTTCTTGTTAGGTCCTATTGAGCGGGGTTGTCTATTGTTTGCCAGCTGTAATTTTGTACATATTTGTAATTTTATACCTTTATGCATGATGGATGCCAGTTTATGAGCACCTCTGTAGGCCTGTGTTGATTATTGCGTGAAGCCAATGGTGAAAGCTGTAGGACTTATCAGTTCACTGTGTAAAATTATGTCAGAATCTTCAGAAGTGATTGGTTTATAATGAAAAGGTCTGACAAAGCAAGTAGCCTTGACATGCATAGTGTGAACAGTATGAGGTAAAGTCAATAAGCTTTTAAGGGTGACCCAAGGAAAAAACCACTTTTGGGAATGATTATACCCAACACAGTAGGTTGATTGATGACAGGCCAATGATAAAGGGTATAGGCCTGATTTTTTGCTATTAAACAACGATAAAGTCAGCAGTCTGGCATTGTTTATGAAAGGTAATTTGTTAATGCCAATAGGCCTCTAACAGTGGATTGTTATCATACTGTAATATAGGCTGGAGACAGGTGCTTTGTTGCTATGAGAAGTTACGATAAAGGCAGCAGGTCTGACATAGTTATTATCAAAAGTATTCATTAAAGTCAATAGACATTTAATGGTGGATTGTTATTCCTATTTATTAAACCCACAGATAGATGTGAGAATCCTAGTTAGATCGTTTTAGGAGAGATAGTATCTTGCTTTCCTAAATGTAATGCTATATAATTTTATGTTTGCATGCTTGATGGTTTACTTTACTTGGGAGAAAGTTTAACCTCAATCCAATAGGCCTGAGTTAGTTATGGAACCATGTCAATTATAATAGCTATAGGTTTGATTGATTCAATTGCAAAACATATTTCAAATGATATAGGTCAGTCATCATCATCATCAATACCTTTATTTGGTCTGATTAGAAATAGACCATCAATGTACATAGAAATATTGCACATAGCCAAGTTCACACATAAAATGTTAAAAAAGGATATATAGTCATGAATAGCTTTAAAATGCCACAGTACATTAAATACCCATACTTCAAATAAGCAAAAAGTGCAAGTCGTAAAAAAGATTTTAAGCACCATTGCACTTGTATAGAAAATTACTGTGGTTTGCAAAGAAGGATGGGAAAGGAGAGAGAAAAAAAACTCAAAACGGGTCCACTATGCGCTCATGCTATCCCCCAAAATTAAACCGAAACATCTCGACCGAGCTCCATCTGATCCCAAGCTTGGTTTGAGCGCCAAAATTTGTATTTTTTTAAACATATTTTATTGCCTTTTGTGTGTAACAATGTTCATAATTCAGCATTACATCCATTTATTTATTTGCATGTACTACTGCCTTAAATTACATAAGTTTGTTCTGTACATCATTTCCATTCAAACGGCATCTCACGTACTTTACTCCTAGGCCATACATTTGCTCAAGAAACTGCCTCCCTCCCCAACTTTCCCCAACTAACCCCCACCCTCCCCTGCACTGCCATCTCCTAGGATATTGCGCTATACGTCCTTCTGAGTTCCACCATTTACATGTATCTTGTATATCAGTAGTGTTTCGGCACTCCCTGTCATCCTGTCTTTTTAATTATTTATTTTAATTTTATTTTATTAACTGGGCATTTTAACTATTATGAGCTCCCCTCCCCTGGTGCTTGTTCCTTTTCCCCTTCCTGTTCCTGCCTCCTGGGGCTCCCTTGCCTGGATGGCACCATGGGGGTGGTGGATTCAGATCCATGGTCAGTATTCTTCATTTCTTCCACTAACACCTCCAAAGCTTGTGCTTTCTTAACCCCCTATACCCTTCACGCGTTTCTGAGCAGGATTCTGCCATCACAGCTTGCCCATTTCTCCAGCTCTCGCTTCCATCTGTGAATGCTGGGTCTATTTGGCACTTTCCATTTACTGGTTATTTCTCGCTTCGCCAGTATAAAGGCATGGTCTTGAAATGTATCTTTAGTCTTAGCTGTCTGGGGGAACGTGTTAAGTAAGACGTGCTCTGGCGTGCATGGTACTACCCGCTTTGTTTCCCTTGTCACTTCTTGCCAGTAATTCGCTAAAGATTGGCAACTCCACATCATGTGCATAAAATTTGCCCCCTTTACTCTGCATCGCGGGCATTCTGCATCTTCTTTGTGGAAGAATCGGTTGATCCTGTCAGGGGTGATGTATGCCTGATGTAGCGTTTAGATGCTAATCTGGCTGAATCGTGCATTACAAGAGACTTTAGCAGTCTTTTCTAGAATGTTTTCCCAATCTTTGTCCACTAATGTTTTGCCCAGGTCTTCCACCCATCAATTCTTTAACTCCTCCAGTGGTTGGGTAGAGTCACGTCTGATGGCCCTGTATAAGCATGTAACTGCCTTTATGGCACCCCCGCCAGGCCTGTGTACTCACAGTTACCAAATTCCTTTATCATGTTCCTAGCCCACCTTAGTTTCCCTTCTTTATCTTTTAGGAAAATCAGGGGTTATCAGCGTATAGCGCTATGTGATGTGGTTGTCCTCCCAATTGAGTGCCGAAATATGGTACTCAGACCAATCACAACGCTACATTGCAGCATTGCGAATGGTATGGGGACCTTGGGATCCCGGGCGCTTCCTGCTGCCGGCCTCCAGAGAGGAAAAAGACAAAAAGATGAATGGGATCGGAGGAGAGTAGGTGGCAATACTGGCCGTAGCCAGGTATGTGTTTTTTAATTTTACCTTTATAATTTCCCCCACCAACCCTCCGAGACCGGTGGCAGCCGCTACTGGCTGATGGGCCACTTTTTTGCTCCTCATTCCATCTGCAGTGCACTGTATGCCATGAGGCTACTCCATTGAAACCACCAGATCATTTCAAAATCCTATTGTACATAGTGCATTATTGTTTTATCATTCCAAGTTGGCCAAAATGTTGGTCCTACACATGGCGGCAATGCTGGAGCTCTAAAACAAATGTATGCTACGTAAAGTAGCACTGCGAGATGGAACCCTGCTGCTATGTTTAGTTTGCTTATAGCAACCGCCCTCTGTGTTTAGATTGAGATGCAGTATGTTTTCTTTTTAATACTTGTATTCTTTTAATTCATCTTGTGTGTGCAGTGAGTTTGTGTATTTTTTATTGTGGTTGAATCAAAGGCTGAATGGGAGAATTAACCAGTGGCTGGACGTCTGGTTGGATGCATGAGTATAAAGATGAGTGACAGCGTACATATTTGAGATTTATTGAATGTCTAAATACATCAATGGCACTAAAGTTACTTTCATTCATAAGCCAGACTTATTTGCATTGCCAATTCTTCTTCATTTTTTGTTTTATTTGAGGATGAAGCACTCTCCCATTGATCCATCTTTCTGTTACACCATCCCATTTTCTATCACCCGGATGATGCTTCATAGAAAAAAATGACTTGTGCACTGCACACTGATTTATTTGTGTTCTTTGCCATAGCATTTTTCGGCTTGCAGCTGTGTTTGATTCCTTAGAAAACTGGCTCTTTTTTATTTCGGAGTTTGCAACTCACCAAACACTCATCTAGCAGTTAATTGCGTCTCTTGAGGATACTCTCTTTTTCCATTATGTCCTTATTCAGACAATGGGCCAACTTACCCGAGACAGGCAGGCGGGTTTTAGGCTCTTTGGCACCCATACTGGTGTTCTCTTTGTATTGTTGTAGCCGTTGGCGCTGTTTCACCTCAGCAAGAAATAAGGTTCATGTTTTATCTACGCAGGGAAAATAGGAATTATGATTGATACTGCTGCCACAAAAAAGTTGCCAAACATAAACTGTGTGTAAAATGATGCTATAGAGAGCTAATATGCAAAGTAGCGCTATATATGTTTACGACTTGACAGCACTTGCTACATTTCCACCAGCTTCCCTAAACTGTATTTCTCCCCAGCAATTCTGCCTTTGCGCGGTCATGCCCTGTCACAAAATGATCACCTTCTGAAAGATTCTGTGGTCTGCATCACAAAAAATTAACGTCGGGAGTGCTATTAATTGATGGAAAGAATTAAACGCGTAGCTAAAACTATCGGGAAAATTTTTCAATCACGGGGAATGCAACACAAACGTCTCTTCAAAATTATTTTTTATTTGCTGGTAACATAATTTTGAGACACAATTTTCAGGCACACTCCATCACTCTCCATAAACTCTTCGAGGATTACCAAGGGCCTCATTTAGACCTTGGTGGAGAGGGTGCTGCATCGCCTCATTTAGAGTCGGGCTGGCCTGCAGCTTTTCAGCAACAGTGAAGGACACTTAGGGGGTTATTTATGAGAACCTTGGGCCACATTTCTACCATGTAAAGTGTACATGCATGACGCAGGGCTCCAAACAGCTTTAGGAATCCATGCAATGCTACCCTGCATAGCTTTGATTGGCCTCACGAATCCTGAGTGAGGGGACCCAGAGCAAATCCATGAGCATTGCAAAGTGTGCTTCGATGCAACACCCATGGATTTTAACGCTGCCCCAGATTCACAAATTCACGTAAACCTGGGGAATCGCCAAACCCTTTTGCCTCCCGAGGGTCAGGTGTAACTAAGAAACATTTCTTTATTTCTCCTAGTTTTCTACTCTTTCTATGTGTGCTGCATTGTGCATCACACAAAGAAAGACAAATGCTCTTAGGATTGTTACTGTGGAGGAAGGTGTTCCTTCCTGCACAAAAACAATTCTGCATCCAACAGAGGCACCCTTGCAAAATAGTGCAAAAGTGCCAGTGTTGGCGTTAGGCTGCCAAAACGGTGCCAGTGCATGAGAAGAGGACAGGAAAGCACTGTAATGCATGAATACGGTGAATTCCTGTTCTTTCACTTTGGTGTAGGGCAGCGAAGTAAGGTGACTTGCTGTGCTGTCCTACACCAACATCACATAAATGAGAGCCTTAAATTACTAAAATAAGGTTGTGAACTGAACTGTCTGCACTGGACTTATAACTAAAGCGAGGAAGCTACTGGGATTTGAAATCTGTAATCAGACATTTACATAAACAGAAGCATCGATTTATTATGGACAGTACCACACTGCCTCTCACACATGATTGTGGGAGACCTATGAGCTCCGGCTAGATTGAATCCTTACTGGTAGGATTCATTTACAAGTGCACCCCTTGCAAATGAGCCTCTGGCTCATCTTGTTTTCTGATGCCTCGTAATCAGAGGAGATTTGGGATCACGCCTATGTATGTGTGCGATCTGAACGAATACCATATTGCGTCGTATTATGTGTGCCCATTGATTCTCGAATTAGCAAAATCTTGTGCATATCCTATGTGTGGATTTACCTAGAGGCCTTGTGTGCACCTTTGTGAACTTTGTATTTTTTCAAGCAAAATATGTTGACAATATTACCAACATTTATGTAAGCTACATATACATTATTAGTGCCCATTGTGATATCACTCAGATACTCAAAATGACAGCAACCCATTTGCGGCAGAGTGGTGTAAATACACACATTTGCTGCAAAGTAAGACCTTACATCAGAGAGCATTTCAAAAGGGATGGGGAGCATGACATAGGTAAGAGATTGATGACAGAGTACCACCTAACAGAATAATTATGATTTATTATTTGCTTACCATACTCCCAAAAGGGGAAACAGCCACTACAACGCAGCCGTTTCCCCTAAAAACTTTACCATTCATGCATTACAATGCATGCGTGGTTACAACGACAGCCCTTACCACGCATACCTTTACTACGAGATACGTAGTAAAGGCATGTGTGGTAAATGCAAAAGAAAAAAAAAGGGGAGCTGCGGGTCTCCCCCCCAAAAAAGCATGGGATTAAAAAGGGAGGTTGGAGGTTCTCCCCCCCCAAAAATAAGGAACTGATGTGCCGAAGCTGAGGCAATCAGCGTCGTTAGAGAGGAATCAGAGAGAAACTTCAGCTTCCTCTTTACGAAGTATGCCTGAAGTCACCAAGGAAGATGGAGAGGAGACGACTTGAAAAGGTAAGGGGAATTTTAGTTTAAAAAAAAAGATTACGGGTTAAGGGCAGGGGTAATTATAAGGAGTGGGGGCTGAGGGGTCATGTAAGGGTAGGGGTATAACTTTTAACAAGAGTATGCCCTTACCATGCATAAATTTACAACGAAAATCGTTGTACATCTATGCGTGGTAAAGGAATATTTGTGGTAAAGGTTATGCGTGGAAAACATATTCCGTTGTAACGCATGCGTGGTAAAGGCATGCATTGCAACAGAATGCGTTGTAACGACATACAATCCCGAAAAGAAGCGACAACACTGACCTCTATCAACGTCAGCACTACCACTTAGCTTCCTGAGTGAAGCTTAACATGGCTTTGAGAACTAGAAATATACATTTGTGATATACAAAAAATAAAATTGCAGTTTGGAATTGCTATTGCCATAGTAGGAGCCCTCACGCATCTCAAGGGAAAAAGGTTCTTACTCTCATCCATGTCACTCATAAGGCTATATAGCACTGCTATGTTGTTACTCACAAGACTATATGCATTCACAAAGCATTGAAGGGTTACTGTTTGGAAAGCTCAGAAGACACCCATTACCAATTGGAAGTGGTGCAAGCAGGATATATCCAATTATTTGGAGCCGCATCTGTTGTGGGTGGGGGCTAGATAACAGGGCAGGTCCATGTGATCAATCCCATCTGTCAGCTATATGCCAGGATATCAACTACCGATGTATATAAAGTCAAGGTATCTACAAGTGGAACAAAATAGAGTAAACCTATACTTTTTTTTAAAACATTTTATTGGGAAATTAAATGGTTTACACAGCTCGTGCCTACAACCATTTTGTGGCCGGCAGCGCTTCAGAACTGAATGTATCATTAGTAGCAACTGAGCAGTAGTATGAAGCATCTAACACAGCAAGCGCCTACAACCTCTTAGGGCCGGCCGCGTCTCAACATTTAAGCATTATTGAAATACACGTGTGCATAATGGAACTCATAACAAAGTGAAAAAAGGTGCAATAGGTACTGTGGTTCTCTTGTGAGCTCGGACCAAAAAGTCAGCAATCCACAAATAAAGGCTAAAAAATGCATTACACACAAGTCCTCATATTAGTGTACAGGTAACCATGATGTAAGGCAAAACAAGAGAGTACAAAAAGGACGGAAGAGGGTGACTAGAGACCTTCTATGTATGTTATGATCACACAGGGGTTAGCTGTGTAGTGAAGGTGTCAGTCAGGAAACAGCTCGTAGGAAGAGCATTCTAATGACTCAGTGTACACAAAGAAAGCACTTATAATGGAGTGTTAGCAAGAGGATGATCATTTACCTCTGTACGGGACAACAGATAAGCTGCAAATGACGCCCATATGTCTCTGGGTCGCGAATTGGTAGGGAGAAGTTCTGCATAAATGTTGAGGTGTTCTTGACAGTGTATCATGTCTGCAAGCCAGTCCTTAAATTTAGGCGCTCTTCCCCTTCCCCATCTGCAGGTGACGCAGCGCTTGGCTACCAGCAGAGCTAGGGCAACGAATTTGCGATGCGATTTGGAGACATGTTGAACATAGCTCAATAATGCGGTCAATGGAGTAGCGTCAAGGGCTGCATTGATTATCTGGGTAAGGGCTGCAAAGATCTGTGTCCATGGTAGGTCAGTCCCAGCCCAAATGCAAGAAATCAGCCTGCGGTGCGCGGCATCTATCACAGTTGTCGTTATCGCGCAGTTGGCGTCTGTGCATGCCAGCCGGGGTACAATATAATCTATGAAGATACTTATAATGTATTATCCTAAAACGATTGCTCGCCGACACACGTTCAGTTTGTGAGCAGCAGTACTCCCACTGGTCGTCCGTCATGGGCATGCCTATGTTTATCTCCCATTTAGTACGGGATGGTGAGTCCAGAGGCACAGGTCTAGTGTGTACGGCTCTGTACATGAGCGAGACCAGTTGCCTGGGTGAGGGTTGTATTAATACAGCATGAAGCGGTGGAAGCAAAGGGGGCTCATTAGGAAAGTCAGTGTGTAGCGCCCTCAGGCCCTGTTTGAGTCTAATGTACAGAAAGCTATCTAATGGAGTATGTTGTGCATCTTTGAACAAGTCGTTGAAGTCCCTGAACACGCCATCCGTGTAGAGGTTCCCCCATAATGGGATGGACAGTAGCAGTGGCATATCTGGATGGTAGGCCAGAGAAAGCTGCGGCGAATAGAGCAGGGGGAGATCGAACATGCACGTTATGCGTTGCCACGCTGTAATTGTGCATTTACAGTGGTATGTGTGCGTTCTCGAGCGTTCATGGTCATATAGACTGCACCTTCTATCGGAATAGGGTGTAACAACCAATGTTCTGCCACACCTTGTGGCATGTACCTAGGCTTTTTAATCCAGTAATATAGGTAGTGTGCCTGGGCACTAAGATAATAAAGTTTGAAATCAGGAATTCCGAACCCACCCGCTGCATAAGGTTTAGTAAGTGTGTACCACTTCAGTCTAGCTCTTTTCCCTCCCCATACCAATCTGCACAGTTCGGATTTGAGGGTGGAAAAAAATTGTCTCCCAGGATAGTAGGGAATATGCAGGAATAGGTACAATAGTTGCGGCAAAACCACCATTTTGATCAGCGAGGCCCTCCCTGCCATAGAGAGCGGGAGTGTAATCCAACGGTCAATTTTATCCGTAAGGCGTGAGACTGCTACACCATAATTAAGACGCATGAGTTCGTCCCTGTCTCTGGTGATTTTGATGCCCAAGTAGCGTAAGTGTTCGTCGCACCATTGCAATGGGTAGTCCAGGGGGAAACGCGTTACTGCATCCGTAATCGGGAAGAAGCAAGACTTGCCCCAGTTTATATGAATACCCGACAGATGACCAAATGTCACAAATTCTCTAAGCAGGGTATTTAAGTTGTGCTGCGGGTCTCTGACATATAAAGTAATATCGTCAGCATACATAGATATTAATATTTGTCTCATGTTACAGTGGAGGGCCAGATCATTGTGGCGCTGTCGTAGACGGGCAGCCAGAGGTTCAGTGGCGATAGCAAATAAGAGTGGGGACAACAGGCACCCTTGCCGCGTGCCCCTGGTAATCATAAAAACGTTGGAGAGCCGTCCATTAATCAGTATTCTCGCTCCAGGTTGGTGATAAAGTAAGCGTATCCATGATACGAATATGGGGGGGAAGCCCATGCGGTGCATTATCCCAAAAAGGAATGGCCATTCAAGCGAGTCAAAAGCTTTTGTTGCATCTAAAAAGACCGCTGCAAGTGGTAGCTCAGGGGAAACGTTGTGTAACACTGTGAATAGAGTTCTCAGGTTGTGGGAGGTGGACCTCCCAGGGACAAAGCCGGACTGATCTGGCAATATAAGACATTCCAGCAAGAGGCTAACTCGATTAGTGATGAGTTTGGCCAGAATTTTAGCGTCGCAACTAAGGAGCGACAGAGGTCTATAGGACTCGCAAAAATGAGCGGGTTTGTCCGGTTTCAACAGGGAGATTATAAGTGCCTCCCTCATAGAGGCGGGCAGTAACCCAACTTCCAGTGATTTCTTCATATACTTCTCGGAGAATGGGTGCCATTAAGTCTATATAGGTTTAGTAGAATTCCACAGGTATGCCGTTCATACCCGTAGCCTTCCCGGACTTTTTAGTCCCATTATGGCATCCCGTACTTCATTGAGTTCAAATGGTGCACACAGGAAAGCACGATCCGTGTCACTTAACCAATCGAGTGCAATATCTCCCAGGTAAGTATCAAGGTCCACAACCCCAGCCCGGAGGTCATATACAAGGCTTCATAGTGGTCAGTAAACTCACCAATTATGCTCACAGTGTCGCAGTGGTGCGTCCCGTTCCGATCCTCCACTTCCAATACAAAAGCAGAGTGTCGTGGTCGTCGGATAGCACCCGCCAGGGCCTTATCGGGGCGCTCACCTTTGCCATAGCGACGAGCCTGCCAGTGTTTCCCCTAAAGCGCTCTTCTCTTTGTGCTTCCTCCATGTAGTCATTAAGCAGGGCCCTAAATTTCTCCTGTGTTTCAGTGTTTGGTGTGCTTCTAAGCGTATCCTCCAGTGCCCGCAGTTCCCGTTCCAGTCTAGACAAGGTGTTCAGGATATCTTTAAGGATCCCGGCCCCCTTGGAGATGCAGTAACCTCTTATGGTAACCTTAAAGGCTTCCCAAATTGTCTCCACTGCGTCAACTGACCTCTTATTCCTCTCAAAGAAATCACGCACCTCTTCACGCACTTCTTCCTGAAAGACTATGTCTGAGAGCATGCGTGTGTTGAGTCGCAAAGCGCTGCATGAAGGGCTAAAGTCAGCAGACGAAAAGGCTATCTGTACCGGAGCATGATCCGAATACGTTCTGGCGAGATGGTGGGCCTGGCAGAGTGCAGGGCCCAGACCCGAGAGACAAGCCAAAGATCCAGCCGGGCCCAAGTGGCCGTTTTAGCCGTGAAGTGCGTGCCTTCCCTGTCCAGTGGGTGCATGTGTCGCCAGGCGTCTATCAGTTGATTGTCATCTATAATGTCTTTTAGCAATAAGCTAGATTTGGTGCGATGGTGCGGACTAGGGTGGGATCTGTCCAGGGTCGGTGCGTATGTAACATTAAAATCCCCGCCCCAAATAATGTGCGTAGAGCCTATGCGCCTAATCCTATCCCAAAGAGAGGAGAAGAAATCAGGGGTATCTAAATTAGGGCTGTAAAAACATACTAGTGTGACTGATTCCATACCCAATCGGCCCCAGATCATACAGTATCGTCCCTGATCGTCTCCCATCGATCCTGTAATGTGAAAGGGGAAGTGTTTTTTGATTAATATCGCAGTGCCTCTAGCATAGGAGGAGTACGAGGAAAAGATGCTGTGTGCAGCCCAACGAGAGGCAAAGGTCGTAGGTCTGTGCGGTGCCATATGTGTTTCCTGTAGCATTGCTATGTGGGTATGATGCCTATCAAGGTATGCCAATATCTGTCGCTGTTTCCTAGGGTCCCCAAGGCCCCTCACGTTCCAAGTAATAACATTGAATTGTGCGTAAGGTTGCTTAGCCATTAGGGTTTAGAAGTCTTGTGACAGCTGATGAGGTGTGTAATATGTCATTCATATCAAACAGTCCGAGTTGAACCACGAACCACCATAAAAATAAATCACTCACGTAAATAGAGGTAGTAACTGTACCAAAACCGTCATCTCCCCATCCATCCCCCCTCCCACTGAAGCAGCCCCAACTTGCCAGTACAGGAATCCCCCCCAACCCACCCCTCCATCCCAACCCCAAACACCCAAAAAACAGTCCTCGCCAACTCTTGTGGCCAGGTAAGTATGTGGGAACACCCAATAAGAGTCATCCAGGTGGCAACACAATTCCCCCCTTGCTGCCGGAGCCAGTGTCAAGCACTGCAGCTCCAACTCGCACATGGGGTGCCCAGCGAGTCAATGCCCAGCATCCAGAAGGAGTCCAAATACCCAGTCACTGTAATATCGACAGATCCTAACTAAGTGTGAGTGGATCCTACCTGTAGAGTTGTCATGTGGAGCAGAGCACACAGGGGACATAACCCTTCATTATTCACCAGCGCCCTCTTCTTCCATCGGCTTCCTCTCTCCATCCGCCGCCCTCTCCTCGGGCCGCACCGCCCGCCGAAGATGCTTGAGAAAGTCATATACTTGCTGTGGTTTCGTAAAGAAGTGCTGTCGGCCTTGATGAGTCACTCATAATCGCGCCGGGTACAGGAGTGCGTAATCAATTTGAGCATTACAGAGTTTTGCTTTGGTGTCCAAGAATTTCCGTCGCTCTTCCTGCACCAGGGGAGTGAAGTCGGGAAACACAGTGAAGGAGTTTCCATCATAGGACAAAGATTTTGTACTGTGGGCAGCCTTCAGCGCTACATCTCAATCTCAATAGTTAAGGAGTCTGGCAATTATGGGCCGCGGGGGCGCTCCGGGCTTAGGTCTAGGCCCCAACGATCTGTGTGCCTTCTCGACAATAAACTGGGTGGAAAAGGCCTCCGAGCCCACCGCAGCCAACAGCAGCTTCTCCACATAGTCCTCCATGCGTCCTGTGTTGGTGGACTCCGGAATGCCAATTATGCGTATGTTATTTCTTCGACTCCTGGCCTCCAAATCCTCATTCTTGGAGGCGATGACACAAAGCAGATTCTCCATTCTAGAGAGCTGCGTAGTATGTCTGGCCTGCACGTTGTCCGAGTCAGATATACGTCTTTCCGCCTCCGTGATACGTTCTTCGTGAACATCCATTTTATGAACAATCCCATCCATTCAGGAGGACAGTCTGTCTACTTTATCCGCTATGGTGGCAAAGCCCTGGCGCATTTCACGTAGTATATCCTATAACTCAGCAGACTGTGCCGTCGCTCCTGCAGCCGAGTCGGCCACGGAGGAGGCGGCGGGCGGATCTTGCCTGGTCCGGGCGTTCCTCCTGGAGGCATCAAAGGTAAGTTTGGGCTGTCTCAGGTCCCCTTTGCCCATGGTGGTGTCTAGGCAAGTCCAGAATGCAATGCAAGGCGTGGGTAGGGCAGGGCGTAGGATATTGGCCCTTCAAATGTGCAGCCTTTAGAGGAACAGGGTCTTGGCCTCAGATCGGGCAGTCCAAGAAGAAGTCAGGTCACGCACAAGTTGCACGCGGCTGCGGCCCTCCAGGGAGCCTGCTCCACGTGTGCAACGCAAAGGCCTCAGGGCTCAGCTAGGGGCACCCCCAGGAACACACGTAAGGGCCCAAACAAAGGCAACAGCAGTCGATCTTCTCCCTGGGGCCCCCGCCGAAATGGTATGAGTCGAGGGGGGCCCCTAGCGCAGAATAGGGTGGTGTGGAATGTCCGTCAGGCCTCACGCTGCACGCCGATCAATGGAAAGCCTGGCACCTCAATCGCGACGCGCCGGGTACTGGGCGCAGCAGTGTCGCATTCACCCTTGATGGCGGAGGAAGGGGGCCACTAATGATGCACCCCCAAGGCAGTCCTAGAGCACTCACAGGTCCGCTACAGCCATGGGCTACAGGCCCAGGGCCCACAACAGTCAGCGCTGCCGCAGGGAGTTCCAGAGGAAGGGGGCCTGGGGGGGCAGCAACTGGAATCCCCCGTCTCACCGCTGCAGCACAATGATGGTCCGCTCTCCCTGGCGTCACCCCAATTCGAGGGGGGGCCGTGGGCAGCCCGCCAGAGATCGCAGGAAGCCGATCCGCTGATGCCAGGCCTTCAAAGGATCACAGGCGTACCCTTGGCCCTCTCGCGGCCTAGCGTCTTCACCTACTCCTCGGATTTGCGTGAGTGGCCAGCCCGGCACACGCGCAATGTAGGCTACGATAGTCCGCCCCCTTCAGAGCTCCGAGTCGAGATATCGAGTTCCACAGCTCCGCCGCGCCCAAAAATTTCCCCGGAGGGTCCGCAAGTCCTCCGGGAGCGATGTTGCTGGTTTGGGTCCTCTGGATGCCAATTTGAAGGATTTATGTTGGATTATGTTCGCCGGGCGACGAGAGCCTCACAATCAGGCGGCCATTCACCCATGCGCCACCTAGCGCTTCATCGAGTAAACCTATACTTAATTTTGAAAATCCAACTTCTCATTGTGGTTGTTCTAGATTTCTCACCTTTTGCCGGGCCCTCTATTTTTGCTGGCGTTAGAACTCTCTGCACTTTACCCCTGCTAACCAATAGGAAAGTGTTTGTGCTCCCCAGTTAGCCTTGGTTACATTGGCTCATTCCTGATTGGCATATTTTCCTTGCGTGTAAGTCTTTGGATATGGAGCAAAAAGTACACCCAAGGCCTAGGTGGTACATGCCACTTGTGGACTTCAAAAATTATTGTGTGATTCACTATAGTGACAGTGCAAACATGACCTTAAGCCTAACCTTTGTAGCCTGCCTGTTGCAGTGTAAACATGCATTGCAACCTGTCAAATTAAACCATTTCTGACAGGTAAAACCCTTCCATCTGAATATTAGCAAGTCACCCCATGTAAGGTGTGTAGCTCCCCGGTAGGGTGCATGTTATTTAAATGTGGGGCAAGTAGAAAATTATTAATGCCATGTAAATTACAATGACTGGGCCCTAAAACCCATTATTTTCACAGTGACAGTCCTAGCTGTCTTATGCAGAACACCAGAGTAGAGATTAAAACATGAATACTACATCTCTGGAATGAGCTAGAAAAATAATTAAACTATTTTTTAATAGTTATATAAAATTGAAATAAATGCTGGTCTAATTTTTTATAAATATTAAGGAAAAGAGACTTTTAGAAAGTTACCCTTTACCCTTCTGAACTGCCAGAAGGCTAATTAGTATACATCACTATCGACCTGTTCTCAGCCCTGAATAGGTGTGAAAAAGGTTAGGAAATGCCTCCAAAGAGCAAACAATAGGCAAAGCTGAATTGGCAGAGGTGACTCCCCTGACCACCACAAAACATGCACACAGTGGGGCCTGTAGACATCCTTTTTGATGTTTCAGTGACACATCCTGCTTAAAAGGTCTATTAAGCCAAATGTAACACCTGGGGCACACTTGAATGGGTGAGAACAGGATGCCAAGATATTTCTTGTTTATCCACTGTGTGGTTGCCAATCAGACCTCTGTCTCTGGGTATGTTGCGGTAGGTAGAGTGCCTGCATCAACCCGACTTTTAGTGTTAAATATGAGATGACACTAGAATTAAAATAATATGCTGCCCACACACTCCAGCCCTCAATGTCCAAGTTTAGCATGACCGAGGACTTTCACCATCTTGATTTTGTCCTGACACATCGTTATTTTGGCCTGTCTGCAGTAATACAAACATGAACTGCCGAAAAAGTGGGTAGGATTAGATCTGGGAACTTTAAACCCCATTGATGAGTGCATGCACAGAAGAGGACTGGCCCTTTTGCTTGTGACCTGAGAAGATCCCGAAGGACTGGACTTGCTCTCTTTTGTACCAAGGAAAAAGAAAGAAAGTCAAAGGTTCAGTTGGCTGAACATGGACACAAAAAGCTGAAAGAGGCCTTTTTCTGGAACTACCCATCTGCCTAGTGGCAACTGGACCTGGACTGGACCCTGTTGTTGGCCTCTGCCTGACACCCTATGAGTACATCCCCTGAGGACGAAGGATGCTTAGAAATCAATCCTCCTGAGGTTGAGTGGGACTTAAAACACTAAGGGGCTAATTTATATATCGCAAGGCAGCCCATTTCTCTGCCAGGACAACAAAGTAAATGATTCTGTTACCCTCATGGAAATACTGCCAGTCAAATTTAGAAATGACCACTAACCTGCTGTCATTTCTAAAGCATTGGCAAGTACCGTGGTGATTCCAGATCCTGTCAGTGCTTTTTGCAGTTTGGCTCCGGGCTTCATCAAAATGACAGAGCCTTTTCACCAAACTGTTTTCTTTTTTATTTTCAATAAGAAAATCCAGTGGCGGGATTTTACTTTTTAAAATAAAACAGATAAAGCCAACTTCCCCATGAAAGTCATCCCTCATGGTGAGGGGGGCACTTTGTGTTTTTTATATTACCAGTTCTCCATTTACCCTTACTTCATCTGGCCATCCAAGAAGTTTGCCTACAGCGGTAACGGAGTAGTCACCACCATGACCAAACCTATGGTTCATCCACATTTAAATCGGGCAGGCGGGCAGGCCACTATGTTGGCGGGGAAGGAAGCCTATCACCATTGAAGTACCCTCTCTGGAAACATATAAATGAGCCCCTAACTCAGAAGGCAAAATGTTGACTAGGACAAACCCGGTTGGTGTATCCGACTTGAGGTCTATCACGGTCGGCCGCAAATTATGCCTGTATCCGTTATACGGCGCCCATTGACTATTATTTATTGTGTGCTTCTTAGTGCTTTTTCTACTTAAAAACACATATATCTGGTTCCTCCTATTTGTTTTTGCTGCTTTGGTGTCATTTTATGTATTGCATTTACTCTATTTTTCTTATTCGGTTTGGGATTATTATTGCCTGATGTTTTGATTTCATTACTGTTTTGGCACTGCATACATTCTTTACATATTGTTCTAAGTTACGTCTCTCTGCTCTGTGCCATAGCTAAGAAGGTGTTGAACTGTGGTTAGTTTTGTGGCTTTGGGAGTTCACCCTGACAAGAGATATGATTATTCCTTAGGATGGGCCATTGGCCACCCCAAATAATAAAACAACTTCTTAAACTCTCTAACAAATGCTTACCGTGACAGTATTTTTGTAGTCAATATGTTAGTTAGAATGCTTTTGCAGCACAGTATTCAAAACGCAATATTCAGGTACTATAGAATTCTGTCTAGATGGTCTTTTCCATTATCTGTCTACTTGAGGTATGGTTTTGTATAGCGAGTCCTGGCCATCTAAGGTTCAAGGGATGCATTGCTGGTACATGTAAATGTGGAAAGAGTAACAGAGATTTGTTGAAGCAGTCCCATCTTCACCTCTGAATTCAGAGCTGTGTACCATAAGGGATTACAGCCAAATCCCATCTCATCAATAGTCATGAATTATGCTATGACTTTAGTGTGATTAGTACCGTGAGCACATGGCAAACTCCTGACTCTCTCGCAGTATGATGCTGCCAAAGAGCTGTGGCCACCTTGCGAAAGCTTTGCTGTACACATGTGGCCCAGTTTATCTGCTGGAAATAACACTAATTGCCTTTTAACTCTTTCAGGTGCCTATCTACTGAAATTGTTGGCATGACCTGGGAAACAGAGGGAAGGTCGCTTTACCGACAAGGAAGATAGCGGCAATATTGGTGATAGTTTTCCGCATTATTTTCAAAGTCAGAACTTATATATTCTGAACAATGCAGCATCATTTATCAAAAGGCACCTAATGAATCTACCGACCACATGCTCTATCACTGCTGTTCTGCAGAGCATGTATATCCTGATACATGTCCCTGGTCAATATGGGTGCCTTGGTGGCCTCCTTACCATTCAATCCACTCTCTCTCTTTCTCTCTCTCTCTCTCTCTCTCTCTCTCTCTCTCTCTCTCTCTCTCTCGCTCTCTCTCTCGCTGTCTCTCTAGCTCTATTGTCGATCTATTTTCTGCAAATATTTCCGTTTTGCTCAAATTTATCAAGATTTGGGATTTTTAAAATTAATTATTCTCCTTTTTTAACACTTAAAATTGAGTGGTTCTCCTCTTACTTTGGCTCCGGGTGTGTGACGGTGTAGTTAGTAGGTTGTAACATTACATTAAACTTGTGGCCTCTACTTTTTCCTTTAGCAGATGTAATCAGGTCCAAGAATGATAAGACGAGAAAATCACATAATGTGTGAGCTTTTCCAAGAGTGAGGAAATGAGTAACCAATGTTTAGAATTTGCCTTTTGTCCTCATGGGTGGTCCCAAATAGAGAAATGGTATAAAACTGCAGGCTGAATTGCAAAGAGTGGGTGGATTGGAGATTGAACAGACATGAACCTCAGCTGCACCCGTAGGAAACTCTCCAAGAAGCATGTCAGCAGTTTATTTTGCGAGGTGTTCCGTTATGTGATCAGCTGTCAATGTTGATGAACCACTTAGGCACTCCTTAGAGGAAGACAAATTGCACAATATTTCCACAAGTTGCAAATGAAAACTGGGAAAT
Source organism: Lissotriton vulgaris (assembly GCF_964263255.1). Lineage (NCBI taxonomy): Eukaryota > Metazoa > Chordata > Amphibia > Caudata > Salamandridae > Lissotriton > Lissotriton vulgaris. Next base: position 1,549,297,991 of record NC_141685.1, read on the forward strand.
CTGAACATTTCTCATAAGGAAATAAGTTATTTTGTCATATTTAGGTTGAGCCGGTAGTCAGCGTGCATGTGCTGTCACTTTGCAACATTCTTTGATGCCTGAAGAAAAAAAAAATCTAAAAAAGGGCTTTTAGCCTGCCCATTGCTTACCATTTGTTGGTATAATTATCAATCTTCTTTGCATTCTAATTTGGTAGCTCTTGCAGGGCACCACTTCTCTTCATTCTGTGGCAATTGATTTCACTTAATTAGTGTCCATACGCTGCTCCTGATTGAGGTACTATTTCTTTTTGTTGTTGTTGCATTTTTATATAGTGCAACGAGACAGCCCGACCTGAAGGTATTGGAGCGCTTTACATTAGCACCACTTACATCAGACAAGTTCACATTAATTGTTTGGAGGCATGGGGACATTAAGTGATTTGCCCAGAATCACAGGATGTTGAGCTAACGCCAAGACTGGAGCATGGTTTTCTGAAAGCCCCACAGGCCATGAAACTCCCCTTCATCCTTGACAATTAGTAGTGCAAGCTTACTCCAAGATTAGAAGTATTGGTAGTTCATCTGCATTCCAGTTCCATCCCTTTACAGCACTGGTCCTCAGTTCCTCAATGCAATTCATTTTTCGCCAAAGGGCGTTAGGTTTACTGAGATGGACCACTGATCAGGTACATGTCACCATTTGAGAACTGAGCAGGAATATACTAAGCACAAAACAACAACCGCCCGTCCCCCCAACCATCACACTCCCGTCCTAGTTTGCCCATCCTCACCTCAACCCCTGTTATTTTTCCCCCTTCCCTGCCTATGGCATCAGAGTGCTTCTATTTCCTTTACTTTGAATATGCCTGAAAATAAAAGTGCTATACCCGTCATATTGCATTTTTAAATTTACTTTCAGCCATGCTGATCTGGTGCCGTGCTGCAGTGCAACGTGGCAGGAAGCAAGAAAAATAAAAGCGCTGTGATGCAATGGAGATTTGCCTGCATCATGGCAATTTTCTTTCTTTACTTTCAGTCACCTTACATAAAACCACACTGCTGTGCAACATGGCTATAAAAGCATTGGCAGGGCCAATAGATCTCATACAGGGGAGACCTCTTGGCTTTACCAATGCTTGTTTATTCTTCTATATGCAACACGTACTCCTTCAGTCGACATGTATCGTGCAATATATTTGAATAGACATTTCAATATTTTGCAATCTATATTGCTTGATAAGCACTCCCTTGAAATTGACAGATTTTCTGGAGTAGCTCAATACAAGGGGAATACTTTGCTATTGACTTTTACATTTGAGAGAGCAAGGTTCAGGACATTATTATATGCCTGTGAACTGGGGAGCTCCCAAGCTTGTGCTGTAATTCTCAAAGTTAACATCCAAAAGTGTTGCATCAGTGGCGTTTTAAATCTCAGAATTACTTGGTTAGTGTCAGAAGTGGAGTGAGAGGTAGCAAGCCGGGTCACATAACATCATGTCAAAAATAGAATCCAAAGGCTTACATTGCTTTTACAAAGAAATTCGTTTTTGAATGGACGGTGGCCATTTTCCAAAAGGATGTTCGATTTATATATCGAGTGTGGGAAGCGGGTAGGCCATGCAGAATTCAGTTAATCTTTATTCAGAACCTTTCAGTTCATGGAAGCTCAGCCAAGAATATAGGGTTGGTCTTGTGTTCATTTTGCAAAAATAGAAGACTTTGAACCATTGTTCTCTCTGAATTTGTGTGTGCAAAATATTAGGACTAATTTTGAGCCTTAGGATGTACAACTAAGCTCCAAAAGAAACGTCTGCCATTTTTATAGTCAAAAATATTACAAACTGATATACTTTTTCATACAAATATACATGTATGCCAAGCAATGCTGTCTGGGCGAGTGATAGCTCGAGTGGCAACTGATTTCTAAAACTTAAACACTCAAGGTTGCTAGAACATGGTTCTCCTTCTGACCCTTGCTTGCTGCCAGACTTGCTGAGGCTCCTCACCTCCCACATCAGCGGCCGGGCTTGGCTCCGCCATATCTTCACTGAAATCGACCGGCCGGGCTTGGCTCCGCCGGTCGTACTACAATCGATCTGAAGTTTTAATTGCCTTGGGTAACTTTCTTGACACATATTCGCATGACAATAATATTGTTATAGCAGGTGACCTTAATCGGACTTTTTTTTGAGCCTTTGGTCACGGGCGAGGCCTTCCTTGGAGCTGAAGAGGACTCCCACTGGGGTATCCCTGAGTTAGAATTAAAGCCAGTCACACGTTGGACCGAGCACATAATAGAACTGAATGCCATGTGTCTCGAAAAAGGTCTGAGAGCTTTGAATGGAAGAACAGCATTGGATAAAAAAGGCTCTATGACTTTTGATAATGGGAGACATAAAAGCAGAATAGACTATGTAATGTGTAGCATGATGCTATGGCCATCTGTCTGCGACATGGAGGTTGTTGTGAGACCCGAGAGTGCCCACAATCCCCTATGTGTGGAGCACAAATGGTGGCCTGCTAGGACTGATTCAACTAGCCATAATGCTCTTGTTCCACCTTTGATCATTCCCGAAAATAATATGCGCAGGCTCAGATGGGCTAGTGTAGTGACCAACCAACAGGCCATTGACAACATTAATCAAGAAACTGATCAAGCTATACTAGCCATGGAATTGACTAGCGTCTCTCCCTCTGGCTTGGGGGATGTGGTCAACATCCATGATACCCTCTTTGGCAAGATCAAAAAACACTTTTTGAAACCTGCTAAGCGCAGTGGGGCAAGAGCTTGCAAAAGTGCAAAATGGTATAATGCTGAATGTAGGGCGGCACGACTTGCTCTGGGTCATGCCATTAAGATGAGGGAGCCCGAGACCATCAGCCTAGCCAGAAAGGGTTACAAAGTCTGTATAGCGAAAGCTAAGAAAGCCTGGGACGAGCAACATTGGTGTAAACTGAAAAAAGCTAGTGACAGAAAGGATTCCAGAGTGTTCTGGAACATTGTCAAATGGGGCAGTGAGAGAGTCAAGGAACACCCTAATAACAATGTACCACAAGAGGACTGGGTATAATTTTTTAGCTCACAGTATGCTGTTAACATTCAGATTACAGGTGAGGACAGTATTACCATGTCTTTTTCCCAAGGTAATCTTTTTACTTACAAAGAGATTATGTCTGCCCTAAATTCAGTGAAAAGAGGGCGTGCTCCTGGTTTAGATGGCGTCCCCGCCGATATCTTCTTAAATGATAAGAGCGATGGTGTAAATATATTCACTTACTTATTAACTCCATCGCTAAAGGTGCTGAGGTTCCTGCATCGTGGAGGGGTGCTGTGATCATCCCAGTGTTTAAAAAGGGAGACCGTGCGCACCCAGGCAACTATAGGACAATAAGCCTTATTGACACCGTGCAAAAAATAGTTGGTCGTTTGGTCGTAAACAGGCTCCTTGACTGGGCAGAGGACAATAACATCTTATCACCCTTCCAAGCGGGTTTTCGAAGGGCAACAAGCACGGTGGACCAAGTATTCCGCTTTCAACTGCTGCAATGGAAGACTGTGGTGCTGGGAGGAGGTAGCCTATATGCGGCTTTTGTCGATCTAAGCGCTGCCTTCGACCTGGTGCCACAGGTCAAATTGTGGCAAGTCTTACAGAGTTTGGGGGTCCCTGTGGAACTACTGCCCTTGATAATGCGCCTTCACGAGCTTACCTTTGCTAAATTCAGTGGGGCGGTCATGGGATGGTCACAGCTGACTTTGCCGTTGAGCGAGGGGTTCGACAAGGGTGTTCAATGGCCCCAACCTTGTTCACTTTGTACATAAATGGTGTTGTCCCCCGTATGATATCAGCGTCAGTAGATGCTCCCTCACTTTCAGGTCTAAAAATCCCTATTTTAATGTTTGCGGATGACACGCTTATTCTATCTAAAACTCCCAGTGGCTTGCAGCGTGATCTGTCCATTTTTGAAAATTTCTGTGGGGAACACGGTCTAGAGGTGAATGTAACTAAAACTAAACTCATGATTTTTAAGCCGCACCGCAGTTTTAAGTCAAAAATTGTCATGAGTGGACGGCCTCTGGAGGTAGTAAATTCATTTACGTACTTGGGTATTCATATTGCAGATAACAACAGGTGGTGTCAGCACATAAACATTGCTACTTTGCGACACAAGCAATTAGCTGGTGCCATCAATTCGGAACACAGAAAGTCTTTGACCAAACCCGTCAAGCCAGCATTGCTGGTTTACGAAGCAAAGGCAATTGGGTCCGCACTTTATGGTGCGGAGATGTGGGGATTCGAAAACTTGAATACCCTACAAGCCTCAGAGAACAAATTCTTACGGTTACTTACTGGTACCCCGAAAAGCACTCCATTGTTGCCTTTAAGATATGATCTTGGTAGGAAACAAATCATGGATCTAGCTAGACTACGACCAATTTTGTATAGGCGAAGGCTCTGGACTACTCCCGAGCTTTCTCACTATGCTGAAGGTTTTATTGATGTCATTAAGGAGGACTGCTTTCATAAAATTAGCTGGCTCAAATCACTGAAAGCAATATTGTTTGAGCTTGGGTTAAGCTCGTTATGGCTAGATCCAGCTGGCGCAACATTTCCCACTAAGTCTGTCTTAAAAAATATATTTTGGGAAAACGTTGCTAGTAGGAGTCTGTGTAGATTTAGCAATGGGTCCATGACTGTGGGCTTTCTTGAGGTCAAACTGTATCCCACTTTGGAGTCGTACTGGGATATTATTTCAAAGTCGGGAGACAGAAAGCTCCTATTCCAACTGAGAGCTGGAGCCCTACCCATAAGATCTTTGACAGCTAAATGGGGAACAGGGGGGCGTGACACCTGCCCAGCCTGTGGAATGGGGAAGGAAACACTTGGTCATTTTTTGTTTTCTTGTAAAGCTTACTGTGCTCCAAGACGTGTTTGGTTAGCACCTATGTGCAGGAACCTAGGGACCACCTGTAATTCTGTTGCCCTGCGTATCATATGTTCAAGCCCACTTACATGGATATTAATAGCCACAGCAAAATATATTGGATGGGCATGGGCGATCAGACAGAGACTGCTAGTTAATTAACTATTCTCTGTCTGTAAAATTTGTCTCCATGAAATTGTTAATATTTTTTAGACTATTAATGTTTTTATAACTTTGCTATTTTTATCAATGTATTAATCTCTTTTTAATTATTCAACAAATACTGTGAGAAATTTTTTAATTGAGCGTATTTTATGGATTTAATAGTGCACTGTCTTTGTGATTGACTGTAAATTTAATTGTATTTTAACATTTTGTGTATGTCTTGCTTTTATGAGTAACTACTCGAATAAAGAACTATTTGAATTTGATTTGCTAGAACATGGGTGCCTCTGAGGTCGTCCAGTTAAATTCAAGACACAAGAATATTCAACTTTGCATTATATTTTTGTGAGATAAATATATAAAAGTAATTCATTATCAAGTATCACGTTTTATACATGCATTATTTTTAAGTTGTTGGTTTAATTTGATAATAATCATCACAGTTATAATTATTGTACATGCCTAAATTATTGAGAGAAACGTATTTAGGCCCAGAATAATCACTAAACAAATTATTCTCAATTTAATTTTGGTTTTAGTGCTGGTGAGAATTTCGGCAACTGAACACTAAACACCATGATCCTTCCAATCTTTTTTTAATGTAGTGTTACCACTTAATATGTTCTCCATCGAGATGGCACACTTTTCATTGAAGGGGGTTGGGTAAATTCTGCATGGAAAAGGTGCCAACATAATTGTGGCCCTTGGATATTTCCTTGGTGCTCAGAGCCCAAGATCCTACCATTTAGGAAACTGCTTAAGACCCACTTGTTTCCTCAGTAGTGATTAGCTGAGTCCCTCCTTCTGGTCTGTTGCGCCGGGATGCCCCCGGGTAAGCCGAGCGCATTACAAATTTCATATTATTATTATTATTCTTGTGATGTAATTAAATCCCCCGAGCTTTGGTGAACTTTACTTTCTATTGTAATTAATTGGTCCCTAGTGATAAGTGTTTTCTTTGTATCCTGTAGTACAGACACCCAATTAAATACAGGGCGTCCCCCCTTTCCCCCCGCTGAAAGCAGCAAACGCAAAGGACAAAAATATAATCATAAACATTTTTATTTTCATTTTATTTTGAGCCTTGCAGGCTGCCAGCCGAACAAGAGGTGTGGCCTCAGATCCTGATGCTGCAGCATCAGGCAGGAGTGGTAGGCACTGCCAAGTGCTCATGACGGTTAGCCGGCCAAACCGTCATGCACACTTATCCTTTCTCCACCTAGCTGCATTGTACAGCTGAGTGGAGAAATTAACACAGGCTCCCAGTCTGTGTCTGAGCACCAAACTGAGACACTCAGACCAATCCCAGTGCTGCTCACATGCTGGGAATAACATTCCCAGCATGTGAGCCGCACTGAGATTGGCAGGTGGGAGCTTGCGCAGTATGCAGCAGGCTCTTTTTTTTGTTTTTTTCTTGTTTATTCTTGTATCCTCATTCGCCAACTCGCCACCCGTTCCTTCTAACTAGTCCACCACTGGGCTTTTTAACTCATAAGCTGGTCACCTGTTCTTGAGTCTGGCCACCGAAACAATCCACCCTTCCAGGCCATCTGATTCAAACAGTGTGTCCACCTCCTCCTCTATTATCGACCTGGGTAAACACATAATAGCTACCAGCGAGATAGGCGGAGGCTTAATCATCGGACAACATCTTTATTTACATTATGTCTCCTCCTCCCCTGGTATACTTTACCCAAAACATAAAAGAAAGGGTACCCAAAACCCACGTTTTTTCTTAGTGTGATCTAAAATATCAAGCTTAGCAGTATATTTCATGGCCAATATCCAGTCCATTTTTTTTAGGGCTAAGCGGAGAGACCCACAACTTACATAGCTCTCTGCGGGCTAATAAAATAGCGTAAAAATAAGTTTCACATTATCATTCATGCTTTTTCCCTCTAAATCAAATCTCCCCGTTATTACTAGTTCGGGGCTTACCTCAATTTGCAGATTCAGGACTTGGGACAAACAGTTACTTACATCCAGCCAGAATTGTCTTATATTCGGCAAAACACAAACATATGTAAATCGTCCACATTGGGGGTCTTGCATTTCGGACACTCCACTACGCCACCAACTTTAAATTTTGACAATCTGTGAGGAGACCAGTACGCCCTATGGATCGTAAACAAAAGGTTTCGCCTTAAATTTGCAGGTTTAACAATACTGTAAAGCAAAGCCATAGTTACTTGCCATTGGTTCTCTGTCGCGATCTTCGGCAAGCATTCCTTCCACAGAGCCTCCGGAAGCAGGAAAGGGCCATCCTCCATTTCAATATCATCCAGTACCACATGGCCACCTCCTTCCTGAAGACCCCTCTGTTCCAAGCTTTAACTCAAAGTCATTTTGTGTCCCAATTATGTTTCCTGGATCATTTGCCCAGCTCTGAATCTGCAAATATTTATATCTTGAAAAAACCTGTCCCCACAATTGCTGACATTGACCCCAAGTCACAAACTTGCCTTCCTGAAACAAATCCTTCCATCTCTGAAGTGTACCCGCTCTTTTTAGCGGGAGAGCCAAAGCATCCTTTGTCCAAGACGGAGATCCAGGAGAATCCCATAGTGGAGCCATATAACTAAAATACGGTAACTTTAATAATCTCCTTATCTTATACCAAATCTCCGCCAAGTCCCGAGGGACCTTGTCTGCAAACTTATACAAAAAACCGAAATCCTTATAGTCACAACTTTTCAACATCACACTAAATATTTCTCCGATCGTTGATGTAGTCAGTGTACCTAACAGCATCCTACAGTTTTTTAGACAAAAAGCCCACGCGTACATTTGCAAATCCGGGGCCGACAAACCACTTTTGTTAACTCTCCTCCTTAGTTTTTTCCAGGAGAGGCATGACCCCTTTGATGCCCAAATAAATGAAACTACCATCACTCTGTAGTTTAGCCAGCCATTCCTTTCTAAACCCAAGGGGGATAGTCTCAAACAAAAACGTGACCTTCGGCAAGATCACCATCTTCGCTAGATTGGTCCGGCCATATAGTGTCAACGGTAGATTCATCCATCCTTTAAGAGTGGCCAAAACTTCTTTCTTTATCTTAAAAAGATTTACTTTAGTAAGATCCCCAATACTTTGAGTAATCCTAACCCCCAGGTATCTCATTCTGTCTTGCTGATTAACTCTTCTGTATTTAAATTCCAAGCCATTATCTCAGTTTTATCCTGATTTATCTGGTAGCCTGAAACTGTGCCAAATTCCTTAGTTATTTTTACCAGGTCTTCCAAGGACTGATGCAGATTAAAGGAATAGATGATAATATCACCTGCATACAAGCCCATTTTTTTGACCAATCGCCAACTACAAAAGGGGGTATCCTCTCAGAGCTTCTGATTCTACAGGCTAGTGGCTCTATGTATAAATTAAATAACAAGAGTGACAAAGGGCACCCTTGTCTTGTCCCACACATTACTTGAACAGACTGGGTTAATATACCATTAACCAAAACACGTGATGTCGGGGAACAGTACAAAGAAAGGAGGGACTCAGTGAAATTCTTTCCCAGCTTAAGATGCTGCAAAAGTGCTTTTAAATAGACAAAATTAACTCAATCAAAAGCCTTGGCGGCATCCAAAGCAATCACCGCCAAGGGGAGTTCATAAGTGGAAGCCATATCTATAATTCCGATAAGAGTAAAAGTTTGTTCTTTCAGATATCGCCCCTTAACAAAGCCTTTTTGGTCTTTATGGATCAGCTTGTGGATAACCCTGCTCAGTCTATCTGGCAGTATTTTTGAGAAAAACTTATAATCACAATTTAGGAGTGATATAAGTCTGTATGAGTCCATACACCTGGGTGACTTTCCTCGTTTAGGTATCAGAGAGATTGTTGCCTCATTCCAAGAGCTGGGTATGGCTGCTCTACCCATAAAAACTTGGATAAACAATTGACATAATGTGGGAGCAGTCACATCTACCAGCATTTTATACACTTCGGCCGGGAGGCCATCCGGGCCTGGTGCCTTTCCGATTTTACTTTTTTTAATAACCCTGACCACCTCTGCTTGAGATATTTCCTTGTTTACCACCCCCACCAGGTCCTCTGAAAGAGGTTCCATATGCTGTAGCCACTCCTCCATCTCAGATTGTCTTGGACAAAGATTTTCCCTGTATACTCTTATGAAAAACTCATGGAAAGCTTCTGCAATTCCTTTGCTATCTGTTATATTATCTCCTGAGTCTATCTTTTTAATTTCCTTCATTTGATTCCGTGTCAGATCTTTTTTAGCTTTCCACGCTGACAATTTGCCACACCCTTCCCCATAAGAAAAATGAGCCAACTGACTAGCTTCCCACTTTTCCTTAACTCTTTGTGACAATACTGTTGTTAGTTCTATTTTTAAATCAAACAGCTTATTTTTTACTTCCTCGTTCGTTATATGGCCCGCTAGTCTTGTTCCAATAGTTTCCCACAAAAGTATTTCCCTCTCTAAATCTAGCACCTTTCTATGATACAATCTTCTCTTCTTAGCACCCTGAGCTCCCAGTCGCCCTCTCAAAAACGCTTTGCACGCATCCCATACTACTTCTTGTTTGGCTGACCCTTCATTTTTATCTAAAAACACTTGTATCTCATCTCTGAGAACTTCTAAATAATCCCTATCTAAGAGGATTGTACGATCTAATCTCCAGGTTGAAGTCAAACCCTCCCCAGCTCTAAATTCAATCTAACAGCTGAGTGGTCTGAAATATGTGCCCCTAAGTGAATCACCTTTGTGACCCAATCCTTCAACCTCACATCAATCAGAAAGTAGTCTATACGAGACTATGATTATATTTTTTATTGTAAAAAGTATATCCTAGCTGCTGACCTGCTTTTATTCTCCAAATATCACATAAAACTTGCTGCGCCATAATCAACTTTAACCTAGACGACATCTTACCGTTTATAACAGCTCTACTATTTCCCGACCTATCTAACTTACAATCCAAAACTGTATTGAAATCTCCAGCCATAATTATTTTACCTGAAAAATCTAGTAATTCCCCCGCCAGCTAATCTAAGGGGGTTTCATCATCCAAGTTTGGCCCATAATAGACTGTCTACTACCAACACTTCCCCTGACACTCTCAATTTCACAATCGCCCACCTACCTCTCTTATCTGCTCTCTTATCTTCCATAACAATGTTAACCCCTTTTCTGATCAGAATTGCCACCCCCTTTGTAACTATCTCTTGGGGTGTAACAAAAGCATTAGCAATCCAACGATGAGCAGAAAAGATCTCCTTGCTTTCTTTTACAGATAAGTGCGTCTCCTGCAAAATAATCACATGTGCAAGGGAATCCTCTAAATATTTCAATATCAGCTGTCTCCTAGATTTCACTCGTAAGCCATTAACATTCCATGTAAGGAACCTTAGTTCCTTAACATTAGCCCCACTTATAGCAGCTTACCCATATTTCCCACCTTTTGGTGGCAGGGACGCTCCTGAAGAAATTAGTATGCAGCAGGCTCTTGACAAGGAGGCGAGGACTGGGAGCAATATGTTGACAGTTGGAGCAGGTAAGTTTTATTTTATTAGTCAAATTTTTTTAGTGTTCCCCGCCTCACCACTTCATAGTTTGAGTGGCTGCTACTGGTCAAATATAGAAAAGTATTCACGCTTACTCTCGCTTTTGCCTACCTCAACATATTTATTAATGTAAAGACCACCACGACAATGTCCATTGCGTTTTTCCCTAGGTTTAGAATCAATTAAGGAATGGAATAGAATTGGATTTGTAAGGCGCGTGGCTGACCGGGGGCGTCCCAGCGCTGACTTGTGGACTGGTTAAGGTGCAGGGGTGACCTAGGGGAAAGGCAAGTTTTCAGGAGTATACGGAATTTCAGTAGATTGGCTTCTTTGCAAATGTTGAGGGGAAGAGAGTTCCAGAGCTTTGCGGCATTGTAAGAGAATAGACGTCCTCCTGTTCGAGCCTTCCTAATTCTGGGAGTGTTTGCGAGGAAGAGGTGGTCAGATCTTAGCTCTCTGTTGGCTTTGTAGAGGGTGATCAAGGCTCTTAAGATGGGGGGGCCTTTGCCCAAAAGGATTTTGTGCGTTATGCAAAGGGACTTGAATTTGATTCTCTCCCGGATAGGGAGCCAGTGGAGGGAGTTTAGGGCGGGTTTGGCTGAGGACAGTTTTTTGGTCCCAGTAAGCAGTCTGGCTGCCGAATTCTGGACAAGTTGGAGTTTATTTATAACAGATTCCGGTGCGCCTAAGTAGAGGGCGTTGCCGTAGTCCAGTCGGGGTAGGATGAGGCCCTGAATGAGGAGTCTCTTGGAGTGAGGTGGTAAAAGGGGGAGGATTTTACGCGCAGTCCGAAGCAGGCCAAAACAGACATCAGAGGTTTTCCTGGCTTGAGTTTGGAAGGTAAGGTCCTGGTCGAGCCAGACACCAAGACCTTTGATTTCGGTTTTTGGTGGAGGGGCTGGCCCCATGCATGTCGTTCACATGGATTAGGGGATGAAAGTAGATTTGTTGCCCAGCACCAGAAGCTCTGTTTTATCTCCGTTGAGTTTGAGAAGGGAGTTGTTCATCCAGTTGAACTTTTCTGAGAAGCAGGACCGTATGTTATCAGGGGAGTGATCCGGCTGGTTTAGCGAGATGACCAGTTTGGTGTCATCTGCATAAGTTATCACTTTAATGCCAAAGGGGCCTACAATGTCTTCCAATGGGGACATGTACACATTAAAAAGTGTAGGGCTCAGGGACGAGCCCTGTTGCACCCCGCATTGGAGAGGGATTGCTCTGGAGAAGACATTGCCTTCAGAGACCTCATAAGTTCTGTGTTCTATGTACGATTTAAGCCATGCCACTGCCGACCCTGTGACACCCAAACTGCTGAGGTGGTGGGTCAGAATGCGGTGATCAACCGTATCAAAGGCAGCACTTAAGTCCAGGAGGATCACGCAGCTGAGCATCCTGAGTCCAGGATTTTCCTTGCCTCTTCTACAACTACCACCAGGGGGGTGTCCGTGCCCTGGCCAGGGCGGAAGCCAGTCTGGGAGAAGCGAGAAGAGCGCCGGCCTCCAGGAAGGCGGAAAGTTGTTGGTTAGCACATTTTTCTGCTATCTTGCCGATTCCTGGTAGGAAAGAAATTGGCCGGTAGTTGGCCATCTCCAGGGGATCTAGGTGTTTCTTTTTCAGCAGTGCTCTTACAGTGGCTTTTTTACAATTGGGTGGAACAGTTATGTTATGTTATGGTAATAACCATTTATAGAGCGCGCGTACACCCGTAGGTTTCATCACAGTGCCATGTGATAGAGAGGCATTGATTAGGTTAGTGATCGAGGGAGCAATGGTGGGTATCACTAGCTTTAGGATATTAAGGGGGGCCGGGTTTAATGGGGAGCCACTTTTTATTGATTCTAGGTTAGATGAAAGTATCTCTACTGTGAGAGGGGAGAAGGAGTCTAGGTGGAGAGTGACATTTGGAGAAGCTGGGGGAGTGTGTACTGGTATTTGATCAAGGGTTGGGAAGGTTTTTAGGATATTTTTGTCAAGAAGAATTCTGCCAGTTTGTTGCATCTGTGGCCTCTGGCATCGGGGTGGGGGGTGGGTCAGGTGTTTTCAAAAGTTTTTTGACAATACGGAAAGTTTCCCTTGATGAGTTGGCGGAGGCTTGTATTTTCCCTTCGAAGGAGGCTGCCTGGGTTGTTTTTAGGGAGGCGTTATAGGACCTAATGGCTGCTCTGTATTCTGTTTTTTTGTTGGTGGCCCAGTGCTTTCTCCAAGTCAGAGCTAGCTTTTTGGATTGTTTTTTCAGGTTACGGAGTTCTGGGGTAAACCAAGGGGACTTGAACGGTCCGCTTTTTTTGGGGGGGGGATTTTCCTGGGCAATACTAGGTCGAGTGAGTTTTCTACAGAGGTTGTGAATTTCTTGTCTGCTACCAAAGGGTCTGGGTCATATGTGGGTGTGGTGCGTTCGAGTATGTGTCTCCATTCATCAATGGGGAGTTTGGAACAGGGTCGTACTGGAATACGTGGAACCTGTGCCTGGGGAGTCTCAGTGGTGATTTGCCATGTGAATGGGATTAAAAAGTGGTCTGACCAGGGGATAGGTAGGGGCTCTTTAAATTTTAATGCAGTGATGTTAGAGAAGATCGGATCTAGTAGGTGTCCTTTTACATGGGTGGCTAGGGAGCTCTTCAGATGGAGGTCGTAAGAAGTCAAGTTGAGTGCTAGCTCGCTTGCAGCTTCGTCTGAGGGATCATCGAAATGGAGGTTTAGGTCTCCCAACAGAGTAAAGTTGGGGGAAGTGCTGGCTCGAGAGATGATAGTTTCTGACAGTGAGCTGAGGAATTGCCCCAGTGCTCCCGGGGGGCGTTAGAGGAGAATGCCCGAGAATGATTTAGTGGGGGAAAGCTGAAAAGTGAAATTGGTTTTCTCGCAGTCTAGGATGTGGCTGTCCAAGAAGCGGCAGGTGAGGAAGTTTTTATAGATAATTGCAATCCCCCCACCCTTGCCGCATGTTCTGTCGAGGCACTGAATTAGATATCCCGAGGGTAGGGCCTGGACCACATCAGGGTCATAACTAGGGGACAACCAGGTTTCTGTTAAAAACAGTATATCAATTTTAGTGTCCTGCAGGAGAAGAGAGATTTCCAGGGAGTGTTTGGGCAGAGACCATGCTAACTCCAGTTGCGGTAGGTGGAGTAGTGTTCTTTGGAGACAAAGTGTAGCTGCAGTGGCCGCAGGGGTTTCGTGGATCCTTGGGGAGAGTGAGTAGAGGCATGATGGATAAGTGGTCTGCCTCCATTGTAATAGTGCGTTTCATGTGTAGGTAATGAGGGTTGATGGAGGGGGGCAGAGGTTCCTGGCCCTGGGCTCGGTCTGGCGCGGACGGGCGCAGATGGGCTTGCCTTTGGCACGCCCGCTATGCGCGTCGTGTTGGCTATGCACTTTTAAAGCCTAGCGCTAAAGACTTGAGCGCTAACATCGTTGCACACGAGCACCTCCGGCCTGCGTAGCCTTCCCTCCACTCAACCGGAACTTTCTGTGGTCGACCAGGACTGCACTTAAATGTAGACATTAAACTTGCAAGATATGGTTCCATCAAAAAAGTCTAAATATATCTCACATTCTTATGGTAGGTATTTAAAGCAATTAATAGATCAACCCTTCAGCAGACACTAGCAGTAATTTTCATTGAAGAAGAAACATGTCTGACACATCTTTATGGCATGAAACTGCTGGTAAAATAAGTGATGAGAAAGCTGGAGAGGCTAACACATGATTTGAAATAGTCTAGGCAGTGAAGCAAATCATGTTGCTTGATCAACTCATTTTATCTGCAAAGCAGCAAACTCTACTTTACATTGCAACTCAGAGCTAGGATGAATGCAGTACAGAAGTCAAGGAAGAACACTATTTTGCAGAGGGTTCCAGAAGATCTTGGATTTATTATTACAGAACACTCCTTCATGGTTATAACATGGTATTTGCATGATAGCCACGTTCTTGAAAAAAGAAAATACAAAAGGTAAATATTAAGGGGCAGACTTACAAACATTTGGAACTGGCTTTGCCTCACAAAAGTCATGCAAACCAGCACAAAATATTTTTGGGGGGATTTTATTTTTAGCGCGAGGAGTGTTACATGGCTGGTACATGGGCGTTCCCATGCAATTACCAATGGTTTTGAATCAAAACCTATCTTCTAACAACAATAGACATGGCTTTGTGCTAAAAAATAAAATCACTTTAAAGTGCTAAAAAATAAAATCACTTTAAAGCAGGCATTAAAAGGAGTAATGCATTTATTTTTCCCATCTAATCCGACTTTGCATGTTTTCAGCACTGTTCACCAAACATTCAAAGTGGGAAATGTTTTCACGAACCTAGGCATAGTATTTTGTGCTGGAAGGATATCCTTCCACTACAAAACCTATGCTAGACTCACACACACCCTAGCACTATGAATTCATAGAACTCGCAGCCTGATTGTGAGCTAACACTATGTAAAGACCAAGACAACGCCATATCTCTCCCTGTCACGCAATGTAGCGCAAGCACTTCAGGGGCTGCGCTGTGTTCCGTGACATGTTTCATTTCATTTTCATTTTCCAATCTTTATTTCGACCATTTGGTCATAAAAGATGCACATACAATAAAATCACATGAATTCTATCAGATTTGTTAAAACATCAATACATGATTTTAAGATCAACACAGACAATAAAAACAGTTATTAAGAATTGAAGTGATTCTAAAGTCTACCCAGCATTTTTTAAAAGACGAATACGCGTATACCAAACATTCGTAAAGAATTTGGAAAGTGCAAAAATGGTTGGGCCAGAAACATCGGATTTTAAAATCCTGTACATAGGTGTATATTCCCTGCCACCCAAATTCTTAATCAAGGGAAGCAGCCAATGCTTTCTGGCTGCCTTGTAGGCTGGGCAGAAAAAGATCACATGCAAATCATTTTCCTCTTTATCAACGCAAAGAGGACAGTATTTGGTGGAAGGGACTTGTAACCAGGTGCTTGAGAAGGACCGAAAAGGCAATGTACCGTATCTCCACTGGAGAAATAACTTTCTGGTGAGTATGGGATATATGGGATCGAAAGCCTTCTCAAATCTGTAGAGATCCTTAGTTTGCAGGAATATGGAAGAGAGGGACCCCTCTGTCTGGGTAGCTAAGGCCCTTGCCCTTTTGTGTTCGTGATACAGATTCGCCAGGGATCTCTTAGAGATTCCTGGTGCTGTATTCGCTGGTTCGGTCCACAATTCAGGGAGCCCCAGATCGGTGCAAATTGACTGGATGTTTTTGACCCAGGGAATACTGAGCGCCTTGGGGTGCTTTAATAGTTCGGCCAATTCCGCCCTATAGTCGGCGAGATCATCGCCGCTCCATAGCCTGCGCCAGAAGGCAATGGGTCTTAGACTTATCTCGTCGGCAAGTGGCCGTAGCCCTAGATCAAGCCTCAGAGGAAGGAGTGGAGTGCTAGGGGGAAGTGCGGTTATTTGTCTTATAAACCTATTTTCCGTGGAAGACAGGTTCCGACATGGAATGTGGCCCCACAATTCAGCCCCGTACAAGATCGCCCCCCTGGCCTGGGCTTTATATATCTGAATTAAGGCCCCCAGTGGGCGGTAGGTCGAACCAGTCATCATCCGGGATATACCCCCGGTAATTTGCACTAATTTAAGGTTAGCCCTGCTCTGATGGGTCCCCCAGGTCATATTTTCGTTGAGCGTCACGCCGAGATATTCAAACGTGGCTACTCTTTCCAGCCGCACTGCTCCCAGTTGGGGATTCGGGCGCTGTTTGGGGCTCGGATTCAATACCATATATTTGGTTTTTGTGGCGTTGATTTCCAACCCTCTATCCTGGCAGAAGGCCACAAAGGCATCGAGTATCCTTTGGATGCCCATGGGTGTTTTAGATATTAACAATGTGTCGTCCGCGAACATTATTGCGGGCACACTGTTGCCATTTAATTTGGGGGCATCTGTGTAGTCGGTGGCGTTGAGATGGGCGATTACCCCATTGACAAGGAGGCAAAACAGGGTCGGCGCCAGCACACAGCCCTGTCTTACCCCTCTGCCAACGGGGAATCTATCAGTCAGTTCCCCCGACCTCCCACACCTCACCTGGGCATAATTGTTATGATGCAACCTCTGCAAGGTCAATAAAATATCTGGTGGTACGCCCATCCCTGCCAAGATGATCCAAAGTTTTCCCCTGGGCACGAGGTCGAAGGCGGCCCGTAGGTCCACGAAAATCGTGTACAAACTACCGCCCTCGAACCTCACTGTCCTCCAATAGACCAGATTCAATCTAAAAACCTGGTCCACAGTCGATACCCCTTTCCTAAATCCTGCCTGATAGGGACTGAGGGCGCCCACCTCCTCTATCCAGTCCTGAAGCCTCTTCAGGAGAACCCTACCGAACAGCTTCTGCGCTACGTCTATCAGACTAATCGGTCTGTAGTTGGCTGGGATCCCTTTTTGAAAATCGGGACCACCTCAGCCCCCAGCCAAGTACTAGGGATTTCCATCCCACCGAGGATACCGTTAAAAAGAGCAGCGAGGTAAGGCGCCCAGACGGTGGGCTCCTGCTTGAACAGGTCTCCCGGTAGCCCATCCAGTCCAGGCACCTTCCCCGAAGCCAGGCCTGAAATAGCAGCAGTGACCTCACTCAGTGTTATTGGATCCGCCTGAGGGCCCAGCCTCTCCGGTTCGATTGGCGCAGGGAGTTCTCCGGACTCAGCGCTTTATAGGGACTGGAAGTGGGCCTGCCACACTCCCGGAGCTATGTTAGGCTCCACTGCCGAGTGTAGACTCCCTGATCCCCCATTCACAATTCTCCAGAACAGGCGTTGATCTTGAATTGCTAGGGCCTTTGTAAGTTCTTCCCACTGATTTTCCTCCCATTCTATTTTGGCCTGAGCAAGAAGCTTCTTGTAAGCTTGCCTGCGTTGCTTAAGGCGTTCCCCTCCTGTGCCCTCCTTAATTGCTCCAAGGAGTTCTGTTTTGGCCCGTCTACAGGCTACATTATACCATTGTGTTTTACCTTGGCACCTCTCCCTTGGCTTTCGTATGTTACGAGTAAAGTGGGGTGCCGCAACTTTTATAAGTTCCTCATGGGCAACAAACAGTTTGCTCCTTATATCTATTTTATTTGCCACACTGTCAAGATCCCCAACAGTTTCCAGGATGGGAGTAATCTCTGCATAAAGCAGTGGGAGTTTATCCTTGCTTGTGACCATATGCTCCCACCTAATTCTTCTCCTACTGTTATCTAGGAGGAGCGTTGGGCGATTCCCTTCCTCATGGGTCACTGGGGCCTGAGGTGCTGGATGGGCAAGGTCTAACTCGAGGGCATTGTGGTCACTGTCCAACCTGTCTATTACCCTGAAGTCCTGTATTGTTGACCATGTCGCCAATTGGACCAGGACATAGTCCAAATGAGACTCTCTTCCCCGCCGATTGTAAGTATTTTTGCCTGGTATATCGGATTTAATTCGCCCATTACACGCTCTGAGTCCAAACCTTAACGTAAGGGCAGTGATTTGCAGTGCCAGTGGGGTCCAAGCTTTCGGAGATGGCACATCAACCCATGGTACTGCCCACCTAACTTCTTCTTCTGATAAGAACCCTTCCTGGAGGCCGGGGAGTGGCTCAAAGTGAGAGTTAAAGTCCCCACCCACCACATAATATGAATCAATCGACAGTTCAGATAAGAAGTTCGAGAGTTCATCAAAGGTCGATGATTCTTTTGCCATTCCCATCGGCCTGGAATAGATGTTGACCAGCAGGAGGTTAGCTTTGTTTGGCCATGTTAATAAGACCGCAAGGATGTCATCAGAGTTGAATGGGAGCCGTGTGGCCACACAGCCCAGGTGCGCAGCAACCCACGTCGTAAGGCCCCCTGATGGGCGGCCTTTGCCTTCCCACCTTGCTGGGATGAAAAATGACGAATAGCCTTGATGTCCGTAGTCCTCTATGGCCCAGGTTTCCTGGAACATGCATATGTCACCAGTTTCTATGTACTTTGCCCAAGCCGGCTCTTCCAGTTTGTTAGCTAATCCCGCGATGTTCCAGGAAATTATTTTCAAATGTTCGGAGGTGGCAGATGCCATACCATGAGGGTTGGAGGAGGTGAGTCCATGCCCCACTTCAATTGCGGGACCTGTAGTGGGGGCAGCAAAAGATGCATGTGGCACCGGTGGTCTTGGCGCACCATTGCCCACAAGGAAAGGAACCGTAGTTATCCCCTCAGCAACAACTACCCCATCAGTGGCTTGGTGAGAAGATTCGGTTCTGCCATGGTCTGAAGCAGCTGGATCATTCAGGGGGCCAGAAATTGAACCGGAGGACACAGTGGGGGGTTCCAGGGGGCCACAGGAGCCCGAGACCCCTGGCACTGTCTTACAGACGGTAAGTCAGTCGACCCCATCCAAACCGTTCAGGCAGTTAAAGCGATTAAAATCGCAAAAAGGTGTTTCCGGCGGTTGGAAGTACGGGCGTTGTAGAAAGCCTTTGTGTTTACGTCTGTGTTCCACCCTTGTCCAGTCATCGTGTATTGGGACCTGGTGCCTGGGAATCGGGGGGAAGAAAAAAGATACTGGGAGGGTCTGTATGGTGGAATCAAGGGATCGGTTCATTCCTCCACAAATGTGTCGTACCGTGCCCGGATCCTTAAAGGTTACCATAACACAGTCACTATGGTTTTCCTGGTCTTCCCTAGCCATGGAACACTTCTCACCATGATGATTTCGTTATTAAAATGGGATGGCAAGGGTCGGTTCCAGTTAAGCCATTTGATTACCTTTTTCTTAAGGGATTGGTAGTCCTCATTTTCCCCTGATCTTAAGTGGGGGGCACCAGCTAAGACCACCATTAATCTATTAGCTTCAGGCGGGAGGTCTGGCCTTCGTGGTCTGGGAGTTGGGCAAACGGGCGTGGGTGGGGTGGCGTTAACCTGATCTTGATGTATTCCAGAGGACTCTATTTGAGAGCTATGGGAGGCTAGGTCCACTGGGTGGGTAGGTCTGTTGCTTTGGTTATTGTGCCGTGCCTGGAGTTGGATGGCCATAAGGGGTTGCAGGGGGGGGGCAGGCGGCGGGTTTCTGGGGGGGGCTTTATTAGCATTAGTTGCAGCTTCTGCTTTGGAAGGATCCCCAGCAAAGGAATGGGTTCCCACTAGCTTTGTCTGCTTACTTACTAGAGTGTTCAAAGTGGTAAGAGAAGTTTCTAGTAGGGTGAGCCTGATCTCGACTTTTTTTAAGCTGTCGGTAATGGGCTGCAAAAGGGAGCGGAGTAGGAATTCAATGCTCCCTTTGGCAGAGAGTGGGAGGTTTAAGTTTGATGAAATTACCTCTGGTTCTTAAGTGGTGGCCGTTATACTGGGGTTTGGGGGCATAGGCGGTAGAATGGTAGGCACTATCTCCGTAGGCTTCCCCGATAGAGCGGTGTTAGTGCGTTTCTTGCCAAAGTCAAGATGTGATATTTTGGATTTCCCCCGCCCCCCCACTGTTTTCCGAGCACGTTTACTGGGTGGGGGCCTATGTAACTCCGCCACTACATTTAATTTGGACTTGCTCTTATTAGCCAATTGCGTAGGTGGGGTTTGAGTTACCAGGTTAACAGGGGTATGGGAGAACTCAAGAGGGGCTGGCTCTGTGTTTTTTCCAAGCGCTATCCCTGGAGTAGAAGGAATTTCCCTTAGTAAGACGGGGAAGTCCTCGAGTGTCAATTTAATTAGACTGCTGGGTGGAGTGCCTTCCTCTTGAGTGGTGGGATAAGGAATGATATCGGTCAAGGGCCTAGTTTTCATAGATTCAATGGAGCGCCTGCGCTCCACCCTACGCTTCTCAAGCGAGCTTTCCTTGTCCGCTTCTCCTTTAGTGGGTTTAAAGTAATTATCCAAAGTCCCAGAGCTGGAGGCGCCATCCCTTGAGGGGGTTTCCCGTGGTGGGGGCGAAGGCATTGCCTTAGTTGTGACACAAAGGGGGATCGAGAGAGTGGGCCCAGCCCAGCCTCCTTCGGCCACTGACGGGCAAAGACGGTCCCGCCCTTGTCCCGGGCTTCTCCCGGGACGCTCCCGCGCGCTCCCGCGCAGCGGTGTTCGTGCACTTACTTATGGCCTAGGATACAATTGGGAAATGGGTAAGGGCGGGGCGATGAGGGAGAGCGGCCCAGGTGTTGCGGGCGGAGCTGAGCTGTGACTCTTGGGAAACTGAGTCCAGCCCCTCCTGCTCGCAGCCCTCACAGCCCTTAGCCCTGGTCTGTCCCAACAACGGCAGCTCCCAAGTTCCAGGCGCCCCTTGGCGAAGCGGGACCCGCGCAGCGGGTTCCGCGAGGCGTGAGGTCAGAGGCAGAGGCAAAGGCGATCCAAACGCCGTCCAGCAGGTCCACGTACTGCCCAGGTATGTGCGAGTGTTGTCCCACGTAGAGGGAGGAATCCGGCAGCTTTCACTGGTCAGCTGAGGGCGGGGCGATGAGGGAGAGCGGCCCAGGTGTTGCGGGCGGAGCTGAGCTGTGACTCTTGGGAAACTGAGTCCAGCCCCTCCTGCTCGCAGCCCTCACAGCCCCTAGCCCTGGTCTGTCCCAACAACGGCAGCTCCCAAGTTCCAGGCGCCCCTTGGCGAAGCGGGACCCGCGCAGCGGGTTCCGCGAGGCGTGAGGTCAGAGGCAGAGGCAAAGGCGATCCAAACGCCGTCCAGCAGGTCCACGTACTGCCCAGGTATGTGCGAGTGTTGTCCCACGTAGAGGGAGGAATCCGGCAGCTTTCACTGGTCAGCTGAGGGCGGGGCGATGAGGGAGAGCGGCCCAGGTGTTGCGGGCGGAGCTGAGCTGTGACTCTTGGGAAACTGAGTCCAGCCCCTCCTGCTCGCAGCCCTCACAGCCCTTAGCCCTGGTCAGTTCCCAACAACGGGAGCTCCCAAGTTCCAGGCGCCCCTTGGCAAAGCGGGACCCGCGCAGCGGGTTCCGCGAGGCGTGAGGTCAGAGGCAGAGGCAAAGGCGATCCAAACGCCGTCCAGCATGTCCACGTACTGCCCAGGTATGTGCGAGTGTTGTGACATGTTTCTAAATCTGGGCCTGTGAGTACGTGAGGAGACCGAGTTTGCTGCAGCATTTGGATTGACAGCTTGGTGGTTGGTGCTGCCCTCAATTTTGATGCTAAGGAGAATCTTTGATAAAAGCCTCCGAAATATAGAAATATGTTTGAAATGCATGTCCACCTGTGTAAGTGAAACCTGACATCATGCAGACTGCAGTTCACTACAGTCTGCTGAGATGGAATTACGAAGCGACTTTGTTCAGCGATTGTACTCGACTCCCTGTCATAGTGGATCATTTCTATCAAACTGAACTATTTTAAAGGCCACTACATGTTTTGTAGATATGCCTTTTATATGAGGAAAATATGGGCCTAGGATTGCTGTAATTGATTGTACAATCCTGTTGTCTTCAAACAGGATGTTGCGAATAGTTAAGAGGGATGAAGGCGACAGGGAAATGCATAAAGCAAACTGCTCATGGCCGAAACTCATTAGAAATGCCTACCTGACATACATTACAGGGAATAAGAGACTTCTGTGCAAAGTAGACATACACCCAGAAGAAACAATGCAGTAACAAGGAAATTAAATACATTTATAGCATTCTGATTATCAACCATAAATGGATCACATAAGCTAATTTAGAGTAATGTTTTTGATGTATTACGAAATTCGGTAAAACTTAATTTTTAATTGGAAAAACGTCTGGGTTGCCATCAGCTAAAGGCTAGTGTTAATACATTTGCATCTGAAAGTAGTAAGCTATTAGTTCTCCAAGTGTTGGATGAAAATGTTCAGTCTTAGACGATACCATAATGTTAAAATCGATAATGAATTTGTTGATTGGGAGTATACCAGAGATCTAAAACATTAATCTAAATAATATCCCTAGTGTGGCAGGGTTTTTGCAATCAGCATTTGTAGACCACGGCACTGTCACCCCTGGGGGTATCAGGGTGCTGGGGTGTGAGGTCTCAGTTGAAAAGACAGGTCTTGAGGAAACGGCGGGACGAGGGAAGAAACAAGTGAAAAAAAGCAAAACAGAGGGATTGAAAAATGAGCCAAAAAGACGAAACGGAGCAGAAGAGGAAAAACAGAGGGCAGAATAATGACCCCAAAACGACAGAGGTCAGAAAAACGAGGAGAAAAAGGCAAAAGCCAGGGCAGAAAAATTAGCAGAAAAGGCAAAACAGAGCAGAAGAGGGCAAAACAGAGGGCCGAAAACCGAGCAGAAAGGCAATACAGAGAGCAGAAAATGAGCAGAAAAGGCAACGCAGAGCAAGAAATAAGCAAAGCAGGCACAAATTGAGGGCAGCAGGTAAACAGTCAGCAGAGGGAAGCAAACTGCAGGCAAGCTGAACAGGAGAACTGTCATGGGGGAGCTGGCAGGAGGACCTATTAGATACTTATTACCTCACTAAAGGCATGATTTCGATGTTGGGCGGATGGACCGACTCGGTCCTGGGACCGACGGACACCCAGTCGCCGATCCCGACCACCTCATTAGGATGCAATCAAACACTGTTTGGTCGCATTCCTATATTTCACTATGGGAGGATGCATTACAGCAGTAAACCAGCTGTAATGCATGCTCCTATAGTGAAATGGGAGGTGTGGTTCATCCCTGCACCCACCCCATGGCAGGCACCTCAAAATGCCTGCCTCAAGGTGCAGGGATCGCCAGGCCTCCAAATTGAGGCTGTGCACCAAAGAGGACCCTGCTGGGAGCCCCCAAACAAGCTTTCAGACATGGTTTACATGTCAGACAGGTCAGCATTGAAACCATGTTGGAAACTGTGCATTGTAATCTCAAGGGCAGATAGGCTCGCACTTGAGATTACTGGCCGGGTTCCGACTGGCCAACGGGCTCTCCGGGCCCATTCGAAGCCAACCGGAATGACCGGCTGGTTTACTTTCCAACTGCCTATTTCTTAATTAGGCAGTCAGAGCCTTTCAAGCTGCATCATAATCAGCCCCAAAATACCTCACTAACATGTAAATATAACACACATGAAAACATTTAAACAGCCACAGAGTATAATAAAATAAGAAAGCAAAGCATTGAGCTTTCTAGGAACCCATCTAAGTATTGTTAACAATCACGCATCCCAAGTTAGCACAGTTGTTTCAAAATTATAGATCTGCAAAAGATTTAAATCCAGAGAACATATTTCTGTAAATGCCTGAGCATTAGTTTATGCAGGAAGGGACAGAGCTAGCTAGGCAAAAACTGTTTTTATTGGCATTTTAAAACAACATAAACAGATGCTTTGATTAAAGTAGCAGAATTAATAGTCTTCTGACTGCTAACAATCCTGCTCAGTGGTGCAGATGTCTTAGGTTATCAAACTTGTTTCATTAAAGGGCGGCATGCATTTAATAAATCTTTATGCACAGAGTTCAGAGAGGTTTTAATGTATTATTTTGTTTCATGTACATCTGTATTTCATTAGAATAAGTAACATATGAACTAGTCAAAGAGCGCTTTGTTACCAACAAATTTACCAGTTAATTTTCGACTGCTGTGCAATAGATGGAGAAGGTGGGGCTGACTTAAGGTGATCAATCACATTTGTGGTGCCACTATAGTCACATTCACAAGGACCCTGCATCATTCCCTCTGTAGTGTAGTTCCTATATCCCTAATAGGCTCTGTGCATTGGAATAATATACACTATAGTTTTGACATAGGACTGAGGTCAGCATGTCCCTATCGAGTACATTAAACTTAATTACTTGTGTGTGCCAACTAACTCAGAGGTCACTAGAAACTTTCTTGAATGAACAAGAAGGGATTAGTCCCTGAAACCGCATAAACATGACAACTTTGTTTCCCTTAGAGTCGGAACAATATCTTCAGAGTCGTGGAAACAATAGATAACCGTTTCACTCAGTCAATCGTGCATGCTTCATTTCTACAGAGTTTTGCACAGAAATAGAGAGACAGGCGTTTCAATTAAAAGGGTTTATTGAAGAGTCTTCTTTTATGCAAGAGAAATCAACTGCAACAATCGTAAAATAGAATGCAAAGTATAATGCGTTCATCTTAATAGTAATATAAAATAATAATGTAATAGCATGGTCTGTAGCTATGACATATATAAAAATACATACATAAATAACACAGGCTAAAATACTCAACGGGTGCTTCTAAAAGAATCCTACCCCAGTATACCTAACCTCAGTCTAGTATCAGGGAAGAAGTAGGTGCTGTCTTGGTATAAGTTTAGTTTTTTCAAGAATTGCCAAAGGTTTCTCTAGGTTCTAATCAGCTCCATACCTTAGAATGAGAGAGGTTAGTATGTCTTTCCCAGGACTCGATTCTCTAACACCCTGCAAGGGGAGTCAGAAACACTGGAGCTGGATTCTCGGCGAGGAACTTGCTGTGGCGAACCGCGTCGTACAAGTAGGTAGTCGAACTGCACCGTGCCTTGCCATAGCAACTGAAGGTATATTTATACCTTGAAGGTGTTTAGGAATGCAAGTATTGACGTAAAAGTCGGGCAAATGAACATCATGAATGAACCCCTAAGGAACAGATGTTAATGCATAATAAACTAGTTCTCAGAGAAATCAATATCCAGGCAAGGGGCAGTCCCTAAAGCGTTAGAGTCTGGTTTTCCAAGAATTCGTTGTCACATAGATGAATGGATGTAAATAGCCATGCCTGTATTTGGGTAGCATGGGCTATGCCTAAATAAGGACTGGATCTCTAAGCCTATATAAGGGCAATGTGAATTGTACCTATATGAGGGCATGACTCAGGATATTCATACAGAATCTAAATCGATACACAACACCTCCACCCAATTCCCACCATCCTGTCACCTTCTATCCTTTCTCCAAAGTCCTTTTTAGGTCGTCCTTTTTAGGTCGAGCCCTGAACCAGCACGCAAGTGCAGCTCTGGGGATGATCTGTGGTAGTTCAGTATGTGAGGGAAGCCCCGCCCATTCCCCCGCCTATATTTTTCATTGGCTTGTGTCATTGTCCTTCATAAATGCTGCTTTCGGATTGATTATGAGGCTTGGTAGTCCCTCCTTATTATGGCAGTGTCATCATTTGTACCCTCCCATGGCTACTGGCCCCTTTACTTTGAGTGTTGCACGGATACAAGTTATTTAGACTGTGAGCATTACTTACTTTAATGAGGCTCTCCTACTGCCTTCTCTACTCCCCCCTCCTGTTTTCTCTCCCTCCCTACCCTGCCCTCCATGCCATTGTCCGTGACGCGTACCATTTGCAATGCAATAGGTCTTGCGTAAATACAAGTTCTATTGCATTTTGTTTACATTCCGCATCTCAGTTCTAAAACTTGTGCCAAGTTTGTTGATCACAACCCTGGGGTGTGTTATTTTTTAATTCCAGGAGACGTGTTGAAGACGGACACAATTTCACCCAATGGTCTCTGTGAACTGTAGCAACTAGAAGCGGTCCTGTTGCGCCAGGATGTGACAGTATTTGTCTTGTTCACTGCACACAGCCAACTGAAAGAAGCAAGAAATTGGATATCTGAGCCTTAAAGCACTACATGAATAGCACAAACATATCCCCCACTCTTTGTTGCTCATCTTCCTACCGCACCCCACAGCGGCCGGGCATCCCTTGAGGGTTTCATGTTCCTGTACCCCGACCGTTGCTTGGCACCCATGTCACCGGAGGCATGCACAGCACGAGAGGCCACCTGAAGGTTCGAGCGGCCCTGTGGGTCCTGGGGGTGCCTCTTTCTGGATTAACTCATGAAGAACAAGGGGGCGAAGCCGGAGTTCAAGAAAAAAGGAGTGGCGCCTTCGGTTGTGACCTGGCGGAATACTTGGAGACCTCCGGCCAGGATGCGAGTCCCAAATTCCTTCTTGATTACCACTGAGCAGCGGGTCCTGTGTTGGATGTGCGAAGTTAGGACACCTATATAGCGCACTATGCAACCTGACTGATTTTTCGAGGCGACCAGAACGTTAATCCCATCTTCTCCGCTTTACCGCTTTGTGCGGTCTTGGGCAAATTATCTTCCACAGCAGAAACTCATGATAACCAGTTACAAATGGTTTCCATTGGGTCCTGTTGCTAATATGTTTTCTACCATCTACTGAAATAATACAAGGTGTCCATTGAGAAGCTTTTAATACAAATATGTAATTATTTTACATTTTCAACTGTGTGGAGAGGAGGAGGGTGCTTCAGCTTAAGAGAAATACAGAGCCCTTGACTATTGTAATGCGTTTTGGACCAAGTTTCAGTTCACAGGAATGGTGTGCCCCCATCTATGACCCTTCCCCCCACCTTTGCATTTAAACTGATATGACAACTAGCTGTGTGTCGCGCTTTAAAATCACGTACCCTATAGGTGCCTTGAAGAGGCATAGCATTGTATGAGCTTTTAGGGTCATCCTCCCTCAACACCTCTGCCCCCCAAAATTAAAGTAACGTAGTTCCTTGTGTAAAGATTGAATTGTCTAAGCAGGGCTTTCTATGCAGAAGTGAATATGGAATTTACCCACTGTGTACACTAGTCTGGCAAAACATGTACCACGTGACATAGAGAGCACAGCTCATAGTGGCATAGAAGTTATATAAGCGGGTGCTCCTTCGGCTGACATCACAAAGGCCCATGCAGCTGTTTGAAGTGAATCCTTTAGGCTGGCTGATGGACTGGTCATGACACAAGGCACGTGATGCACATCTAAACCGTGCAAGTCCCAGGTGGAAAAAATGTAAAATCTCACCTTTATGTGTGTTCTTTGTGTGTCCCACTAATGAGCCAAGCATAAGGATAAGCATAAGCTGTGGACCTTGTAAAATTCCACAACCACTGCTTAATGTTGTATGTTATCAACATGAAGCAGTGGTTGTGGAATTTTCAATGTGTAATGCCGCCTTTTGTGGTCTCCGTGTTGAAAAATGGAATGCCTACAACTTCTGGTAGTACTGGGGTCCTTTGATTATATCCCGATGATGGCCGTCTCCTTCTATACATCTGAGGTGTGGAATGATATCTCTGCACTCAATAGGACCGCATTAACCCTGCTCCACATGAGTAAAGTGCTGAAGACACACCTCTTTAAATACCACTACATTATGATGCAGTAGCAATCAACTCTCATTCTTAGAAACAAGCTACCTCCTCTTCTCTGAGATGCAATATCAGTCTTTGTCTTGGAGCATGTATAGCACCTCACTGCCTTTTGGCTAGGTTGACACTTTACAAATACACATAAGTAGATGCGGCTTGTTGCCCATGTTTAAGGCAACATATCCCAGTAGTGCTATGTCCGTATTCTCCTAAAGCAATTATCAGCAGTGTAAAGCATAGCTTTGTGCCCTTTAACCTCTCTTCGTGCCCCAACTCCATTCCTTCAGTGCAGGTGTATGCGTAATCAATACCATTTATACCAGGCAAAGGCATTCTGATGGAGCTGTGTCTTCACTGATCCATGGAGGCATTCTGGTTTCAACTTCTGATTGCCCACAGTTCAATAGCAAAAGCAAGAAACAAGAGAAACACGCATTGCAAAGGCCAATAGATCGGCCATTGGTTGCTAGCCTTAATGTTTGTTGATGCTTTGTTTTATTTGGTCATGCATTTTGGAAAAATGTATTTCTGAAGATCTGCGGAACCTTCACCGGTATACAATAAATATTGCCTGAAAGCAAAAATATTTTTGGGCCACCCAAACCACACTTTTCCTTAGGCATTCCAGGCAGAGAAGGGATCTACTTAGTACGCAAATGTGGTCCCTGTGAAAGGGCAGAATGCAGTCACTCACAGTACAGTTAGCCAGTGTCCGAAGTGGGCTGACCCATTGCTCCACGCTGTATACTGCTTGGCTGGAATAAAATATGTGACAAAATAACAGACCAATGGAAGAAGAGGGCTTTAACATGTTTTGGCTAATGCCAGATCTAAGAATGCATGCAGACTTTTTGGTTCCTCATTGTTTGTTGTCGGTGTTTTATTTAGCACCACCATGTTACATCACAACTGCATTACTACTTTAGTGCAATATCAATATGAGACACTGTGAACATACAAAAACGCAATGGTTCTTAACCGTTTGACTTATGGGGACTCCCTCTTAAGCATTACTGGAGTCCTTATTAAAATCCAGGGACCTTCACTGAGTCATTAATGGAAGCGGGGGACACCGGCCTGGGGAATTTTGATTATTTGAACCTCAAAACAATACACAACAATACAGATACAAGCATTCATCAAACAAAGACACAAATTATGAAAATTTCACCAATTGAAAACAGATATTAAAAAATCAAAATTTTCATTTTAATGGTAAGGTTGGGGCTGGGTCTATATTTTAAAGTAAGGCCACCCATACTTTAAGGGGCAAATTCACAGAACTAATCTAAGATGAAATCCTATACGTACTACTTTTGGTATTCACAGAAGGCATTTAGTAGTAGTAAAGTTAGGACTCCTGACTTTACTACTACTAAATGCCTTCTGTGAATACCAAAAGTAGTAAGTTTAGGATTTAATTTCAGTTTGGTAGTAGTAAAGTTAGGAGTCCTAACTTTACTACTACTAAATGCCTTCTATGAATACAAAAAGTAGTAAGTTTAGGATTTTATCTCAGATTAGTTCTGTGAATCTGCCCCTATATTCTGTTTGATGCATTTGCAGTACTGCTATGTATCAATCAAAGTAGACCAAGTGTATTTTTAGCCCCTAATTTCGAATTCCGTCACATTATTGGAACGTTTTACAATTTTCTGTATTACATTTTGATTCTTTATTTATTTAGACTTTTTAATCTGTTAATATTATACAATTTTCCTTGCAGCCGTGGAGCCCTTGAGTAGGTGTCATGAACCTCAAGAGTCCCCCGAATCACATGTTAAGAACAACTGGATTAAGCCATCAAAAGGAAACAAAATAGGGCACCCACTTTTATGTAAAGTTTTGGGCCCATGTAAAACAGGGCATACCCTTTTTTAGGTCGAGCATGGGCAGCGCATGAGGTGCTCTGCGGCATGCTTTATTGGAGTATGGAATAGAAGCCCCACCCACTCTCCGCCCATATTTCTCATTGGCGTGTCATGGTCCTGAGACAGTATATATTTTTTAGTCTGTAAGCACTATTTTATTTATTGAGTTTCCCCTACTGCAGGCATGACATGCTTTCCTGCAACATTCAGCACGCCATGCGCGCTTTCACTTTCAGAGCAGCCCGGGACAATGACGGCTGCTTATTTGATGATGTCTCACATTCACAGGAGTTCGAACTATTGGCCTTGTAAATGACAATGCGTTTTATATATGTGTTAATTAGCTAAACAGATAAATAAAAGGCATTGTCATTTACAATGCCAGTAGCTTAAACTCTCGCAAATACGGGACCTATTGCATTGCAAATGCTTGTTTTTCTATCTACCCTGGCATAGCCCTTTAGGTTACTTTCCTAATTGCAATCAAACACATTTTTTTATATTTTAAATGCTGTTATTTAACTGTTTTCATTAAAATGTATTTACTCTGAAATGTGCTGAGGTGAAATGACAGGATACATGTGTAGCTTGAAATATATGTTTGCATGAATGTCTGGATGTGTGTATGTATGTATGTTGTATTTCTAAAAGCGCAGATTTACACAATAGGCTGCACTTTTGTGCACTTTATTTGCCTTAGGCCGCCTTGGAATTTCATACTTTAAGGGGCATATTACCAAGCAATAGCGATAATTATCGCTATTGCTTGGTTAGAGACAAAAATTTACAGCTGAGCTGCGGCTATTTTTATCGCAGATAAACCTTGGTATTACCAAGGTTTATCGCAAATGCGATAAAAATCGGCCGCAATGCATGAATATCGCTGACTTTTCAGAGCTAATGCTCTTAGCCATGTTATCCCTAGCCATGTTATCCACCTCCCATTGCATAACATGGCTAAGAACTGGTCAGGGCAGGTGTTAGCTTTTGGAGATATTCGCGCTTAGCGCGAATATCTCCAAAAGTTGGTAATTGGAGATAACGATGTTAGCGACTGTTTCCAGTCGCTAACATCTTGGCGCGCCCACTTTGCATGTCATTAGTGATAAATATCACTGACATGCAAAGGGGGGCCCAAGATGGTCGCTATCTCCTACTAGCTGTCACTAACTGGTGTTAGCGACAGCTAGGTAATAGGGAGATAATTTTATCTCCGCTTTCTTGGCTTTTAAAGCCAAAAAAGCGGAGATAAACCCCGTTGATAATATGCCCCTATATTCCTTCTACTTTCAATGATCTCATTAACTCCAATTGACCCCTTTGGCTCTTTTAAATCAAGTTAAAGTGGCTTTAAAGCTCTAAAGACACAAGCAACTAAATTCGACATGATGCACTCAAAGACAAACAATAATGAGAATAAACAACAATAGCTATACTTTACAAAATTACACGTTTAAATGCTGCACAAAACTATGCGTTATTAATAAAAAATCCTACAATACATTTCTTGATCATATCTGAGAAAAGAGCCCTAACGTATAAATGATAAAGCGATTTTCCAGTTGTTATAGACAACATTAGAAGAGTATTTAGGAGTTGGCTTTAAGGCTAATGTCAATTTAGCCAGATGCGGCCAAAGGTACTTAACATAATGCCTTGGGAGATGATACTTTCAATCTTGTGATATTGTTGTCAGAAGGGACACTCCAATACAACTGAGTATAAAAAATAAAATAAGTAAGATGAGCAGCTTTACTGGCTTGATGGACATTTGAATCATGACATCCATTTAGAGGATAGCTGATCATGGTGTCCCATGGACTATTGACAACTGCTAGATGCAGCTAACTACTACAAGAATTGATCTGATCATGCTGAGGGCAAATCCTTACTAAAGACATGGGGCCTCATTTATTAAAAGTGACGCATCGCTGCGAGAAAACAGCGATGCGTCACTTTTCATTGTGACCTCCTTGCGACCCCAATGATGCGTCATATTTACAATATGACGCATCATTGCGCAAGGAATTACAGATACGTCAATATTTCTGACGTATCTGTAAGCGCAAAAGTGATGCATTGCTGGAGTGTGGCACAAAAGTGACGCAACTCCAGCAATGCGTCCTTTCACATGGGGAAAGCCCCATGTGAAAGGGCTTGCGTCAGTCTTACGTCTGCTGTGAGGCAGGCGCAAGATTTTGATGCAACAGCGTCCTAAAAGTGACGCAGTGAAATCTCATAGATTTCACTGCGTCACTATTATGAGGCTTTTTGCGGGGGAATGCCCCCTCTGCATACATTATACCTGACGCAGGTATAATGTAGCGCAGGGGTTTACAAAGTGACGCATCTGCTTAGATGCGTCACAAAAAGTGACGCACCGGCGGCGTAAAAGTGACGCACGGCCTCATAAATGAGGCCCCTGATAATTTGTATCACTGGCGATAAAGTTGCAGGAGTTGGTGTCCACTACCAAGGGCTTCATTAACTGGAAGAAATTCCTAACCCGGAAGAAAAACACCTCCGAGTCAGAAATGTTACAGACTGAAGGCGGAATATTCTTTAGTAAAGATCTGGCACTAAAGAGCACTGGCTAACCTTGCAAGATAGAACGCCAGAACAGAGCAGCAACAAAAGGTAAGAGAAAAGGAGTGAAAATCATGTGACTAACCAGAATTGCCAAATGGGTGAAGTACGTGCTGAAATATACTCCAACTGTGTTGCATAGCACAGAGTCCACGAGGCTCTACGTAAGACAAAAAGGTAGTAAGGAAACAGAATCCAGAAATAACAAGAATGAAATGTGCCATCCATCTTGGTCTGTGAAGACTTTGTGTCTAATATTAAGGAGGTAGCCATCTTCCATTTATATAGTGAATCTTTAGTAAAACCTGGACTGAAATTGGACAGCAAAGATTTTGCAGAAACAGAGAAGGGAGTGGCATTGGCAACATGGTTGGATTGCATGGGAGAAATGGCGGAATGACTCTGCCACGAAAACGGAAGCTAAGTGCCTAGATGATGCCTGTTAACGCCTACCAATGCACATTCCCCACATACACCCAAGGGGGCATAGAGACAGGGAAGAGCAATGGTCCTGTCTCCCCTCCCCTCCCCTTCATTCTGAAATAAGAAGAAAAGTGATCGGTGGAAATAATTAATCAATCACAAACATTGGACTGTACCTATTGGTGCAGGTTCAAGACTGATTAGCATAAAATGACTGTCTGGAATAGCACATTGGGTGACAAATAATTGTCTGGACTGCTGTCAGAGCAGTTACTAATGGCTGAGATTTATTCAAGCATTCCTTCCATCACCTTGGTGTTTTTGCAGTAGAAGCCCCCCATGATGAGACATTGGGTCTGAAGAAGTGGGATTTGAGAGGCTCTGACATTGTCTTTCGGTGAGCTCTTGGGAGCACACATCCACAAGGTCGACTACTGCACACTAAGCGAGACAACCAGAGGTTAACACCAACAGACCTGTCAAGTATCAGAAAACCTTATGTCTCCAACCATGAATGCAGCAAAATGACGTCTTCTTTCAGAAATACAGTGCCACATGCCACAATTGGTAATGTTAATAAAAAGAATAATTAATTGGATCTTCTCTTCCTTTAGTGGTGACCCATTTTCCTTATCTTGATATAGGACAGTTTACTTGTTTTAAATAATTTTGAAAAAGAAATATGTCAGGCTCTTTCCTCTTTGCAAATGGGTTATCAGCTCCTTTGAAAAGCTGGGAACCTATCAGTGGTTGTCAGCCAAAATTGTGATCCCAAACCATTGATAAATACAATTCCTAATGACAATTCAGTAGGGGGTCCCTAAACATGCCTCTTTCTTTTTGCGAGTTGGAAAACATTTCTGAACTAATTTTGAAATATAACCTGGGACCAAGTAACAAAATGAGTTTGGCACATTTAAAAAAGCTATTAAGCAGTTGCATCCCTGTGACTTAGCAAATCACAGATTTGATGACTGCAAATTGGCCTTCTTCATCTGGCCCTATACGTGCAGAGTGCTCTCACTGCAGATATTTAGCATGTGCAGGAATAGAATATTAACGAAGTACTTGAAATATCTTTTAACTACTTTTTTATTTTCATGAAAAATATTTTTTTAATAAAAAAAATGTTTTCAACACACATCCCCCTGTGAGAATTAGGAACAATGATGCATATCCCACACTTTCTTCACCACTTAAATATGAATAATTACATTTCAATTTTAGGAGATCACATGAGTGTGTGTCATGCATTACAAATGTTTATAATTTACAACTAAGCATGTTTTCAACTCATATATGTTTGTATATTCTTTTTCAATAGCACAAACCTAGCCAAGAGGCAGTGTAGTGCAGTACATGTTCAATAACAAGCCTAAAATGAGCAAATAATAGAATAAGAATCTCAGTTATGGATGTAGTTAGAGGCGTCACCTCTTTCTTAAATTGGAGCAGCATTGGGGCGACTTGATGAATACAGGGATGCTGTTCCAGATTCTGGGTACATTGATGGAAATAGCATCTTGTCTTATTTTTACTTTTTTTCACTTCATAGTCTGCAGCCTGAGATTGTCTTTGCTGAGTAGTGCTGAGAATCACTAGAGATGGTGTGCTTGGCTACAATATAATTAGAGGTGCTGGTTGTGATGGCTTTGTAAATGATGGAGCTAGTTTTGAAAATGGTGTGGGCTGGCAAGGGGATCCAATGGAGTTCTATCAGGATGGGTATGATGTGATCATATTTCTTCAAACCCTGGATGAGATAAGCTGCATTGTGTAGGATGCCCCTATTGTAAATCCAGAAATATGTCAAAAACCGTAGGTGTTGCATGGGAACACGCACACTCTACCTATGGAACAGTTTCCTAGGGCAGGGTAGCCCAAAATAGCGATTTGCGCTGCATTGCATTTCTCTGGATTTATCAAGCCACTCAGGGCCATGCAAGGTGGCCTTGAGTAGCTCAATAAATGGCACTTACTAGTTGTGTTGTGCATGCCCCCTGTTGAGTGGTGCAAGTGCGGTGTACCTGCATGATAAATATATCCCTCAGTTCAAAAAACTCAATTGTGGATCCACATGTCATTCTAGAAAATGTGTTTAACAGTAGAACTGTGAAATGATCAAGCCATAGGTTACAAGAAAGGATGTAACAAAAAGTCTCTCCTTATTCAGTGTCTTATTTCCAATAGTATTTGTAGTAAAGACAATAAATAAAATGCCTCTGTAAACTTTTGTTCTGTACCTTTCATGCCTATATGCTTTTCACTAATTTACACGGAATATTCATTCATATTCCAATGACATTCAGTTCAATTAACTATAGCCCTATTCCTCCACTCATTGGCTCAGTTGATAGAATACTTACTCCGATGGCGACAATGGAGTAAGGGGCGTCTGATGAAGGGCTTTACACCTTCAGCACTCTTTAGCATAAAACCTGTCTGTATTTGACAGGTACACAGGTAATGATCCATACACCCTGGGAGACAACTGCTAGCATGGGAGGGGCCATTATTGTTTTTGTTTTTTCAAACAAACTCCGGCTTTGGGAGATGAAAACCAAAAACCTTTAGAAACGTGTTCTGGGTGGCTGTCATGTCTAATGGTACCATCTGTTAAACATTTCTTGCATAGAAAGCAACCACCTTCCTAGCAGCTCCTGTCAATGTAGAAAGTAGTATGTAGGTACAGGGGACACAGCCAAGGTTAGTGGGCATAGGTCTATCGGGAGGGTGGAGGTATTGTCCTCCCCCATGCAGATAAAGTTACTTTAGTTCCTCAAACACTAAATCAGGCTAATAGGTTTCCTTACTGTCCTGCGATTGAAAATAAACCTCACAATTTTACTGTGTTTGTGACTTCACAAGAGGCCATACGTAATTGTTTATATTCTGATAGGATCATCCTAAATACCCGATGTCACAATGCTATATGGATACAACGTTTCCAGTTCTGATTGTTGCTCTTAAAAGTCATTTTTCTCAGGTATTTCAGTATCATTTATAAGAACTAAACGAGAATAAATAATTCCACTAAATTGCTGCAAAAAAGGAGGTGTTCTGACAGCATGGTATATTTTGCTAATCCTCTACGAAAGGTTCTAATCTTTATCATCAGCTGCATCTTTATTTAGGATATTTCTCCCACCCAGAGGGAGAACAATAAACACTGCTTCCTGCAATGCCGGCTTCCACAGCATGCAGGCAAGCTTGCTGGGGCTGCAGGAACCCTGTAGATCCTCCGTGGCCCCCAACGTCTGTAAAGTGGGTACCCTGGGTGGGCACTGGGGCACCTATCTTTTTAAAAAGGAGGCCCTGGTAGATTTGGTCCCAGCGGCCAAAGTAGGCTCGGGGAGGGAGGGCAAGCGACCTCTTCCCCTTTTAAAAAAGATACAATCACGGTTCTTCTTTTTAACTGCTACTAAGTATGCAAATTGCAAAAACAACAGGTGATGGACAGAATGCAGAACAATGTCATACATTCACCCCAGTACAGAGATCTGGGCATAAATCCATCATGTTTTTTGCTCACCATGCCATTCCAGTTTGAACCCAGCCATATGCAAATCTGTCTTGACCCTGTGCCTCATGGGAACAGTCCAGCCCAAACTGCTAAGCCAGGTCCTCCCTGGACTGGAAACCAGCATCCAAGGACCGGTTTCAGGCTTTCAGCCCTCATCAGGCTGGATAGCATTGATTTCAGTGGTATGGAGAGCACAGGACTCAAGTCTGAGCATACCCATCCCACTCGGGTTGACAATTGCAAAAACAACAGGTAATGGACAGAATGCAGAACAATGGCATACATTGACCCTAGTACCGAGATCTGGGCCTAAATCCATCGTTTGTTTGCTCACCATGCCATTCCAGTTTGAACCCAGCCATATGCAAATCAGTCTTGACCCTGTGCCTCATGGGAACAGCCCAGCCTGAATTGCCAAGCCAGGTCGTCCCTGGACTGGAAACAAGCATCCAAGGGCCTGTTTCGGGCTTTCAGCCCTCATCAGGCTGGATACCTAGAGTCAAGCTACCATGGCTGAAGACGGCTGATAGCCAGAAACCGGTCCTAGGATGCTTGCTTCCGGTCCAGGGAAGACATGGCTTGGCAGTTTGGTATGGACTGTTCCCACGAGGAACAGGGTCAAGACTGATTTGCATATGGCCATGTATGAACTGGGGTGGCTTGGTGAGCAAAATAACGATGGATTAAACCCAGATCTGTGACTGGGGGTGAATGTTTTGCCATTGTGCAACATACGGTCCATCATCTTGTGTGTCTTGCTGTTCACCCTATGTGGGAAGGGTATGCCCAGACGTGGATCTCGTGCTCACTATGCCACTGGAGTCAAGCTATCCTGGCTGAAGATGGCTGATAGCCAGAAACCAGTCCTAGGATGCTTGATTCCGGTCAAGGGAAGACATGGCTTGGTAGTTTGGTCTGGACTGTTCCCATGAGGCACAGGGTCAAGACTGAATTGCACATGGCCATGTCTGAATTGAGGTGGTTTGGTGAGCAAAATAATGATGGATTAAACCCAGATCTGTGACTGGAGGTGAATGTTTTGCCATTGTGAAACATTCCGTTCATCATCTTGTGTGTTTTGCTGTTCACCCTATGTGAGAAGGGTATGCCCAGACGTGGGTCCCGTGCTCGGCACGCCACTGGAGTCAAGCTATCCTGGCTGAAGACGGCTGATAGCCAGAAACCGGTCCTAGGATGCTTGATTCCAGTCCAGGGACGAAATGGCTTGGAATTTCGGTCTGGACTGTTCCCATGAGGCACAGGGTCAAGACTGATTTGCATATGGCCATGTCTGAACTGGGGTGGCTTGGTAAGCAAAATAATGATGAATTAAAGCCAGATCTGTGACTGGGGGGGAATGTTTTGCCCATGTGCAACATTCCGTCCATCATCTTGTGTGTATTGCTGTTCACCCTATGTGGGAAAGGTATGCCCAGACGTGGGTCTGGTGCTCACTACGCCACAGGAGTCAAGCTATCCTGGCTGTAGACGGCTGATAGCCAGAAACCGGTCCTAGGATGCTTGATTCCGGTCCAGGGAAGACATTGCTTGGCAGTTCGGTCTGGATTGTTCCCATGAGGCACATGGTCAAGACTGATTTGCGTATGGCCATGTGTGAACTGGAGTGCCTTGGTGAGCAAAATAACAATGGATTAAACCCAGATCTGTGACTGGGGTGAATGTTTTGCTATTGTGCAACATTCCGTCCATCATCTTGTGTGTTTTGCTGTTCACCCTATGTGGGAAGGGTATGCCCAGACGTGGGTCCCGTGCTCACTACGCTACTGGTGGCAAGCTCTCCTGGCTGAAGACGTCTGATAGCCAGAAACCGGTCCTAGGATGCTTGATTCCGGTCCAGGGAAGACATGGCTTGGCAGTTCGGTCTGGACTGTTCCCATGAGGCACAGGGTCAAGACTGATTTGCATATGGCCATGTCTGAACTGGGGTGGGTTGGTGAGCTAAATAACAATGGATTAAACCCCGTTGGCAAGATGGCAGTCTGCCTGTAGACCGTGAAAGCAGCAGCGTGTCTAAGCTCCGCATTATACCGACAGATTGAAGGATTCCGATAACCTTTGCAAACTGTTGGGTAGCCTGGGATTGCTACCTACCGGCACTGAATTGCCCGAGCCTAAAGAAATCCCTATGCTTCTCTTCGAATTCTATGAACCTTGCGAGTGGCTCGTGTC
This sequence comes from Lissotriton vulgaris, assembly GCF_964263255.1. Taxonomy (NCBI): domain Eukaryota; kingdom Metazoa; phylum Chordata; class Amphibia; order Caudata; family Salamandridae; genus Lissotriton; species Lissotriton vulgaris. The sequence goes on from NC_141685.1 coordinate 1,549,336,235, forward strand.
CTCCAGTATCCCGGGAGCCTCGCCCTGCTACACCGCAGTGCCGCGAGCACTCTTTCTGACACTCCCAACCTCAGCTGCAGCTTACTTCTCGCACTTGGTACTGCAGGGCGGGGCTCATCTACAATCCCCGACACCACTGCAGAGTCTACCTCGCTCTGGTTTCATTGATTGTGGAAACATTGTTGCGGCGGATTCCTTTACCGACTGCAATTCTGACCCAGCAACAGTGGAATTATGTGGAGCGGCTCCCGTGACTCAGATAATAAAACCGCTAAGTGTGAAGAAAGTATCCGACATTGAGTCGGGTTTGGTTAAAAACATGCCGGCAAAGACTTCTGCCTCCGCCGCAGCAACTAGAGCATGGGTTGCCAAGGCAGCCAGGATTCTTCATAAGGAAGCCGAACGCCAGCAGCATGAACAACTCGAGGAGCTGCTTGATGAAGCTGAAGGAACACATTTACTATCTAGCACCGGCAAATCCAAGACGCGAAGCCAGCAAGCTATTTCAGACCTAACAGCAAGACAAGATCTTCATGCTGCCCGAAGGAAATTAAATTCAACCGGTGGCACGGTTTTGGATCTATTTCTCAAGAAAGGTCTTCAGAGTGGCTCCAAGAAGAAAAATACGACAAAAGAGACTCCTACCTTATCTCCTACCACCACCACGGAGCTGGGACAGTCCTCTGAAACCTCACCTGCAGAATCTTGTGCAACTCCTGTTTTACAACCTCTCTCAGTGAACACCGAAACTGTAAGTAACATTGAAGAGACAGCTCAGATTCCTCTCTCTGATATATTGGAGGTCCCGGTTATTGCAAATCAGGTCCTTGAGCCAGTGCGACAATGTATGTCTTTTTCAGGGGCTGGGGAAAATGTCTTGGGTGTACAAATAGACTCAACCCCGCCAGGGACTGCCCAACCCATTCAACTGTCTCCTACTAGGCTCCATACAACACTTTCTGAACTTTCGATTGCATCCCCTTCACAACAAACTACTAACTGTGCGGCCTCAGATATGCTGGCTGGGAGCCAGTCATTGTGTCAAATAGCAGCAGGGGAAAGTTCTTTAAAGATTCATTTACCTGAAGAAAAGGAGAAGGAGCCTAGCAAATTTTACTCTTTCTCTGATGAGAATGGTTTAAATGTTCAGGAGGAGTGGTCGGATGAAACTGATTCTTTGGAGGGCTCAGTAGACGCAGAATCTGAGTCTGAACTAGCCCTCAGTTCCTATGGTGAAAGCACAGATGAGCAAGACTCAAATATCAATACAATTAGAGCCAAACCTAAAGCCACCACTAGGATATTACAGAAGGGCCCTAAGGGTAATCAGACGGTCCCTAATTTACTTCCACAATCAGCTGTAACACCAAATACCTCAGCAAATCCGGAGGTATCTCAATCAGCTATAGAGACTATTCTGCAGGCCATAGCGGCTCATAGAGAAGAGACTGCTCAAGACAGTAAGAGATCCCGAGCCGCACTCCGTAAAATGCAAGGAGTCGTTAGAAAACTCTCTAACTCATGCACTCTGATAGGTGAAAGAGTCACTGAGATGGAGGCCAGGGTTGTCACAAACGAGAAAGAAACTATTCTGAATGCCGAGCGAGTCAAACTTCAAGATGCCGAGCTTGTTGATATTAAGTGGAAGCTGGAGGAGTTTGAAAACCGGCAACGTCGGAATAACCTTCGTATTTTAGGTGCCCCTGAGAAACTTGAGGGGGGCGATACCCGAGCTTTCGTGGTTAAACTGCTAGAAGAGTCCCTTCCAGCCCTCAAAGATTGGAACTTGAATGCAGAGATTCAGCGAGCCCACCGGATGCCTTTTAATATCCCTACGAAACCTGGGATATATCCCAGAGCTATTTTGGTTTATTTTGGGAATTTTTTGGTACGACAGATTGTTGCAGATAAAGCTAGGCCTGACCATAAAGTACAGTACAATGATTTTTCATATTTTTCAAGACCGGACTTCTGCCACGTTACTTTGGAAAGACGATGGCGGCTACGATCTCTGATCAAACCGTTTCAAGATAAAGGCGCACAAGCGTATCTCAACAACCCCGCAAAGTTAAAAATTGTACATGGCGGCCTCACAAAATTTTTTCAATCAGAAATCAAAGCAAAGGCTTATCTAGATCAGATTTCTTAAAAATTTTCATAATAGTAATAAAATAGAAACTATACTTGTTCTCTGTAAATATGTAGTAATTGCGCGAAAGGAGCCACTTGTTATAATTTAACTAATGGCTTAATATATCCGTAGCTGATGTTCCATATGTATTAATATCTGCATTACTACCGGTGTCTATCACTTCTAGCTTATCACTTACATTATGCAAACTATCCGATCTCCTCCTTCTCTCTATTTTTTCGTAATTCTATGAGTCAAATACCTTATAAAGCGGGAGCTTAGGTGCTATGCTGTGACTACATCACCCAGACTCTGTGTGAGTCTGATTGCCTACTAAATGGGGGGCTCAAGGGAAGGGTGGGGGGGTTGTTAAGGGGGGACACGGGAGGGTCACCTAGGGGGGTGAAAACACAAAGGGGAAAAAAAGAACCAGGTTTTTCAGCTAAAGAGTCACTTAAAAGCGTACCAAACAGAACAGTAATAGAATTAGATAACTGTTGTATAAAAAAGTTTTACATGCTTGAGGCGATGCTACAACCATTTCCTGTAAATAATGGGTAGATTAAGTATCCAAACTTGGAATGTTGGAGGGCTTTTAACAGGGGATAAGCGAAGACGCTTGGCTGAGTTGCTTAAACTAAACCCAGTAGATGTACTCTGTCTTCAAGAAACCCATGTGCCATGCACTAAAAAATCGTGGTTAAATATGAATGGGTACAATCTACTGGCTGCCTCCACACAATCCTCGAATATAAGGGGGGTTGCAATACTAGCAAAAAACAATCTTGGACCAGCGATACGACACCTTTCAGATCCTCATGGCAGATGGGCAATTGCTAAACATGCTTGTGGTATAACCATTTGTACTGTATAAGGTTCAAACCAAGATGACCCCACAATCTTTGAGGAACTAAAGATCGAATTAGCCACCTGGCAAGGCCTGTTAGTTTTGTGTGGGGATTTTAATATTTCATTAATACCACCATTATCTAACATTTCCTCCAAAACAAAATATCGAGACGTAAACCCAGAGTATACAAAGCTGTTAAGAGGCTTATAGTTAATCTTGGCTTAACTGATACGTGGTTACAAAACAATTCATACTATCAAGGATTCACCTACTTTTCTCATCCTCATCAAAAACAGGTTCGAATCGACTACATGTTTGTTACTGGAGAGCTTATTCCACAATCAAATATTAAAAAAATCCCAAGAATAATTTCAGACCACAATGCATTAATCCTTGCAATTACAATCACTCCTCTATTTACTCAACAACGGTCTTGGTCGTTTGACAGGAAATTACTGTCCAATACTAAATTTATATCACACATTAAAAAATGGACTGAAGTTTTTTAATATAAATCAGTCCAGTGCGTCTAGAAACGTAGTTTGGGATACATATAAATCTGCTTTAAGAGGAGAGATCTCCAGTTTTCAATATGCCGCACGAACCAAAACAAGAAACTATCATGAAGCAAAGCTCTCTGAACTGGCTAGAGCTGAACTAGAGCACACCTCCCTGATTGAACAGGGCAAAGAAGCCAATAATCAATGGCTTCAGGTAGCGGTTTTAAAAGCTGAACTTAACACTGATCTTAGCCAGAAAGCCGCCCAAACATATAGAGCCTATAGAAAGAAAGCTTACGAAAGTGGGGAAAAAATAGGTAAACAATTGGCATTACGAACCCGTCAAAAAAAAAATTCTAATAATATTACCACTATTGTAGATGGTGGACAGACTTATGTCCAACCGGCAGATATTATTCTACAATTCCAACAATATTATCAAAACTTATATTCTGAAGAAGTGACCAATTCGGAAGAAGATATTGATACATTTCTGGCTGGCTTTCTTAATAATTCGGCAGCCACCAGTTTATTAGACGACGTGGCTAGAGAAGAACTTGAAGCCGAGATCACATTGGATGAAGTTGAGGTAGCTTTATCGCTCTTATCTTCTGGTAAAGCAGCAGGTCCAGACAAATTGCCAATCGAAATTTATAAAACCCTTAGTTTTCAACTAACCCCCCTACTATTGGATTTTTTTTTGGGTGTTCAGTACAATGGCATTCCCCCATGTTCTTGGGATGAGGCTAGTATTATAGTATTTCCTAAGAAGGGAAAATCGCCTGAGCAGTTGACCTCGTATCGCCCAATTTCTTTGATAAATTGGGACTCCAAATTATATGCCAAGGTGATGGCTCTCAGACTCAGCGGGATCATTGGGCACCTGGTCTCTCTGTGGCAGCATGGCTTCGTTCCGGGAAAAGGGACCACCGATCATACCTGCCGGGCTATTGGCCTTTTTGATGCCATGTCGGTCACGGGGGCCAGATGTCTATGATCCTGCTTGACACTGAGAAAGCCTTCAATCGTGTTTCATGGAACTTTTTGTGGGTTGCCATGGCACGTCTTAATTTTGGCCCTAAATTTCTTAAATCTATAAAATCCATGTATCGTCAACCTAAAGCAAGAATATCACTGTTAGGTTTGGAATCCGGATATATTAACATTGCAAGAGGTACAAGACAAGGGTGTCCCTGTTCACCTCTACTCTTCGCCCTCTATATTAATCCCCTTATCTTAAAATTGTTAGAAAATAATTATATCAAGCCAATTCTGTGTAACCAATACGAAACTAAAGTTTTGGCATACGCTGATGACATCACGGTATTAACATCTCACCCGACAGAAGCGCTGCACGAAATTGAACAGCTGTCCCCGCAATATGGCAACTATTCAGGCTATTCTCTTAATAGGGGAAAAAACATTGTATTGTGCACCAATAACACTTTATGCTTAGATACAAGAAGAGCCAAAACAGCTACGTATCTTGGAGTGATCATGTCTACTAATACCTAGATCCTAGTTAAAAACAACTTTGATCCACTCATAGATAAGATCAAGACAGATCTGGACAGGGTAAATGGATTATATCATTCCATTATTGGTAGGGTGAACTATTTCAAAATGAATATATTACTGAGATGCCTATATCTTTTTCGATCAATTCCTCTATTTGTAGATTCTAAGATACTTATGTCAATTAACAAGCTTATATCTAAATTTGTCTGGCAATATGGGAAAATCATACGTTCACTTTCCTATTTATCCACTCCTTTCAATAGAGGTGGGCTTACGGCACCGAAGATTATCCTGTATCATTGAGCAGCCTTTTTAAGTGGTACTGTGACCTGTGAGAAACTTGGCAGCATTTCCAGCAACCCCAGATGATTTTTCTTTGCCCTCTAATACTGCTGCTCTCTACTGATGACAGGCTCAACCCAGAAACATGTGTCAGGAAATATACAGCAATGTCTGCACCAACTTTGGTGAGAAACTCCAGCTAATTTTGAAGTAAGGTTGAACTGTGTACTGCATTTACAAGGATGCAAACGGTGAACTGTGCTGGGACTGTGAGGCAGTGTGCTCCCAACCCCCATTGTGTTTAAAAGGCTCCCTTGAGCCAGCAAGATGATGAGCTTTGGAGATACACCTGTGTGTCTGTGAGTGGTGCTGTGACCTGAGAGAAACATGGCAGCATTTCCAGCAACCCCAGATGATTTTTCTTTGTTCTCTAATACTGCTGCTCTCTACTCATGATGGGCTCAACCCAGAAACACAATTCTAGAGATATACAGTAATGTCTTCACCAACTTTGGTAAAAAACTCAAGTTAATTTTGAAGTAAGTTTGAACTTTGTACTGCATTTACCAGGATGCAAAGGGGCAAACTGTGCTGGGACTGTGAGGCGATGTGCTCCCAACCCCCATTCAGCTCACCTTGGGTGGTTCCTTGGGGTTCCAGCGATTTTTCACATTCTAGACATTGTCTTGACTCGAGTTGTGGTTCTTACACCACTATTTTAGTATATGGTTTAGTCTCCCTTGGAACCCACTGTGTATTAATGCTACTTACGATTGTTTCTGTGCTATGGTATTGTGTGCTTTGTGTTTATCTGCATGTAGCAGATACTGTGAGGTATTTGTAGGTGTTTTTGTAATACATAAATATTCTTATAAAGTGGTTCTCCTTTCATTTAACCAATAGAATAAGGTTGAATTCTGATTAAAAAAAAGCTGCTTAACATTCCTTCAAAACTAAGCCTGAAGGCTGCTCTACGCAGCTGCCACATTGGATAGCCTTCAAGGTTATCTTTGACCTCTTAACCCCTTGGATGCTGCATGAATTTTCACGCTATGCAGGAGTTTTAACAGTGGGAGTGATTCGGAACGGGTCCCTGGTGGCCGTGCGCACATGCCCACCGTGACGCATGAATGCCGGGGGCCATCATGAGCAAGCAAGGGGTTAAATCACTGTAAGGGTTGTTTGGACTGGTGCAAGGTACCCACTTTAATTAGTGGACATCATATACCAGGCCAACTTCTCACATTGGTGTGCAGCGGTTGGAATTCAAGCCTGCATTGTTTTACCAGATAAATCTTTGTATTGATTATCCGAAACCCACTAAGTACTAGGTACATATAATACTAGCTTAGAATAAGTAAGTTCTACTGAACGTAGGGTAGGGTAAGTCAAGGGTCTAACACACCCTTTCTCCAACCTCAGGGAGTTTAGGTCGCACTAGGTTAGGTAGGTGCAACACCTCATCACACTTACTATGTCTTCTAAATGAGATGGCAGTGGCTCTCTGCCCTCTAGATAGAGTGAGCTTTCATTCCAAGCATTGAATTCCCCTGAGTGCCTCTAGTAAGGTGAAGACAGGGAGAACTGCAAACACCCACCGCCTCATTGCTTGATGATCTTAGGAAAACCCCTGGGTCAGATGAACAGGAGAACATTGGTGGGACAGGGAATGAGGGCAGGTCAGGAGGTGACACCTTCTATGACCTAAACTCAAACCAGGCCAGGAGGAACAGGATGATTCCCACCTGGATAACTCAAATCTTCAGGGAGATTATGAGGAAGGCCAAAATGGACCTCTCTTCTCTCCTCCTGGAAGAGTGCAGAGTTTACCAAGGAGATCTAGATATTCCTTTGCAGAGTCACATCACTCAGAACAGTCTGTAGGGACCTCTGTATCTAGCAAGATGGACAATTCCTTGGACAGAGAGTAACAGCTACTTGAATTTGAGAAAGCTAGGTTTAGGCTCAGGCAACAGCAGTTGACCCTAGACAAGGAATACCTAGAAGTCCAGAGAGCTAGAAAATAATTGGGACTAGAGTCCGATGGTGGCAGCAACAGTTTCCCTAAAGGTAAAGAACATTCTTTTGCCAATACGAACCTGAGAAAGATTGTCCCTCCCCACCATGTTGGGGATGACATCCATAAATGGATAAATGCTTTAGAGAATGCCTGTAAAGTTCAGAGAGTCCCCCAAGAGCAGTAGGCAGCTATCTTGTGGCTCTCCTTTGCTGACAAAGGTAGAGCTAAGTTCCTCACTGTTAGAGAAGAGGATGCTGACAATTACTCATTTCTGAAGAGTGCTCACATTGATGGGTTTAGGTTGACCAATAAACAGTATAGGATTAAGTTCAGAGACACCCAGAAGGCACATAATCAGGGCTGGGTAGACTTTGTGGATAGTGCTATTAAGGCTCTGGAAGGCTGGTTGCTTTGCAGCAAAGTGAATGATTTCAAGGGATTGTACAGTTTGATTATGTGGGAGCAGATCCTTAATTGGCAAAATCAGTTTTTACATCAACACCAGGTTGACTCTGATTTGACTTTTTCCCAATAATTGGGAAAGAAGGCAGATAAATGGGTCAGAACGAGGGTGAAGCAGAAAAACCAGAAATCTGGTGATGGCCAGAAGAAGCAGGATTCTAAAACTTCAGATAAGGGTGGGGATAAGGGTAAAGATCAAAAGGTCTTCATCAAGGCCCCAAACCTGCAACTTGGCGGGAGTCACAATCCAACAAATGAAAAGGCAAGAGAAAACCTTAGTGTTATTATTATTATTAAGCTTATAAAGCACCTGGTTACTCCTATGGAGTGACCTCTCTCTAGGACATCAAAGACCAAGACCACAAGTCCTACCCGCCCCCCCACCCCCAAGGTTCACAGGCCCTAAGATGCGTGAAGGCCTACCACCAGAAAACTAACACCAATGGGGAGATTGAAAGAGCCAGGTTTTCAGTTTTTTACTAAACATTGTTTCGGATGGATAGGTCCTCAGTCCCATAGGTAGGTTATTCCAGGCCTTAGCCGTGAGAAAACCAAAGGATCTACCTCCTGACCATACCTTAAAAACTTAGGCACTACCAACTTAGCAGTGCCCAGAGACCTCCGATTCTGGGTAGGTCTATAAGCATTGAGTAGTAGGCGCAGGTTCCTCTGCCCTTTCTCGTTGAGGATCCTATGGCAGAAACACAAAGCCTTAAAGGTGACTCTAGCCTGTGCAGGGAGCCAGTCTAGTTCCCTCAAGGCTGCCCCCACTGATGGCCGCCTAGGGATATTCAATATGACCCAGGTAGATGCATTTTGGACCTTCTGTAAGATGTGCAGATTTCTTCTTGTAACCCCCAGATAGAGGACGTTGCAGTAATCCAGATGGGACGTGACAAGGACCTGCACAATGGTCCTTTTGGCATTTAATGGCAGAATATCCAAGAATTTGTGCAACATTCTTAGAATGCCAAAGCATGTTCTCGCCACAGCTGATATCTGCTCTGTAAACGATAGTGTATTGTCGAACCAGACTCCTGAATTTTTAACCTTAGCATTGGTGTTGGTCCCAATTCCTCCGGCCACCACAAATGTGACCACATAGAGGGCTGTTTACCGACTACCATCACCGCCGTCTTTCCTGTATTTAAGTGCAAGAAACTGAAATTCATGCAGTTCGCAAGATAACTCAGGCAGTCCATGAAATTAGGTGCTGCTTCTGCCTTCATTTGCTCCAATGTAACAATCTAGTGAGAGTCATCGGCATATGACAGCAGTTTCAACCCATGTTTCAGCATAATGTCTGCCAGAGGGCCCATGTACACATTAAATAAAGTATGGCTGAGGGCCGAGCCCTGTGGAAGCTCTTGAGACAAACGACATACCTTGGACTTAAAATGATGGTGTAAGACCTGGAAGGATCTATTCTGCAAGAAGTGCTTGATCCATTCCCATTTGCTGTTCTGACCCCAGCCTCCCACAGACGTTCCAACAGAAGGCCATGGGAGACCATATCACTCAGATCCAGTAACATCAATACTGTTGTCCTTCCCTCATCAGCTGCAATTTTTAAGGCCTCAGAATACAGAAGTAAGGCCGATTCAGTGCTGTGAAGTAGCCTGAAACCAGACTGGGTTTCATGAAGAACCTGTTTTTCTTACTTTTGTAAGGTAAAGACCCATTTGACAAAAGATCCTGATTGTCCAAAAGCCATAGAAAATCCCCCTACCACCACTGCCACTAAGGCAACTGCACACGCTAGCACAACTACAGGTGGTGGTACAGGGAACGGGAAAGAGGGATTAGTAGGGTTAACCTTGGGCTCTGAGGTGGGTTTTGGCTTAGTCAGAACTCCAGCTCAGGCTGTGCTTGTCTGTGATGGTGGCATGGATATTTCCGCCTCGTTTGACAATCCCAGTAACCTGGGCAAATACAGATAACAGCCTTTGATTATTGGTAAGGAGGCCATGGCCTACAGGGACACCGGGGCAAGTGTCACTATGGTGATAAAGGATCGTGTGGACCCTGAACAGATCATACTTGGTGAGGACTGATCATTTCTTTCCAGTTGTTAATTTCAGCTGGGGAAGGGTAACTGGCCCAAAAAAAAGCAGTGGTTAGACAGACCTTCCAGTGAAATGCTTATTGAGCCTGGGCTGAAGTGGAATGAAAGACTCATGCAGCAATGCTGGGCATCTCTGTAGATGTGTTTGCTGTGACTAGGTCACAGGCCAAACTGATGTCTTCTGAACAGGCCCTGGATTCTGAAAAAATTAATCAGGTGCCTTCCAAGAGTAGGAGCAAGAGGGGTAAGGCTGTGTCTTCATCCCAGGCTCAGAGAGAGGATCCAACTCTTGAGGGAGAGGATTCCAGTCCCTGTAAGGAACTGTCTCATATGAACTGGAACTTGATCAGGTTGAGTTCTTGGGGACAGGGGTGCCCTTCCTGGGTAAAGTTGAGCCAGGAGCAGCAAACCTGCCCCTCTCTTGAACCCCTCGGAGAGCAAGCTGCTGGTGAGGCTGCTAGGAGCGTCGGTGGATCTCACAGGATCTATTGGGATGAGGTACTCCTTACTCAAACTGGTGGCAAACTGCTTACAGTTGAACGCTAGCAAGTCCGAGATTTTGTTGTTTGGGAAGGATAGGGATCTATGGTCCGAGAAGTGCTATCCGGAACATCTTAAACCCACCCCCCTCCCCAAGGAGGTTGTGTAGAACCTGGTTCAACAATGGCCTGACCTTCAACACGCAATCGAAAGCTGTGGCAGGGGTCTATTTCGGACTTCTGTGAGGCTTGAAACCGCTGCTGGGTTTCTTTCCTCCCAAGGTGCGTCAAACCATTGTCCAGGCGTCAATTTTGTCCAGACTGGATCAAGCGCCTGCAGAGAGTTCAGAATGTGGCGGCCCGTATTCTGGTTGCACTTCCAAGATCTTGCTCAGTTGCGCACGTGCTCCCTAAACTCCATTGGTTGCCTGTCGAAGAGCGCATTCAGTTTAAGGCTCTGTGCATATCACACAAGATCTTGACTCGCCAGGCACCTTTGGGGCTATCTAATCTGTTAGAGTTCTATGTGCCTGGGCGCCCACTGAGATCTGCCGACCTAGCGTTGGTCTGTATTCCCCGGGTTTGGAAAGCCAGAGCCAGTGGGTGTTCTTTCCGGCGTCTGACGGCGAAACTTTGGAACTCACTCCCTGCTCCCATTAGAGCAATGCAGAATCATTTGGTGTTTTGAAAAGCCTTAAAGACCTGGCTCTTCCCTGCTTTCTATGTTTAACACTCTGTTTCACTCCTGGGCTCTTGTCTTCGGTCTCTGGTGGCGCTGGGATGCCTCGTCGCTGGGGCAGCTGTGCGCAAGACAAATCCGAAATAAATAAATAAATAAATAGAGACCCCAAGCCTGGTGCCACCAGGACGTTGGTCATACCTCTGACTTTTAGGAGCTTCCTACTCACCGTGTCACATGACATTCCCTTAGCAGGACTCTTAGGCCAAAATACGAGTTGACACAGGCTTGATCCTCACTTTCACAGGCCTCACATGTCAGAGGACGCCAAGGAGTTTTGTCACTCCTGTGCTACCTGCCAAGCTAGTGGTAAGTCAGGTGGTATCACAAAGGCCCCCTAATACCACTACCTGTGGTGATGTTTCTTTTTTGAGAGGGTTGGGATTGACATAATTGGACCCATGAACCCTCCAACTGTATAGGGGCACAGTGATATTCTAGTGGTGGTGGACCATGCACTAGGTATGCAGAGGCTATACCCCTTAGAACCACCACAGCTCCTTTGGTAGCCAGGGCCCTCCTAAGAATTTTTCCCAGGGTGGGTTTCCCTAAGGAGGTCTTAACTGAGGTACAAACTTCATGTCAAGTTACATCACTGCAATGTGGAAGCAGTGTGGAGTTGATTACAAATTCACCACACCCTATCTCCCACAATGCAATGGGTTAGTTGAAATGTTCAACAAAACCATGAAGGGCATGATCATGGGCCTCCCAGAAAAGCTTAGGTGAAAATGGGATGTCCTGTTGGCCTGCCTCCTCTTTGCCTACAGAGAGGTCCCACAAAAGGGGTTGGCTACAGCACTTTTGAACTTTTGTTTGAGCATCCAGTTAGGGGTCCCTTGTGTTCAGTGAAGGAGGGATGGGCATTACCTCTCAAACCTCCCAAACAAGACATAGTGGATTATGTACTTGGTCTCCGCTCCAGGATGGCAGAGTACATGAAGAAGGCCAGCAAAAACCTTGAGGTAAGTCAAGAATTGCAAAAATCTTGTCAAGACCAAAAGGCTGTATTGACTGTGTATTATTAGCCAGGACAGACGGTATGAGTGTTGGAGCCTGTAGCCTCTGCAGCTCTCTAAGACAAGTGGAGCGGACCCCATATCATACTTGAGCAGAAGGGAGAGGTCATCTACCTGTTGGACCTTAGAACTCCCAGGAGCCCCCACAGGGTACTCCATGTAAACAGGCTCAAACCCTATATGGACAGGGCAGACATGGGCTTGCCCATGGCTACTGATGAGGGACAGGAGGACGAGAGTGACCCACTCCCTGACCTCCTCTTAGAGAACCCTGATGATGGCCCAGTAGTTGGTGTAGCCTTGGAAGGCAGCCTCCCTGAGTACCCATACCTCATACCTAGGGTAGTAAGAGAGAAATGAGGTGTTGTGTGGACCACAGGGGGCTCAATGCAGTCTCTAGGACTGATGCAACCCTTATTGCTAGGGCAGATGAATTCATTGACAATTTGGCCTCAGCCAAGTTCTTGAGCACATTTGACCTCGCTGCTGGATATTGGCAAATCAGACTAGCTGAGGATGCCAAACCAAAAACAGCATTTTCAACCCCTAGAGGGCATTATCAATTTATTGTGATGCCCTTTGGTTTGAAGAATGCACCTGCCACTTTCCAAAGGTTGGTGAACAAAGTCCTCACAGGCCTGGAAGCCTATAGTGCACATATCTTAATGCTATAGCTGTCTTTATATTAATTAATTAATTAATTGCAAGTTTATATAGCGCTAGGATCGACTCCCGGAGGAGTATCTCCGCGCTTCGACCGCTGCGAAACCCTTCCTGGCTTCCCTGAGAGATGGTCCCTTAGTGGGTATCTCCAGGGTGAGACCAGGCATCCCCGGCGGTCTGGTGGGGCCGTTAGTGAAGATGAGGCAAGCTAGTGCCCAGAGTTGCCGAGTGTGACCGCTGATCAGAGTGGGCACCGAGGCGAGAGAATTATCGAGTCCGCTGACCCTGGTCCAGAAATCTGCCGCGTCGGGAATCGAACCCTGGTCCCGGGCCGTCCTCTGCTCTCGGGTCTGCCGCCTCTAACCAGTGAGCCACACTACTTCACTTAGATGGATGGATTTGGGCCCAGATCTTTGGACTGGGTTGAGTGTGTGACATTGATCCACATTCGGTCCATCACCTGTTGTTTTTGCAAATAGCTGTCTTTAGCTGCACCTGCGAGGATCACCTACTCCACCTAAAGAATGTTTTGGAAGCTCTGAAGAAAACAGGTCTCACTATCAAGGCCACCAAGTGCCAGATAGGGCAGAGTAAGGTTGTGTAGCTGGGCCACCTTGTGAGTGGAGACTAGGTTCAACCATTGCAGAGCAAGATCCAAACCATCATGGACTGGATTGCTCCTACTACCCAGACTCAGGTCAGTGAGCCTATAGTGACTCCCTTCAATGATTTTACATCAAAAATAATGCCCAAGAAAGTTCAGTGGACAGTTAGCTGTCAGAAGGCATTTGATGACCTCAAGCAGGCCATGTGCACTGCTCCCATTCTGCAATTCGGTAGGGGCTGTGTTGTCACAACTTAATGCAGAGGATCAGGATCAACCAGTAGCTTTTATTAGCGGAAGGTTGACCCACAGAGAGAAACGTTGGTCAGCTATTGAGAGGGAAGCCTTTGCTGTGGTTTGGGCTCTGAAGAAGCTGAGGCCATACTTGTGTGGCACTCACTTCATTGTTCAGACAGAACATAATCCCCTTTTATGGCTAAAGCAGATGAAGGGTGAAAACCCCAAACTTTTGAGGTTGTCCATTTCCCTACAGGGGATGGACTATACAATGGAACATAGACCTGGGAGTAACCATGCCAATGCAGATGGACTCTCCAGATATTTCCACTTAGAAAAAATGAAGACTCAACTGGGCAGGGTTAATCTCATCTCCTTACGTTTGGGGGGGGGGGGTGTTGTGTAGGAAAGTAGGAATCTGTTGCTTATGGTTACCCCCACTTTTTGCTTGATGTTACACTGTTTTTGACTAGTCTGACTGTGATCCTGCTAAGCAGGACCCCAGTCTATCTGATTTCTCCCTAAAATGTATTGACATGTACCTAGGTACACTCAAGATTAGATACTGGGGTACCCTTAGAAGTCCCTAGTATGTGGTACTCATGTCCTCAGGGTATAGTTACCCCAGAGGCCTCCCATGGGCTGAAGCATGTATTATGCCAATCATGAGAGGCCATGCAAAATGGAACTACAGATCTGCCATTGCAGCCTGTGTACACTGGTGCATGCACCACTTATGATAGATATATGTTTACTATATCTATAGGTCACTACACTTAAATCCTATAAGTCAACCCTATAGCAGGCCTAAACAATCCTGAACGCAGGGTTCTGGGTTTTATGTGAGAGGATGCCCCTGCATGAGCTGCGCCCCTCTGCAGCTTTCGGAGACCATTCTCCAGGGTTGTCTGTGATACAGCCAGACATAAAGGTAGAGGTGCATTAGAACTTCGCGGTAAATGCTATCTTGAAATCGTCCGAAACAAAACATGTTGTGTTTGTTATCAAACCCCTTGGAATCATACCTCCAACGGTGTGGGAGGTATGATTCCACCCTCCTGAAGCAAGCATTGTGGGTCCCTAGTCTTCCTGGTATCAGCATTCTCAACTCAGACAGCACAAAATGGTTGCTGCAGATAAGAGAGAGATTTTTGCCCTCCTGTTGCTGAGCCAAGCTCAAGCCGGGGAAGACAGCACAATAGGCATCCTGTCACAGGGAGGTGTGACTGTCTACCAGACAGGATTTAGTGTATTGAAGCTAGGTGGGTGCACTTCGAAAGTGCCTGAAAGTCTACACGAGGGGCACATGTGGTGTTCATGTGCATAATTCAGCTCAAACTAGTTCTGGGAGCTGTTGGCTCCTGCTCTGGCATGAAACTGGACAAAGGACATGGGTGTAACACCCCCTGTATCCTGCCCTCCCATCGAGGTTCCTCTGAACCTGTCCAATCCTCTCCCGTGGGTACAGAAGGACTTACTTAGATTTGACATGGACAAGATCCTGAACAATAAACCCCTGGCCTTCAACCCTCTGGACACTATGGACTTCGACTGGGCCCTACTTTATCTCCCTCTCCGTCCAAAGCATAGTCTGTGCCTGTGCACCGTACAGGCTCTATGCAGGACCTGTGGAGTATCAAGGACAACTGAGGTGAAGGAGTCACTCATCTGCATTCACAGGCACCATAACAAAACTGACCAGTCTGCTGATCCTGAGCTCCTGTGGACTCCGAAGGCTCCAGCAACACAGGAGGTGAGTTCCTATGTTCCTTGAGGTGAGTTGTCCTCTCACCAAGTTTGAGGCCCTTTTCCCCGTGGGAACCGCGTAACTTGAACCCCTGTGCACGCGTACATTTGCAAGTGCATATGCTTGTTGGTGTTCCCCAGGCTTTGTGCA
The DNA here is from genome assembly GCF_964263255.1 of Lissotriton vulgaris. Classification (NCBI taxonomy): domain Eukaryota; kingdom Metazoa; phylum Chordata; class Amphibia; order Caudata; family Salamandridae; genus Lissotriton; species Lissotriton vulgaris. Next base: position 1,549,351,701 of record NC_141685.1, read on the forward strand.
TTGGGCTGTCAATAGCTCCAACATCTGCGCACATTTTGTACCAAGGACTATAGCCTCCTCACACTCTGCGCCCTGCAAGCTGTTGTTTGGTGAAACTGCTAGAGGTCCCCTTATGATTCCTGTTAATAGCTCCAACATCTGCGCACATTTTGTACCAAGGAATTTAGCCTCCTCGCACTCTGTGCCCTGCAAGCTGTTGTTTGGTGAAACTGCTAGAGGTCCCCTCGCGACTCCAGTGCCTTCAGCCATGGGTCCATTTGAGGGACAATCTTGATATTCTTGGGCTCTCTTGTTAGCTCCAGGCCTTCTCTGACTCCCCTTGCTGTGGTGAGTCATCTGGTCCTTGCTAGGCCAGACGTAAAATTTATTGGCCTTCTTTGTGGATTGCCGTTGTCAAGGCTTGTTGATGGTCCCACCGGACACCGACCCCTCAGCACTCGACATCCTTGGTGGGACAGTTCGTATCTGGCTCCTCGTTGTCCTCGACATCTCCTGGTCCCTGCAGCTGTAGAGTCAAGGTCCCCTTCTTTGCACCTGAAGCACCCGACATCGGTGGGAATTCGTCTAACGAGCCCCTAGTCACTCCTGAGTGACCCAGACTGCTTTCAGGTTCCTTTCATCAAGAATCCACCTGCGGATTCTACCCGACACTGTTCTTCCTCCCAGCAGTGACATTTCTTTGAAGACTCGACTGTGGTTTCCGACTTCAGCCCTATGCACCTGTCTCTGCTGGGATAGGTAAGTCTGGTGCTTCGGTATTCATGGGTGGGGTGGCTCTCCAACCTTTTATGTTCCAAAGGGTTTCCTCAAAATTCACTGGGAAGGGTCCTTAAGGTTTAAATTTGCAACTGCGACTCTCTCATTGAATTGTGCGTAGCACACAGTTGTGTTCTCACACTGCACCCGTCCTTTGTGGGATCCCTACTCATTCACCTTGGGTGGATCCTTGGCATCCCAGCGATTCTACACATTCTAGACATTGTCCTGATTCAAGTCATGGTTTTTATACCACTATTTTAGTATATGGTTTGGTCTCCCTGGGAGCCCACTGTGTATTAGTGCTACTTACGATTGTTTCTGTGCTATAGTCTTGTGTCTTTTGTGTTTATCTGGATGTAGCAGATACTGTGAGGTATTTAAGGTATTATATTAATAAATATATATTCTTATAACTAATTTGTGGTTCTCCTTTCAATGAAACAATACAATAAGGTTGCATTCTGGTAAAACAAGCTGCTTAACATTCCTTCAAGACTAAGCCTGAAGGTTGCTCTCCACAGCTACCACTTGGATAGCTTTCTAAGGTTATCTTTTTTTCAAAATATATATTTGTATTGAGAAATTGCATGACAGACAAATAGGCAGTAATCACATTCAACATCTGCAAGTTACATATAGCACAGCAATTGGGACACAGGCCAGAAAAACACATGTATCAAACATTCTCTTCCCTGTCTCGGTTTCTCCGCATTTCTTATTCCACCACGGGTGATACACATATCTCTCCCCTACAGGCATTCCACTTTGACCATTTCCTATCCCATTTCTTCGGGCATCCCCTGGCTATAAACACTTCTTTCTCAGCAACCATACATCTGTCAAATTCCTTCAGCCATATTGCCACTGCCGGCTGCGCCATTCCGCTCCACCCTCTCGCTATCTCCCTCTTAATTAGCGTGAAGCCCAGCATCGCCAACTGCAACTCCATTTCAGTTAGGCCCGTATCCTCCCATACATTAAGCAGGCCCAAGCGGAGCGGCAGGCTAGGCGTCTTCCCCAACGCATATTGCACGTGAGTCGTGGCCCTGTCCCATAAATTCCGCACTAACGGGCAGTCCCATACCATATGATAAAAAGTGGCTGGCTGTCGGCAACCCTTCAAACACTAGTTGTCTTAGTGAGCACCCCTGCCCATCCCAGACGTGGGTTACTGTACCATATGCAGAGTGGGGCCAATATATCGATGCTTCTTAGTGAGGGAATACAGAGCCCCTAGATAGCCTGATCTATCCATCTGATACCTTTCCAGGGCACATGCGGGTCATCTGGTGGAATTAAAAACGAAGTGGTTGTGTTGGGTAGCAACAAGAATTGCTTTGAAAGAAGGCTAGATCAGCTCATTACACAATGAAGTAAACCTCTCTGAAAACAACTGAAGTTCAAATCTTTATATGATTAAAAACACAATCACAATACACAGGAATTACTTCATTCCGTGACGTCACAAGTTTCAATGAATGCTAAAACATGTGGTAAAAAGTGACTGTCGGTGAACAAAGTGATCAGTCCATTAAATTCAGTGACACATATATACAAATTTATACAAGAGGGAGTTTTTTGGAAGGCCAGAGTTCTGAGTTAGTACTTCAAGGAAACAAGAGGTTGCTGTGCAAGTTCCTGGAGGTATCTTGACCATTATAGAGCGTCGACGTTTCGACCCTGGTGCGCCCCAGTCGGTGGTCGCGGCGGGTCTTTATCAAAACAGGGGAGGGTATTGGGGTCTGGTAGGACAGGAGGAAATATCTCAAACTGGAAGGCAGCTGGTGGGTCAACCCCGAGTGTTTCAATGATTGAGCAGTGGGTCCGAGTGCGATCACTGCAAAGGGAGAGCGCCGACTGAGCTGTCAGCGAGGTTCTCGAGGACGTTCTTACGTGTCAGTTGCTAGGTGACAGGGCACATGCCGGGTCATCTGGTTGGGCGTATAGCCATCTAGTCACATCCACCAACTGCGAGGCCCAGTAATACAAACTCACATCTGGCAGCGCAATGACTCCATCATACCATCCTTTCATCAATTTCTGAAGCGCTATCCTTGGGGCTCTACCATCTCATAGCAATGTGTGAATCTCCCCCTCCACAGCTACAAAATATGTATCTGGAATCCTGTATGGGCAGTTCTGGAAAATGTATAAAAATCGTGGGAGGGCCAGCATTTTAAAAAGAGCAGTGCGGCCCACCAGCGACAGAGGCAGCGACCTCCAATGCTTAACATCCGAGCGCAGCCTGGCCAATGGGGGTGCCAAATTACGGCTATAGAATAGAGCCGGGTCCGGTGTAATGAAGACTCCAAGGTATTTAAAACCTTCCGCTGAGACCACCAGCGCACAGTCTTTAGGGAGACGGGGGGTCTGCCCATGTAGCACATACAACACAGACTTATTCCAGTTAATTTTTTCCAGAAGTTTGGGAAGATGTTAAGAACAGTATGGATTGATATGTACGGGGAGGCAAGATATAACAATATGTCATTGGCATAGAGAGATATTCTATCTTCACACTCGTCTGACCATCTAAAACCCCGCACCAACCCCGCACCATTGCGTCACGACGAATCCAGGCTGCCAAGGGCTCCAGCATGAGGGAAAACAACAGCGGTGAAAGAGGGCATCCCTGCCTGGTGCCTCTCCGCAGGGTGAACTTTTGGGACGTATAGTTGTTGACTCTAACCTGCCCCTGGATGTCAGTATACAGTAGCCTTACCCACTGTATAAACTTAGGGCCCAACCCAGCTCTCACCAGGACCTCAAAAAGATATGGCCATTTGATCGAATCAAAGGCCATAGATGCATCAAGTGACAATATGACTGCATCCTCCTCCAGATACTCCCGACGTGCCATCACATTATGGAGCCAGCGGATGTTAAGGGCAGTGTTTCTCCCAGGCAAGAAGCCAGACTGGTCCGGGTGCACCAGAGAGGGGATCGCCATTCCCAGGCGTGTGGTGAGGACTTTTGCCAAGTTCTTTGCCTCAATATTGATCAGTGAAATTGGCCTATAGGAACGAAAGTCATCTACCGGCTTTCCGGCCTTATGAATAACAACTATACTAGCTCAGCGCTGGTCAGGCTGCAGAACTCCCTTCTCACGGCTTTCCTGGTACATTGCCCGCAAGTGCTGGACCACGTGAGAGGCTACGGCCTTAAGGAATTCCACCGGGGTACCATTTGGCCCCATCGCCTTCCCAGACTTAATTTGGCTGATCGCCTTTTGGATCTCCTCATTTGAAATATCAGCATCCAACATTCCCTATCCATATCCGAGAGGGTCGGTACGTCACTATCCACCAGCAGCTGACGCGATTCCTCTGCTGTATACGTCGTAGAGGGAGAATACCCCTCCTCAAAATATTCTGCAAACGCCTCCGCTATATCGCCGGGGCTCTGCAGAACCTCGTCACTAGTCAGCCTCAATCGGGGCACCCACCGCACACCCTGCTCCCTCCTCTCCAGCCATGCTAGCGTCTTTACCGCCCTGTCTCCAAGCTCATGGAGCCTGTGCCGGGTAGCTGCCTGTTTAGCCAGCATGTGTTCACATGTTTTGATCTTATACTCCTCCTGCTTTAATGTCAATCACTACAGTGTCTCCTCCAAAGCATTTAACACGTGAGCCGACTCAAGCCCTCGAAGGGTCTCCTCCAACTGTACCAGGATCTTGCGCCTTTTGGCAATATATTTCACTTTCAACGGCATGGCATACCCCTTCAGAACCACCTTATATGCCTCCCATAGTGTTTTTGCCGACTCCACCGACCCCAAATTTTCTTCCAGAAAGTTCCCCGTTTGCACCCGAGCTCCTCCCTGATATCTGGAATTTTTAACAGCCACGGGTTGATGACAATGGTGCAATGCTGCTGTCGTTTCCCATGCGTGAACTCCACTCCCACCGGGGAGTGATCTGAAATGCCTTGGGATACGTCCGGGGATTCCTAAAATTACCCACTGAGGCCGTGTACGTTATTCGGGAGAGACTACCATGCACACTAGAAAAATACGTATAATTAGAGTCTACGGTCTGCAGCTCCTGTCCCACATTCGAGAGGCCCAATGCTCCGGTAAATTCCACCATAAGCTCATTTGGGCATGGCTCCTTGCCTCCGCGGGTATCTGTCAACCGTATCATCCATCGTCATGTTATAATCCCCGCCCATGAGCAAAGTACCGTCAGGGAGTTTGGTCAATACCCGGCCTAGTTCTATTAAGGCATCCCTACCCAGCGCTGGTGGCAGATAAACAGAAACTACATTAAGGACCCTCCCCTCCCACTGGGGCTCAGCTACCGCAAACTGCCCTCCCAGATCCGCCCACGTGTTATGGACGATCAATGGTGTGTTTTTCCTAACCAGGATACACGTGCCTCGAGATCCAGTGGTATAGTCAGCATGTTCTAGAAGCTTGTACCCCCATCTATTAAGAGCCTTACTTTTATTACCAATCAAGTGGGTTTCCATTAGTAGGACAAGATCTGGGGAGTGCCTCTTCAGGTACTGCTGGACGACACCCCTCTTTATCTTATCACCTAAGCCCTTGACATTCCAGGAAAAGACAGAGAGCACTTATTCCTGTTCAGCCCCCATCCCTCAGTACGGCGATATTCAGAACCCAGCAGGTCAATAATACAGCAATCACTTCTACATGCAACTCGCAAATACAGGCAGTGCTATCACACCTAAGTCTGTAGCATTGAATAAGAACCAAGAAAACAAAACATCGCAATACAGTACTGTCACTTTGGAACTCATCTTCCGAAACACATGTCCCGAAAGTCCATCTAGTCTGTAACATAGGAGTCCACCACAACTTTGAAAACCGCAAAAAGCTGCAAAATACCCCCCTCCACCCCTCACTCCCAATTCCACCCCCTCCCTGCCTCCCTGCCCGGGGATATAGAACTACTCACCCCCAAACACATCAGAGTGCCTCTCACCCGCCCTGAGGTGCTGAAAATGCAGAGGGAACAGACCCCTCCTCCCACAGATACACATCACAGTTATCGTATTTCGCAGCCATCCTAAATAACAGTAAAAATGCAATGTCATATCACATCAATATATCCAGCAAATAGTGCCATGTCATAGATCACCAAGTACAGAAACAGTCTTGCATCAGTGAGTTTTCCCACCCGTGCCCCTCTACTTGCGTATACTGCCAGTTCTAGACTCTTCAGACCCAGCGCCAGAGTTGTCAGTCCTGCTCCTCCAGTCGACTAGTCTCCTCAGTGGGAACAGTGCTCGCCGCCTCGATCCGGACTCCTCTCTGTGTGCCAGATTTATTGGGACAGTCCCTCCTGCGGCCCCCCACAATGCTCCAACCCTCTATCCAGTCCCAGACCGCCTCAGGTTAGTCAAAGAACAACGACTTGCCATCCAACTCCACTTACAGCTGTGCCAGGAAGAACATCGCATATTTCACCTCTCGGTCTCTCAGCTCTTTCTTCACGCTTGAAAGCTTCTGCGCTGCGCCTGAACCTTGGCCGTAAAATCGGGGAAGAACGGCACCTCATAGTTATCTATCTTCAAGGGCGGGCTGTACCGCGAGGCCTGTAGTATTATATCCCTATCACGGTAGTTAAACACCCAGGCAATCAGGGGTCTCGGAGGTGCGCCTGGCTTAGGCTTACCACCCGGCACTCTGTGGGCTCTTTCTATAGAGAAGTAGCTGGACAACGTCTTGGGCTTTAGATGTTATGTAATTAGTTCCTTTAAGTATAGATCCGCAGCGGGCCCCTCCCTCCGTTCCGGAACCCCCAAAATTTAAATGTTATTGTGGCGGGCCCGACCTTCATAATTATCCAGCTGTTGCAACATTCTTGCCTGCGTTTGCTGCAAGTTGAGCATCTGTCTCTGAAGTTCCGACATGTCCGTTTGCAGGGTGCTTGTCACTATCTTATGTTCCTTCACCTTCTCATCCATTTTCTTAAAGTCCTTTCTAAGCAGCGAGACTTCAACAGTGACCGAGTCCACTGAGGTACGTACCCCTCCTATTGCCGCCATATTATCATGAAGAGTCTGCTCCGGTCCCGGTGCCACCATTGCCCCATCCCTCTCTGATCACCGTGAATGGCCTTTTTCTCCCAATTTAGACCATGCAAACTTCGCCAGCTGTTCTGGGCATTAGCCTTAGGACCATTCCCTGCGATACCCATGATTACAGAGCCCCGAATCTTCAGACAAGTGCAGAGGGCGGCCCAACGGACACAGGCACAGCAAAGTAAGGAAAAAAACAGGACAGAACTCAGCACTGGGAAGTGCCTCCTCCCGGGGTCCAACACTCCAAGAAGGCCTTCACTCACCACGGGTGACCTCAAGATCCAGGGGCTAGCTGCCACAGGCAGACATTCACCGCAGTGCTCGTCAATACCAGTATTTTCGCCTCTCAGAGCGCCTCAGGGAGGGCCGACATCCACTATAAAAGTTCAGGCACAAGGACAGGGGCCTCCAAGAGCAATGTCACAGTCCCAGCGCTCCGCTTACACCAGATGCCCGCACGCCCGGTCTCCACTGCAGTCACCAACATGATATCCAAGCAGGACAGCGCCTGCACATCTGTCTCCCCAAGCTCCAGCCTTCAGTGCCCCACGTATTTCCAGTAATCCAGATGGGACCCACTCAGGCCAAACACAGTAGCCTGTCCTGCCTCCTGAGTCGATGGCCGCCACGCTACTCTCCCACTCCTCCTCTTAAGTCCTGCACATAGCTTTATAGACAGCCTGCACCCCTTCCATGAAATGGGCATCAGCCTGGGCTCCATTAGCACATCCCCCATAGCCAGGCAGTCCCCCCACCACAGGTATAGTATCAGGTCACCACGGGGAGCTCAAACGCTGCAACCCCCAGGCGCACGCTGCAGAGGGCCGCAATCCAAAGGCCACAACAGTCGCGGGTCAGTCCAGCTCCTGGCTGCCACTATTTCCTGTGCTCTCAGGCCCCCTCCGCTCGCCTACCGAATCTATAGGGCCAATGTGTCCAGCAAGGCCCACCGCCGCCACCACTTACCAACAGCGAATATCTCCCCGGGCCTCTGCAGGGCACTCCCGCCTGACCTCCGGTTGCCGCCCAGCCTCCTCCCCAATCCAGGCCACAAAGCCAGGGCCTCCAGTTCCAGGGCATCCCTCAGAGCAGCACACTTTCTCCTTCCCTGCAGAGGAAGGCGCGGCGGACCAACCAGCTCAGGTCTCCCACCGCCGCTGCCAATCTCCGCACCTGAGTGCAGGCAGCAGATCTCATGGGACAGGATCTCCGTTTCGCTCCAAGGCCGCCATTCACCACATGCCACATCTCTAGGTCCGTCAGTTCCCAGCCAGAGCACCACACAGACCGGACATTGTACAGGAGGAAAGCGTCACAGCGGGGGTTCAAAAAGCAGCGCGGGGGTCAGGAGTCAAACCCCCACCATTTCACTTCAGCATACGACCTTGGATGGCGCAGGACAGTACAAATTATCTGCAGAAGGGAAGGAGCTCGACTAGGCAGCAGCCATTTCCCACGGCTGCAAGCCAGGCCCCTCTCTAAGGTTATCTTTGACCTCTTAAATCACCATAATGGTTGTTTGGACTGGTGCAAGGTACCCACTTTAATTAGTGGACATCATATACCAGGCCAACTTCAGACACTCTGGAAGTGCTAAACATGTTATCAAATGAGCAATAAAATGTGATTCTGGCACTAAAAATTAAGTTTAGTTCAACAAAAATGGTACTGAACATAAAACAAAATAAATACATGTAAATTATATAAATGCATGCAATATAAATTACATTTCAGGAAAAGGTTAAAATTACATATGAGTGATGGATAGCATCCAGAAAAAAACTGTCATGTAAATACCCACACAGCAGAGTTATCCAGGTCTGGTAGATCAGACAAGGCAAACACTTATGACCTGGCACTTGGCACCTTTCAGTGTAGGAATGCCTTTACCTCTAGATAGCTCCGGCTATATTATCATGAAGTCCTATCAACAAATAACTAAGTGAGGCATTGACTATTCCAAAATGTATTAGGTCACATTCAATTTAACCGTGTACTTTTGTCAGAGAGCAGGATATTCATTTGAGAAGAAAGGACCAGCACCAAATTAATACAAGTCTAAAACAAACTCTGCTCAACCTTGGTAACAAAATAAAATTCCCAAACCATTTGAGAAGCAAAAAGACACCAAAATCATTAAAATCAGATTAAGGTAATCGGAGATATGAAATTTTAAATATTTATGGCAAAAGAGGCCTTGAAAAAGTGGCAATCCAAAGTAACAGGCACAATTTCGTACTGATAGAGCTAAAATAGAAGCAAGATACATAAAGTAGGTTGTCTCAGTTTTACCTTCTGATTTAGGGGGTTATTTTGACTTTGATGTGTGGCCCACCATTCTTCATTATGTACACCACCATGACCCTCTCCACGGCCACTTCCATTAGCGGACTCTACCTGCCACATTTTGCGATCACCACTGGCCCAGAGGTCTTCAGAGGTACCCCTATTCCTGCAGTTCCTCTGAAGACACTGCAAGGTTTTGTTTATAAAAAATAAACTTAAATAATTGGAGTTTTTTGTTGCAGAAAAATTGCTCCCCATCCTGGGAGTTTTTTGCAAGGTTTGGGGGAAATTACCCTTATTTGTTTCTCTCCAGGGCCTCTACTTATCTCTGGGTTGTGGTAGACGAAAGAAAGTACATCAGACTATCTGCTCTAAATAGTGTGGGAAGCCTGATCTCAACAGGCCCCACTCTGTTGCCCCATCAGAGTAAGCTTTCCGATGATGGAGACAGTGGGACCAGTTTTGTCAGAAAGATGATTGATAGTCCGTCTGACTCATACCAATGTTTTGGTGGACAGGGTACTATGGCACATACATGGTGGACTACCTTGTCTGCTAAACTTTACATATGCCTATTAGTCTTTTTTTTCTGGTAGGCAAAGTCCTCTAGCGAGGAAAGAACCAAAGCTGAAGCCAGGGACGGTCTCTCAAAGTCAAACACATCATCAATAAGGTTCTGCAGAATCTGTTGGTTTTACTGCTAAAGCTCTAGATGGATATTGTAGCCACAGTAGTCACTTTATTGCTGGTACAGATATGCCATCACCCTGGTCCAAGGTTTTAATTTCAAACATGGCCTTTTTTTTGCTTTCGAAATCCTCTAGTGGGGCAAGGCAGTACATTGTAGATATGCAGGGCTCCACTACGCTAGACACCTTCCCTGCAAGGTCCCATTGAACCAGTTTTCAAGGTGCCAAAAAGTTCTGAAGAGGAACAACTTGGTTTTCTTGCCTCTCTCTGGCATCACTAGGCAATCCTCAACAGACTGTCCTCTGGGGGATGAAAAAGTTTCTAAGTCTCACTTTTGCCCAGTTTCTAAGAAAACTCTTTCTGTTCATTCCTCCAACCCCAACTCCTCCGAACAAGCTTCTGGTTACCAGGCTACTCTCCAGTCAGGGCTCCTGAAGGGTCCAGCTTCTGTGGTCAGCTGGGCCTTATAGAATTCTAGAGTCTGGCTCAAGCAGGACAAAAAGCATTTATATAAAGTTACTTTTCCACTCAAGGTATGAAAAACTATTAAACTATTAAATAATATTTTGCAGACAAACCAGAAATAACTCAATGTTGTTAGCATTTTCCAAGGTGAAGATATAAAATAATATTTTTTATTACATCCCGGTCAATTCCTGGGTAGATTAAAGCCATGTAGTGAAAACAGCTTTTGGGCCTCAATCACTAAGAGTGCATATTTTTAAAATATCTAGTGTGTCACTTTTTTACATATAGGGTACCCTGCCTTGTGTGCTTAAAAGAAACACCTTAGGGTGAATTGTTAGTATATAAAAATACGTTTTCGGACTGAGTAAAGGCACTTTTTCTTTTCATGGGTCACTGCAGTACTTTCTTAAACTGCAGTCCGCTCAAAGCATAATGGTGCCACTGGTAGCCATATGTTTTTTATAATACCTGTGGGATGTAATAATGTATATACCAGTCCACAAATGTAATTTAACTTCATAACACTGAAGCTTTCTCTGCACCATTTACTATAGCTGTACAGGACAGGTAATTAGACCAATGAAGTGAAAACAATTTTCTTAATACCATTTTAAGGCCACATCACACACAATCCAAGAATGAATAGCAGTGTCACAGTACATAGAGTCAAAATACATATAAAATAGGGATCAGAAAAAGGGGTGACCATGAAGAAAAAGTGGATTTCCTCTACATTACTACATTTGTTACCTGTCGAATGGCAGGTTGTGTCAGGAGATTGCCTGGACAAAAGCAATGCAAATATTGACTCACACAAGGTGGCAGATTTTTGGCAGTTCACACACACACTTATCACACTTTGGCCTGATTGTGATTGCCATGGTATTGAATAGTTACTTACCATATCTGATAAACAGCAATCTCCTTGGGATCCTTATTGGATGCAATACATTGCTATAATTATGAGCTTCACCAGGGAAAGTTGGACATAACATGCAGATTTTTGTATTAACTGCAACAAAAACCTCAGCTCAGTATTTTCGTTTTGTATTTACTTTGTGAATATCAGCAGGTTTAACCAGTGGTGGCTGCTCTGTCCTCAAAGTAGGGGGCCAAACTGAACACCGGGGAGTGGGACGGGGTGAGGGCAGATTAATTAATTGAAAGTACTTACCTGCCGCTGCGGGCTCTGCCTCGGTGCTCCTCTTCTGACGCTGGGCACACTGCACAGGCTCCCAGGGGCCAATCACGTTGCTGCTCTCCTGCTGGCAATACCAGCATAAGAGCAGCATCATGATTGGCCTGTGCAGGCTGAACTAACCGTTGCTCAGGCACTGGGAGTCTGTGCCTTTTCTCCACCTGGCTGTGTAACACAGCTGGGTGGAGAAATGTAAGTGTGCATGTTGGTTTGGCCATGCGTACTAAAACGGCCGGCCAAACCGGCAGGCACACTTACAGTGCACAACTCCCCTCCAACTTGCAGCTCACTGATGCGCCTCAGGATGGGCCCGCCCATGCCGTTAGGCATGCAATTTAGCTCAGCAAGAAAAATAAAATAATGATAAACTGGTTTTATTATCATTTTATTTTTAAGTGGGATGACGTTCCACTGCCATAAAGGAGGCACTGGTCCTGGATTTAACTTTATTGATGTTTCTTTGGTGAACATTGCAAAGGGTGCAGTGTTTCCTGCGAATCCCCTAATTACCATATGTGCGGCAACATGAGTTCCTATCAATCTCAGTTTGTACCTTGAGACAGGCCTCCTGTACTAATGAGTCACAATGAAATGTTCCCAGACAGCCAAAAAGTTGTAAACTATGCACATGAACAAGTAATCCTTGTTTATTTAAATGTGTATATGTCTTATTTTGCATCAGTATGAATTCGCAGATTGATGCTCAAATGGGTCTCCCTGAATTATATTATATAATCTACACAGAGTTTAATAGAATGTTCTGTAAGACTTGCCAGTTTGTAATTACACAGGAAGGGAAGCTTCTCATGGATTACACCTTGATCCGCTCTATTGACGGTCCATGGGTCTAGGGAAGGACGTGACATCTAATATTTGATTAAGAGATTAGACTTGGAATCTAATACTTTCAGATAGCTCACTAAACACTGGCACAACTTTTTGCAAGATTTTTAAACAAAATCCTCCATAGAGACAGGAGGATTTCGAAACTTTATTGAATAAAATCCCAAATTATTTTCTCATTTAGTTCACACACTCCAATAATAACAGGGCCTTTTGTTAGTCAATGTCTTTATTTTCGGAAAAAACAAACATAAGGAAATAAAAAAACAAAGCCAGCCCATTATAAGCCACTGACGAAAACGGTGCCACTATTTTTGTTTCATTAATAAAATGCTTTAAATAATTGAGTGAGCAGAATGCAGGGTCTGAGAACTAGGAGTCAAAAAAGTGCAAAATGTAAAAAAAATGCCCACTTCAAAACACAGGGGTGAGTCACTAAATTAAATCTATGGTTCCAAAGGACATTTGTTCTGCACTTCAGTTGAATTTAGGTTCGCAAAAAACTAGAGGCCAGATTTTCCAAAAAGTCGAGCAATGCAGCGCATCCCTTCAAAGACGCTGTGCTGCATCGCGTGACCGGGAGGGAGCAAGAGAGCACCATATCTACAAAGGTATGGCTCTCTCCTCCCCTTTCCCTAGCACGATGCTGATCTCAGCTGCCAACCGCCAGGCACACACCTTAGCGCCATACTGCTAAGTTGCATACCTGAGTCTAGCATAGGTTTTGTACAGGAAGGATAACATTCTTGTAGAAAATACCATGCCTAGAAAAGTTCAAACACTTTTCACACTTGGTATGTATGCTGCTCAGTGCACCATGCATACAAAGTAGGAAAAGAAAGGAAAAATGAAAACATTTCTCCTCTTAATGCCTTCTTTCAGATGGCATTCATTTTTGGCACTAAACTCTATCTACAATTGTTTGTAGATAGAGTTTTGGTCAAAAGGCATAGGTGGTTGCATGGAAACCCCCTTGCATGAGAACCCCATTGGCACTAAGTAATGCTTAGCAATGCTTTGCATTACTTGTAGGGTACTTTCTAATGCAAACAAGTTTTGGGCTAGAAAGTAAATTGGCAAAAAAAAAAATTGTGCTGGTTAGCGTCACTTTTATGATGCTAACGCAGCACAAAACATTTGAAAATCTACCCCTTGGGGTCTACAAAAGGAGAACGTGTTTCTATGCCCAATTTGCATCCTTTTTGTGAAGAAGATTAGGTTCATTATGCAAAATTTGTTTGAGGGGTTACCTGCATAAAAGCTGTGTGCAAGGTACGCCCTCACATACAAAATAGTTACTCAGTATATTTTGCACACAATTTCTAAAGTCACATTTGGAATGTTACTACAGAAACACATGCAGCAAAGGCTTACATCCAGGACCGGACAGGGAACCAAAACTGGCCCTGGCAAAGAGCTTGGCCGGCTCCCCTGGGAGCGGCCAAGCTGTTTAACAGGGCAGGTTTCGGCCGATTTTGTTACAGGGGCCGATTTTGCAGCTGTGTGTAACAAAAACGTCTGCCAGGGGCCCAAACTCAGCCCCCGCCCTAGGAAACGCCCGGTGCCCGCTACGGCCGGTCTAGCCCTGCTTAAATCCAGTGTTGGGGTAGCTGCAAGACATGGGATGCTCATAAGCATCGTGTGGGTGAAAATTATGCAACAACCCAGAAGCAGAATTAAAACAAAAATGCTGTTTACAAGCATTAACAGCGTAATATTAACCCACCCCTTAAAGGCCTATTACATTTAATATACGATTTTTATAATAAGTACGTTTGTATTAAAAAGATCAGATCTATGGCATGAAGCATAACATTTCATATTGTACCAGTCACTAGACCAATCAATCCTACGCCCTGTATCATTGGCTTATCACTATAGCAGCTCACACCTACTATTTTGAGCATAAGCATTCTACCAGGTAACCATCAAGTATAGAGTCATAAAATTAGAAAAATGCAAAATATTAGAATTGATAAAGCAGAAAAAAGGTCTCCAAAGCGGGCCTAACAAAGTTTTTCATAAACCAAATGTTCTAACCCTAGGGTTGTGTCAGAAAGATAACTAACACGAGACCTTTTACCTATTCTAGAAAATTTATGTAATGCAATGCCTTTCAACCGGCTTTAATACAGTGCCATAACAATACACTATACTGCCCTATATTGGCTTTAACATAATGCTTTTCACAATAAAAACGTAAGACATACTGTTTTTGATGTGCTTTTTCAAAGGATAGTTATAGTTAGGAGCAAAGTTTCAATATATTAAAAAAAAAGTGCAGGGGTTTAAATCTTTCTGAGAAATCCTGCACTGCTTTCTATTCCTTCTTCTTCCTTTGTCTGCCTTTCTCTCTCTTCCTCTGGGTCAAAATATGATAATGGAAGTAAACCCTGGTAAGCAGGAATTAGTTCTGGTGACCACCATATACAGACTGTAAAAAAACGCGTTTGACTGAGTGGACTGGAATTTAAAGCAAAGTGGAGATCTTATACTTTCATAATAAGGACAAATAAAGGATTGAGATTTGAGTTTTAGAATCCTGAAGCTTTTTTCATTATATTTATAAATAGAATTGCCTAAAGCCACTGGCCCTCATCATTGTCCATTGTTTTAGCAACAATTTACACACATAATGTAACCAAAACCTAAACATTATAATTCTAATGAGTGCCCATTGTTAGCTGCACTTTGAGGAAAACAGATTTTCAAGCCAAATCTCCTAAAATAAACATGTAAAATAAAAAATACATAACAAGTAACGTGTATTGGATCACATCACACTTTTATCCACTAAGTATTCTCTTTCTATGATTTAAACAGCTTAAAGAGGGCCTTTAAAAATATCTTCCACTTGCCATGGGTGTGTCTCTGCAATTGTCAGTGTCAACAAACACAATCATGAGACTGTGTGGTTCAAGCCATTCTTATACTTTTGCATTGGACTCTTCCAGAATGTTGGCAGCTATGAGTGGTTTCTCCATGGAGAACTTTACAATTGTTGCATACTAAAGAGTGTCTTGAAAAGCACCAGGACAGGTAATACCAGGTTACAACCTTGTTTTCTATCCCTTGAAAGAGACTGAATATGCAGTGATGAGCATGTTGTCTGTAGGTTGACAGATAGTCCACATATCTGTAATTAGGTGAGGTTGTTGCACGGCACTCTCCTTCGTTACATCAGCAACTCATCCCAGCACTTGATAGTGCAGCTCTGGTAGAGCAAAAGTAAAAAAATAGGTCTAGCTTGGAAAATTCCATTTTGCTTTAAAGATCCTCACAAATGTTTATATGTATGAATGTATGTATGTATGTATAAGGTATATCTATAGCGCAATCCTAGTCAAGAGGCAGCACAGCACTGTAGAAGGTCAGACTAATATAAAGTCAATGAGTAAGAGGGGAGGAAGCGGAGTTGGTGACAGTTCATGCATTGTGATGTAGTGTTCTTTAAAGAGCTGAGTTTTCAACTGTTTCCTAAATTGAAAAAGCGTTGGTCTGTCCTTATAGATATGGTGATGTTGTTTCAAATCCTGGGTTCAAAGATGGAAAAGGCCAGCTGTTTTGTTTTTTGTACTCCTTAGTATGCAGTCTGATGGAGTCCTGACTGTTGGTGTACCAAGATTCAGCAGAGATAGGGAGCTTGTCTGCAAGAGAACCTGGGGTGCTGGCTTCGATAGCTTTGTAAATGATGCTACTTGTTGAAGATGGCGAGAGCCAAAAATGGGAGCTATTGGCACTCCACCAGGAAAAGGGTGATGTAATTAGATTTCCTCATTCCCAGGATGAGACTGCAGTGTGAAGCAGTGTGTGCGATGTACCAAAGGGGTGCCAGTGTGCAGTCTGCAGGCCTGCAGAAGGCCATTACCAGCATCTAGATACACGAGCTTGAACAGCAGAATAGCAGTTCGGAAGTTTAGAAGAGAGACCTGGTACCAGGCCATCTTTGTTTTTATGGCAATGTCTTCCTTGCGATTGGCATCCAGGGTGTTTCCAAGTGACTTGCCATTTATTGAAAGATGGGGTCAAGGCAATCAAGGTTCATGTTATTGAGCCAGGTATGTACAGTATCATGGTTTTTGTTTTTGTCAAATAACAGGAATTCTGTCTTGGTTGGATGAGCTTCAGATAGGTGCTGGGCATTGAGGTCTAGTTGATGTGCAAGCAGTGTTTTAGGAAATAATGTCTGAAGCAGAGGTGGCTTTCAAGTAGAGTTGCATATTGCAAGCAATTGGGTTATTGGTTGAGGTCAGACTTAACCCAAAGGCATTGTGTAAAGTATTTATGCAGCTCACAACCAGTAAAAAATGCAAACACAATGCTAAAAAAAAAAACCAGCACATTAGAATAACAGAGTAATCTTTAAAAAATATCATGATGCCAGAGCAAAAACAATCCAATAAGTAGAACTGGAGATATTGAATTTTAATGTTTTTTTTTGGTGAAAATAAAGAGTAAAACCACAAAGCGCCACTCACGGTCATCTTTACACCATACACTGAGGGAATGTCACAAGTTCAGGCTGACCACAATGGAGTACAGGTCAGATTCAAGGACCAGGTTAGTCCAGCTGAAGGGTTAGCTTCTTAAGACTGGCACCAAGAGGTCTATTAGCTTTGAAGGAGGCCAGTAGGAGCAGGTGTCCTGATGTCCTGTATTGTGAACAGCAGGTTGGACGTCACACACGGTCGTCGCTGTAGTCCGTTGATCCGGTCAAGTGTTGTAGTCGATTTTTGCTGTAGTTTCTCATTGACCATCACCACAGGCTGTCATTGCTCTTTAGCCAACCGCCCCTCTTGTTTTGCTGGTCTTCTCGGGTGGTCGGTGGTAGGGCCAAGAACAGGTTTAACAGCAGCTTCATATTGAGGGTAAGTTTGTAACCAAGTAATGTACAAAGTTCCCCAAGGAGTAATGTTCGTATGGCGGAGTAATCTCTCTCTCTCTAAGTGAATGTATGGAGGATTGTTAGGGAATCAAGGTAATCCCTTATCGGAACTTAGGATGCCTCACACAACTAATTAGCTTGACGACAGCTGTCATCTTGCCGGATGGTTGTCTCGTCTCATCATCGGCTTCCTGCTCCAACGTCAAGCCGGCGCTGCAATGCCTGACGGGTAGCACTAAGTACTACACTTTTGTGGAGTTCTTTTGTTCCTGGCCGTTAGTTGAGTGCGTGTGAGGGGCCTAAGGGGTGAAGTAGTGAGCGTGAAAAGGTGTTTAATTAAAAAAGGTAAGTATAGTCTACTAAGACAACTTTATTCTTGTAGCTAACTGCAATATTAGAAAATGGGTGAAGGGAGGGGTACCGGGGCTCAAAAACAATGTAGATTGGCCTCGTTCAACCGTCACCTATAATCTGGTCAACATGTTTCATGCCCCACCATGGCCGTACCCCTTTTTCCCACAGAGTCCACCGCAATTTTACCCTTTGAACCCGCCACCTTTTCAAGGCAGAGGTTGGGGCAGAGGAAGAGGGTGAAAGCGAGGTGGACAGAAAGGGGTGCAGTGGCAAGACCAGTCTACACTCCAGACCATGATGGAAACCAGGAGCACCACCACCAGGGGGAGAAGAGTCTAATTGTCAACCTCTCAACAAAAATTCTGTCCCCAACGGAAAAGAGCGTCTTAGAAAAAGGACTGGGGTTTGTCCCTACACCTACCCCAGACAGCTTTCAAGAAATGATTGAAATCAGACAACTCTTCAGAAAGATACGTTTACGTGCTTTCTTTGACGACAAACCTGAGCCAAGGAGCCAAGACACTGGATTAAGGAAACCTTCCACTTTCACTCCAAAAGATGGGATGGTCCCTCCAGAGGTCCTTACATTCGAGCGAGCAGTCCTTGCCAGCCTTAAGGACAAACCTCATGTCAACCAGTTCCACAACCTGTCGAATGCAGAGAGACAAGCCTCTATCGCCTTGGGAAATGATGAAACCATTGTCATCAAACAAGCAGATAAGGGGGGAGCCATGGTCATTCAAGATTATGACGACTATGACCTAGAATGCAGACGGCAGTTATCCAACAACACCCACTATAGACCCCTCACGGTGGATCCAACGAAACGTTTGACTACTACCATCATGAGTCTGGTGATCGAGGGCGAAACGAATGAATGGATAACCAAGAAGGAAGATGACTTCCTCATTACAACGGAACCCGTCACACCCTATTTCTATACACTTCTTAAAATCCACAAGGGTGTTACCCCTATTCCTGGAAGACCTATTGTCTCCGGAATAGGGTCTCTATTGGAACCACTGTCCCAATTTTGTGACGTCTTTTTACAACCAGTAGTGAAGAAAATTCCATCCTACCTCCAGGACACTAGGGATGTCCTCCGCTTGATCAACGATGTGGATGGCAGAGAGGATGTCGTCATCCTACTAACATTAGACGTGGAAGCCTTGTATACGAACATCCCTCACAGGCAACCTTAGAGGCAGTTGAGTCAACTTTGAGGTCTGAAGAATGGTCATCCCCTACCCCGATCTCTTTCGTCATGGCATTGGCCAACATAGCCCTAACGGAGAACTTCTTCAAGTACGAGTCACAGCTATACCACCAGATTCGTGGAACCTCAATGGGATCTACCTTCGCCCCGAGCCTGGCATGCATATACATGGCCACTTTCGAGAAATACTTCATCTATTCCTCTGATCACAACCCCTTCCTCGAAAACCTGACCTTATGGCGTCGTTATATCGACGATATTCTGATCTTCTGGAAAGGTGACCGGACGAGTTGTGAGGCCTTCTGTACATGGATTAATCTCCAGGATCCATTCTTAAAATTCACAGGGACCATTTCTGAACACTCATTACCCTTCCTGGACTTGACAATCCTGTTAGGACCTGTAGAAATTACAACAACCCTCTACAAAAAAGAGACCGATAGAAACAGCCTCCTTCTCTACAACAGCCACCACACTAGGGCTCTGAGGGACAATTTGCCGTTTGGTAAATTTCTGAGGATCCGCAGAAATTTTACCGCGGTAACGGACTACAAACGGGAGGCGAACACCCTACAACATAAACTCCTGGATAGGGGGTACCCCACAAGATTACTAAAACAATCGGTGAAGAGAGCACTCAATAATAACAGAGAATCTCTCCTGGATACACAGAAAAAGGATACATAGGATATCATCACATGTGTAACTTCCTACACAAAAAACTCCACGTTCATTAAAAAAACGGTGAACACTCACTGGGGGATCCTGAACTCAGCGGGTTTGGACATCCCCCGGCCTCGTTTTGCCTTCAAAAGAACAACTAATCTTAAGGACACCTTGATTCACACCTGTCCCAAAAAAACAAGTACCCGTCCCCAGAACACTCTTTGGGATCTACCCCCAGTTGTGGGACATTTCCGGTGTGGCAACTGTGTCGTCTGTCCCCAGTCCAAACAAGAAAAATCTGTCATACTAACTGATACCTTCACATGGCACCTTAACAAACACACGAATTGTAATAGCAGTAAATGTATTTACATGCTTACCTGCCCTTGCGGGTTAAAGTACATTGGGATGACGATGTGTACTGTCAAAGTACGCATTATGGAACACAACAGCATCATCCGCTGTACCAAGACACATACACGCTTGTATGAACATTGCAAACAACAAGGACACACTTCTGAAAGCATACAATGGGTCGTTTTGGAATGTCACCCTTCCATTAGTCAACAAGCTTTATACAGAATCGAACAAAGATGGGTACACCGTCCACAATTAGACACCCAGGGACTTAATGACTCGGTCCCCTGGAATATGCTGGCCAGATAATTCAGCCAACTGTGGCCTTACTTTGTGTTCAATGGAGACCATAGTACTACCATTTGAACCTGACCTACATGACTAGGTCATCTTTGGGTGGCAGTCCTCGGCAACACTACCTCATTCCAAGATGGCGCCTGGATGGGACACACCTATTGTATAGTCCCACTCGGTGTGTTGCCGGTTCTTACACATTGGGCATCTAATTGCTTTTGTTATTTGGTTTTGTTATCTGGCAACACGACCGCGAGCACACTTAACCCCAATACATTCCTTTGGCTAACCAGCCCTGATCACTAACATAAGTGTCGATGCGGACATTTTATCCATGACATCCGGTTTAATGGGTATTAGAATGGACCGATTATATAACCACAGCACAATAGTCCTACGATCCAAACAGACGACACAGACTCCTTACACAATTCATCTCCATAATGTTTTCCCTTTTCAAACATGGCGCGCAATTACGGCGCGACGGCATGAAGATGTTACCACACTTGTTGCCTACCACACTCATCACCGAGCCGGGTTGGCCGCATCGCCTAGCAACAAACCCAGAGACACCCCCACAAACAACGGCCTCGTGGGGCCGTATTTAACAGTAGCAGGAACCACTGAGCTCTGCCAGCTGTTCTGCGTGCAGAGACACGCCGTAGTGTGGGGGTAGGTGCTTAGAGGCAACAACCCAGCGCTGACCAGGTATTTTCTTTGAAGCAAAGGTCCCACAAGAACAGTCTGTGGAGACTATCACTAGGGACTGAGGGTAAGATCCCAACTTTTCTCGTTACACCCTCCTTCCTTATTCCCTGTTCTCCGGGCACACGTGGCCCCTCATTTGTTGCACAACCAACTAAACCTGACTCACGAATCTGTAGCAGAATATTGGTTTAGCACACAACGTGGATACACTTAGTTTTTATACAAGCATGAATAGATGTTTGGCAATTTGTGTGTGTCTGTCTCTCCTAGTTTAGTCACACGATCCCACTGAAGCGATACTCCACGGTTGGGCTAAGGGTCTTCTCTTTATATACAACATTGACCTGCATAGCAAAGCATGTATGTGTCTGTGGAGAATATTGACTTGGTTATTTTCCTTTTAGGTCTGATTTCCACACAGGATCCCTTCCTGCCATGGTGACTGACCCCTCAGGTTGTATATTGCACACTTCTCAGCCCGCATCGGGCATCCCATGAGTTTATGAGCACAATTTGGTCCTGAAGAATTGCCTATAGGGCATGAAACATGTTGACCAGATTATAGGTGAGGGTTGAACGAGGCCAATCTACATTGTTTTTGAGCCCCGGTACCCCTCCCTTCACCCATTTTTTAATAAGGCAGTTAGCTACACGAATAAAGTTGTCTTAGTAGACTATACTTACCTTTTTTAATTAAACACCTTTTCACGCTCACTACTTCACCCCTTAGGCCCCTCACACGCACTCATCTAACGACCAGGAACAAAAGAACTCCACAAAAGTGTAGCACTTAGTGCTACCCGTCAGGCATTGCAGCGCCGGCTTGACGTTGGAGCAGGAAGCCGATGATGAGATGAGACAACCATCCGGCAAGATGACAGCTGTCGTCAAGCTAATTAGTTGTGTGAGGCATCCTAAGTTCCGATAAGGGATTACCTTGATTCCCTAACAATCCTCCATACATTCACTTAGAGAGAGAGAGATTACTCCGCCATACGAACATTACTCCTTGGGGAACTTTGTACATTACTTGGTTACAGGTTTATAGGACACGTACACTGGACCCCCATAAATATTGTCCTTTTTAGGTCCCCCTCTGTTGTTTACTCATATTGAGGGTAGTCACAGGAGGCTGATTCTTGGCAAAAGTGGTCCATCTCGTGAAGAGTTTCCGTTCAGGATTTTCCTTTACTTCAGGAGAAGTACACTGATACAAAGAAAGGGTCCAGGACCTGAGGAGCACTTCTTGGGGATCAAGTCTCCCTCCTGCAGAAGCCTCAACAGTGAGGAACTCTCCCCCTTTATCTGCAATAGCCATCTGAGGGAGTCTGTGATCTGTTTGAACCCAGACATGAGTGACCAACACATATGATCTCAACTTCTTCAGTGCCCAGACCACTGCAAAGTCTTCCCTTTCAATTGCACTCCACCCGTTTCCTGGGAACTAACCTCCCATTGATAAAGGCTACAGGTTGGTCCAAGACCTCAGCATTCAACTGTTAGAACAGATTCCCAGTGCCATTCTCTGCTTGTCTGATGAATCCTTTGAAAAAGAGGGGTGCTTTGAGCACGGGGTTGTGCACATGGCATCCTTTAAAGTGTCAAAGGTGTTCTGTCTGGATCATCTACTTGAGCTGCTTCTTAGAAGTCATATCTGTCTAGATGCAACAATAGCGACATACCCCTTGACAAACCTCCTGTAATAACCGAGAAGGCCTAGGAAGGCTCTGACCTCAGTCTGAGTCTTGGGGAGTTCCTAAGCCAGGATTGTCGGAATTTGGGTGTGGAAGTGGCCCTCTTGGGTGGAGAATAAAAACGTCTCCTTAGACCACTCATTAAGGCAATCTGCTGGTACCCTGGCTTCAAGTTAAAAGTACTCAGTAACTTGGTTTGGCATCTCCTAACCAGTCGATAAGCTCATTAGCACAGGGCATGACATGAGTGTCAGTCTTAGCGACTGTGTTGACTCCTATAGTCCAGGCAGAAATTGAACTTTTATGTTGCACCTAGTGGGATGGTCTTGGGTACCTGAACCACTGGACTGGACCAAGGGTTGTTCAATCACCCCTAACTAGCATTTTGGATGCCTCACCCTTCATTCTCTCCCTCACTTTGTCAGACAGCCTGAAAGGTTTTGGAATGCTGTCCTCAGTGTCCATGCCAAAGGTGCTACATGTGGTCAACCCTGCCATAAGTGGGAATAGTGAGGAAAACTGCCATAGCATGTGCCTACAGTTCCTCTGTTGTTCAGGGCAAGGGAACAGGAGAGGACAACTTCTTTCATTGATCTATTCTACTCCTTGGAAGATAGGAGGTTGGGAGAGGTTCACTCTCATCTTCTACCCCATTCTCCATCATCAGAAGCATGGTTACCTTGGACCTCACATAGTGGTGCTTTAGGTGGTGGACATGCAGGACCCTTAAGGGGCTCCCTGGGGATCTAACAGGTAAGCAACCTCCCCTTGTGCTACTTTACCTCATTGGGCCCAGTCCACTGATCCAGCAAGGCTCTGGGTTCCACTAGCTCCGTTACCCACATTTTCTGACCAGGGTGACCAGGGTGAAAACTCAACCAGAATGGAGTTCTGGTAATGTCAGAATTCCATGACTTCCTTGCTCGCTTCAGGTTCTCAGTGGCTTTCTTCCCATATCACTTCATCTCAGTCATAAGATTCAACATGTAACTGATCACATCTAGGAGGGGTTTCTTGGGAGCTTGCTCCTACCCCTTTTTCACAAGACTGAGAAGCCCCTGGACAAGGTGGCCATATAGAAGTTCAAAGGGACTGAATCCTACTCCCTTCTGTGAACCACCCTGTAAGCAAACAACAGGATTGGCAAGAATCGGTCATACTTGTACCTCAACAGCTCTGAAAGGCCCATGATCATGCCTTTGAGGGTCTTGTTGAGCCTTTCAATAAGCCCATGGATGTGGGGATGGTAGAGTTTAGACAACGTGTAGGTCACTCATTACTCATCCCACATTGACTTCCTGTTTGCTGACATGCCATTGGTGCAATGGTCAGACACCACTTCATTGGGTAAAGATCTCCATCAGGCACAGTCACCATCATCAGAGGCAGAATGGTGTGGTCCACCAGAACCAGGAGGAACCTGGTCCTAGGACAGTCTTTGGGTCCAGGAGCCTAACAATGTTGATGCTCACTGTTGGACCTGTCAGCCTTAGGGTGGTCCTTCCTGACTCTCCTCCTCTAATTTGCTGAGCATAGTTTTGTTGGCCTTAGGCCACTGTATACTTTACCACTGCAAACCATGGCTGAAGTGCTCATGCTCACTCCCCTAAAACATGGTAAATTGTCTTTTACCCTAATGGCATATTTACTTTACTTATAAGTCCCTTATCGAATGGTTTACCATGTATCTAGGGCCTGAATAATAAATAATACCAGTAGGCCTGCAGCGCTTATTGTGCCACCCATTTAAGTAGCACATTAAAACAATTCCCAGGCCTACGAGGGCAGCCGAAATGGCATGTCGACGTGGCAATTAAATTCCCTCGCCAAGCCCTAAACTCCCCATATATTACATATAAATTACCCCTAGGGTAGGCTGTAAGTAGCCCATAGGGCAGGGGTCCTTGTAGTTCAAAGGTTTGACATGAACGTTTATGTTTTACATGTTCAGGTAGAGCAAAAAAGACCTACATTTGTTTTCACTACTATGAGTCCTACCCCTCCCAAAGGATACCATTGGAGATGTTGTATTACTGTTAATAAACTGTACCTTCCAATTGGGAGAAGGTGCCTATCTCATGTTTGGTGCATTTGGAATTGTAATATGTTTGTAAGGTGTTTGATTACAATTTTGAAAATGCCATTTTTAGAAAGTTTGCATTTTTTCTGCTTTTAGCCATTTTGTGCCTGCAGTCTGTCTTGGGTTTAACTGACATTTACTTTGTGAATTCCTCCCATACAGTCACATAATAAATGGGTTACTGTGCCTGAATGGGCCAATTGCTGGCAGGATGGGTGGCGGAGCTGAGAACAGCCCCACTTGCAACTGAATAGGAAGTGCTCTGCCTTCACACAAAGGACTAATCATAGCTAAAGGAGGGCACCAGGGTATGAAAATAAAACCTTCAAGCCCACTCTTCAGTTCACTCCTGGACCTGAGGAAGGACTCTCAGAGGACTGCCATCTACTGTGACTTGCTGTGCACTCTGAAAGTCTGCATTGCTTACCTGTAAGGACTGCTTTTCTGCCTGTAGTCTGCCTTGAACTGTCAGAGGTCAGCCCTGCTGTTGAGACCTGTATCTTCACCTCAACCAAGTACTACCAGAATGAATCCAAGGGCTAGTTTTCTGGCCTCCTGTTCGGGGTCACAGGGACACAAAATACTTTCAAAAATCTTGAACTCGCACCTGGGCCCAGTTTGAGTGAGTCCGGAAACTCCAACAGGTGTCCCAACAGTCCTGGACCTTTTGTGACTAAATCACAAAACTGAGGACTTTCTGACCAAATCAGCTCTGAGAACTAGGAGGAGACCAGGACCAACCTGCTCGCCTATCCAACCCCAGGTGCATTGCCACTCGAATTGACTTTGCAGTTTCTTCCATTTCGTCATTCTCTGCAGCAGCAAATTCTGTTCAGAGGTCCTTTGCCAAAGGGGTATCTGGTTTTGTGGAACTGCCTTCTCTAGCAGCCCTCTGCCTTGTCCCGCAGGAGATTTTCGACTTCTAAAAAACAGACTATGTCTGCAAGTAGAAATCATTACTGCAGCTACGATCTATGGCTATCTCACAATGACACTCTCTCCTTGGACATCTCCTGTAGCCTTGCCCTGCTTGATTTTACCTCCTCTCTACATTTTTGCTAACATTTCTTCTAAGTATGAAGGTAAGCCTAATTTACTCCTTTTACCCAAACAGTATGCCATAGTGGTTGGACATAGTTTTTTACTTTGACCTGGTCTCGCACGACTAGATATCCGCAGTTGGCGCTGTGATCTTTTCACTAAAAACTTTACAAACTCATAACTCTGGTTCTACTGAATGGATTTTTTTCGTTTTGTGTCACAATTTATTAAAAGCTACTCTCTTTTTCTAATGTTGTTTTTTCACTTTATTACTGTTTGTGTGCTGCATACATACTTTACATATTGCCTCTAACTTAAGCCAGAGTTAATCACCTGTTGATTTAGTGACTGCTTGGTAGTTCACTCTGCAAATGATTGTGGCTGTTGCTTGACCAGGGCTCACACCTCAGTCAACTAACAAACCAATTTCTCACACCCATCCTCTTAAAGAGCATGTCAATGATAGGGAGGGGAACCAGGGGAGCCTTCTGCTTTCCCCCTGATTTCCCACTGGCCTGGCTGGTAGGTTAGGACCTGCAGAATGCTTCTGAAGTTGTTTTAATCCAGGACCAATAGATGTGGGTGACTAGTCTTGCAAAGGGCTTGGCCTGCCCCGGATATCCTGCAAGGGGTACATCATTAGCCAACCAATGTCAGAATTGCTAAAGTCTTTGGGGATTGCCAACACAAAGGTTGCACCGGGCTCAGGAATTTTTGGCTCACCATACAGGAGATCATTCTTCCAATACTTGAGTTAATCACCAGAGCTGTCATCAGCTGCCTTGGCCTCGGCCTGTCTCCATATGACCTCTAGAGTAGTGCAGTATCCCTGCACATTGTAGACCACTGCCCAGGATGCCCCCCACTTTCATTTGCCAGTTGGCTAACACAGGTAGGTCCCTCAGGACAACAATGTACTCCCCTGTATCATCCAGAGTCCCACCCTTAGGCTCCACCTCTTCCTAGGCCCCGGCCCTTCCTCTTTTTGGCAGTTACCTGCGCCATATTTTTATAGGCTCTGGGTACTTTTCACTTTCCTCCCAGGTGGCCATGGACTGTGTGGTCAGACACACCCACCTCTGCAACCATACGATCTCCAAGTAGGTTCGGAGCTCACCCTCTTTCTGGGGTGTGTGCTCTAGGTCATTACCAAGAAGACAATCTACAGGCATAGCAGGACGACTCACAGCTACCCTTGAGAAAACTGAGAACCTCCCCCCCCCCCCATCTCAAGGGAACCAGAGGTACAGGAAAGTGGTGCTCATGGTTGTTGGCTTCCACAACTTAGTGAACTACATCGGGAAAGACCTACTCTGAGGACCCAAGATGATACCTAACAGAAGTCCGGTGGGCTCCTGTGCTTCTCTGAGCTTCCACCCTCTTCCCATTGATGGTGAGCCACTGCCTATACCTTTTAGTATTGTTAGGTATGTGAGCCTTGGTGCCATCGCTGTCTCCCCCAGGGACACTAGGTTAGCCTTTGCACTTCCCTCCATACTAACTGGGACAACCTCCTCCCCAAGTGCTACACTGGCCATCCTTGTTGTTAGCCCACCAGTGAGTGGCTGCTACCTTTTAGGACAGTGGGTATTCCCCTTGACGTGCCTGTACCTATGGGGAGAAAACAACCTGAGGATTTCATGTGAGGACAACTACCTTTCTTTTGATCAGGTTGGGAATGGGAATCCTTCCCCTGAGAGCTGTCTTGGGGCCCTTTGAGAACTCTAAATTTTATTTTGGTTCCTCCTTTTTATTCTTTTAGGGACAATGTCTACCCTTTTGATGACCCCCCCCCCAGATACCTTTGTGTGGATGATGATGCTGAGCCGGCGGTCTGCCTCCTTTGCAAGCTTTCTGAGGTCAGTGAGATTGAAATCTATCAGATGTTGGTGCTGCTCTAGAAAACAACTATTGCTCTCTTGCAATAACATTGTACAGCTGATTGTAATCTCTCACATCACTGCTCATCATCAAACCATCCAGTGCCTTACAACAAAAATACAAGAATTCCACTCAAGACTGGTGGGGCAGCATATGGCTGTCCCTAAACCTCAAACTATACTTCTCAGGGGCAAGACCATGCTTCCTGTCAAATCTGTTTATTAACATTTTAGATTTTCGTGGAACAGTACGAGCTTTAACCATTTCATCACAGCTATCTGGGCATGGCAATTAAACATTCATATACATCAAATCATTATAAACCAGAGCCACATTGTCACAGTTATAGCGTCTCATGAGCAGTGGAGAATCGCCCAAAGCTGGCTAGAATGTGGGGTGCCTAAGTGGGCATACTCCGGATTAGTCCATGACTGTCCACACGGTGAGCCTTATATATTAGCATAGTTTTGGGTGGACCCCCTCAGTTTGAACTGGTATACAAAAATGACATTTATGTAACAAATGTAAGTAAACTTAAACAACAGCGGCTAAACCACAGGCAAATATTCATGTTAATCCCCCCCCCCCCATTTCCTCCCCCACGCGCGCGTGCACCCCAGCAACATCTGTGTCTGCATTTTAAACCTGTATGCCTGAGGGTCAATAATTGTACCTAACCTAGTATCCAGACAGGAGAGCAGCCACGGTACACTCCAACCCCCATGAACGCCCACCTATACCTCCATAGTGCCCACGTTACCAACACCATCCGGCAAATGTAGGGTATTGAGCATGTGTTCCCAGCGCTCCGCCATTGGTTCTTTTCGGAGCCCCAGTATTTCTTCTCTACGTATGGCAGTCCACTCCACCCGGGCCCTTGCCTGAATTGAAGATGTCCACGCCTGTACTTCAGGCGGGTCACCCGCCTTCCATCGCCTCATGAGGAGGCGCTTTGCCACCACCATCCCCAGATCTAAGAAACGAGACAACGCCTTATCTTTGGGCGGTCTCCTGAACTGGTGCAGAACGTATTCAGGCCAATCAAAGGATATAATGCGACCGGTACATTTCCTGAGTAACTCACTAATTGTACTCCAGTAAGCACCCAGCCCAGTCCAGCACCTATCTCAGCGCACCTAGGGCAGGACGCGTCCGAGCGATGGAAGTACTTATATATCAGCTCAGGAGTAAGATAGGCTCTGTGAACAACATAGAGTTGTATCTGGCGAAAGCGCATTTTTCTGGGGAGTCGTACCGGACTTTTAAGTATTCTCTCCCACTCCTTATCCGATAGCAACCTTCCCAGATCGTGTTCCCATTTACCTCTAAGTGGGGCCAAGCTAATCTCTGTGGGTATCTGTATTGACGCAGCAAACCAACGGACCAGATGTTTGCCCCTCCCCATGACATGGAGATACTGCATAGTCCAGTGCTGTTCAGGCTCCGTCGCCACATCCCCCCACCTGGCCGCCAGCTTCGCTACAAGAGAGAGCGGTGACCATAGTCTCATATGCTACTAGCACTCCGTCTCTATATAGGTCGCCCAGTGTCTGGACGTCTGCCTCTCTCCACTGCTCTAACATGGGGCACGTGAGGACCCCCTCACTACCCAGGAAACCCTCCAGAGGTATAGCGGGCACGTACGGCAGCACCTTTCGGGTGAGGAACAGAGCTCTGTGGAAGCATTATACGCCACTACCAGCAGCAGCGGAGTGGGACGCTCAGGCGCCGGCAGTGGGTGAAACAGTTTTGTGACATGTTCCAGCGAGTACAGTGGCTCAGTTGTAGCAGTATCATCTCTTCCCCTATCCGCCAACCAGCGGGCGATCCATTGTAGCTGCGCGGCCAGGTAGTAGTGTTCGAAACAGGGGGCGGCTAGCCCTCCTTTGTCTGTTGGCAGGAATAATTTCACCAGCGCTAGCCGGTGCCAAGACGCACCCCAGATAAAGTCCCGCAGGACCGCATTAAGTGTCGAAAAGAAGGAGGCCGGGATAAAGAGAGGCAGGTTAACGAAATAGTACAGAAGTCGGGGGAGCATGACAATTTTAGCAAGGGCCACTCTGCCCATAGTTGTCGGTGGGAGTGTGGACCTAAAGCTTATTTGGGATTTAAGCCCAGGCACCGCTCGCCCTAGGTTCCCATCAGAGAGGTCAGCCAGTTGACGATAGATCTGCATCCCCAGATACTTAAAAGTGTCAGCCTTTCATTGGACTTCCTTGCCGTCAAGACAGTACTCCGGGTCTTCCACCCCAGTGCTGCGAAGAGGCAGGACTTGCCCGCATTCACCCGGAGCCCCGAGACCTCTGCGAACTTACGCAACAACTGGGCTAGTTGTTCCGCTATACATCACATGTCTCTCACAAATACCAACAGGTCGTCGGTATAAAGCAATACCTGATGGATGGAACCGCGGACAAATAACCCCACTCCAGACAGTCGAAAGCCTTTTCCAGGTCTAATATCAAGCACCCCGCCCTGGGCCATTCCCTCGCTGCCTCCGCCGCCACCCTAAAGTACCTCCTGAGGTTCAAGGATGTGGATCTCGTTGGCACGGACCCATTTTGATCAGAATGTATGAAGTGGGGGACCACCGGCAATAATCGCTCTGCGAGCATGTTTGCAAAGATTTTATAATCCACGTTTAGCATTGCCAACAGCCTGTATGAGCCTAGGGCTGCAGGGTCCCTGTCCGGCTTGGGCAGTGAGACCAGGAATGCTTCCTGCATGGATGGAGGAAACGATCCCTCGTCTATTGCTGCATTATACAGCTGAAGGAGTAAGGGCGTGAGAGTTCCCTTGTTTTCTTTGTAGTATTCGGCAGGCAGGCCATCTTGTCCTGGGGTTTTTCTCGACGCCAGAGCCTGAATCGCGTCTCCCACTTCCTCCAATGTAAGGGGGCGTTGAGCGCATCTTTGTGCTCCTCAGAGGTTGTGAGTAAGGTAACAGAGTCCAGGAACCCTTCCAGCACCTGACTGAGGCCATTCCCCCGGGCCTTGTATAGCTGTGTGTAATGACCGGTCAGGGCGCGATGCATTTCGCGTTGCGTGCATACCATCTCCCCCTCCGCTGTGCAGAGAGCTCCTATCGGGCGCCCGATTATCTCTCTGTACAAAGCAGGCTAATAGCCGGCCGGCTCTATCCGCCCTGGCATGTGTCCTAGCCGCATGTGCCGCATAATTATGGCACCTCAGCTGCTCCATGAGAACTGCATGTTTAGCGCGCAAATCGCTCAGTGCGCGTGAGTGCTCACCTGCCCCCTCACCTTCCCTTTCATATTGCAAAAGCTCAGTTTCCGAGCGTGTCAGGGAATCAGACAGTGTTTCGTGTATGCTCCACGTGGCCCCCGTACAGTGCCCCCGGATGGCTACTTTGTGTGCATCCCACTCCACCATGGTGCTGCTCGCAGTCCCTGCATTGACCTTAAAGTAGGCAAGGATGGCCGTGCCTAGCGAAGATCAGAACTCAGCATCCTCAAGCGCTGCAGGCTGCAGCCTCCAAGTGGGCACAGGTGGGCTCTCCGCCTCCCAACTTATCTGGAACCATAGTGGGTTATGATCGGAGTGTGTTTTCCCCAGATATTCTAATTTGACAAGGAGCGGAAGCATTGACTGGGTGCCAACTATCCGATCCAGCCAGACATGCAAGTCATGAACTGCTGAGTAATAGGAGTATACTCTGTCGGTGGGATGTTGCGCGCGCCATAAGTCATGTATCTCCCAGTATGAGAGCCAGTCCCTGAACACTTGCGCATTAAACGTCACCGCTGCAGCTCGAAGAGGAGGGAAAGATCGGGCCAGGCGCATGTCTAGTACCACATTGAAGTCTCCTCCAAGCAACCAGGGAAGGCAAGCATTTAAGTGAAGGACCTGGTTTAAGCTCGCTAGGAAGGATGTTTGGCCCGATTCGAGGCATAAATAGAACCTAACAGAACCTCCTGACCATTCAACCGCCCCCTCACTAGGGTGTACCTTCCCTCCTGATCCACCTTACGTCTTTACAAATGAAAGGGACACCCGCCCTCACCCATATCAGCATGCAGGAAAGGTCGTACCATGAATTTGCACCCTCCAGCACCTGTGGAGTTTATCGAGCTCGATCTGGGTCATGTGCTTCTCTTGAAGGAGGGCAATCCCCACCCCATGTAGCTGCAGATAGGAAAAGACCGAGTAACGGCGTGACAGGGTGTGCATACCTGCGCAGAGCCAGGGGAACACCTCGGAGGGGGGGCTACAGGCACCATCAGAGAAGGGGATAACTGCATGCCGCATTGGAAACATAAGAACAATTGCAAAGTGTGTAACTAAAAGGGTGAATCCCCAACGGGGCATACGTCCAAACCTTAACAAGATCCACCACTTAAAAAAGGTGTTAGTCCAGCGCAGTGACTATCTGAGTGAGTGTGTTGCCCGCAGCCAAACTATGTTACGCCCCTATCTCAGACCTCCCGGATGTGTAAGAGGTGCTTGGGGAATCTAGGGTATAGAAACACGCAGGGCCAGTGCAGGTCACCAGCAGAGCAGCCCGTGGATGTAGTGAGTAGTTAGCGCCCTCCAGCCACGGACCGGCAGACACCCCACAGTAGTTTCCCTCATGATCGTGTACTTCCTGCTGTCACACTTCCTTTGGGCCAGTGATGAAACCCTCCCTTCATTGGGTACATGCCTCTAGACAAGGCTCCTGTGCTGTATATAGCAGCTAGTGGACCTCCTACCAGGTCCTGATGGGTTTCTATTGCTTCTTTCTCTTGAGCTCCTTGATACTGGTAGCCTCCTCTCCATACAGAATCCTTTCACCTCTGCCACAGTGTATCTATCTTCAGGAAGCTGCTGGCCCCTCACCAATGAAAAAAATTAAACATTGAGTCATAGCAAAAAGGTTTTGGTCTCAATATGCCTTCTTTACCATAGTACTCCTGTTGGACCTGACCCTTTTTGGCAGGTTCACCCCAAAACATTTTGCTTTCGCCTAGCCTGTTTCTGTATCCTGGTGTTAGTGATTTTAGGTCTCTGCGCACTTTTTCACTGTGGTCCAGTGTAAAGTGCGTGCGCTCTCTGTGTGTGTGGTGAGAGTGACCTGCCCTCCCATAGGAATGCATGGGGAATATGTGTGACCATGGTAGTTCCTGATGTGTGGGGAGTGCAGGGTCGAGTTTGGTATGTGCAAACTCGTGAGATTGAATGCTGTGCAATGATGTATGCTGCATGATTGTGTCTAGTGTGGAAGTGCCACTTCTAGAAGTTGACATGTTTGTGCAGGGAGTGTGCTGGCTCGTGATTGGCTGGAGCTGGCTGGTGAGCCTGGCTCCAGGAGTCTGGATGGGTCTGCCCCGGTGGTGAGTGGAGAGATTAGCATGCTGATGTGAGGGAGGGGTGCACCTGGGATCTGAATAGGGCTGGGCTTTCCCCACACAATGCTGGCTCTGCCCCCTGTGGTGCGACTGATGACCCTAGCCTGACTAGTGAATGGGAGGGGTGTCTGAGCACATCACAGTGCTCCAAAACCAGCTGCGCCTGGTTTTGCCCCCACCCTGCACCTTTAGACAAAGGATTGTGCTGTATAAAAAGGGTGCTATGACACCCTGAAGATGTTCTTGTTTCTGACTCGAATCTGCCAGGGGCGCGCTGCTGCTGGGGCCCAGGGAAAGGCTAGCCTCCCTGGGCCTTGCCCAGTCCCTGGATACCTGGTGGACTTCTTTTTGGGACCCCTTCTTGCCTGGCCTGGGAGGGCTGGAAGGCTTTCCCTGGATATGAGCTGTTTGTGCTCCCTCTCTTTGTCCCTGGACCTGATTTACAGCGCTTGGGGAGGGCTGGATTTTGGGGCATCCTAGTACTGGGGAGCGCCATGCCCTTACTTCTGTATTGTTGTAGCACCTGGGGGTGCTCAGAAGGCAGCGCTGCTGTGTTCCCTGGTAGCGCTGAGCTGCCTGTCTTGAGGGATTCCCCGGCGTGGAGATCTCCCTTCAGTTTTGAGACTAGCGTCACTGGTGCCGGCCCCGCTTCATTGCCGATATTTTAAGTCCCCTGGCAGGTGCCCACCCCGCCAGGGACCTTGCCACTATTTCTTTTGTTTGACCAAGCGAGTGCCCACCTCGGTTTGTATTTAAATTAAGGAGGGAGCCTACCCCTCGTTTGCCCGGGAATATCGCCGCCATTGCTGGTCCGGGTCCCAAGATTGCTGTCCTTGAACTCACCGTCTTAGGCCGGAGTCCCCGTGACGTTATCCCTCTATGCCTCGCTGGGATTGGCCAAGCGGGAGAGAGTGTTTCCCTGAAGCCGGGGCCTCGTTGCGAGAGTTGCGCTGTGATTGGTGGAGGCATCCCCTGATCCCGGAGACTCGATGCCAGAGCCGTGCTGGGATTGGAGGAGACGCCCCCGAGCTCGAAATCTGGACAAGAGAGTCGCGCTGGGTTCCTGGAAGCGGGAGGCGTCTCAACCCTGTCTCCCCGGTTAGCTGCTGATGCAAGCGAGTGAAGAGAAGACCGCGGAGAAGTGTCAGTGACCGCCCCAGCCCCTGAGAACAGCCCGGTGAGTTGGTAGGGGCTGGGGAGGGCTCTGGGTGTATCTTGAGGGGGTTGGTCCAAACCCGGCTTGTGTTCTGAGCGGCCCCCGCCTGAAGGGAGGGCCGCTCCAACGAGATGGGCATTACGATTTTTAAGAGCCTGTGAGAGTCTGACTGGGCCATATGTGTTTGAAGGGCCCAGGTGGGTCCCGAGGGCAAGAGGGGCCCGTGCTCTTGCCCCTGCGGGCCCCAGTTCTAGGGAGCATGGTTGTTTCAGGAGCCTCAGTGGCTCCCCCTCCCCCATTATTGTTTAAGAGCCTAGTGGGCTCCAACATATGAGCGCAGATTTGTTCAGAGCCTAGAGAGCTCCCCCAAAATGGACATATTCCTGTTAGAGCCAGAGGGCTCCACTGTTCTGCACAGTTTTGCTCCAGAGGGCCAGTGAGGCCCCATGTTGCCGTTTTGAGTTTTCAGCTGCCCAGCAAGTAGTGGGCAGCTGCACCGTTTAGGCGCAATTTGATAGTCCCTGAGAGGGACAGAGATGGCACAGCTGCTTAGCACTTAGTGCCAGCTGCAACGTTTAGGCCCTGTTACTGTTCTCAGCTGCCCAGCAAGTAGTGGGCAGCTGCAACGTTTAGGTTCGCGCCGGTGGCGCAACCCTGACTGGCGCTGCGTGGCAGCGCGCCCTGACATTCTGGACACAGGGCATTTGAGCCCCTTCTTGAGATTGCCAGTTGGCCAGTTGGGTAGGGCGCAAGGCCCTAAGGTGGTTTTTGCTCAATGTGATGTTACTATGATTATGAGGTTATTTTACCTATGTAGGTTTATGTTAGTGAGAGTTTACTTCACTGTGAGTTACGCCCCTAAATGTGATTTATTCTTAGGAGGCAAAGTCTAATGTGTTTAGACTAGTGAAGAGATTGCCTACTGTATTTTTACTGGTTAGGCCTAAATGTGATTGCTGCGTAATGTGCTTTGCCCTTATGCTTGTGTTATACTTTTAAAGGTGCTCATGCTTACAAGTTTGCTTTGCCTAGTATGTTATACTAGAGAGGTTATGTGTCCTGCGTGATCTAGGCCTATGGTTATTAGTATTGCGCAGTGTGTACCTACATGTTACCAGTGGTTACTGGTTGTGATCTATAATTGGTATTTGGTGTTACAGTTATTCTAAGTGCTAGTGCTGATTCTGACAGTGGCCCACGTGGCCCTGTCCTGGTGTAAATAATCCCTTGTGAATATTGCCCGTGCCAGTTGGCACAATGTATATTGTGTGATTACTATCTGATGTGTTTTGACAATACAAAAGTTATTTTTACATAACCTTGTGTGGAGTTCCTTTTGTGGTGTGCCTAGGATGTTGTTGCTGTTGTGCGCGTGCGCAAATGCTTTACACATTGCCTCCGGGATAAGCCTGTCTGCTCCTGCCAAGCTACCAAGGGGATGAGCAGGGGTTATCTTGGCGTGTGACTCCCTTACCCTGACTAGAATGGTGGTTTCTGCCTGGCTTGGGCGTAAGCCTTAGCCAACCAGAAATCCCAGTTCTAACAACTCCCTTGCACTGAAGGGAATTACTTTGTGTTTGGAAATGCGCAGCATGATGTAACTGTTAAAGCTGGGTTCCACTACCTAAAATTAACTAGGCACCCTGGGTCGATGGGTCTTTATTACCTGCTGAAAAGTGTAAAGGGGAGAAATAACTAATTTAGTAAAATCCAACAATCTGTAATGCCTGTACCTCAAAAGGATCACAGACTCCAAGTTCCAAGTTAGTGGGTTTATTACAAAGCCAAAACAACTAAATGTACAAGCATCTCAAGACAAGGTTGTAAAAGTACATAGGAACTAATACAAAACCATACCTTCGAGTGAGCTTAGTCCAATGGATCATGTAAAGAATAAAAAGTTCCAAGAATGAGACACAAGCAAGGACTGCTCCAATATTTAAGTCAGACTTCATCTGGGGCTGAAAAATGAAAAGCATTAGACTATCCCTGCTCTGCCTCTAAAGTGACATCCCTACTTAGCATTCCTTAGGCAAGATCAGTAAAAGGTGTCACCTCGTGAACACTTCCTAAGAAGTACATTCACCGTGTGAATCAGGTAGCTAAAGCTACAGAGCTCACTCTAAGATGCTCTTTCCAGATCGATCCTCCAACCCCTTTTCCTAACTCATCCCATCTCTCTCTGCCTCTCCTCCCTTGGGGCACTTTCCCTAATACAAAACGCTAAGATGTAAAACACACCCACAGATCACCTCATCTGAACAGACACCTTTCCTAGGTAGTTTTCCACTGTCTTCCACACTCCCTCCAGTGTTCATCTGTGTGACCTTGATTCCCAGGCCTCCTCGGTGAGAAAGAACACCTACCTCCAATTATCGACATTCAGCAGACAATTTAATTACTCTCCTCCATGCCTTACTCCTAAAACAAAAGGCGTTAGTTCTAACTAACAAAGGCAGCTCCTTCCACCTGCAACTGAAACGTGAAAACAGACCAACCTTGCATGCACATGAAATTTGCTGACTACCTTCAAATGCAATAGCTTACCAGGGAAATTACATTTTCAGGCCTACATAGTTCGTCCAACATAAGAATAAACAAATAGACCTCTCATCCACACAACGTGAACATTTCATTTAGACCTTTACACATCAACTTCTGCATTTGCAAGCATCTACAATTATTACATATGAAACACAGTTAGTTATTGCAAGTGCAGACATTAACACAGTGCACATTTAAATCAAAATGCATTATTTTACACATAGACTTTTTACTAGGCAGTAGCATTATACTAAAGGTTATTCTTTCTAAACATAGATGCTATTTCATTTCTTTTGCAAAGCACAAAATAAGTTTCTATTGAGTTGATCATTACATCATTACAACACGTTTTCTAATAACCACATGTTAATACAAAACAGGAATATATGCAGGTGTGGGCTATCCATGATTATGATGCACCCGTACAATTTTAGAGGACATGGCGCTCCATCAGTTCCCCCCTCTGATGACAAGTGTCATCACAAAGACTCACACTCCCTGGAGAAAGAACCGACCTAAACAGAACTTGTAGCAACTCTTCCCTTACTGAACCTCCCCAGGCTTTTGATATTCTCATAATGACTGTCCTGCATTCTCTCCATCCTTTGCTTTTGCTCTCTAAGTGGTCTCTCATCATGATTTGCTTTATGCCACTGGTAAACTCTAACAAATCCCCACAATATAATAACACAAACCACCACTATGATAATAGGCTTCAAAATGTAACCAATTATTATTCTCTTTCCAAGGGAAGCAAACCAACTTCCTACCTTACCAAATCTTTTTCCCACTTTGTCCCAAACTCCTTCTGTGGCTAAATCATGTACCTCATGATGGATTTCAGTAATGTTACTGATATACTTCTTCATATCTTTACTGTTGTCAGGTATATAAGTGCAGCACTGTTGAACTTTCAGCATTTTACAGACTCCGCCCTCTTTTGCCAGTAAAACATCCAAAGCAAGATGAATATGCACCACTATAGCTCTTATCAACACCATCTCTCCATCTACAAGCAACAACAACTGAGCTGTGTTTGCTGACAACCTGTCCACAATGGTTGATAACTTTCTAATTTTTATACCATTCAGCACTACTCCAAGATTTGGTATTAATGCTCCAAAAATGTCCCCCACAATCTCTTCTGCCCTTGTACCTCGCTTACTTCTAGGATGTAATCCACCAGCTAAAAGTCCTAAGTCTTCAACATGATAGATTTTCGGAAACACCACTGCTATATAGCTTGTACCATACCAATTCAATGGCAATCGCACATAGGTTTTTTTCCCAGACGCAAAATACACGTTAGGTACCACTTGTACCGCAACCTGCAAAAACTTTTTCGCTGTAGCCTCAATAGTGAAAATATGATCACACACACTCTCTCCTACAAAGACCTTCTCATAGTAGGTCTGAACTTGTTTCACACACAACTTTCCCCTCTGCTCAAAATCCAATGCTATTGGACCACTACTCCCTTTTGCTTTATGTGCTAACTCCTCCTTAGTCCACTCAACTTTCCCTTCTTTGTCATAACGATTTCCAGTTAGTTGTCTATGTCTATCCTCTACCTGATCCATAAATTCTTCTCTACATCTGTTAATGAGCATGTTAATTTGTGACGATGTGCATAAGCTGTATCTAAGGTTACAGTGGGTATGAAATGCTTATAAGCTGAAACCTCTGAAAGCACTACCTCATAATTGGAAAAATAATACTCATAGTCACTCTTTTAAAAAAAATTATTTATTTATCATTTTCAGAACACAAACAAAGAAAAAACAAAACAGAAAAACATTTAATCCAAATCCCCGTGTGCAGCCGGGACGTGTATGCTACGATCATACAGAAATGGTACAAGAAAAAAAAAACAGTAAAGTACGTATATATGCATGGCCATATATGGAACACTACAGAGATAAACAATGTAGAGTACAACACCAGCAGTGGCAGTAGCGAAAGTCCAATTAAATACACAAGTGTAGGCATTAACATGTGAAATCAGTCATCAGCCAACTTTGTCAGCATATAGGCAGTGTAAGGGCCCCAAATGTCTTGTGGTCTCGAGGCCGAAGGCAGTCCCTCATGATAACATGTGAACTGATCACAGCAGTATGCCAGGTCCTGCAACCAAAGCTTGACTTTAGGTGCACGTCTCCCACCCCAACACATAGCCACCCTACGTTTGGCAAGTTGCAAGGAGAGGACCACCAACCTGCGCACCCCTGCCGGTACGCCTGACGCAATCCCAAGTAAACACACTCGTGGGTCACAAGCAATGGGAACAGCTGTCATTTTGGATAACTCTGCAGACACTCCCATCCAAAACGCAGATATACGATTGCAAGCCCAGGCCAAATGCACAAAGTCAGTATCAGCCATCCCGCACCTCACACAGAGTCGCGCAGTCCATATTTATGCAATTGCGCAGGAGTATGGTACCACTGATGGAGGAACTTATAGTGTATAAGCTTGAAATTGCCATTAATAGCGAAACTGCCAGTCATAGTGCAGCATTCAGTCCATTCATCATCCGTCAATGGCTCCGGAAGACAGACATCCCATTTACCTCTAGAGGTCCCACTCGCATCCCCTTCTTCCATCTGCGAGGCATGGTACAACCTGGAGACCAGTTTCGTACGAGTGTTCGTAGTGTACATCAGCTGCAGTGCTCCCAGTGCGACTGGTTCCTCAGGAAAGGTCGGATAGAGACTGCGCACCGCTGCTCGCAGCCTAGCATAAGTAAAAGTAGCCATAGTGACATTCCCCCCGGGATCTAAGAAGCTTTGTAGTGTGAGGAAAGTGCCTGCGGGAAATACATCCCCCATAACCTTCAGCCCAGCAGTGTGCAATATTTAAAGCGCCCCTACTTCGCTCGACACCAACATTTCTGCATGATGCTTTAGAGGCATGGCAGCTGCATACAGCGGCAGCTGTCCCGCACGTCTCCCTAGTGCATACCAAGCTCTAGCAGTACATTGCACTGTGTCCAGCTCACCCTTCTCATATACGAAGTGTGGGTTTACAATCATGGCATTAAGAGGCAACGGGTAAACTGCACCTGCCTCAACTGCCACATGTGGTGTGTATGGCGGGGCCGAAATCCAGTAGGAGGCAAAATGCGCTTGGGCACACGGATAATATAGACGCAAGTCTGGAACCGAAAACTTACCCTGTTCGTAAGGCTTGGTCAATGTGTCCCATCCTACCCGCGGTTTCTTGCCCCCCCCCAGGCCAGCGTGATCAGCAAAGACCGAAGTGAGTTGAAAAAATGGATCGTCAGAGCGAGTGGAATGTTACCAAATAAATATAAAAACTTAGGCAACACCGCCATCTTGATCAGAGCGACCTGGTCTGCGAACGATAAGGGCAAGCGCGCCCAACGTACCACTTGGTCCTCTAGCTTAGATACTGCCACCCCATAGTTAGCCCAAATTACTTCTTGGGAGTCCCTGTGAACCCAGACCCCCAAATACCGAACAGGTTCTGTGGCCCACGCCAATGGGAACTTCAACTCAAAGAATTTCGTACTGTCCGTTAGCGGTAGGATTACAGATTTGTCCCAATTAATAGCAAGGCAAGAAAACCTTTCAAATTGGACATACTCCCTGATTTCCCCTTCCAGATATTTATCCAGTTCCCTAACATACAGAACCATATCATCAGCGTACATGGACACTGCAAGTGGCCTGTGATGAAATCGTAGTGCAGATGCAGCATGTCATTGCCGCAGTATACACGCCAATGGTTCCAAAATAAGGGCAAATAGCAGGGGTGAGAGTGGGCACCCCTGACGTGTGCCTCTCTGGATTGGAAAGGCAGCCGATACCCGCCCATTAACCCGCACCCGGGCCACCGGGTCTGCATAAAGCAGTTTGATCCAAGCCGTAAATAGGAAGGGCACTCCCATTCGATGAAGCACTGCAATCATGTAGTGCCAAGCTATGGAATCAAATGCTTTGGCAGCGTCCAATACCACTGCTGCCGCTGCCAGATCAGGTTTGAGTAAATGTAGTACTGCAAAAAGTGTGTGCAGATTGTGCGCCGTGGAGCGTGTAGGAACAAACCCCGATTGGTCCGGTAAGACCATAACAGGATGCAACAGGCGCAAGCGTGTTGCCAGAACCTTGGCGAGTATTTTTACGTCCGTGTTCATCAATGAAAGTGGTCGATATTAATCACATTTATCCAGCGACTTGCCTGGTTTCGGGAGAGCCACAATACGGGCCTCTCATACGATTGCTGGCAGTTGTCCCTGATCCAGTGCCTCAGCAAACATTGTCGCCAACTGAGGCAAAATCAGATCGACATACTCTTTATAGAATTCAGACGGGAGACCATCATTGCCCGTTGCCTTCCCGTTTGGTAGTGCAGCGATTGCCTCCCGAAGATCCCCATCAGTTATATGATGCATCAAAAAGTCCTGTTGCCCCTTCCACAACCAGACCAAGGCCACGTCGTCCAGATATTGTGCTATCTCGTATTCATCAGCCGTCACACGATGTTCATACATTTGTGTATAAAAACTGAACGAAGTGATCCAAAATGCCTTCGGCATCAGTCACGGATCTATCACCATCCTTAATTTCCTGCACTCCACAGTGTTTAGCCCATTGTTCCCTAATTCTGCCTGCCAGACAACGCCCCGGCTGTCCCCCTTCTCCATCGTATCAGGCCCTAGTTCGTTTAGCCAAATGTTTCACCTCCTGTTCCGCTAGCTCATTGTATTCGGTAACCTTCAGACGGATAGTAGCCAAAGTGGACGCCGCTGGCTGCTGTTCATATTGACGTTCGAGCCCCAACAATTCATGCTCTAGTCTATCCATGGAGTCCCTCAATGATTTAAGCACTCCAGCCTGCAGATAGATGCACGCCCGCGTACCCTGACTTTAAACGCCTCCCAAACTGTGCCCATGTCATCTACGGAGCCAACGTTCGTCTCAAAGTAATTCTCAATCACTTCACGCAAGCCTTCACAGAACACCTGGTCTAATAATGGCGCTGGCTGTAATTTCCATGAGAACGGCGCAGGCACATGCATTGGCAACACCATCTCCATCCCCACAGGCGCATGATCGGACAATGTGCGGGGCAAATGTGCCACCTTCAACACCCATCCACTGACATCCTTCGTCAACAGCCAATAGTCCAGGCGGGATCAGGTATCATGTGCAGAGGTGTAGCAGGTCCCTTCTTTCTTGCCAGGGTGCCTCAGTCGCCATACATCCACTAAACCAAGCTCAAGCATACCATCTCGCACTGCCTTCACCCCCTTTTTGTCCGGATACATTAGTTCGGCCTTCCGATCCATTTCACGCTCCAAAGTTACATTTAAATCTCCCGCACATACAATGGCAGATGGTGGTAATGCATAAACCTTGTTCCATAGCGTGACATAAAACTCAGGGTCATCCAAATTAGGTCCATAGACATTGACCATTGTGATCATCGTGCCACCGAGTTTACCATGCGAAATAATATATCTACCCTCTTTATCGATTTCCTCGTACATGCTCACAAATGGGACGTTCTTCCTGATCAACACCATGACTCCCCAAGCATATGATGAGTATGCAGTTGCAAGCCAAACCCCCGCCCACTGTTTAGCCACAGTTTCCGCAGCATGCCCCTTGAGATGCGTTTCTTGCA
The DNA here is from genome assembly GCF_964263255.1 of Lissotriton vulgaris. Lineage (NCBI taxonomy): Eukaryota > Metazoa > Chordata > Amphibia > Caudata > Salamandridae > Lissotriton > Lissotriton vulgaris. Next base: position 1,549,393,864 of record NC_141685.1, read on the forward strand.
GAAACGCCACCTGAACGTTGTGCCTATTTAAGTACGCTAGTACCTGTCTGGTCTTTTGTGGCCAATTTAAACCCCGTACATTCCATGTAAGCCAAGTAATTTTGCCTCTTTTATCCATAAGACTCACAGATTTGCCCCCTGTGATATATGTTTAGATAATCCAATCGTAACCTGCAATAGATGGTGGAGTAATACACCTTCAGTGACCAATATCAAAACGTACACGCACAATTTCCACAGCCGCACTCATGTAACCACCCCTGCCCCCAACAAAGTAGCAATGAACAGACCCCAATCCCATTACCCATCCCCACCAACCCGCCACCCACTTCAGCACCCCCAACCTGCCAAAGCTGTCCCCTATCCTCTCCAACCCCCCCCAACCAACTTCTTTCAACATTTGGGGTATACCCATATGAAGGGGCGTAGATGCAAAAGCCTCCCATAGAACTGGAGGTGACCAAGCAACAAAAATTAACCTCCATTGCATCAACATGAGACCTACATCCTGTAGCAATTAAATCAGCCCATGACTGCCACATATGGAGGAACCATGGCCCACCCCCGTTCCAAGATAGCCAAGTGGTCACCAAAGCACAAATGAACACTGCATCATAACCATTGTTGCCCTTAGTAGTACATTTTAAAGGAGAGCAACCCAAGCAATCTAGAGCGGATCCCCAACTGTATATATCAGCTCAATCACGCCATTAATCCTAATCAACAGGGCACGATATAATCATAATGCATGACAGATTATTTTACCAACGAATCAATCTGTAATGTTCCTATCGGCCTGAGTGCAACATTCAACTGTCCTCAATCCCTCAGGTCCTCTCCCTCCTGTGCGCCAGGCGAATCTCGCTTCTGCCATTTCAGTTTTTTAGCATACTCCATTGCGGTTTTGGTGAAGTGAAAATCTTATTATCTGTAGCTGCTCCAATACGTAGCCGGGCCGGGTACAACATAGCGTACAGTACATCCTCTTTTCGTAGAAATTGCTTCACATTGCTAAATTCCCTCCGCGCAGCCTGAACTGCACCAGTAAAGTCCGGAAAGAATGCCAGATTGTTCCCTTGAAATTCAATAGCCCCTTTCTCTCATGCCAACTTCAAAATGATGTCTCTATCCCTATAATTCAGGATGCAAGCCATGATGGGACGCGGAGGCGCACCCGGCACTGGCCGCGCAGCTAGGGAGCGATGAGTGCGCTCCACAATAAACATGTGAGACAGATGATCAGCCCCAAAAATATCCACAATCAGGCGCTCCATAAATTCCTCCATTTTACCCACATTCGTGGACTCCGGCCGCCTCGTGACGCAAATGTTATTGTGCCTGGACCGCGCCTCCAAATCCTCATTCTTTGCCTGGATGAGCGAGAGGACCCGTTCCATGTTAAGCGTCTTATCTGTGACCGTCGCAAGACCATCCTTCGTGGCGGACACCTCTCCCATACGCGCATTCTGCCTCTCTAATTGTGTGGACATATGATCAAGTCTATGGTTAACCGCCTCCATAGTGCCTTTGATGGATTGCAACGTCTTCTGCATAGCTACCAGCGTGGCCTCCAGATTCGTGGAGCTCCCTGCCACCCCTGCAGTCTCAGAATCCGATGCGGCCTGTGTCGTGGACATATTATTATTATTTATTATTATATTTAGGTTTATAGAGCGCACAGCTACCTGGAGGTTTCCCGGCGCTAGGGACCAGATGAAGGGAGTGTACCGGCGGAAAAAGACTCAGAAAGAAAGCGATTTTTGGTTAAATAACCAAGTTTTAACCTCCCTACGAAACTTGAGATAGCAAGATTCCGTACGCAAGGATAAAGGAAGAGAGTTCCATAGGGAGAGGCCCAGACAGGAGAAGGATCGGCCACCCATTCTGGCTCTTTTGACCCTAGGGACCTGGAACCTATGCTGGTTGGATTAACGAAGGGTGCGGGGTGGACAGTACTGGTGAACTAAAGTGCTAAGATAAAGTGGAGCCCTGCCTGCATTAATTCTGTGCATAAAGCAGAGGGCCTTAAATTTAGCGCGGCTTTCAATAAGGAGCCAGTGCAGGCTACGTAGAGAAGTGGAAGTGGAGGATTTGTTTGCAGAGAAGCCGGACCACCATGTTCTGGACTGTCTGTAGTTTGCGTGTCACCTCCTTGCATACCCCCAGGAAAAGAACTTTGCCGTAGTCCAGTCTAGAAGTAATTAAAGCCTGGACTATGGTTTTCTGTGTCTCCTGAGGAAGCATCCAAATTATCTTTTTAAGTCACTTGATGATAATGATGCATGTAGAGGAGGTTTTGACCACGTGTTGCTTCATGGACAACTGGTTGTCAAAGATAATGCCAAGATTTCATGCTGTTCTAGAAGGGACGGGAAGGGTGCCCATTTGGGCCGGCCAGTGGTGGGGACCCCATAAGGTAGTATTATGGCCAAACAAAAGGAGCTCTGTTTTCCCCCCGTTCAGTTTTAATTTGTTTACATGCATCCACGAGGCGATGTTACTGAGCCCTACGCAGAGAGATGATGGAGAGGAGTGATGTCCTATAGAAAGAGAGTAGATGATCTAAGTGTCATCGGCATATGAGTAGATGGTGAGCCCAGCTTGCTCCGCAATGGTGGCCAATGGTCTAACATATAAATTAAAGAGTAAGGGGCTCAGAATGGAGCCCTGAGGGACGCCATAAGCAGATTTATGGATTTGTGAGGCCGATGAGGAGGAGAATACTTGAAAAGTGCGATCTGAGAGGAAGCTAGCAAGCCAGTGGAGGGCTGAGCCAGTGATGTCAGATGACTTAAGAGCGTTAAGAAGGAAGGGATGGGAAACCGTGTCAAATGCAGCGCTTAAATCAAGCAGAATAAGTGCCACGGTTTCCCCTTTGTCCACTCGGCATCGAATGGTCTTGGAGACCCCCAACACAGATGATTCCGTCGAAAAGCCGGACCTGAAGCCAGACTGGGATGGGTGTAGGAAGTTCCTTGATTCAACATGTTGAGTGAGTTGTGTGTTAATGTGTTTCTCCCCAAACAAATTTAAAACCGGAAGGAGTGAAATGGGGAGGAAATTGGACGGGTTATTGGGGTCAGCATTCGCCTTTTTTAATAAGGGCACTATCATCGCATGTTTCCATGCAGAAGGTACATTGGCTTCTCTGAGGGAGGTGTTGAGTAAATCCAAGATTAGATTGAGAGAAGAAGTGTCCAGGATTTGTAGAATTTTTGGGGGGAGTGGATCCATTGGGGAACCAGAATTGATATTACTAATGATGTCATGGAGTGTAGTGCTGTTAATGGGGTCCCAGGTACAGATCTGCTGTGAGGGTGTGGGGTTTATATCCTCTGGTGCCTCATGTTCACAGAGAGTAGCTGGATCAGGTGACTTAGAGGAAGGGGGGAAGGGGATCGGGTCTCCAAAGTCAGTGTAGATAGTGTCAATTGTGGAGATAAAGAATTCTGCCAGAGAATTATATTGTATAACGTCTAGACAGGGAGCTTTGGCCTGACATGATGCGCCCGAAAGTTCCTGTACAACCTTAAAAAGCGCTTTTGGGCGATTTTGTGCCTTAAGTATAGTTAAGTTGACATATTCTGTTTTGGCAGTATTGCAGAGTGAGTGATATTTGCCTAAGGCAGTTTTGTAAATTTGCTTAGAACATGAATCGTAATGCATACGTCACTTGCGCTCAAGGTTTTTGCAAATGTTTTTTTCTTTTTTCAGCAGGTCTGTGAACCAAGGAGCAGGTGGGTGGTGTAGATTGTACTTCTGCTTATGCTGAGGTAGACACGCGTTGGCAGCAGAAGTAAGCCAGCTATGAATGACAGCCTCCTCTTTGATGCTGGTAACCTTAGTGAGGGTATTCTCAAAACAGGAATAACATTTCTTGAAGTCCAGATTTTTCCAATTTCTGGATGCCCATAGATTGCTTACGCCCTTCAAACGTTAGTTTAGGCTGATTCCTTTCCGTCCAGCCCATATTGTGAGGTACAGCGCCAATGAACAGCAGATGTGAGCAGGGCGCCCTTAGTATGTGATATAACTGTAGTGCGGTCTGCCTATGCCAGCCTGTAAGCCTCCCAACTATATACAATCCAGATCAGTGCAGCGCATGCTAGAATGCAGGGCACTGCGACCCACTTAGTATGTTATATCACCAAGACCCCAGGGCAAGTGCACGCAGAGCTGTACCTCTGTATTTGGGGATAGTGCTAAGCCCCCACAAAGAATGCCCGCTGTTATTAAGGAGCATCCACCAGAGTCCAACACATGTCCTGGAGAGTCGCACTTCTTTGGTGCTGACAAGAAGTTCAAAGCGGCTCAGAGCACGCCGCTAATTGAGGTCGGGGAATTGCGGCCCACCTCCCGGAGCCCCGCACTAGTGCCTCCGTGGCCCAAGTACACCGCTCAGCTCCGCGGACCCTCCAGCAGTCCCGATCCCTTCAGCAGCCGCCCGAAATGCCGCTGCCGCCCGCGCCCCCTCCCCGCCGACCGCAGCTCGCATAGACGAGACCCGGGCCCAGCCACACGCCACCTCGGCAGCCCAGGCAGCGTCCAGATTCCAGCCCCACACACCGCAGCCAACGTGGGAAGTGCGATGAGCCCTCAGCAGCAGGCAGGGACAGGTTCACCGTCACATCCAGCGGCTCTCGATAGGTGCGCCTCCAGTCCTCCGTCTGCTCTCTCGCTGTCAAGCCCTGCCCAGCCTCTTCATTCACTGCCGCACACCGCCGGGGCCTCAGTGGGGTCAACGCAGCACCACCTCACCTCCGCAATTGCTCCGGCACCGTCGGTAGAATACAGCCTCACTAATGCCCCGTCTGTTAGCCGCCAGGAGAGTCTATGCAGCCAGGTCAGTGCAGTCCGCCATTTTGTTGGTGCCTCGCGGCGTATAAGTTAGGTCCCCAGCCTCAGATATGCGAAGTCGTCAGTCCTCACAGACAGCTCAATATAGCATTGCAGGCTACAGGACAGAGTCTGCCAGCAATTTAGACAAAATTAGTCCATAGATGGTGCGAATTTTGGACGGATGTTGGCTCGGTCTGGCAGAGCCTCACAGAAGTGCGGCCATCTTGCCGTGCGCCCTCTAGCACCCCCCACTCATAGTCACTCTTATTATAAAACACACCAAGCAATAAACTACATGTAATACCATACGTTAAAGGGAGATGATGACATCGAATACCCTTTTCTACAGATGCAGGCAATTGCATACACACATATAACAGTCTCTCACATCCATTGTGTTCACATATTCATATAGCAGCTTTGCATATGCATTAAGTGTGTAATCACCTCTAGATAAATCTGTATGCAATATATGACTAGTTTAATCTAGCATAGCTTTTTCAGATCCTACGATACACCCTTTCGTGCTAAAAGTAGTAGGTGTGGATGTCCCTGGTACTCCCACTTCCTCAACTTCTGCATCATGTGAAACTTTTATAGACACAATAATAACTACTGCTAATACAGCTATCACCCCTACTATGAGTGTACCTATCACACATTTAGACCTACAGTTCGAATTTCCAGACTCAATTTTCAGCATGTCGGTTTAATTCAGCAAGAGGATACACCAGAGGACTTCTTTCCTTGCTATTCAACCAGTTCAAACACAGTCCATTGAAGTACTAGAAATTATTTCACTGTTCAGTACTCAGATTTGTATTTACACAGTTCAAAAAGACTTCCTTAGCCCTCTTTCTTCTTCTACAGAAAGATCCCTAAATTTATTTTTCTTCCACTCAGACATAGGTTATCTTCTTTGACCCTTATTTACAGTTCACAGTTCACAGTTCAAACACAGTCTCTCAGAACCAATTTCAATCAATACACACTGCAAAATTTCAAGGCGAACAGCTACAATTTCCTGAGCTGGTGGCTGATATCCAATAGTTGCCAAGGACAGTTGCTGAAGGATCAGAATTTGCACTCGATTCAATATCGGAGGTCTCGGAATAGTTATTGTTGGTACTCCTTCTACTTCCAATCCGGGAACTCTCAATCCCACATCAATTTTCAACTAAGGTGTTTTGCTCATCACTTGTGAAGACCTCAGTCTCCGGTCCCCACTACTACCGGCATCAGTAACCATATAAGTCCACTCCAGGGCAGCGTATCTCTGGCAAGGCACTCTTACTCTCCTTGACCTTCTTGGACCTTGTTTAGATTACTCTGCGTCACTCAACTGAGATTCGGATGTCTACGACACAGAAACAAGATCTCTCTTGAGAGCTAGTCTCAGGTTCAGTCTTCTTTGTCTCCCAGGCCACAATTCTTTTGCAATATTAGCTTTCCTCCTCTGCCCCCGACCACTTTGCGCACCAGTTCCTTCAGCTGAGTCTGACTCTATACCATTCGCAATGTTACCTTCTCCTTCAGAGTCATTACCTGGGTCTTGTGTAGCATGACCTCCCTCAGCTTGCTCTGGTGGGCAACCAGCATCATCAGCAACCCCCACAGCTTGGCTTGTTCCCTCGAGTGGCCCTCCTACCACAGCTAGTTTTTCTTCTACAAGGGGAGGAGCTGTTTCTTCCAAGGGTTCTGAAACTCTGGGAGTACAGAAGGTGTGAATCCAGTTCAGTATGCCTCCGCACCTCACCACTGTATTTGTCACCAAAATCACTTGGTAAGGGCCTCTCCAATGGGTATCAAGCAACTCTTTTTCACATGCTTGCGAACCAACACCAAGTCACCTGGACGGTGGTCATGGCAGAGGGTCCCTAGAGGTCGGGGCAGTTGCACCTTCAACACAGAACGGACCACGTCAGCCAGTACTTTGCAATAATCAAGAATCGAATCATCTGTGATGTTTATCAGGGCTGTATATGGTACTGCTGGTAACCGCATCGCCATCCCCATCAGGATTTCATGTGGTGAAAGGTCAGTTCGCCTATCTGGGATACTATGAACACTCATCAACACCAGTGGCAATGCATCCGGCCATTTCGAAGACGTAGACATACACGCTTTTGCCATCCTCATCTTCAAAGTCCCATCAATCTGTTCCATAATACCAGAAGCCTCTGGTCGATAGCTACAATGCAGTCTTTGATCAACATTTAAGGCAGCACAAAGTAACTTCATGATTTTGCTGTGGAAGTGGGTTCCTCTATCCGATTCCAATGAAGGTGGAAAACAGAACCGTGGAATCAATTTCCTAAGCAACAATTTTGCTACTGTGAGGCTATCACACCTTCTTGTTGGGTATGCTTCCATCCATCGTGAGAAAACACACACCACAACCAAAATGTACCTCAAGCCATTGCACCTAGGTATTTCTATAAAATCAAGCTGAATTCTTTTGAAAGGCCCTTCAGACCTCCCAATGTGACTCAAAGCAACTGCAGTTTTCTTTCTAGCATTCATTTGCTGACATGTAATAAACCTATGGCACACGAAACTGTTGATTGTACCACATTTGTCTGAACACTCGCACCATAGCATTCCTTACAATGTGCACTGCTCCTTGAATCTGTCATGCCATAGGACTCAACAAATCATCAGGTAAACCAAATGCCACCATCCCTTTTCTCACATCCTGCTCTAATCCACGGAGACTCTTCTTGCTCTGAAACTTCTCCCTGCAGACGCTTTAGCTCATGCCAGGTGTTGGCCATGGCTAACATCATGCTGAGCTCAGTTCTTTCTGGGCTCTATCCTGTATAATCTCCAGTGAAAATGCACACTGGTTCAGGACAAAAGTGTGCAACTTCATCTGCATATCGATTTCCTAGAGAGACAAAGTCATTTCCCCTCCCATGGGCTGCACATTTTACCAAAGCAATTTCCTGTGGATGCCCCAAAGCTTCCAACAACTGTCTCACATATTCCCTGTTCCTGATAGGAGATCCTGATGACGTTATAAAACCTCTCTGTGACCATAGCTGTCCGAAGTCACAAACCCATACTGGCCGTCGGTGTAGATGGTGACTCAGATTTGATCAGCAACCAAACGGGCGCAAGTCAAAGCAATGATTTCAACTACCTGTGCGGAGAATACTCCCTGTAAACAAGCAGCTGCCTCAACTCCAGAAATGGTACATACAGCAAATGCTGCTCTTAAGCATGAACCATCAACAAAAAGGGTTTCATCAGACTCGGGCAGAGGTTCATCCACAATGTCAGGTCTCGGTTTGGTGCAAAGTTCAGTCACATCGAGAAAGTCATGGTTCTCTCAATCTTCATCTCTTATATTTGGCAAAACATCAAAGTAGCAGGTTTCAGCACAGAACAACGTTTCAGAGTCACATTCACCAAGGCAAGTATAACCTGCTCATAGCTTGTGAGTCTATTATTCATCATATGTTGTGTCTTAGTTCTCATCATCAGGAGCTCAATTGAATTTGGAACAAAAACTGTAGGTGGTTGACCCATAACAATACTCTCACATTTCTCAATGATTACACTGGTTGCAGCAACAGACTTGAGACATCTGAGCAAGGCTGATGCTACTGGATCTAAAGAAGCTGAGAAGTAGGCAACTGGTCTACGGACACCTCCATGACGTTGAGTAAGAACTGACATTGCGCAACCTTCTTGCTCATAAGAGAACAATGAAAATGACTTGTTATAATCTGGCATCCCTAGAGCTGGATCACGACACAGGTCCTCTCTCAACTCCAAGAACACAACCAGATAGTCATGATCCCATGGTACCAGATCACTCAAATCCTTGTGCATCAGCCTCTGCAAAGGCTTCACCTTCACCTTCAAGGAAAAGGTGGGGATCAATTGACAACAGTATCCAACCATTCCCAGAAACATTCTGACTTCCTTCTGAGTGGTAGGCACAGTCATATTCATTGTTGCCTCCATTGGATCAGGTGACACCTTTCTCTTGCCTGACCCAAATACTGAACCTCAGTCAGACAATACTGTAACTTGGTTGGAGACACCCTATGTCCATTTTCTGCTAAATAGTTCAGTAAACCTACAGTATCAATCCTACAAGCATCCTCCGTCTCGGAGGCAATCAAGAGGTCATCAATATACCGCACAAGAACTGAGTTTTGTGGCAGTACGAGGCTCTCAAGATACTTCTTCAAAAGCTGATTGAAGATCGATGGACTCTCTGCATAACTTTGAGGGATATGGCACCATGTTAACACATGATCTTCCAGCCGTAAACCAAATCAAAATTGGCTTTCCTCATGCAATGGTATCGAAAACAATGCCTGACGTAGGTCAATCACTGTGAACCACTCACCTTCGCATGGGATCTGGAACAGTATCACTGATGGATTCAGTACCACGGCACAACAAGGAACCCCAATCATGTTGACCTTTTGCACGTGCTGCACGATTCTATACTTTCCACTTGGTTTCTGCAGTCCCATAAATGGTTGATTCACATGGACTTCCCATTATCTCCTTCAAATTCCCTGTTTGATCATAGACTCAATAACAGGCTTAATTCCACCAACCGTTTCCGGTGACAAGTTGTACTGAGGTGTTCTTGGGAACTCAGCATTTGACTTAATTTGGATCTTAACTGGCTCAACTCCTTTGATCAATCCTATTTCTTCTCCTGTGAAGTCCCATACGTCCAAAGAGACAGAGTCTCTCAGGTCGGGTGAGAGTTCCTCCACTGTCAACATGGGAAACACCCCTGTACACAGATTCTGATTTGCCAATTTAAATGCAGCATCATCACCATTAATCGGCAATTCCATTCCTTTGGGCGTACAATAGATGGTGCAGTTCAATTTGCTCAAAAGATCATGACCCAAAAAACAGACTGGACTGGAGTCACATATCACAAATTGGTGTCGGTCGAGGAAAGTTCCTATTCTCACAGGTATTGCCTCGGTCAATGGACTATAGTCATTTTCCTATTCTCCACTCCTACAACTTGGATTGATTGTCCCAAAATGGGTAGGTTAGGAACTACTGCAGATATCACAGTAGATCTGGTAGCACCAGTATAAACCAAAAAGATGGTGGGATGACCATCAACATCGCCTCTATATAAGGTCCTCTCTGGTCTACCTCCAAGCCTGCTCCAAGGGTACAGTCTTCCTCGCCCTCAGGAAATGCCATTGCAACGGGTCTGGATCAAGCTTATCAGAGGCCTAGATAAGAGGCATCTCCTGATATGTTCGACCTCCCTGTGGAATCCTCGGTGGCTGGGGAACTTGCACTTGCGGACCTAGTGTTCCCCCTTGCCTAGATCTGAGTCCTGTCACCGTATTGGCGACCTCAAGTACCTGTACCACTTCCTCCCCTTGAGGCTGATTATCTGGATTGGACCTACACTTGTGCGTCCAATGCCCGATCTTGTGACAGTTATTAGTTTTCTTTAATGTGGCAATATCCATAGGATCAATGGGTTTCCCTCTTCCTTGACCCGCCACCTTCTGGGTCCCTCCTTAATTGTTTTCCTGTCTTCTTCCTAATGTTACTCCACCTGACTGTGTCTGATCGGTCTTGGCCACATTCTGCATTTGGACCAGCATTAGCTTATCCTTGTGCTTCCTATTCTTAGAGTCCACTTCATCACTATAATACCTGGCATACCGTAGAATCTCGTCCACTGATTTATTTTGCCATCAGATCAAATGCTGTTGGATCATACAGCTAACTTCTGGTCTTAATCCTAGAATTTTTTTAGAGATGAACTGTCCCATATCCTTTGGGTCAAGAGTATCTAGTCCGCTGTACTGCTTGAAGGCTTGCAAGAATCTCTCATAAAAGGCATGTACAGTTTACTGTGGGTACTGAACAGTTCTGTCTATCTTAACCAAATCAAAGTCTTGTGGTGAAATTTTGGTTTGTAACCATGTGATTATCTGCTCAAACATTTTCATGACCACAGGTGAAGGACCATGGGTAACAGGAGCTTGCTCTGACGATGGCTAGTCAACAGCAATTTTACATGCAGGCTACAAATCACTCTGTACTACAGTTTCAAACAACGTATTCAAATCGATCCACAGTACCTTCAAAAATTTGACAAATCAATCAACCTGCTTATACCACTCAACAGGTTTTTCCCTCAGCTGAGGAAAATCATTGGTTTAGGCCGCAAAATCACCTCTACTCCATGGCAAATGCACATACCGTTTGGTAACTCCCACAAAGGATAAGCCTCTACTCCAATTGATCCCCCACTCGTGGAGGTGGTGGTCTCTTATGCTCTTCCTGATATTCTTCTTCTTAGACCATCTTTCTTCTCATTATCAAGCATGCTCCATGCAGGTATCCCTAAAATCAGTTCTCCAATATGCATCTTCAGACCGATGACCCTTTTCTCTTCTAAATCCTGGTCACTGTAGTTTAGCTGTGGTTTCCATGTTACATCTTTGTTTTGGACAAATCCACATTATATCTCCGTGCCAATTCAGACAATTTCTAATGTGCTCTTCTTGCCTTACGAGTTACATCTTTTGCCACAAACAGCAACTCACCTGGCACATACAGTTCCACCCTTTCTAAAGGCAAATTCCCCTTGATTATTTCCTCTACTTGTGCCTTTAACCTCACCACATCTAACACTTTAACTCTCATAGCAGCTTTAATCGTTCCTCGACTTGATGCACCACTCGACTCCCCACTCTCACTACACTGATCTCCTCTCAGATTCCCTTCCATGATGTTCCATGAGACCATTTTATTCCCCAAAGCAGATTCACTATCTCATCGAGTCATCCTTCAACTGGGACCTATCACTGGGGGTTCCCACATTCTCAAATCGGACCGTGAGTCAGCCAAAGACCCTGATCTCGCTGCTCTTGACTACCCATGACCTCTAGAAGAATCTGCAGTGGTTGGCAAAGGTGGACTCGATTCTATGGGTCTCAAAGGGGGACCTGCTCCACTCACTGTGCCATTCCCTCCAGAACCAGTGCTCTCTCCCATTGCTGATCATATTAGACTCACATTTCCTGCCTGATCTGGATCGTACACTAATACTATAAGACCAATGGTAACCGTCACTGTAAGAGCTTCCGGTAGCCTGGTAATTGTGTTAATTCCACTTGCTTCTGCACTCTTCAGTAGTTACGTTCCCTTTCCCTCTGTTCCTGTTGAAATCCTTCCCCTTATTCCTACACTGGAGCTTGTCTGTGGTTCCACAGGTTCCTCTGTAATTGCTCTCCTCTCCTCCTCTGAGCTTGGATTATATGGAGGTGGACGCTCTGCCAGTAACCTTTCCAGTAGACTGTCCTCTGTATCACTTTCATCTTCTTCTTCTCTTCTCTTTTGAGCATATCCCACCTTTACTACCAAAGGAGACAGTCTATCTCCTTCAATGGTATCTACCCTCCATCTTTTCGCCAATGCATCTTGAAACGCCCTGATCAACTTTTTCACCCTTTCTTGACTTCGATCGCTTTCCCTTGCATGTGCTGCTCTCATCCATGCATCTAGCGCCTCGAACTGTGTTGGTCTGGGTAGAGGTCACAATGCAGTCTTTACTGCCATCAATCGGTACAACACATCAAATCTAAATGAACCATAACGCGGGGACGCCTATTTTGAAGCCAAATGATAGTATCGGCCCCTATGCTCGGAGCCACGTAATGGGCTGGCGTATCCCCTTGTGGTGCTTCTTCCCCCACTTGAGTTACCACTCCTCTATTTCCCCATCAAAGATCTTGCAATACCTTAAAACATTTCATGATGAAACAAACTCTTTTACCCACAATGTTTTCGTTCTACTTCCTGATGTCAATCCATCAATACCAGCGCGTATTTACTTCAACCGACCTAGCACAACGCAGCACTCTCTGGTGTCACATTTCCTCCTATCTCAGCAGTCCCCCTCCTTCACAATTCGTATCTTATTCTCATGCAACTCACAAACCTAGTAACTGTTTGTCCACCATACGACCAAACAGTCACTTAATTGACTGTCTGTCCACCAAACGACCGGACAGTCACTCGTAATTGTCTACCTCAATCTGACAATTGTCTGTCGGCGAAACGACCGGACAACTGCCTTCGACCATCTGCACACAAACGGCTGGACAGTCATATAAGTAATCAATAGGTTCAATCACTCTATCTTGCACACAGTAACCCACGACCTGCGTTGGTCACTCAAAAACTCACTCTCTTAGTCCCTATCTCGGGTGGGTTTGTCGATGATGTCTTACAACTCCCACAATCAATAGTCAGACAATTACGGCTCTGGGTGTCTTCCACACCACAATCTATATATCCTGGAACTTTAGGCTACTCATCGAGCCTGACATCAAGAAATCACGTGGACTGTGCGCGCTCACAATACGAAACCACAATCACTCAACTCTCATTCCAACTCCGCAAGACATCACACAATCAAATCATCACCGCAATCTAACAAACATCCCTATTCATACACACTCCTCTATGAACTGCTGTTTCTCCCACACAGTCACTCTCCGTCAGTCTTTGCCAAACACTGTAATTCTCCTCTCACAATCCTCTGGACAACCATCTCTTAGGCTCTACAGGCTTATAACCAACTCTTCCCTAGCTTATCCCTTTACTGCAGAGGTAACCATCCTCTGCTACCAACTGTTAAAGCTGGGTTCCACTACCCATTAACCAGGAACCATGGTTGGATGGGTCTTTATTACCTGCTGAGAAGTGTAAAGAGGAGAAAAAACTCATTTAGGAAAATCCAACAATCTGTAATGACTGTGCCTCATACGGATCACAGATTCCAAGTTCCAAGTTAGTGGGTTTATTGCAAAGCCAAACACAACTAAATCTACAAACACCTCACAGGTGTTTGTACAAACACCACACAGGTTGTAAAAGTACATAGGAACTAATACAAAACCATAGCTACGAGTGAGCTTAATCTGATGGGTCATGTAAAGAATAAAAAGTTTCAAGAATTAGACACAAGCAAGGACTGCTCCAATATTTAAGTCAGACTTCATCTGAGGCTGAAAAATGAAAAGCATTAGACTATCCCTACTCTGTCTCTAAAATTACATCCCTAACTTAGCATTCCCTAGGCAAGATCAGTAAAAGGTGTTAGCTTGTGAAGACTTCCTAAGAAGTACATTCACCATGTGAATCAGGTAGCTAACGTTACAGAGCTTGTTCTAAGATGCTCATTCCAGAGCGATCCTCTAACCCCTTCTAACTCATCCCGTCTCCCTCTGATTCTCTGACACTTTATGCCTCTCCTCCCTTGAGGCACTTTCCATAATGCAAATTGCAAAGATGTAAAACACACACACAGATCACCTCATCTCAATAGACACCTTTCCTAAGTAGTTTTCCACCGTCTTCCACACTCCGTACAGTGTTCAGCTGTGTGACCTTGATTCTCAGGTCTCCTTGGTGAGAAATAACACCAATTTTCAATTTCGACATTCTGCAACCAATGTAACTCCTTTCCTCCATGCCTAACTCCTAAAACAAAAGACGTTAGTTCTAACTAACACAGGCAGCTTCTTCCACCTGCAACTGAAGCATAAGAACAGAACAACAGATAGGGACTAACATCGCATGGAGAAAGCACATCATTTCAGCGCCAGGACACCTGCCCGGTAACAGTGCGCTTAATAAATGGTAAAAAAAAAAAAAAAAAAAAAAAAACCTTGCATGCACATGAAATTCTCTGACTACCTCCAAATGCGAGAGCTTACCAGGGAAATTACATTTTCAGGCCTACATAGTTTGGCCAACATAAGAATAAACTAATAGTTAGAAAAGAGTGGAGCAGTGCACTACCCGGCTAGTCTGTTTCAGTAATGACGATTGGTCAATTTCTTTTTTTTAAAAGGATTCTGTATTTAATAGTCCAACAAATTGTGCTACAAGCCTTAGCCAATGCGTTTCGTTCAAGAGATTGAAGTTCGTCAGGGCATTTGTGAAGTTGGACAAATTAGATACTGGTACCAAAGTACCAAGTCGCCTCGTAGGACTCAAGCATGTGAATGGATGGAGAGGTCACGTCTAAGTCAGTGACTCCATGGACAGCATAGGCCACCTTGATAATAGCCCGAATGGTGTATCTGGAGCGGAGGTAGACCTGCGCTCCTTCCTCGTATCACCTCTGGATGATGAACAATAAATGAATAGGACTTTCATACACACAACGGAACATAGCATTTAGGCCTTTACACATCAACTTCTGCATTTGCAAGCATCTACAATTATTACTTATTAAGCGCAGTTAGTTATTCCTTGTGCAGACCTTAACACAGTGCACGTTTAAATCAAAATGCATTACATTACACATAGACTTTTCAATAGGCAGTTACATTATACCTAAGGTTACTCTTTCCAAACATAGATGTTATTTCATTTTGTTTGCATAGCACAAAATAGGTTTCTATTGATTTAACCATCACATCATTATTACAACACATTTTCTAATTACCACATGTTAATACAACACAGAAATATATGCGGTGCAGACTATCCATGATTATGATGCACTCCTACAATCTTTAAAGCACCATCGCGCTCCATCGTAACTCTTAGTGAAGTCAGCTAGTGGCTGCAGTGGGCTAACACATTTCCCCATGACAAATGTGAATGAGATAGCAATGGATGACGTCTGGGTTAAAACCCCAATAAGCTACTATGTTATATATACATTTTAATTATAACCAAAGGTCTTGGCTAACAGAGACCTAAAAAGCCAATCAATTTGGCATTGGCTGCTAAGCTTTTGCCTTTGAGAAAGAAGGCAAGTAGGGAAGAAAGAAAGAAAGAAAGAAAGAAAGAAAGAAAGAAAGAAAGAAAGAAAGAAAGAAAGAAAGAAAGAAAGAAAGAAAGAAAGACATTAGACAAAAAGCAATAAAGAAGGAAAAAAGTAGGCAAAATAAAAGGAAAGAAAGAAAAAAGGAAAGAAAGAAAAGTCAGAGAAAAGGAAAAAAGAAGGAAAGAAGGGAGGTAGAAGAATACAGAATAGTTTAAAATGGACACAATCCATTATAATGTGAAATAGAAAAATGTAGATAAACAAAAGGCACTCCAAAAGCATTTTACAACCCCACTGGCGGGAGACAGGTACTGATAAACCTGGAATGTGCCCTGGTTAAACCAAAAGTGCCCTGCTATCACATCAGACTTCAAACACAAAGGCAACACTAAAGTAATTATAAAGTAAAAACAAAAACACTGGCACTGGCACTGAAGGGAAATATCATGTGTGCAGATATGCTCCTAGTGAGAGAGCAAAATGCAGTTACTCAAAGTGAATTTAACAATTGGCTTAAGTAGGCTGGCCCATTGTACCCTGCTGTATGGTGTAGTGGGTGAGGTGTGAGAGATGAGAGAGAGACACAGTGGAGCATGTGAGGATGCAAGGGGAGGAACTGTGCGGAGCCGGAACAGGCAGAATGTGGAGAGCGGTGTGGTGTGTAACGGGCCAGCTATGACTGTCTTCGGACCGTAGCACTGGAACACCGTAGCTACACCAGCCTTCTCCACAGTACCCCACAGCACCCATGCCAACCCATGGCCTCCTCCTGTCATGGCCGCCATTGCCGCCATTGCCGCCATTGCCACCACTTCCAAAACAATCACATTGGGATACTGAGTGCTCGTTGGTGCTGCAGCTGCTGCAGCTGCTGTTAAAGCCCGCACCCTTATTCCTTTACTCATTTATTTATAGTACACATCGCGGGTGGCTGCGGTACCATTTTTGTCACTCCGCTGCTGTTCGGTCATCTCGTCTAGCATGTCCAGCTTGTCAAACACAATACAGACATTGAGTCAGGTGCAATTAGGTGTGCAGTTGGGGAGTTTCCTGGCCCCAGTCCCCAGTTCCCAGTTAGATTTGACTTGACATAGAGCCCAGGAGCCTTTTTTTTTTGTTCAAGCATCTCGTAGCGCATTAAGTAAGGTGGTGGCCGGGGACCCACGCACCCTCCAAGCCTCCTGTTCAAGGAAATCAAGCCTGTAAAACACACCCACGGACCATTCGCCTGCCACTCCTGCAAGTTCGCCTGCATCAGGACCCATGCCAAATCCTCCCCCTGTAAACACAACTCCAACTCTAACCACCTGAAGTGTATCCTGCTGAACACCCGATCGATCCACAAACATGCCACTGAACTCTGGGACCTTCTCGACACTACATCACCGGACGTCGCCTTCCTTACAGAAACCTGGATGAACGCCTCATCAGCACCCGACATCGTCATAGCCATCCCGGACACCTACAAGATCATCCGAAAGGACCGCACCAACCAAACAGGAGGAGGCATCGCCATCGCCCATAAGAACACCATCCGAATCACGACCAGCTCCGACGACAACCTCGCGACCGCCGAACACCTTCACTTCCAAATCCACACCGACCCCAGGACCACACTTAGAGACACCCTCATCTACAGACCACCAGGAACCCGCACAAAATTCAATGAAGACATTACTGACTTCATCAGCCCACATGACACCCCCACCCACTTAGCCGGACACACGCTCGACCCTATCTTCACCTCCAGCAAACACATCTCCTTCGATCACACCACAGCTCTCCATTGGACGGACCACAGCTGCGTTCACTTCAGATACAAAAACACCACGACCCACATCCCACCACAACCTATTCCTCGAAGAAACTGGAACAAAATCACCACCGACTAACTCTTCACATCGCTTAACCAAAACCCCCCGCCATATCATCGGACCCAAACCAAGCTGCCACCAAACTCACGCAATGGATCACCCACAGCGCTGACGAATTAGCACCCCTGAAAAACCACCAGATCAAACAAGGTAGCAAAAAGGCCCCCTGGTTCAATGATGAACTTAAGAAATCCAAGAAGTTATGTCGTACCCTCGAGAAAACCTGGAGAAAAAACCCAACAACTAACAACCTGACCACCTTCAAGGACGCCACCACAAACACCACCAATTGATCCGATCCACCAAGAAATCAGCATTCAAGGATCGACTCGACAACAACGCCCATAACAGCAAGGAACTATTCAACATCGTCAAAGAATTTACCAACCCCACCGCAGCCTCAAACGACATTACTCCCTCCCAAGACCTCTGCGATTCGTTATCCTCTTTTTTCTACAACAAAATCGCCGACATACATAACAGCTTTGAGAACATTTCCAAAGAACAGTCCACTCCACCCACCTCCAAACCTAAACCGCCCTCTAACAACCTTAGCGCCTGGAACCCAATCACCACTGAAGACACCATCCGCCTAATGAACTCCATCCATTCAGGTTCGCCAACGGACCCATGCCCCCACCACATCTTCAACAAAGCAGACTCCATCATCGCACCCCATCTCCGCGATGCCATCAACTGCTAACTCAACTCCGCTACCTTCCCAGAAAGCTGGAAACATGCCGAACTCAGCGCCCTTCTGAAGAAACCCACAGCGGACCCCTCTGAACTTAAGAACTACCGCCCCATCTCATTCCTCCCCTTCCCGGCCAAAGTCATCGAGAAAGCCGTCAATAGCAAGCTTGCTGCCTTCCTTGAATCCAACAATTCACTCGACCCCTCACAGTCCGGCTTTCGAGCCAAACACAGCACCGAAACCGCCCTCATCACTGCTACGGATGACATCCGAACGCTACTGGACAACGGAGAATCAGTTGCCCTCATCCTACTTGACCTCTCCGTCGCCTTCGACACAGTCTGTCATAACTCCCTCATACAACGCCTCAGCAACGTCGGAATACAAGGAAAAGCGTTGGACTGGATCTTCTCGTTCCTCGCCGGAAGAACACAGAGAGTCCTCCTCCCCCCATTCAAATCAGAGGCCACCGAAGTCATCTGTGGCGTACCACAAGGATCATCACTCAGTCCCACCCTCTTCAACGTGTACATGAGTCCCCTCGCAACCATCGCGCGACAGCACGACCTCAACATCATCCCCTACGCTGATAACACCCAGCTAATCCTCTCCCTCACCAAAGACCCCAACACCGCCAAAACCCATCTACACGAAGGAATGAAAGAAGTAGCCGAATGGATGAAGAACAGTCGTTTAAAACTAAACTCGGACAAAACGGAAGTCCTCATCTTAGGATCGTCCCCCTCTGCATGGGACGACTCATGGTGGCCACCGGCTCTGGGCACAGCACCCATACCCACAGATCACGCATGGAACCTGGGCCTCATCCTAGACTCCTCCCTCTCCATGAGCAGACAAGTCAACGCCGTTTCATCATCATGCTTCAACATACTACGCCTGCTCAAAAAAATCTTCCGCTGGATCCCCACCGAAACAAGAAAAACACTATTCACTAGCCGACTAGATTATGGAAACACCCTTTACGCCGGAACGACAGCCAAACTACGGAAAAAACTCCAACGCATCCAAAACGCCTCAGCCAGACTCATACTGGACATCCCCCGTCAAGCCCACATTTCCGGTCACCTGAAAGATCTCCACTGGCTTCCCGTCAACAAGAGAGTAACGTTCTGTCTCCTCAAACACGCACACAAGGCCCTCTACGACCTAGGACCTGAATGCCTCAACAAACAACTGTCCTTCTACACACCCACCCGCCAACTTCGTTCATCCAATCAAGCCCTCGCCGCAATTCCGCACATCAATCGATCCACCATGGGAGGAAGATCTTTCTCCTACTTAGCGGCCAAAACCTGGAATTCTCTCCCCACTCACCTCCGCCTTACACAGAACCACCTCTCCTTTAGAAAGCAGCTAAAAACCTGGCTATTCGATAAGTAATGCACCCACCCTCCCCCAAGCGCCTTGAGACCCTCTGGGTGAGTAGTGCGCTATACAAAATTACTGAACTTGAACTTGAACTTAACTGTTTACATATTTTTTACTAATCAGCCTCCTTTTTCCAATCTCTCGTATTTCGCATCCGCCTGAAGGACTTATTGGACTGTAAGCGAGATGCAAAATGGTGGTCCCACATTATTTCTCATTTTAATGTGCCATCTTATGTGCTACTAGTGACCCCCAGCAATCTCTGGTGTTCACTAGTGACCCCAGTGTCCTGACATTTTTTTCGCTTTTCTGGGGGCTTTCCTTTTCCTTTTCGGAAGCCACTGGCCGGATGTTCAGCGTCATTGTCGAGACTCAAACCCAGTTCCCCAGATTTGAGGTCAACCACCCTAGCCGATAGGCTAACTCCTCTCCTCTGATGAGTGTACTGTACTGTTGATGGCTGTGGTAACGGAGATGGAAATGGACATGCTTGTAGAAGATGTCGAGGTTCACTTGTTAAATAGACCATGGATAATTTAGATGCTGTTCCCACTGGGGAGGGTGCCCCTCTCAAAGAAAGTAATGGAGGTCTGAGGTCAGAGGGAGAAGAACAGGATTTGGCGTATTTCAAGGCGTATGCCTATAAAATTGGGTACTGCTAAGTTGTCTGAGGAGCCAGACACTTCGAACTCACTGCAAAGTAGGAATGATTCTAAGCCTACAGTCTCTGACTAGGCCAGAATTTGGGGCATTCAGAGATAATTCGCACACCTCCCACTACTATGGTAGTTGACCCTTTATTGGAGGGATTTGGGAAGTTAGAAGGGCAGGAAGATATAGGGCTATCCAAACTAAATGAGGTGATGTGGGATATATAGGAGAACTTTAAAGTAAATATCGACCCAGCTGTAGTGCCCCGAGGAATCAGGAAAGACCATGATTCAGTGAGCTTAACAGTACAAACTCATTTTGCTGTGTCAGATTTTGGGCTGGCCTTGGATAAAGTCACCCCCATCCTTCCAGGCCGAGGTTTCTCCCAGGACGGATTGATCACAGCCAAGGGAGGTTCCCAGAAGTGGGTCCTGACCTGCACAGGCCAGATGTCAGTGTTGGGGTTTGATCTAAGGTTAAGTGATAATATATGTGTAGGACATAGATCAGGGCAAGCATCCAACATTCTGATCTTTGCTTCTCTGTTTGATACAGAATCAGCTTTACTCAACAGAATTTCCCTGCTGCAGTTACTATCAGAAATGGAGTACTTGAGATTAGTAATAAGTAAAGATATTGAGCAGGTTAACCTAGATTTTAGTAGACTAGAGTCACATTTAATTCAAGGATAATCACAATGCTAGTGCTGGCTAACCCTGATCATTTTACGAAAAAAGGGATCAATGTGTTTCCATATGAGGAGTCCTTTGTGGCCCACTAGAATCCCATAGAAAAGACCGCCAGGAGCTAGGTAATACCTTATCTAACCTAAGGGGTGACATAAATCAATCTGAAAGATATTAACATTTTGGTGTTTTGGTATCAAAGACTGGATCCCGTTGGCCCTACAAATCAATGCCCTATGCTTTAATTTCTCACTGCGGGCTTGTAACGGTAATCCTGCTAATTATACATTCAATAGATCTGGATGTACTTCTATCATTGACTATATTTTAGTCGATATTAACAGCTGGGGAAGAGTGTCTGAATTTAAAATCTGCTCCCGCAGTGACAGTGATCATAACGCCTTAAATATAGATTTTTTAGTAACACAGGGCAAAAAGCAAATAGAAAAGACGAGGCACTCAGATACTGGTTTAGTCCAGGCAAATAGAGGGAGGAGGGTCCGCTGGGGTGACTTTATTACATCTCAAGTCAAACTAGCTAGTCTCTATCAGTCAATTATCCCCTACCTTGTCACCTCTGAGCAAATTGCCACTGAATCCAGTGTCATTGATTCCATCCAAGCTATTGGTGTAAATCATAAAAAATTATTTGATAATATGGCTCCTTTTTTTTACAATAGTTCCAAAGGAAGGAAGTGTGTTAAGCCTAAGCACCCATGGTTCAATAAAAATTGCCGCGCTACTAGACTGAAACTAGTCCAAGCCATCAAGGATAATTTAAGGTCAGATATAGTAGACGCAAGGGCAACCAAAAAAGGGAAGAGATTGAAACCGCCCTTTCAGCTCGTGATCTAAGATCCTTTTGGAACTTGGTAAACCAAGGTTCCAGTCAACACAAAACAGTAATAGAGCCTAATATCAGTGAGGAGGCTTGGATAGCCCATTTTAAACCCTTGTATTCCATAGCTGGAACATGCCCTTATGCCACTGGTGGGAGATGCCAATTGGAACCAATGGGGATATCAGGATCCCAAATAGAGCCTGGCGAAGTAATTCTTGCTTTGGGGAGAATAGCTCCCCATAAAGCACCAGGGCTAGATAGAATCCCGGGAAATCTTTTCCATAATGAAGTAACCATCTGGACGCCTTACTTGACCCAGCTCGTCAATGATATATTGGAGGGCATGCCCACGCCATCCCCTTGGGCTAGCGCCGAAATTATACCCATTTTCAAAAAGGGATCCCCTCTCCTTCCATCGAACTATCGTCCGATTACCCTCCTGGAAGTGACCCAAAAAATCTTTGCCCATATTTTATTGGAGCGATTACACACCTGGATGGAGGAATTTAACATATTAACACCCTTCCAAGCAGGCTTTAGATCAAGGGTGTCGACAGTCAATTAGATATTCAGACTTCAAATGATCCACTGGAAGATCGTGAGTATAGAGGGTGGCACTCTATACCTGATCTTTCTAGATCTGAAATCTGCATTTGACTTGGTTCCCAGGGACAAGTTGTGGTTGATCATTTTGGAGATGGGGGTACCGGAGTATCTTTGCCATGTGATCGCACGTCTGCATGAGGGTAATTATGCACCAATCAGATATGGTAAGCATTGCAATCTAACCTCCCCCATTCCAGTAGAATGTGGGGTTCGACAGAGTGGCGTCCTTGCCCCAACCCTTTTTTCCCTATTTGTGAACGGGTTAATTGATGTCCTCAACAAAGGATTAAACATTGACGCCCCCATGTTGGCAGGGCGTAGAGTACCGTCCCTGATGTTTGTGGACGACACGCAATTGCTCGCGAAGTCCCCTATGGGAATTCAGAGGACACTCGAGAATTTCAGTGCCTTCTGCAAGCATAGGGTCCTGAAGATTAATCTCCAAAAGACTAAATATATGGTATTCAATGGAGGTAAAAGCTCACGTCAAAACCCTATTCTGAGGGGCGAACCATTGGAAAGAGTTGTCGTTTTCTATTATCTTGGTATTACCTTGACTGAGAAAATGAACTGGGGAGCCCAGACTAATAAGGCTAACTTGAACCTAGCCCAGATTTCGGGATGCATACAAAAATGTTTTAGTATTGCTACACGAAAATAGGCTCTGCGCCCATGGAAGTATACAGGGCTCAGGCAAGAAGCGCTGCACTTTACGGTGCTGACATTTGGGGCCACTACGCACCATTAACCCTGAAACACACAGAGAGCAAGTTCATTAGACAGCTCTTTAGCATGCCAATAAGCACACCTCTAATCCCATTGAGATTGGACTTGGGTGTCAGGTTCATCTGTGAGGAAGCAGCATTAAGACCCCTAACTTTCTGACGACGCCTATGGAGTACCCCCGAGCTAGCCCCGTATAGAGAGGAACTCACTGAGATACTGGGGCTGAATGGGGTGGGTAAGATACCTTGGCTGAGGCATTTGAAGAACCTATATGTGAAATTGGGACGGGAGAACCTCTGGAGGGAACCCTTAATTGCATTACAACGTATTTCTAGGAAAGTATTGGTTGAGTCTTGTAGGGAACATAGGCTGTCCACTTTATTGAGTAATGGCTCGTTGGGTCGTTGGACCAGCGACTTTTTAATATTTAAATGTTTTTACCAGACCGAGACTATTCTGGATAGTATTCAACCAGTGTTAGCCAAAAAATAGTTCTTACAATTTAGATATGGGGTTCTTCCCCTGCGTTCCTTTGTTAAAAAATGGGGGGGCTGTGACATGATATAATGTCCCGGCTGCGGCGAGGTGGAGGAAACCGAGGTGCACATTCTTTTCCATTGCCACTCCTAAAGGACACCCAGGCGACGCTGGTTAGTCCAAGTATGCAAGAATATGGGCACTAGACATTTTAGTGAGGCATTTAGGATACTCAAAATGGAGTTGCATCTCCCAATTGTTTATTCAGTCTCAAGCTTTTTATTTTCTATGTGGTGTATAGGTAGGAAGTTCTTAGAGCCTGATCCTCCTTAGATTGGACCTAGTAATATCCCATTTGCCTATCTTTAGAATCAAAAGGAGTTTCCCTTATAATTAAATGGTCCATGACTGTACACACACAATTGTAGGGCTAGCAAAAATGCTGTTTTTTTTTAGCGGTGTTTTAATAATTTGTTTCAATTATATGTGCCTTGGGTTTTTGATATGGTGGTCAAAACTATACAAACTTATTTGCATTGGCACTTTATGATCGTTGCTTATGCGGTAGGGCGATCTAATGTCTGAAATTTGTATCAATATTTTTTATCAAATTTTTAATGAGGGTTTTAACCCCTTCCATGTTGATGACGGCCCCCAGCAATCATGCACTATGGTGCTCGTGTGCTGATGACGGCTGGGGGCCGTCATGAACCCGCCCACTCACGATTCTGCCGCACAGGCGCAGAATCGCGGCCGCATGGAAGGGGTTAAAGTATTGTAATTTTATTTGTGCTTTTATGGTCCATGTACCGAAATAAAGCTTTTGAATGGAATGGAGTGGGAATAGTAAATGTTACTCCTTTAGTGTCCAACACCTTCCCCAACTTAGTTTAAATTGGAGAGGGAAGAGTAAATGCCCCCTCTTTAGTGTTCAACACTTTCTTCAAAATGAATTACTTTGGAGTGGGACTATTTCATTCAACCATTTTAGTGTTAAATTACTTTGTTAAAATGAATTTCTATGTAGTAGGAGTAGTCTGTCATTTAATCAATATTGTTCAGAAAGATAATTCACATAGTATTTGGTTGTATATTTGTAACAAATAACATTCATATTTACATATTTTCATAAAATAAAGATGCATACTACTTTTTTCCATTTTTATTTTTAATTAACAATGTAAAATTGCATTTCAATAGTATTGAATGTTGTACAATCTTCAATTCTTTTTTCTAACATTTAACATTTTCTTTAACATTAATTAAGTTGTTTCATTTACTGATTCCTAATACAATTTTACATAGGTTTTAAAAGAATATTTGAAATGATTGTAGCTTTTCTGTATTATTATTTAATGTATAATTTCTAATTTATATTTAATTTGTAACATATTTTACATGTTTAATAATTTTTTACAATTTTGAAAACTTTTTTTAACATTTCTAACTTATTTTCCCATGTATTTCTATCAGGAAATAGACCTCTTTTTTTACTTTTATTAAGCTGTCATTTTTGTTACTGCTCCCTTCTATTGTGTAGTTGATTTGTGTAATTTGTAGTTTTTTTTCCTGTATCCAGTTTGTGGGAAGGTGCTGCTATTCATCAGGACAGAAAAGTCCTTTTAAAAGGTTTTGTTTTTGCTTTGAGGGTGGGAGAGATTAAGTGGGAGTTCTAGAGGTTAGTTATAGTGTTGATTGTGGGTTTTTAGTACATTTAGGGGCTGATTACGATGCATTAGGAAATGGCTCCGACCATCGGTCAGAGCAGTTTCCTAACAGATCATAATCAGTCGGTCGGATTCTTTCCGACCGACCCATTTCAATGGTGTCAGTCGGAAAGGAATCTGACCGGTCATTCCGACTGGCCTCCAACGCTAGTCGGAATTCTATGTGTGCTGCATTCCCCAGCACACATGCGTTCTGATATTCACTACATATGGTGTATATATGAAAGAAAATTTTGGTGCCCAATTTGAAGGTCCCATCCATCATTCAGGTTTAACAATAGCTTAGTTTTAGTAAGTTATCTGCTTTTGAAAATATTAGGATACATATTTTATTTTATTGTTTAGGCTTTCATATATCAAGAAGGGTTCCTCATTATGTGTTATTTTTAAGTGTTCTAATTTCTATATCATGGTATCTTCTATTGGCAGGAGGGGGTATTGCTGGTGGCTTTTTTTAGTTCATGCAATTAAATGTTTTGAAGTGGGTATAGGTGGTAGTTGGCCTGTTATGTGTTTGGGTACTTTAGGGAGTATATATTTTACTATTTTTGTTGTGGGCTCCTGTGAACTAATTCTAGCCTCTCTTATGCCCTGCAATACTTCCCTTACTTCTGTTTTGGTTACATTTGAATGGTGGTTGTGTTCCCTTACATCATCTTTTGTAGTAGCCTTCCCATAGCATGCATTAGAATAATATTTGGGACATTTCCAATTCACAATTTTCATTAAAGTACTTCCTTGGTTGTAGGTGTGGCCCATGTGACTAAGGCCTGTCAGGGGGGGGCTCAACGCCATCTTAAGCATTTTTTCCACCAGCCACATTAGGATGGCTGGATGAGGGGTGGCGGCGGGCAGACAGACTGACCACCACGGATCCCACGGGCTCCTTGAGCCCACCGGATCATCGGAAGGCAATTCCAGCCCTACAATGGTGGCGGTGCCTACCAGGCACAACCTTAGGGATTATAATGTCCCTCCCCACCAGCTGTTTTATAACGGGTTATCAGCCCTGAAAAGGCTTGTGGAAAGGGACCCTCTTTTCCCCCAGCCCTCAGTGTTGGGTTTTTGGGGGCAAGGTGCACAATGTGTGTTTACAGGACCGCGGCGGGTGCTGCAACTAGCAGCACACTCCATAGCACATAAAAAACTTTATGACCGCCTTGAAGGTGATTGCATTGTAATTTGGGGTGTAGGATTGCTGACAGCTTGTCGGGCGGTCCCATCCTGACCGATTGCCAATGCAATCAGCCCCTAAATATTTGCTTTCCTTTTACGTGTGGGTGCAAAATCCATTCCACTCGCGGATTTTGCGGATTTTTGGCAATTTCGCAATCCGCGAATATCGCAAAATTGCCGAAAAATCAGCCCGCAGTGGCATCTTCGGGGATAAATATGCAGGCAGGATTCATTCTGGCACGATGCTCCTGTCACAACATTTAAACCTCAACAGGAAGCACTTCCAGATATAAATAAAGCTGGTGCCCGAGTTGAAGATGAAGCTCAAATTCAGTCACGCATTATAATTAGCCCAAACAACTAGTGACGTAGTGAGCACAGTCGAGGCTATGCAGGTGTGCTTCCTCCCAATATCTAACGTCTACAATTAGATGTAATCCTTGATGGAGGTCTTTGCATCCACAAGTTTCTCGAGCGCAATCCCCGTGTTCTTCCTGTGACCAGGAGGCTGCTTCCTTCTCATCTGCTGCTCTGATCGGTCTCTGACCCTTTATAAACAAGAGGCATGTGAACTTGCATAGAAGCCCCTCCCGTTTGGCCCCGCCACACACACTCTAGGGTATTCAACGTCTTCCCGCCCTTTCCTCACTATCATGGACAGCTCATTCGAGGGACCTGGGCGCCTTCCGGCGCGGTGGCAAAGTTACAGACACACGTGGGCACATATTTTTTCAAATGGCAAAAAAATCTGCGAGTTCGCGGGAAAAACCGCAAACTAGCAGATTGTTTTGCTTTTTCGCACAAATTCCCGGACCGCGAATCAGCAAAATGCGCCCATACTTATTTCCTTTCAGTGATGTTATATATCATGCTCTTTCTATAAATATGTCTGAAAATAGTGTAATTTTACAAATAATTACAATTTTAAAGTGTTTATATGTTTGTTATTTACGTATATAATTAATCAAATACTTTTCTTATTTACACTTACTTGTATGTTATTTTTAGATTTTTGAAACTTTTTTGCAACTTTTCGGTTAGGGGTGTTGCAATGTAGAGCAGGGGTTTTCTTTTCTGTTGGTGAAATTTTAAATGTTCATTTGGTGGTTCTTTGTAGAGATTAAGTGCATTAGGTTTTATTTTTTTTCAGTTTTAGGATGACTTTCTGTTTTATAATTATTTACATGAGCGCACTTTATCATGTCTTTGTTCTGGTTTATGACAGGGTTTTTGTTGGGGTAGCTTAACAATTTCTCAAGGTTGCAGTACATGTAAAGACATTTAAGTTATAGAGTGGTTTGTTAATTATTTGTTATTTTACAATTTTAATTTGAATTAAAATTAAGTTTCTAGTTTAAATGTTAGTTTTACTTACTTTGCAAAATAGTTGTCTAGATAATATGTTTCCTCCTATTATAGCTTTTGCTGGTTTTGTAGTTTATAACATTTGTATGCCTTTTATATTGTTGTTTTAATCATTTGTGGGATTGTATTGTGCTATATCTCTGAATATATATATATATATTTTTCAAAATTATTATGCAGATTATTATATGTTTATAGCTTGTTTGAATATTTTTTATAAGAAAAAAACGATATTTTTAGCAGCAATATTTGAGTTTTTGTGTGGTTCTATTACTTAAGTATAGCAAGGCGATATTTTTGTTAATGATATTTAGTTTCAGATATTTTTAAATATCAATATTGTGTTAATCGATATTGTGTCATTGAATCTAAAGAAATAAGAAGAAATGTTCTAATGTTTTGAAAAAATGAAGAGTACAGCAAATGCTGTAAATCTATTGGTTTAATTGTATAATTAACAATATTAAGATAACTACTACTTATTTTAGATGCATGAGGCACTCAGGATTTGATGCTTAAACAAAATGCTTGTTTTCGTCATTTTACTGCTCAACCCTTATAAAAAGATCCAAGGCAGATTAAAGTTGACTTTCATGAAGGTTTTAATATAAGAGTAGGAGTTGAAGCACAGCACATCATAACAGGTTCAGGTACAGGTCTTGTGATACAGTTGGTCTGGAATCTGGAACCCAGGATGTAAGATGCAGGCACGCATCATACATTCCAGGCAGCAGATCCAGAGAGGGAAAACAAGGAGAAAGGGCAAGGGAGAATGAAATGTACAACAGAATGCAACACATCTTATCCCTTAAAAAAAACATTAATCTAGATACCTGCTGGGAACACTCTTATGCCTATTGGAAATTTTAACTCTAGAGGCAACCGAGGAATCTAGATGAACAGAACTGGGAGAAGGCAAAACGGGAAACACATCAGGTCTCCTCTGGTAACTACGCTGAGTAGAGGAAGAAGAGCAACGTACATTTTCAGGATTGCAATATTTAGCCACTCTGCGGACATTCCACACTCTACCATCCTGTGTGGCAACGCTGTTTTTAAAGACTTTAACAATTTTGATAGGAGGGTAAAATTTAGAAAGACCCTTGACCAAAAAACCAGGTTTTCTAATTCGTACCCAATCCCCCACCACAAAGTCATTATCTTTGGTTTTCATTTTGGAATCAAACATGGTTTTCATTTGTAGTTGTTTGTTTTCAACCCGTTTGGCCACAGCAGCAAGGTCACAACCAGAATTATTTACATCAAGTCTTACATCAAGTTTTTTAATCCACCAGGGACATATATCAGAAGGAGGCTCCCTACCCTTAAGGAGTCTGAAGGGACTAACACCTGTAACAGAGTGAGGAGTGATACGATATGTCCACAATCTTTTCCTCACAACATCCACCCAACTATCATCCGAAGTCTGCACAACATTCAAACAATCCTTGAGAACACGGTTAAAGCGTTCAACTTGGCCGTTTTCCCTAGGCTCATAGAGAGAGGTGGTGTAATGCTTGATTCCACATGCACTAAGGAATTTCTCAAAATCATCTGACACAAGTTGAACACCATTGTCTGTGACACAGGTTTCAGGAAATCCCTCCCTGGCAAAGACCTCCTTTAGGAAAAGAATGACTGATTGGGAAGAAACAGAGCTAACGAATTTTACTTCGGGCCACTTGGAGTGGTAGTCTACCAAAACTAAGGCATACCGAGCATTACAGGGCAACTGTTTAAATGGGCCAGATATATCAAAACCCACTTTCTGCCATGGAAAAGTGGGCCAAGACACAGGCTTGAGGGGAGCTGAGGTCACATGAAGCATTTTGTCACTGTTAACACAATGCGAACAATCTCTCACCAGCCTATCCACCATTTTGTCCACTCCCGGCCACCAAAAGCTCTCTCTAATTAGGCGTTTCATCGATGACATGCCAATGTGACTCTGGTGAGCAAGACGAAGAATCTTCTCTTGTAAGGATTGAGGTGGAATTAATTTACCAGCCTTGAACAGCAAACCAGAAAACACATCAATTTCCGATGAAACCTGGCAGAAAGGAGCTATATCCGGAGAAACACCCCTATGGGGTGGCCAACCATTCCTAACAAAATCAAACAGGTGTTGGCAGACAACATCCTTGCCAAGTTCAAGAAACCATTCATCCTCCGATAACGAGATGAATTCCTTGGAAACACAATCACCAATAGAAGCAACAACATCAATGTCATTATCCGTGTTTGGAGCATCTTCACAAGGAAACCTTGAAAGGAAATCAGCAGTCACGTTACTTTTACCAGGAACATACACAATATCGAAATCATACTCTTGAAGACGTGAGGACAAACGAGCTATGCGCGCAGTGGAGTTCCATCCACCTCCAGGAGATAAAATCCCAACCAACGGTTTGTGGTCCGTACGTAGTACAAAACGATTTCCCCAAACATAATTCCTGAAGTGCTCAACAGCCCAAATGCAGGCCAGAAGTTCCTTCTCAATTACTGAGTACCTTCTCTCCGTGGGAGATAAGGTCCTTGAGGAGAAAGCAACACACCATTCATCCTTACCAGATGACTGACTTAACACACTACCAATGCCATAAAGGCTGGCGTCAACAGTAATAATGCACTTTTTGTTGACACAAAAGGACTTCAAAGTAGGAGCATTAACGATTTCCTCTTTGATTTGTTTAAAAGCTTGTTCCTGCTTCTCCGACCAAATAAATTGGGCAGAACTCCTAGTAAGTTCTCTGAGAGGCTCCATTTTGTTTGCAAAGTTTTTGATAAATTTGCTATAATATTCGCAAAGCCCTGCAAAAGATAGCAACTTTTCCTTGTTGTCAGGGGAAGGGGCCTTAACAATAGCATCAACAAGGTTTCTTTTTGGTACAACTCCATCCCCTGAAAGTGAGTGGCCCAAATAGTCTACCGTCTTACAAAAAAACTTGCATTTACTAGCTTTAATGGTCAAGCCAAATTTCTCCAACCTGGAACAAACCTCTCTAAGGTGACTATCGTGCTCAGAGATATTTTTAGAAAAGACAAGAATGTCATCTTGAAAGCATTTGACATAGACATTCAGATCCCTGAATATGTGATACATTGCCCTCTGGAAAACAGAAGCGGCCGACGCTAGGCCGAAAGGCATTCTTTTAAATTGAAACAATCCATGGGGAGTGATGAAAGCGGTGAAGTGTTTTGAGTCTTCCGTGAGCTCAATCTGGTGGTATGCGGACCTTAGGTCTAATGTGGAGAACACACAGGCACCGTCAAGCATGCACAACATTTCATTTATGTTAGGTAACGGGTGACAGTCAGTAACCAAACATTTATTTAATGCTCTCAGGTCTACACACAACCTAATTGTTTTGTCAGGTTTAATCGCCAAAACAATAGGCGAAACCCATTCTGAGGATTCTACCTCTTCTATGACCCCATCTTTAACCATGTTGTCAAGCATGACTCTGAGCTCCTCTCTGACACTGATGGGAACACCTCTCAACTTCTGCTTTAGGGGTACAGTATTTGGTTTAACTTTGATTTTATGCGTAAAACCATTCAATCTTCCAAGCTTCTCAGAAAAAACATTGGGAAAAGAGATGGATATCTCTTTAGACATGGATGTCAAGTCATAGTCCCCATCTGTTATGGCAAGGACACACACAGGATCTTTCAACCTAGGATTTAACGAGATCCCCAACTTAGCTTGGTCCCGCCAACCTAGAACATTCACACCTTTAGATGCTATATACATCTTAATAATGGCTGAATTATTTTTTACAATAATAGGGACTTCTTTAAAACCTATAAAGCTAATTTTGGAAGTATCAAAATTATAGGCATCAATATCAGGTTCACACAAGGAATTAACATCAATTAGGTTACCAAATGACTCTACACAGTAATCATGAGTGATTATGGTCCACGGTGAACAGGAGTCCACCATGAGTTCCAGAGTTATGCCTAGTATATTCACTGAACTCTTTGGAGGAGGCAAAGTATCTGCTAACGTCATGTCGAATGAAGATTGTATAGAAATTACAATACCGGACTCTCTAACCAGCGGATTATTATCCTCTCTCTCCGCAACATAAGATACATTACTATTAGTACGTCTGGGAGTACTATAAGAAGACTTCTTGTAATCATTAACAGGTTTAGCAGAGGTTTTGCAATATTTAGAAAAATGACCAGTGCGATTACACTTGTTACATTGTCTATTTAGAGCAGGACACTGTGGAAAAGAGGCAATATGATCCGGACTTCCACATCTAAAACAATAAAATTGTTTACCTTTGCTCTCATATTTGTTGGAATTTTGAGTTTTGACATTTACAGTGCTAACCTCACCAGTGGAAATGGACGGAGTAGCTTGAGTAGAGGCTTTGTCTAAAGATTTGATCCATTTGTCGGACTGTTCCAATGCTTTAGCTGTACTAATGGCAGTCTCCAAACTAGGATCCCCTAAAATCCATAACTGCTCCTGTACTTTCTTGCTTTTGACATGCACAACAATTTGATCCCTAATCATTTCGTCGGTCATAAGACCAAAATTGCAATGAAGAGAAAGAGCACGTAAAGCAGTTAAAAAATCATCAAAGCACTCATTCTCATCTTGTACCCTGGTATAAAATTTAAACCTGTTTAAGGCAACACTAGTTACTGGTTTAAACCTTCCCTCTATTCTGTGTACAGCCTCATCATAAACATTTGAATCACCACCTGACCTCACAGGAGGTAAAGTTCTAAAGACAAGTTGTCCTTCTGAGCCAAGACAATGTAAGAAAATGTTTTTTTTTCTTTCTGCAGACATTCTTTCGCCATCCATGGCTTTAAGGTAGGTAAAGAATTCCTCTTTCCATCTGGTCCAAGGGATGGGTGGATCACCTTTGGTTTGCAAAAATTTTGAGGGTGGGTCAAACTGCATTGTAGCTTGCTCTTATTATTTTTTTTTTTTAATTAAAAAAAAAAATCACAAAATGATAATGTACATAAGAGTTAAAAGAGTTTTAAAGTATTCCTTTTAAATAGTAAAATAGCAGTCACAAGTTGTTAGATGCTGAATGTAAAAAAAAAAACGGTAAGAGTACTTGAATATGGAATAAAAGCGATAATAAAGTTACTTCAGTATTGTTTTGTCATCCGGCGTGTAAATGTAGTTTATTTTACCTTCCAGCGTGTGGAAACATTAAGGAGAACATCGACATCCGTTCCGGCGTATAAATGCAGTTTCTTTTTTTTCTTCCGGCGTGTGAAAACGCTAAGGAGACATCGCTTTTTCAGCGCAACGGAGAGTGTATACCCCGTTGCTATAGAAACAAAGATGGCGCTGAGGCGTGCAGCGTGATGATGACACAGCGCGTGAAGCGTTACACGTGATCACGCAGCGCGTGATGACGACACAGCGCGTGAAACAGAGGAAGTCTCGAGCTGGCAAAAGCCTCGCGCAAGAAGAAATGTGTAAAACGTTTCAAATTGAAGAAAAGTAGATTAATACTTCACCCATCCGCCGGAGTAGAAGCGGTGGAAACGCCAGGAAAAGCGCCGATTATGAAGGTAGAAGCGATGCTCTTTCGTTATGAAACTCGTGGTCTTTGTTTTTTTGCTGAAGACATGAAATGTTTAAAATAAGCAGGAAAACGCTGGTATGTCGTAATTTGTAGCAAAATCGACGTTTCAGTAATAATTGGTGTTGTCAAGGATGACAAATTGATGTATCCCAGGTTTCTTCTTTTGTAAATTGGTTCCAAAAATTAAAATTTTCTGCTCCTGTGCTCCAAGGATGGTGGCAGAAATGGTAGGGTTTACCTCGTCGCCAGTAAAAAGATCCAAGGCAGATTAAAGTTGACTTTCATGAAGGTTTTAATATAAGAGTAGGAGTTGAAGCACAGCACATCATAACAGGTTCAGGTACAGGTCTTGTGATACAGTTGGTCTGGAATCTGGAACCCAGGATGTAAGATGCAGGCACGCATCATACATTCCAGGCAGCAGATCCAGAGAGGGAAAACAAGGAGAAAGGGCAAGGG
This sequence comes from Lissotriton vulgaris, assembly GCF_964263255.1. NCBI lineage: Eukaryota > Metazoa > Chordata > Amphibia > Caudata > Salamandridae > Lissotriton > Lissotriton vulgaris. The sequence continues at coordinate 1,549,427,751 of NC_141685.1, forward strand.
AGAATGAAATGTACAACAGAATGCAACACCTTATTTTATAGTTTTAATCGAAACAAAGTTTACATTGAATTTGTGTTAAATTTCATCTGTAGGTGCTTGCCTGTACCAAATTAGAGGAGATTTGAATTGGAAGGTGGGAGGGTAGGAGACAAAGCCTGAAAGCAGCGTTACTGGAAGTTTTTGGAAGTTGAGCGGCAATCGAATGGAGGGTCAGCCTCCTAGATGTTGAGGACAGAGTGCTTCATAAATGGGACCGCAGTGTGGGAGCAGGAGATAGCTATGTGAAGCACTCAGTATTTGATGCTTAAACAAATTGTCTGTTTTCTTTGCTTTACTGCTGAGCCCTTCTATTATCATTTTAATCGAAACAAAGTTTACATTGAATTTGTGTTAAATTGAATTTGATCTGTAATTGCTTACCTGCACCCAATTGGAGGATACTTGAATTGGAAGGTGGGAGACGAAGACTGGAATGGGAGGGTCAGCCTGCTGTATGTTGAGGACAGAGGGCTTCATAAACGGGGCTGTGGTGTGACCAGGCCAAAGGCGCACCTAAGGCAAGTCCATCTGCACACTTCAGCACTCGAATGGGGGCCAGGTACCCTGCACCTTTGCTGCCAGATATTAGCAGTCACTCCCGATACACAAGGGAAGAGGTACTCAAGTTATGTAAGGCCATGAGATTTAATGAGGCACTCTGTGTTAGGGGTCCCCAGGCTATACCATGGGTCCTTTTTCATGCCTTAACTTCAAATGGTGGGACCAAAGAAGGTTTGGTTCTGTTTGCTACCTGGCCTAGACCACTCTAATTTATTAAACAACATAGATTCCCAGATAGATTAATACAATGTATTTCCACCACACCTAGCTAATAATCCTAAGCGGGCACACTTTTCAGTTAGTAATTTTTTACTTATTTCATAATTTTACAAAAACATTTCAATGTATCCAGAAATAAAGAACACTCTAATAGCAACATTCACATTTAACACCATAATACAAAAACATATTACAAACAATATAAATGAAAAACATTCATATAAACACCATATACAAACAGAGGGAAAGAAAAGATGCCTCTAATTATTGTATTCATGGGGCACCAGTCCTAATAACATATAAACAGACAAGCGACCGTTCACTCCTTTCTGCAGGCCTGCTTGTTTGACTATGCTGGAAACTCTTAATTTCAAGGGTCTAATAACAGGGGATTCTATCCTTAACTACAATCCTGTAGCACCCCTTATAAATCCTGTTCCAGCAAAGGGTCAACGCATTTCGAACCCGGACTGTGTATGGGGGTTCTCCTCAGGACATGGACTGGAAATGGCCACGTGATGCGCGCTGACGCTGGATGCGAATGCAGAGAGCTGGAAGGCGAAGAACGGATCGTTTATACACAAATAAAAAAATATCACGTGGTGAATGAAATGCCAAAAATCCTTATCGTATGGTAAAAACACTCGAGTGAACACGATCGGAATTGCTGCCACCAAGAAACTTAGAGGACTGTGTTGCCAACAAGCCACTACAGCGCTTCGCGCTACCAGACACGAGAATTACCGTGAGAGTGTCACTGCTTTCCCACGAATCCTATACAGCCGCTCTGGGAAGAATCAAAGAATTACAGGTTCTTTTCAGTCCATGTCTTCACAATATGGGTTAGCTATCTTAGCACCATGATATCCCTCAGGATGAATGCTACACTCTGTAAATAAATTAAATTAACAGTCTTAGTTAACCTGTTGTGAGGCTTACTATGTCCAGTAGGAAACACCTCCACAAAAGTTGAATTACCCACAGTAAATATTGAAGTGAAAAAGAACACATTGAAACATAGGAACAATGTTTTTCGATTTCAAGATAACATTTATACCAAAATGATAAATTTGTATTCAGATATTAAAATGGCTAAAATCAATTCATATGTACTTTCCTTCCATCTTCTGCATATGACAGTGTTATGTGTGCAGGTTAAGATTTCTTAGGGGTTGTCATGTACAGTGTTTGTTATTATAGGTGATAATAATGAATTTCTATCTCCTAACTTGTTGAATTTCAATGTATCAGTATAGAATGAAGAATCTAATAATGGTATCAAGTATGGTAACTTTTTTTAAAGAATTGCACAAATGAAGCATGGAACGCAAATTTTAAATGTGGTATGTGTGTGGTTTGAATAAAGTAGAGCATGAACTTATAGAGGAATTCAATGGAGGAGAGTACAAATTGGAGAGATGAAAAGATTGTAAGGGAACAAATTAAAGTAGAAGATGAATTTAGATTGTGATATCTACATTCTAGTCTTAAAATGGAACAAGAAAAAAGAGGTGAAATTTGTATGGTGCATTCTGCATGTTGGAGAGAACTCATGTGAACTGAGTTGTGTTGTAAGTGGTGGTTATTTGAGTGATGGAGAGACAACTCTAAGAGATTTTTTTTTTATGTGGGATAAGAATGGTTATTTTAATTTGCAGTGTAAGTGGGTTGAATCTTGTTATTTTACTTTGGTGTTTCCTTGATTTTATCATATGAGTGAAATGGATGATGCAGTTGGTTTGAAGAGAGTAAAAAGAGGCTTCGGACAGATATCTCTAGATATATTAGGTGATATTATTCCTTATATAGATGTGGCAATGAACTACATGAAAATTAGACATTAATCTACATTGATAGATAGACTTGCTTTACACAGGTGGAGCATTAGCTTACATAATTCAAAGCAAAAGTTGTATTGGAGCTATGGCAATGCAGAACCTCTTAGCATTAGATATCCTTCTTGCAAAGTAAGTTGGTAATTGCAACATATTATAGGTTAAGAGATGTTACTCTTTCATCCCTGATAACAGCCCTATTATTAACTTTCATATTGCAAACCAGGGGTGTAACATAGGCCCCCGCAGCCCCTGTGGTTAGGGGAAGGCAAGCTCCAGGGGCCCCCTCAGCACAGTACCCTCACCTGTGAGCTCCTGAATGACCTCCGGGGCGGCCCTCTATGCACTTTGCAGGTGTCCCCTCAAGTTTTATTACACCACTGTCGCAAACTTGACTAATATCTCTTCTGAACTTCAATCTCTTGAAGAGCATGGCTTAATCGAAATGAATTGATAGTTCTGATAAGGAGACCTTATGTATTATACTAACCCAAATAATAATTAAAATATTTTGTGTAATTATATTGTTAAAAAATTATGGTTGTCTAATTAGAAATTGTGGGTATAAAATTAGAAGATACTGACTATATTTTTTGCTCTCTCCACAATGAATTTGTAGTTATTCTAATTTACTGTACAAGAAACGTGTATACAAATCCACCTTGATTTGGGGGTGAGACAAAAGAAAACTTCCCTATCCTACTAGGGATGCTGTCCAATTTTCTCATGATTTTGCTGCCCATTGAGAGTTAGAATCATTTTGGATTTTTACATACTCTTTATAACCTTGAACACAAGAGTCTTCATGACATTACTTCTGCATTGATGATTTAGACGTTTTGTAATAAAACCCTTTAGCTTTTCATTAATCTAGAACTCAGTTATGAGTGGACCCCGTTACTTTGCTAATTGATATTTGATGAGATGCCTTAGTGCAAGGACACATTGCCTCATGAAATTGAGTTTAACAAAATTCTGCAATGCAAAAAATATGTGAGAACTGAATGAGATACATTTTTATTGTGTCCACATTTTGGGGTACAGTTCTTTTTCCTGCACCTCAAAGCACTTATCATCCATTAGGATATTCTAGAAAATGAGAAAATATATTAGTAATGAGGGGAGCAAGATGGAAATCATGGTGGTGGGGGAAGTGAATTGGGAATAAAAAAGAAAAAAGGGGTGAAAGCAAGGAAAGGGAAGAAAGCAGAACATTGAGATGGTTAACAAAGCCATCCAATCAGTAAGGGCTATGGGTCCGATCTAAAGCCCGCTCTACATAATGTTATTCATTGAAAACATCAGGTCTGGCTATATACAGCATTAACCAGACATAAAAAACATTTTCCTGTTTGGCCCAGATTTGTTTTCCTAAACAAATTGCCTTTTCTCAGACCACAAAAAAGGATTGCACATAAGCAGAAGCACGTAATCTGCCTTGGCTACTTTCTGGGAGGACCTCAAGACAAAAATGGATTTGCTGACTTCATCTGCACTACATTTTCCACACTTTAGACATGGTGTATCACCTCATCTAGAGCTTCAGCTATTGTGAAAAAGGTGGGGAGTCTTTAAAAGGGACATAGCTAAAGACTAGGCCTCTTTTCCAAAGACATGGCCCATGTCACTATGGGTGTGGCTTAAAACACGTAAACTAAATCCAGTGTTTCAATAACATGCCACCTGACCCGTATTTGGCATCTTTCTACGAGCTTTACTATTGCATCCAGACTTGCCATACATCAAAAACATACTTAAAACAATAAATGCCTTTTGGCTTTGCCAATGGTTGTTACCTTTATCAGGTCAATGAATAACAACAATGATTTTATTGTGAATAATCAGAATTTTTAAACTCTGAAAACATAAGACTGTGCATTAAATAGTGTTGTGGTTTGTGGAAGGGGTGGGGCCCTTAGGGGTGCCTTGACACTCACTATATGCCTTTTTCATCTGCAGTCTCTCACTATGTTAAATACTTAAGCACCTTTTCTCCCTGCATCATTCTGAAATCCACTATATATATATATATATATATATATATATACATATATATATATATATATATATATATATATATATATATATATATATATATATATATATATATATATATATATATATATATATATATTACCTACTGGCGGTCGCTAGTAGGTAGTTATAGTTAGGATTATTTTGTATAGGAAATTCGCAACATTCTGCTCCGCTCCTTCCTTAAAAGTTTGGGGGGGATTCGTCAAGCGGGGGCCGAGATAAAAGGGGGGTCCCAAAACGTGTTTTCCCCATGTTAATTTCCATAGGGCGGCCGAACTCACTTTTAGCCCGAACGGCTGAATGGATTTCCACCAAACTTGGCAAAATTGTAGGAACTGGTAGCCCGATGTGCCTTTGCTATGTCTCAAGATATGTGCTCCAGTGGATTTTGAGTAATTTAGGTTCAAAACACTATATATATCTATAAGCGCGCACCGGTACGCGCACCGGGGCGCGTACCAGCGCGCTACGCGAGTTCGCACGCGGAAAGCTGATGGACTCTCGGGTGTCTGTCAACATTTCAAACAGTCCGGAGCGGCCGCCATCTTGAGGATCGAGACACAAGAGGTGGCAAAAAGAAAGGGGGAAATGACCAAAAGGGGGCAGAGTAGACCCCCCTGACCCCCTAGGTTTGATGTGGGGGCCATAAAAGGGCCCCGCGGGGCAAAAACAATTTTAACTTTTTTGATTTGTGCGGGTTCAGTTCAGTGCCACAGATTAGGCAAGTAACCCTTGGCGCATTCACTTTTTTGAGGTCCTTCGGATGGAAAAAAACTCCCAGATAATGTGCTGCTTTGGCCTATATGGGGTATTATCTTCTGGCAGGAACGTCCTCCTCCCCTCCTCCTCCTCCTCCTCCTCCTCTTCTTCATCTCCACCACTGTGGTGTTGTGGTGGTCCTCTTGGTGGTGGTGGTGGTGGTGGTGGTGGCTGAGATGCTCCTGCTGCTGCTGCTAATGAAGCCATTTTTCAGTCCAAAAAGGTACAGAGAGATTTTTCAACAGGTCTTCTTCACTCAAAGTACAAAGTGAGAATGAGGAAAAAAGGTGGGGGCTTTCATCATTAGGAAAGAAAAACTGTCCTGAACCAATGAAAAGTGTTATTTTCAGGTCACATGACCAGGGCATTCATCATTTGGAAACCAAAATTGTCCTGAACCAATAAAAAGTGTTATTTTTAGGTCACATGACCCAACGAGCTTACTCTACGCGCCCCGGGGTGCGTTGCGTAAGCGCGTCGGATGCTTACGTTGCGCGATCGTATGCGCTCGAGTGATTCCAGGTGCGTTTACGCCGTGCGTATCACGCAGATGCGGCTATGCGATGCGTCACGATGATGTTTTCGTTTGCGGCAATGGCGCTAACGGGATGCTCACCGGTACGCGCCCTGGGGCGCGCCGCAAGACTGCGCTTACCGGTTCGCTCACCGGGACGCGCACTGGGAGCGCTCCAGGGCAAAAAAAAAAAAAAACTTGAACAATATACATAAAAAAATAGTATTACATAAATATACAATATAGGATTCATTTTAAAAAATATTACATTTCATAGCTATAGAAATTTGCAATTTGCTATTAAAAAACCTTTGAAATTCACTGAAAAAAACATAGGTTTCACACCAGTTATAGTTAGGAATTAGCATTTAAAAACCTATTAAATTCACTGAAAAAACATAGGTTTCACACCAGTTATAGTTAGCTGGAAATTTTACTGACATAAAACCATTGAAATTCCCACGTTATAGTTAGTTGGACTCACTATAACTTGCGCGCCTGCAATGCACTGCTGATGACGTCACATATTACATCACTCATGACATGGTCAGTGACATCACTCATGACATCACTGATGACACCATCCTTGTGACAGACTGACAGACCTCCTTTCAGTGTAATGTAACCCTTGAAACACATATTCAAAAATAAAAACTAACATTTTCAAAAAAATGGAGATATCCATACCAGTTACAACAACCAATTCAGTAATTCCACAATCTATATACACATCCTCTCATTCAGAAACAGTTCTATATAGTCACTCATACATATACTCACTCATCATATGTAGTGATACACATATACATCCTGTTACACACCGACTGTCATCCAAAAGTTACTCACACACATACTCACACATGCAAATACACCATTGAACATCCATGTATTTGCATATATAGCTATACACACAAAAGCACATTACTTCTAAAGGAAACTTACACATACTTAAATAATCACTTATAGAAACACATACTTATCTAAACAGGAACTCTTTCAATCTCTCACTCTCACATATACTCACTTATATACATCAATACTCACATATACTAGATTAAAACATATGTAGTTACTCATAAAGACACTAGTGAGGCAGGCATTCACTCATTAACACACACATATACAAACTCATCCACCCATACAGTCCTGCACATATGCTGTCTTCAAAACACATACAAACAGTGAGTCAGTCACCAACCCATGCAACCACTTATACACAAAGTGAAACACTGATACATATATTTAAATATTTAAAAATTACTCGCTAATATATGTATTCAATGAAATACACTTAATAAGGCAGTTAACCAATCATTTTTTTGAAGGGAAGGACCGGAGCGCCGCGAGGCAAATTTGAGGAAATTTTCAGGCAGATTCCTCAACCGCCGCCAAAGTTATTCACAATAGAATGTTGCGATTTTCCCTATTAAAAATAATCCTAACTATAACTACCTACTGGAGACCGCCAGTAGGTAATATATATATATATATATATATATATATATATATATATATATATATATATATATTCACAGAAAAAACCATAGGTTATAGTCCATATATAGTTAGGAATTTGCATTTACAAAACCTTGAAAATTCAATGAAAAAACCATTGGTTATAGAACATATATAGTTAGGAATTTGCATTTACAAAACCTTATTTTACTCGCATAAAACCATTGAAATTCCATATATAGTTAGATGCGCTAACTATATATCGCGCACCCGCAATCCACTGCTGATGATGTCACATATTACATCATTCATGACATGGTCATTCATGCATTGCGGGCGTTTTTTATCGCGTTTGCGATAAACCTTGCTAATAGCAAGGTTTATCTGCGATAAAATTCGCCGATGTGCGGCGATAATTTTTGTCTCTAAACAAGTTAGAGACAAAAATTATCGCTAGTTGTTGGTAATATGCCCCCGGATTTTTCCTTGCAGGAATCGGGAGGCGGAAGACTAGCACTGAAATCAGTAGTCTCACGCCTGAATCGGGAGGGTTAGCATGTCTGGATTCTCTACAGCTGGGGCCATAAACTACATCCGCAGGGCTAGGTGATAGCCTGAATAGGGTGAAAGGGAGGTGTCGGGCGGGCACAGAGTGTGATTCTCAGGGAAGAGCAGCGCAGATGGGGGAAGTATATGGCCGATGCATGAGAGAGAGAGCGGGGGTGACCAGTGCGTGGGGGAGATGCTTGCGAGGGTGGGGAGCCGTGCTGAGAATCTACGGCGTGCAGAGAGTGGGTCTGGTCAAGGCATCTAAAATGGCTGCCGTACACGACAAAATTGTGGCATTGGACAAAAAGGCAAGATGGCGCAGACAATGTTTATCAATAAGGATTCATTTATATTTTATCGCAGTGACAAAATGGTGGTCAACACTTCCTGATTTCCATCGAATCGAACGTTAACAGACGTCACGCAGCAAAAAAAAAAAAAAAGCTCACGCACAGCCGCTGGAAGACATGTATCAACATATATGAGCCTCCTCAGCCACCCTCAGAAAACATAAGGGGTCAGGATACGTCTCCCGCACCCCCTTATACCAGTTTGCGGCCCGAGAAGCGCTTCTACCGTGAAAAATATATATTTTTTTATTTTCCCCACGAGACCCTTTAATAACCCCAACATCATTCCTAGGGGGTCAAGAGAGGTATACCTTGCCCCCTTTCATTAAATTCCCCCTTCGTTTTTCACCTCTTCTTCTCTCTCGATCCTACCGAGAGATAAGATGGCGGCCGCTCCGGACTGTTTAGAATGTTGACAGACACCGGAGAGCCAATCAGCTTTCTGCGCGCAAAGTTCCGTTTCGCGAAAAGTAAGCGAACCGGAGCGCAGCCCGGAGCGCTGTTACAGATATATATCTTGTTTTTAACGTTAATTTCTCAAAAACTACTGGAGCACATATATTGAGACCTAGCAAAGGCACATCGGGCTAACAGTCCCTACAATTTTGCCAAGTTTCGTGCAAATCCATTCAGCCGTTCGAGCTAAAAGTGAGTCCAACCGCCCTATGGAAATTAACATGGGAAAAACGCGTTTTGGGACCCCCCTTTTTCCTTGGCCCCCCCTCGACAAAACCCCCCCAAATTTTCAAGGGCTGCTCAGAAACAAAATGTGCCATTTTCCTGAAAATTTCAGCCGATTCCGTCCACAAACGCCAAAGTTATTAGACATAGAATTTTCAAAAGATCCATAGAGAATTAATCCTAACTATATATACCTACTGGCGATAGCCAGTAGGTAATATATATATATATATATATATATATATATATATATATATATATTCACTGAAAAAAACATAGGTTTCAGAGACGTTATAGGTAAAAATTTGCATTTAAAAAAGCTTTGAAATTCACAGAAAAAACATAAGTTTCAAGAGTGTTGAAGTTAGCTGGACATTTCACTCATACAAAACCATAGAAATTTCTCTGCTAACTATAACTCACGCACTGCTGATGATGTCACATATTACATCATTCATGACATGGTCAGTGACATCACTGATGACATCTCAAATGACATCACTGATGACATCACTGATGACATCATCCAGTGCATGTGGTTTAGTTTGAAATTTAAATATGTATTATATATATACCAATCTGTATTGAAGATTGAGTGGATATATAACTGTCTGGATGGAGGATTTAGTAGCTATCTCACTGTCTGTTTAAGTGAGTAATTAAAAGTGTCTCACTTAATACATAGATTAGTAACTAAACTATGTGAATGTCAAGTCAAGTCAAGTCAAAATTTATATAGCGCACTACATACCCAGAGGGTCTGTCACTAACTACATGAGTGTATATATTAGTTATTGATTAGTTGGGTGAGTATTTGTATGGGATACTGATTATGAGTGTGGTTTGATGGGGTGTGTGTAACTCTATGCATAGATGTGTGAATGGTTGATTGACTAGGTGAATAGGTATAAGAGTGCATGTGGAAACAGTTTTTGAGTGACTGAGTGTATTTATTTGTATGTTGGTGAGCAAATACATGTTTTAGTTGTACATCTACAACAAAGTAAAAAATAAAAGGCATTGTATGCGAGAGTTGGTGTACATAAATAAGTATATGTAAGAGTAAGTGATTGTGAGAGTAACTATGAATGAGTGTATGAATGTAATGGACATTTTTTAACATATTAACTATGAGTTACTATGTGCTTGAATAAATGAGGTGTTGTGTGTATAATTGTGTAAGTGAGTGAATGTAAGTGTGATTAATTTTTTTCATGAGTGATTAGGATGACTGCATAACCGACTAAGATGACTGCTGATGTGTCAATGTCTATATATGTGTATACGTGCATTTGATAGTGTTCTATTAATTAGTGACTGCATGTATAAGTGAGTCTGTTGTTGAATTGGTAGTTGTGTGCAAAGACTTAGGAATCAATGAGTGGGTATGTAGTAACTGGTATTGGTGTGTCAATGGTTTCAAATATGCTACTCTGTATTTTACAGTGAGTGATGAAAGGTTATAGTAGTGTATGATGAGGTGTATCAGATTGTCATGTGGATGATGTCATCAGTGATGTCATCCGTGATGTCATTTGAAATGTCATCAGTGATGTCACTGACCATGTCATGAATGATGTAATATGTGACATCATCAGCAGTGCGTTGCGGGAGCGCGAGTTATAGTTAGCAGAACTAACTATAACGGAGGAATTTCTATGGTTTTGTACGAGTGAAATGTCACTATAACACCCCTGAAACCTATGTTTTTTCTGTGAATTTCAAAGTTTTTTTAAATGCTAATTTCTAACTATAACGTCTCTGAAACCTATGTTTTTTTCTGTAAATTTCAAAGGTTTTTTAAATGCTATTTTTTAAGTGTAATAGTTGTTATACCTATTTTTCGGTACTGATTTTCTACAGTTTTTTACTGTTTATTTATAAATATTTTATTCATTAAATAACATCATATATTTTTGCTGAAAATTGCAAAAAAAAATTCAAACTGAAATATTGTTTAATTTTTATTTTATTTTAATATATTTATATTATTTTCTTTTTTTATCAACATTTTTTCGGATTTGCGCACCCAAAGCGTACACATCACGGTTGGTGCGCAGATTCTAGCTGCCATTTTAGAAAAGTTGTGAAGGATCCGCGTTCGGGGTAAGATGGCTGCGTGTTTTTCAGTTACATCATATACATTAATATTACGTGATGTGTGCGATTGGTATGTGGCCATTCTGTGACTCCTGCTCCTGCGCATTCGCAACACATGCGCATTAGGGTATGATGCTTGCACAGTGGCGGATCCCGCGTGATGTCATGTACGCGCTGGGGCGTGCGACTCCTGCTAAATATGTTATGTTCTAAAATGATATGTTTGTGTCTTTAATATACATATTAGGGCAAGAGATTATCTAAGATATTCATAAAAATAATATATTTGTACTTATAATAAACATATTATTTTTAAATATATTTTCGCGAAGTCACGCCGGGTGTGTGCTTCGTGAGCTCAGAGTGCGCGGATCCCATGTGACCTTAAAAAAAAAAAGAATTCTTGCAGGAGGCACCACATCCACAGAGGCCGGAATCTGTTGTGAGGAAATTCTTCACTTTTCCACCTGGAGAGAAGAAAGTAAATGCGAGAAAGGTGACGTGCAAAATTTGTGACCGAGTCCTGTCAAGAGGCAGTGAAAAAAATACTCTTGTGGCACTGCTTCCATGTACAAGCATCTCCGGTTAACACATCCTCTCAATCTTGCTCGGGAGGAAATGAGGCGAGCTGCTTTGAACCACTCACCTGCTGTGGCAAGTACGTCTGGAGCGTCCTCAGGAACACCTGCAATGGACATTAGCCCAGAATTCACCATTCTCGAGCAACACTGCATGAAGTGTAAGACACTTATATGCTTCGGTGAGCAGTCAGTGGATGCAGTTTGTGCTGCGCAACACAACCATCGTTGTTAAATTTTTTGTTTTTGTTTTTGGAATGATAAGTGATTCCAAAGGTTTCCTGTATTATTTGTTCTTTTTTGTTCATTTCTTTGAAAAAACACCCAAAAAATACAAAGTTTTTCAAAAAAAAAATACAAAAGAAAAAAGAAGAAGAAAAAAAGTTCTTAGCAGCACTACCTTATCTGGTTAAAGAAATAACTATAATTGCAAGGTAATGTGTGAAAGTTTGGTTGAATATATGTACACTGTATGATTGACTGAAAGAATGCATTAGTAGTGTATGGGTAATTTATAGTTGAAGATTTATGAGGAAGTACTGCAGCGTGACACTGCAAGCTCTTTAGCTGCGCTACACTGTGGCACTTCCGAAGCACAGGGATGTGCATATGTACATGAATATGTTGCAACTCTGTGCTTCCCTCTGCACTGCTTCACAAACTGCAGCCATGCGGTGACACAGGCACCCTTGCACCATGGTGCAAGGATGTCTGTGTTGTGCGGAGATTGTTTTTGTGCAGGAAGGGACGCCTTCCTGCACAAAAACAATCAGTAAAGGCATTTTCCACTTTCAATGTATGCTTTGGAATGCAGCATGCATTGAAAGAGAAAAAAGGAGGAGAATTGAAAACAATTCTCCTCGTTGCGCCTTGCTACACCAACTCTAGGACGGCGAAGCATTCACACACATCTCCAGATTTACAATTTCTCATAAATCTGGAGATGTGTCTTGTTCAATGAGTGTTGCGTGGGAACACCCACAGCAACACCTATGGAACACCCTTTCAACGCAAAGTTCTGTGTATGAAGGGGTCGTATTCACACAGAGAGGAAAAATCATGCAGGGTGACTTTTCCTCTCCTTGTAAATATGAAGGAGTGCCTGGCGCCATCACTACGTTACAAAAAGTGATGTACTGGTGGCGCAGGGTGCTTGTAAATCTGCCCCATAAGTGCTTAGGTATTGGCACACTGACACAATAGAACATAGTGCTGGATGGGTGATTGAAGAATTGCATGTGACCGATAGGAGGTATCCTACACTGCATGGGTACTACTTCAGTATCTGATGGATTGGACCAATAGTATGTATCTGCTTATAGATTTGTATGGATTATGCCCAGAATATTTTATGTGCACTTGTGTTGGTGCCTAGATCATTTTATAAGTATACTACTAGTAACTGGAATGATGACAGTGCTGAAAACAGAGTGAACACTTAATGTATAAGTGCTTACGTATTGGTGGAGTGATAGGATAAGTATATAGTGGTAGTTTAGTGACTAAAGAAGTGCATGGGACAGACTGGACGATTCCTACACTGCATGAGTACTAACTGTGTATTTAGATGAGTGTATCAATAGTATGTAGCTAGTTAGAGGTCTGTTTGGATAGTCCACAAAATATTATAGCTGTACTTGTGTTAGTAGCTAGGCCATTCCATAAGTTCATGACTAGTAACTAGAATAATTACAGTATTACAAACAGAGTGTATAGTGAATTTATAAGTGCTTAGGTGTTGGTGGAGTAATAGGATAAGTAGATAGTACTGGATAGGTGAATGGAGAAATGCATGGGACAGGCAGGAGGATTCCTACACTGCATAGGTACTAACTGGGTATTTAGAAGAGCGTATCAATAGTTTGTAGCTGGTTAGAGGTGTGCATGCATACTGTACAAAATATTGTACCTGCACTTGTGTTAGTGACTACGCCATTCCTTAAGTGTACGACTAATAACTGGAGTAATTTTAGTGTTGCAAAGAAAGTGCATGCTGAATCTATAAGTGCTTAGGTACTCGTGGAGGGATAGGATAAATCTATAAGTGCTTAGGTATTCGTGGAGGGATAGGATACATAGATAGTACTTGATGGGTGTATGGAGAAGGGCATTGGACAGACAGAAGAATTCCTAGACTGCTTAGGTACTAACTGGGTATTTGGAAGAGCGTATCAATGGTATGTAGCTCATTAGAGGTCTGCATGCATAGTGCACAGAATATTATAGCTGTACTAGTATTCGTGTGTCTATGGTTTCCAGAATGGTATTCTGAATTTTAGGGTGTGAGGAGGTTCATCAGATGATCATGTGGATGATGTCATCAGTGATGTCATTTGAGATGTCATCAGTGATGTCATCAGTGATGTCACTGACCATGTCATGAGTGATGTAATATGTGACGTCATCAGCAGTGCATTGCGGGGGCGCGAGTTATTGTTAGCACAACTAACTATAATAGCTGAAATTCTCTTGTTTCGTACGAGTGAAATGTCCAACTAACTATGACGTCCAGAAAACCTGTGGTTTTTTAAGTGAATTTCTGAGGTTTTTTAAATGCTAATTTCTAACTATAATGTCCCTGAAATTTCTGATTTTTTTCAATGAATTTTATATATATGTATTCAATCACCTCTCACTCTTACAAGGAAGGAATCAGCACCCAGGTTGTATTTTGGAAGTATTTAATCTGCAAAGGACGTGATCCACGCGTTTTGGCCCATCTGAACCTTGATAATGATACAAGACGTCATTGTAGCATCCTTATTTAAATGTCCACATGCCTAAAGTTGCCAACATTAACATAGAACTACTATTACTTTAATCCAAAAAGCTGGCGGCCATATTGGCCTGGTCACGATGTGAAAATTCAGGAATTGATACACTAAAGAAAAGAAAACAAGTGTTAATATGCACGCAATGTCATTTCAGCATATCTTGCCCCATGACTGCTATGTAAATGTAAATGTAGTGTATTTTGTAAAGCGCACGGCTGCCCCAACGGGGCGTCCCGGCGCCGTATAACGCTGTGGAACTCTTCCTGGCTCTCCCTGTGAGATGCCCCTCCTGGGCACCCCCAAGGTGAAGCCAGGCATCCCAGTGTTGTAGGGGCCGTTGTGGAGATTAAGCAAGCTATTGCCCAGAGTTGCAGCGTGGGACCCATGATTAGAGTAGGCGCCGAGGCAGGAATTATCGAGTCTGCAGACATTGAGCCCAAGACTCTACCTCGTCGGGACTTGAACCCTGGTCCGGGCCCGATTTCTGCTTCAGAGTCTGCCGCTCTAACCAGTGAGCCACACTTCCTGGCTCTCCCTGTGAGATGCCCCTCCTGGGCACCCCCAAGGTGAAGCCAGGCATCCCAGTGTTGTAGGGGCCGTTGTGGAGATTAAGCAAGCTATTGCCCAGAGTTGCAGCGTGGGACCCATGATTAGAGTAGGCGCCGAGGCAGGAATTATCGAGTCTGCAGACATTGAGCCCAAGACTCTACCTTGTCGGGACTTGAACCCTGGTCCGGGGCCCGATCTCTGCTTCAGAGTCTGCCGCTCTAACCAGTGAGCCACACTTCTCCACTATACCTGTATGTTTGTCAACATGACTTATTCATAATAAACATACTTTAGGATTGCAAACATCAGCGTCAGCATAAACATAAACATATGCATAAACATCAGCATAAACAATGGACTACACATTACTTTAAAGTGAAAGGCTATCAGCCATATTATTCTGGGCATGTTGCGTATTATAATGGTTCTTACACGAAACAAAAGAAAAAAAGGGGTGTTAATATACACACACTATCCCTAAATAAAATTCTAGCAATTATAGTTCCATTCCATTCACAGCTCATTTGAGATGTCATGAGTGTTGTCATGAGTGATGTAACTGACCTTGTCATGAATGATGTAATGTCTGAGGTCATTAGCAGTACATTTCGGAGGCGTAAGTTATAGTTAGGTCAGGTAATTATAACTGCTGAATTTCACTGGTTGTGAGTGAGTGAAATCTGAGTCTGCCTATAACGTCCCTGTAATCTTTGTTTTTTTCAGCAAATTTCCAATTTTTCTTAACGTTAAGTAAGATGCATTTCACAATGGATGGTGGGGGGTTAGGATTGTGCTGCCCCCACTCAAGCTTGCTGCTCCTGTCTTCCCTCCTCCTAGCCATCCATTGCCCAAGTCTATGTCCCTACTCACTTATTACAGCCCTCTGTGGCCGTTGTTCTGCCACTGGCCTTCCTGCCTTCTCTGAACAGTTAGTTTGCTGCCCCATCCACCTCCTCCCTATCCTCTGTTGTCTGAATCCATGGACCAGCCTCCTCCCTCCTGCCATGCATGGTCTGATGTGCTGCCACTACCCTCCATTTAGCATGATGTACCAGTCCACTCCTCCTGCCCTCCATTGCCCAATTCTATGCCCCGTCACTGACCTCCTGCTCAGCCTCTGTGCTTAGCTTGCTGCCCTTATTCTTGTTCCCCCTGCCCTCCGATGTCTGTGTGCATGCCCCTGCTCCATCCTTTTTGCCCACCATGTTCCATGGACCTGCCACTCCTATCTACTCTGAGTGTTATTTTGAGCTGCCACTCCCCTCCCACCTGCCTAGCATCGTCAGATGACCGTAACCTGTCCCTGTCACCTCTACCCTGCCTGTCCACATTCCATGCCCCTATCCCCTTCCTCCTGTCCCCCCATGGTCCCTTTTACTGCCACACCCTTCTGCCCTCCCTGGTCTGTTGTGCTGCAACTGCTCCTCATACCTGCCCCACATGCTGTGAGGCCCCGTCCCCTGAACTCTCTTATCTGTGCCCAGGTCCTGACCCTCCCTTCTATCCTCCATGGTCCTTTTTGCATGCCCCTGCACCCTCCTTCTTGCCCATCAAAGCCATTGTGCTGCCACTAAACCTCCTGCTGGCCATGCATGGTCTTCTGTGCTGCCACGGCCCCTCCCACCTTCCCTGTGTGGTCAGCTAGCTGCCCCTGACCCCCTCCCACCTTCCCTCCATGGCCTGTGTGTGTGCCATTATAGTCTCGCTGTTGCTCTCCATGGTGTGCCTTGCTTCTAGTGTCCATCCTGCCTTACCCCCATTGTCATCTTGCTGCTTCTGCCCGCCCCCTTGCCCCCAGCCCTCAATTGTAATGCCCCTGATCCATCCCTCCTGCCCTTTATGGTACGTTATGCTGCAGCTTTCTCTCCTGTCTGTCCATCATGATCAGCTAGCTACCATTGCCTCTTTCCCCTCTGTTCTCTGTTGTCCATGTGCATGGTCCCTATTGCTTTCTATGGATTGTTGTGCTGCACTCCCGTCCTGCATGCCCTGTGTGGTGTATTGTGCTGCTGCAAACCCTGATGCCTGTCCTGTAGGGTCAGTTTGGTGTACCTCTCCATGTCCCTCCTTTCCTCTGTTATCTGAGTCCATGTCCCTACCCCAATTCCTCCTGCCTTCCATGATCCAATGTACCATACTTGCTCAAATTTTTAACTTGGTAAGAAGGAGATTTTGAAAAAAACTGGGGTATTGATTTTCTCCTTTGACTGACATGAAAAAGAGGTGATTGTAGACAGGAGACAGATCGAATAAAGCCCATTTGGGCTCAAAAACATTGTTTGTTTCTTGGCTGAATCTGGTCTGTTGGCATATATGGCTGTACTACCACTGCCTCTTCCTTCTGCCCACAAGGGTCTATTATATTGCCACAGCCTCTCTTGCCAGTCCTGTATTGTTGGTTTGTTGCCCCTGCCCCCTTTCCACTGTCCTCCATAGTCTGTGGTGCTGCCACTGCCCTCCCTGCTAGCCTAGTGTGGTCAAATTGTTGCCTTGGCACCCTCCTACCTGCCTTCAATTTTCAGAGTCCATGCCCCTGGCCTCTGCCTCTCAACAGTATCCTAATGAACAACTAGATTGCTAACATTCTATATTTATTACAAAAGTGTGGAATGCCTGACGTCATCTTGATGTAATCAAAACTGTAATGCCTAGAGCATTTCCTTTAGAAATTACATATATGAGAGCTTCTTATTTGCATCAAAATTATGGTTAGTGCTCTAAAGAACTAAAATGAGGACATATTTTCGGAGTTTTCAAATAGCGACAAAGGACTTTTAAATTATTTGTTATCTTTATGTTTTTTTTATCCAGTTGACCACTTGATTGAATGTTGCACTTAGGGGAGAGGATGTGGTGTTACTTCCAGAGCTGCAAACTTTGCAACTGGGGAACCAGGTTGGAGTTTCTGCTTCAGCTCAACCTTCTGTGATTCTGGTCAAATCACTTAATCTCCCCATGTCAAAAACCAAAATGAATTTGTTCTTGTGTGATGTGACCAATGTTCATGTAAACCCTCCAATACATGACAAGTCTGCATTATATAAAACTGCAAAAACACAAAAAATAAAAAAGTGTTTGGCAAACTTTTGTCATTGAGCTACATGTGGGCTACATCTGGGTGATATTTGGGCTAAATTTGGGCTCTTTTGTCTCTGGTAGCCATCTTGGGAGATTTATTTTTTATGAAGTTTCCTAATTTCCTTATTTACTGCAGTCTCCTCAGTAGGAAATGCTTTCAGTTTGTTACTTTGATTCCATCAAGAATGTATTCAGAGGGGGAGGAGCTTAGCGCGCATCCAAGATGGTCACGTGAGCAAAGGCTCCCGGGACCCTCGCCGCCTCCCGCATATATCCTGTCACGAATCCTGATACAGACGACAGTTTATTACGGACATGACCCTGCTGACATAAAAGCTCTTTTCAGGAATCGATTTGGGTGCCGGAAACCGGACGTACTCTACTCCGATAGTTAAAGGTCTACATCGAGGAGCAGCCTGGGACTCGAGTCCCTGAGATACCCTGGAGGGAATTGAACAACAACGGCCAGTGGAAGTCAACTGATGCCCTTGACGTACTTTCGGTTTCGTTTTATTTTTATGTTTATGTTTATGTTTATGTCGGTTTATATAGCGCCAAGTCACCGACAGGTCTCAGGGCGCTTTTGACCGCAATGACATCACAGCTCGGGCAGCAACAGGAGGCGAGCTAGGTCTATACTGAGCTCAACGCTGTTCTAAATAAGGTTGTCTTTAGGGCTTTCCTAAAGCGAAACAGGTTTCCTTCCTTGCGAAGAGCTTCCGGCAGCTCATTCCACATTTTGGGCAGTAGGACCGAAAAGGATCTCCCTCCTTTTGTTGCTAGCCTGAACCGAGGACATACAAGCAACTGAGCCTCGGAGGACCTTAGGCTTCTTTCGGGCCTGTATATGACTAGTCTATCCTTGATATAGGATGGGGCTTGCCCATAGATGGCCTTGTGGGCTATGCAGAGGCTCTTGAAAGCCGACCTTTGCGTCACTGGTAGCCAGTGAAGATTCAGCAACAGCGGGGATGCATGTGATCTCCTTGGAAGTCTGAAGCACCTTGGATAGAAATGGAAGCTGGGAGAAGGGCCGATAGTTTTTTAATACTTTGGGATCAGCCCCAGCTTTCTTGATTAGGGGCTTCACTCGGGCCTCTTTAAAGCTAGCTGGCAGCTGTCCCGTGTTCAATGACCTATTTAGCATGGACAGAATGCGTTCTTCTAGGCTGAGGCGGGCTAGGTGAAACAAACTAGGGGGACATGGGTCGGCTGGAGAGCCTGACTTCGTTTTCCTCATTAAGGTGTCTAGGCTCAATGAATCAATCAATCAATCAATCAATCAGTGACACTTATAAAGCGCGCTACATACCCGTAGGGTCTCAAGGCGCTGGGGGGGGGGGGGGGGTGCCGCTACTGCTCGAACAGCCAGGTCTTCAGCTTCTTCCTGAAGGAGAGGTGGTCTTGGGTCAGGCGCAGGTCGGTCGGGAGGGAGTTCCAGGTCTTGGCGGCCAGGTAGGAGAAGGACCTTCCTCCTGTAGTCGCTCTTCGGATGCGGGGGACGGCAGCGAGGTCGTGGTTGGCTGATCGGAGGTGGCGTTTGGGAGCGTAGAAGTTGACTCGGCTGTTGAGGTAGCTCGGGCCTTGGTCGTGTAGGGCCTTGTGTGCGTGGGTGAGGAGGCGGAAGGTGATTCTTTTGTTGACGGGGAGCCAGTGAAGGTCTCTCAGATGTCCGGAGATGTGGCTGGTTCGTGGGATGTCGAGGATGAGTCTGGCTGAGGCGTTCTGGATCCGCTGGAGTCTCTTCTGGAGCTTGGCGGTGGTACCGGCATAGAGGGCGTTGCCGTAGTCCAGTCGGCTGGTGACGAGGGCCTGGGTGACGGTCTTCCTGGTCTCGGTGGGGATTCACCAGAAGATCTTCCGTAGCATGCGTAGGGTGTTGAAGCACGCCGAGGAGACGTTGTTGACTTGCCTGGTCATGGAGAGGGAGGAGTCCAGGATGAAGCCCAGGTTTCGTGCATGGTCTGTCGGTTTGGGTGCGGTGCCCAGGGCGGGAGGCCACCAGGAGTCGTCCCAGGCGGAGGGTGAGGAGCCCAGGATGAGGACCTCCGTCTTGTCCGAGTTCAGTTTCAGGCGGCTGGTTGTCATCCACTCGGCTACCTCTTTCATCCCTTCGTGCAGGTTGGCTCTGGCGGCGGCGGGGTCGTTGGTCAGGGAGAGGATCAGCTGGGTGTCGTCGGCGTAGGAGATTATGCTGAGGTTGTGTTTGCGTACGATGGCCGCGAGGGGGCTCATGTAGACGTTGAAGAGGGTGGGGCTCAGAGATGATCCTTGGGGGACGCCGCAGATGACTTCGGAGGCCTCTGACTTGTACGGTGGTAGGCGGACTCTCTGTGTTCTTCTGTCGAGGAAGGAGATGATCCATTCCAGCGCCTTGTCCTGGATGCCGATGTTGCTGAGGCGCCGTACTAGGGTGCGGTGGCAGACCGTGTCGAATGCCGCGGAGAGGTCTAGGAGGATGAGGGCCGCTGTTTCTCCCTTGTCCATCAGGGCTCGGATGTCATCGGTGGCGGCGATGAGGGCGGTCTCGGTGCTGTGGTTGGCTCGGAAGCCGGACTGTGAGGGGTCGAGGGATCCGTTCGTCTCGAGGAAGGCGGCCATCTGCTTGTTGACGGTCTTCTCGATGACTTTGGCTGGAAACGGGAGGAGCGAGATGGGGCGGTAGTTCTTGAGTTCGGTGGGGTCCGCTGTGGGTTTCTTGAGTAGAGCGCTGAGTTCGGCGTGCTTCCAGCTCTCAGGGAAGGTGGCGGTGTCGAAGGATGTGTTGATGATGTCTCGCAGGTGGGGTGCGATGACAGCGTCGGCCTTGTTGAAGACGTGGTGAGGGCAGGGGTCGGTCGGTGATCAGGAGTGGATGGAGTTCATCGTGCGGATGGTGTCTTCGGTGCTGATCGGGGTCCAGGCGTGGAGGGTGGTGGTGGGGGGTGGTTGTTCGGTCATGGTGTGCGTTGGTTGGTTGTTGAAGCTGTTGTGTATGTCCGCGATCTTGTTGTGGAAGTATGAGGCGAGGGAGTTGCAGAGGTCTTGCGATGGGGTGATGTCGTTGTTTCCTGCGCTGGGGTTGGAAAGCTCTTTCACGATGTTGAAGAGTTCCTTGCAGTTGTGTGCGTTGTTGTCCAACCGGTCCTTGAATGCTGTTTTCTTGGCGGCGCGGATCAGATGGTGGTGTTTCCGGGTGGCAAGTTTGAAGGAGGTCCTGTTGTCTGGTGTCGGTTCCCTTCTCCAGACTTTCTCGAGGGCTCGGCAGTTCTTCTTGGAGCTCTTGAGTTCGTCGGTGAACCATGGGGCCTTATTGCTGCCGGGTCTGCTAGGCGGGGTCCTCAGTGGGGCGAGTTCGTCCGCGCAGTTGCTGATCCACTTCGTGAGGTTGTCGGCGGCCTGGCTGGGGTTCGCTGAGCTGGCAGGAGGGTGGTGGCTCAGGGAGGCGGCGAGCTGGTCTGCTGTGATCTTGTTCCAGCTTCTGCGGGCGGCCTGTTGCTGGTGGTGGTGGGTCGTCGTTCTCTTGAAGGTGAAGTGGACGCAGCTGTGGTCCGTCCATTGAAGCTCAGTGGCGTGGCTGAAGTCGATGTCTGTGCTGGAAGAGAAGACTGCGTCGAGTGTGTGTCCGGCGAGGTGGAGGAAAACTAGACAAGTACATTCCACCTGGAGTTTTAGCAGGATGTAGTTCAGTGGAGCCAACTCTGGTACTTGTTATTTCTTGTAAAATAACTTCAACCTTTTCTAGGAAGTATTTCTGAAAGGTGTCGCAATTTAGGGTGGTCTCTATAGGTTGAGTTCTTTTACTTAGTTCCGTGAGGATTTTAAAAGTTTCCTTCTGAACGTTATCTGCCTTGTTAATGCGAGTTTCGTAGAATGTCGCTTTAGATTCCTGTATATGTTTTTTATAGGCTCGAAGCAACTGCCTGTATTGTTCACAGGATTCGGGATCTTTTTTTCTCCTCCAGTTTCTCTCAGCATTTCGCAAAGTTTTCCTATGCTCTCTTAGAGCTGGTGTGAACCAGGGGGCTCCCTTCCCACCGCTATTCATTTTCTGGGATTTCACTGGTGCAATCTGATCAATTGCCCTTGTTAGATCACCCATTAGATCTCTACACTCTTGGTCTATGTCGGCGACTGGCACCATGGGTCGAGTGAATTCCCTGAGTGACAGAGTCAATGTTTGTGCATCAACATTTTTCCATTGACGAGTCTTTTTAATTTTTGGTGGGGGCTGTGGGGGTTTTGCGCCAATAGGGACATCGCAATATATCAGGTGATGGTCTGACCAGATACAAGGGAGGACTTTTACTGAGGTGATCTTGGGATCTAACACCCAGACTAGGTCAAGGATATGGCCCTTTATGTGCGTAGGGGAGTCTACCAGTTGCCTGAAACCAAGCGAACACATTGTTGTCTCCAAAGAGCTAGCTGCTGGCTCCTTTTTCTCCTTGTCCCAGTGTAGATTAAAGTCTCCCGTGACTACTATGTTCTTATAACGTGAGCATATATCCGATATGCTGGCCATAAATAAGTCGTTAAAGGCCGAGGTGGAATTTGGTGGGCGATAGACAGTGAGGATGATTAAACACAAATTGTCAAACATAACTTTCACTGCCAGCATGTCGGCCAGGTCCACTGTTTCTGCCAAGATTTTAATTGCAGCTAGGTTTTTCTTAAAGAGTATAGCTACTCCTCCCCCACGGGCATTCCCTGCGCGATTATGCCAGTGTATGTCATAACCTGATGGAACTGCTGCTATAATGTCTGGTAGTGAGTTTTCCCCGAGCCAGGTCTCAATCAATGTTAATACATCGATTTCTCCAGCTTGGAGTAAGGTGAAAATCTCAAGACTATGGCATTGCAGTGATCTGGCGTTTAAACTAGCCAGATTCAGGGTATGGGAATGGGAGGTGGACTTACTGCTACATGAACGGCGAATAGAGAGTTCTTCTAGTAAGGCTAGCGTAGTTGGATCCAGGGACTGGGTTCCCCTCTGTAGGTGGTATAAAGCATCCCGTGTGTACGAAAGCCCGCAGCCAAGAGCCCCAACCCCTGCACCCGTTCGTGCGCGGACGGGCGCAGACGGGCTGGACTCTGGCGTGACTCCGGCACGAATCAGGCGCGTCCGCTGTGCGCGTCCGCTGCGCGGAGTCATGACTAACCGTGTTTATACCTGAGGCTAGAGCGCCGAGTAAATGTAACCCTATCAAAGATGGCCGCCGTCAATTTCGGCCGAGCACAATGAATGAATGGCCCTAGAATCGGCCACAGGTATATTTTCTTGTTCTTGTTTACTGAAACCGGCTGCCCTCTGACTTTGTTGGCCCATGGTCTAATTGGATTGTACGCTTGCATGCTGCGCCTCGTCTTCTGACTTTTCTCAGCTTAATTTGTGAGGAGCCATTCACAACAGGTCCCAAAGGCCCCTTCGGGGCGTGTCGCTCAACATGGCGAACAAGCCTGAAAGTGAGAAATGGACGACCAAGACCACGCACCGAGTGGGGGCCATTTAATCCAATATCATGGATCGCTACACTCGCCCTAAAGGATCCACTAGAGGTATTGGCAAAACCTTGGATGAGCTTGGAGATGGCTCCCCAACAACGGAGGAGTTAACTTTACAAGATGTCATGGGCGCCATTGCGAGCATGAAAACATCCATGGGCCACCAGTACAAGACATTGGCCTTAAAGCTTGACACAGTGGCTATTGATGTCAAATTGATCAGGACTGATCTGGCGTAGACCAATGAACGGGTCAAGTCTTTGGATATCAAGACCGCCAGTCTTACAACCGACATGTCCGATCTCCAAACCGAGGTTCGTAATCTACGAACCTCGAATAATCTGTTTGCCCACTGGCTGGATGACTTCAAAAGTCGAGCAAGGTGCAACGATGTACGTATCATCGGGGTTCCGAAGAAGTCCACTGAATTGACGACGGATCTCCTTGTGGAGGACCTGATACTGAATCATCTCGCCCCTAAGGGCCTCAGTAACCTTTTTGCGGTGGAGCGTGCCCACAGAGTTCCAGGTGGGAAACACAAACCAGGCGCCCCACGACGGCCCATAATAGCCAGAATTCTCAATTTCAGGGATAGAGACATCATCCTGCAGGTATCGAGGGCCAAAGGCCCCACGAAATTCGAGAATGTGACTGTCAGCTTCTACCCAGACTTCACTCAATCTGTACAGAAGCAGAGGATGGGATTTATGGGGGTGAAACGGAGATTGAGAGACATGGGCTTGAAATACGCTATGCTCTTCCGTGCCCGACTACGCATTGAATATAATGAACAAGCGCTTTTTTTTATCAACCTGAGGTCGTTAGTGACTGGCTGGATACTCTACCGACGCATCGAGACCGCACGGAGCAATCTGGAGGCGCAGATGGTGGCCCATTGGAACAGGAGGAGTGAGTGATGACCGTCGCGTGCAGTACATGGACTTTGCAGCAGTGGTTTATTGATTTTTTGTGTTTGTAAATATAACGGACGGGACGGGACTCTTCCTCCTCCCGGGGTGTTTTTCTCTCTTTTTATAGACTAGTTTCAGGTTAGGGCGACAGGCACACTGCAAGTTGGGTTTTTTTTGGGACTAACGCAGGGGTGCAGGGTGGGGGGATGTGTTCCGGGGTTTTCTTGGGGGTGGCGGGGGGAACTTTGCTTTATTTTGTATAGTTTCAGAGGCAATGTATCACTGCATTTTTTGACTTTTGTTTCCTTTTCGCTGTTGGGGGGAATCCGCCTTTATTCCTGGGATGGGGGGTAGGGGGTTGAGGGTACTAAGTTGGAATGTCAACGGCCTGGGAGACAGGATAAAATGGGGGATAGTGCTACAGTTTTTGAAATGTCTTTCCCCTGATGTAGTGTTGTTACAGGAAACGCATTTTATAGGGAACACAAGCCACGCAATGAATGAGCGGGGTTATCGTCTAGTTGCGCACTCAGGATTCACCACTGGGTCAAGGGGGGCCGGTGTCCTTGTTAGGAACTCCCTCCCCTTGGAAATAGATGATACTATCCTAGATGATAGGGGACGATATGCCACTATTATTGGCAGATGGGAGGGGAAGACGATTTCCATACTCTCCCGTGTATGTTCCGCCAGGTTTACAAACTACGACATTTGCTGACTTGGGGAAAGTGGTGTTGGGGTTCCCCGAAGGGATTTTGGTTGTGGGTGGAGACTTCAACTCTACTGTCTGTGGTAGAGAGGATCGCAGCCCCCCTAGGGATCTTGCGAGATCGCAATCTTGGCTGGGTAACTTCCTGGAGACATTGGGTCTGGTTGATTGTTGGAGGCTGATGCACCCTGGACAGGCACAATACACTTTTCATTCGGGTGCACACGGGAGCCTCGCTAGGCTTGATTATCTCCTTATGCCGGCTGCGCAGACTGTCTCGGTGAGAGAGGTTAGACACCTGGCCAGGGGTATTTCGGACCACTCCCCACTGTGGCTTTCCATTGATATTCATCTGGGAGCCGGGGGTCTAGTGGCCCCGATTAATCCCTGGCATCTCCGTAATCCTAAAACCCGGGCGGGCGTGGTCAGGTCCATTGATCATTATTTCGCTGAAAATGTGGGGTCGGTGTCCTCCTCCATTTCACTATGGGAAGCCTTCAAGACGGTAATCCGGGGTCAAACTTGTTGATTGCCTGTGCTAAGAAAAGCAAGAATGAGGAGGTTGTACGACTGGAGGCTGAAATCACTGCCTTGGAGGGAGAGTTGGAGTCTGGAGCCACGCAGGATAAGCTGCATGCTTTAAACCTCAAACAGTTTGACTATAGAGCCCTGGTGACTGATGCAGCCAAGGCCATGAGTCGTGAGCAACAGGGG
This sequence comes from Lissotriton vulgaris, assembly GCF_964263255.1. NCBI lineage: Eukaryota > Metazoa > Chordata > Amphibia > Caudata > Salamandridae > Lissotriton > Lissotriton vulgaris. The sequence continues at coordinate 1,549,453,647 of NC_141685.1, forward strand.
CGACTGTATGATGTGGGAGATAAGGCGGGGAAGTTGATTGCCTGGTTGGATAAAAAGAAAAGACTGAATCGCGTTGTGCCTGTTATTGAGAGAGCGGGTGGAGTACGTATTGTTGACCCTGTGGAGATAGTGGAGGGTTTCGCACACCATTTCCAAACAGTGTATGCGCCAGTCTCAGACAGACCGGAGGAGGACTAGCACTTATTGCTTAGAGATATCGCATTGCCTTGCTTGTCTGATTCTGACAGAGAGCTTATGGAGGCGGAATTTTCCAAGGATGAAATAGAGCTCGCTATTCGCTCCATCCACTCGGGAAAAGCCATGGGCCCAAACGGTATTCCCATTGAATTGTATAAGCTGTGTCCGGACAAAATGGCGCCGTATCTCCGTGAGATGTTTCTGGAGTCGCGAGAAGTCGGGTCCCTTCCCTGAGACCAGAGACTTGCGTCCATTGTTGTAATTCATAAAGAAGGGAAATCCCAGGACCTATGTGCGTCTTACAGACCGATATCACGCTTGAATGCCATTACGTGAGCCAGCCATCTTGGTCTCCTTGGATGCCACGATGGCCTTCGACACCGTGGAATGGCCATACTTGTGGGCGGCTCTCGCGAAGTTCGGTTTTGGCCCAGGGTTCATCGGTTGGGTCAAACTCCTTTACGAGGATCTGCTGGCCCAGGTGGTGGTTAACGGCAGGGTCTCGGAATCCTTTGTTCTCGGGAGGGGCTCGCGACAGGGATGCCCTTTATCTCTACTGCTCTTCGCCCTTGCCTTAGAACCCCTAGCTGCGTGGCTGTGGTGGGAACCGTTGCTCAAAGGCATTAGATGGGCCCCCGACTTTGAAGACCGCATATCACTATATGCGGACGAAATCCTCTTATACCTCACTTCCCCTCGGAAGTCACGGGGGGTACTGTTTGATGTACTTAGCTCATTTGGAAAGAACTCCGGTCTAGTGATTAACTGGGCTAAATCTAGTGTTTACTCGCTGACTGGGGAGGTACCACCCTTGCCGCGTATCTGCCCGATACAGATATCAACTAGCTTTAAATACTTGGGGATTTACATATCGTTGGACCCTGCGGTACAGTATGAATGCAACCTGCTTCCTCCGCTTCTTCGGCTTAAATCCGACGTAGCGGCTTGGGGTGGCCTGCCGTTGTCCCCGGTTAGGAGGGCAGCTTTATTCACGATGATGTCCGTGCCCCGATTTTTATATGCCCTCCAAAATACGCTCGATCTCGTAACTGCCAGCTATTTTCGCGAGATAGAAAGCCTACAGAGGCAGCTGATATGGAGCGGGCGTCTTCGCATTGCCCTAGCGAAATTGACACTGCCCTGGTACGATGCGGGCATCGCGTTACCGGACATTAAACGTTATTACTGGGCATCCCAATTGAGTGCAATCAACCATGCCATGTACGGCCCTATGTCAAACCCTGCTTTCGAAATGGATAAATGGCTGCTCCCGGGAGGGAATTACAACAGGGCACTAAACTCTAAATCGACTGGCAGGAAATTAACGGGTACCCACCGGGGTTGCAGTGCGGGTGTGGTGTAGCAAGAACGCAGCTATGGGGTGGTCGGACAGATTGACTCGAGCGACCCCGCTCTACGTTGCTGAAAAATTGGGTAGTTTATGGACAACTAAGGGCTTCGAGAAGTGGGACCTCATTGCCATCAGTAAGGTCAAAATCTTTGGGTCAAAGATAGGATCAAGACCTTTGAGGAATTGCAAGCGGAATACGCGCTCAGCGATAGGGAATATTTCCGTTATATGCAGATCCGACATGCACTTGGTTCGGTTTTCCCGGCCGGAACCTTGATCCCGGAATCTTCTCCTCTTGAAGATAGGGTGCTTGAGGGACACATCCCGGATAGCACTATTTCCCTAATATATAAAAAACTTTTTAATGATCGAACGGATTTACTCCTGCAGTTTCGGGAAGCTTGGACCGGCGATGGACTGAAGCTGGATGATGAGGATTGGCAGGCTGCGATATCTTCTCCTAATGAGGTCGCGATTCCGGCCCGCCTCCGGCTGGTGCAATTAACCTCATAGATGCGGCGCAAATATCCCTCCCCAGTGCTGCGCTGTCCATTGGAACTAGTGCTGAATGGACGTCCAATGGTCGTGCGCAGCACTGGGGAGGTAGTGCTGCCGTCGGCAAACGCCCCGACGCAGCACTTAAGGGGTTAAAGATCCTACACCGTATCTATATAACCCATACGGCTTCTGCGTATGGGTTATTCTGTGGATGGGTTGTGGAAGCGTGGGTGTGGTAGGATGGGTACCTTCCTCCATATCATATGGGAGTGCCCTGAAGTGGTGTTATTTTGGAATTTTGTGCATGCTGTCATGGAGGAAGTTACGGGAGTCTCGTTGTTGCCTGAAGCCCAACGCTGTTTACTGAATGTGTGGGAACCAAATGATTATAATGTAGCACAGACGCATTGGGCTACCCTTGGGAATATGGTGGTTAAAAGGGACATAGCGCAACTGTGGGGGTCCCAAAGAGCACCTACGGTCTCAGCTTGCAAAGAAAACATGGACTGGTGCATGTTTAGGGAAAAAACTGTGTATGTCGCACGTGGCAGACCCAAGAAGAGGGGGAGACTATGAAATCAGTGGAACCTATATCGTGGGGAGATCTGTATTCCTCCTATTGTAGATATCCCAGAAATGTCGCAGTCCCCATAGCCCAACATTCCTTGTACTGTGTAGATTCTTGCTGATGTTGTCATCGCCTGCTCCCGGGCCCCCTCCCCCCCCCTTCCAATGGCTTCATCTACTGACATTTGCATATATTTCTCTTGATACAGCTCTCCCCCTCTTGGGAAGGACACTCACTATATAGTCTTTTTTGCCTCGCTGTTTTTTTGGTTTGTTTTTTATTGTTTATTTATACATGTTTAAAATGTAAAACCTTAATTTCCTCCAGTGCAATATCATATGTTTTCAAGAACAATATGCTGAATCGCTGCCGGACCCCCGGGTAGTCGGCTGAAGAGCTATGTATCAGTGTAATATTATGTCACTGTCTCGTTTTAGCGACGGCCGGCTCCTGTGGTTGTAGGCCCGCAAATGTATTACTGCAACTGTAAATAAAGGTTTAAAAAAAAAAAAAAAAAAAAGGTATTCAGATATGTCACACATTTACCATGCATTCTGAATGTTAGCACTCTAGTATCGCATTAGATCACTGTAGTAAAGCTGCTGCTCACCACGGAAGTATGCTGCTGGTATTAAAAGTGCATGTTTCAGTCTGCATGTCAGAATTTTTTAATGAAATAGAAGAGTATTTTAGAAGTCACTCAAAATGTGCCCTAATCTTTCTTTCTTCATCACTAATCATAATTTCTTTATGGCAAAATGAACCCCCTCATTGTGTTCTTTTTTAAATTAAATGTTTTTAGTGTTACCAGTTTATTCCAATCAAGATGGCTTCAGGTGGGCCATATTTTTGTCATAAGTAAGACAGTAAGTGCTGTAGTTGTCCTTAAGAACATTCTGGGACATTCTGTCATTTAGCTATACGTGGGCTACAGCTGGATATTTGTGCTACATTTGGGCTCTTTTGTCTCTGGTGGCCATCTCGGGAGACTTATTTGTCATGAAGTTTCCGAATTTCCTCATTTACTACAGTCTCCTCAGTAGGAAATATTTTCAGTTTTTTACTTTGAGTCCATCAAGAAAAGCATTCAGATGTGTCACACATTTGCCATATATTCTGAATGTTAGCACTCTAGTTGCTTATTAGATCGCTGTAGTAAAGCTACTGCTCACAAGGGAAGTCTGCTGCTGGTATTGAAAGTGTATGTTTCAGTCTGCATGGCAGAATTTGTTAATGAAATAGAAAAGGAATTGAGAAGTCACTGAAAATGTGCCATCATTTATCATTTCTGCAGCACGAATCATTCTTTCTATGGCACAATTAACCCCCTCATTTTGTTCCTGTTTATATTAAATGTTTTAAGAGTTACCACTTTATTCCAATCAAGATGGCTTCAGGTGTGCAATACGTTTGTCATAAGTAGGACAGTAAGCACTGTAGTTGTCCTTAAGAACACTCTGGGACATTCTGTCATTGGGCTATACTTGGGCTACATCTGGAGGACATTTGTGGTACATTTGGGCTCTTTTGTCCCTGGTGGCCATCTTGGGAGACTTATTTGTTATAAGGTTTCCTAATTTCCTCATTTACTACAGTCTTCTTAGTAGGAAATACTTTCAGTTTTTTTACTTTGATTCCATCAAGAAAGCATTCAGAAGTGTCACACATTTGCCATGAATTCTGAAGGTTAGCACTCTAGTTGCTTATTATATCACTGTAGTAAAGCTACTTCTCACCAGGGAAATCTGCTGCTGTTATTGAAAGTGCATTTTTCAGTCTGCATGTCAGAATTGTTTAATGAAATAGAAGAATATTTGAGAAGTCACTCAAAATGTGCTCTAGTTTTTCTTTCTTCAGCACTAATCATAATTTCCATGGCAAAATGAACCCCCTCATTGTGTTCTTTTTTAAATTAAATGTTTAAGTGTTACCAGTTTATTCCAATCAAGATGGCTTCAGGTGTGCCATACTTTTGTCATAAGTAAGACAGTAAGTGCTGTAGTTGTCCTTAAGAACACTCTGGGACATTTTGTCATTTAGCTATACGTGGGCTACATCTGGATGATATTTGTGCCTTATTTGGGCTCTTTTGTCTCTGGTGGCCATCTTGGGAGACTTATTTGTTATGAAGTTTCCTAAGTTCCTCATTTACTGCAGTGTCCTCAGTAGGAAATACTTTCAGTTTTTTAATTTGGTTCCATCAACAATGCATTCAGATATGTCACACATTTGCCATAAATTCTGAATGTCAGCAATCTAGGTGCTTGTCAGATCACTGAAGTAAAGCTACTGCTTACCAGGGAGGTTTGCTGCTGGTATTCAAAGTGCATGTTTCAGTCTGCATGTCAGAATTTTTTAATGAAATAGAAGAGGATTTGAGAAGTCAAAATGTGCCCTAGTTTTATTTCTGCAGCACTGATCTTAATTTCTATGGCAAAATTAATCCCCTCATTTTGTTCCTTTGCAAATTAAAGGTTTTAAGTGTTACCACTTTATTCCGATCCAGATGGCTTTGGGTGTGCCATACTTTTGTCATAACTAAGATTGTTAGCACTCTAGTTATTCTTTAGAACGCTCTGGGACATTCTGTCATTGGGCTATACTTGGGCTACATCTGGGTGGGGCTTTGTTTCTGGTGGCCATCTTGGGAGACTTATGAAGTTTCCTAATTTCCTCATTTACTACAGTCTCCTCAGTAGGAAATACTTTCAGTTTTTCATGAAGAAAGCATTTAGATGTGTCACACATTTGCCATCAATTCTGAATATTAGCACTCTAGTTGCTTATTAGACCATATTAGATCACTGTAGTAAAGCTACTGCTCACCAGGGAGTCCGCTGCTGGTATTGAAAGTGCATGTTTCAGTCTGAATGTAATAGAACAGGAATTTAGAGTTCACTCACAATGTTCCCTAATTTATCATTTCTACAGCACTAATCATACTTTCTATGGCAGAATGAACCCCCTCATTTTGTTCCTGTTTATATTAAATGTTTTAATAGTTACTACTTTATTCCAATCAAGATGGCTTCAGGTGTGCAATACATTTGTCATAAGTAGGACTGTTAGCGCTCTACTTAAGTTTCAAGTTTCACTTTTATTTTATTTTGTTTGATTAAATAAAATCTTACAAAAATAGCTAAAATATCAAGCAAAACTTTAAAATTATAAAACAATCCATCATTCAAATTTGTACCCAAAGACTATATAATATATCATACATGCTAAGTTATAAAACAATTGATCATTTAGCCTTTTTGTTTTTCAAAGACTTGATTATATTTATACATGGTGGATCACTCCATAAATCACTCAAGTAAAAACCTGCAATTTAATTACCATCGCTCATAAAAATTTCACAAAACCTGAATTCATTGGTAAGTCTTCAGGGTTTAAACATGCGATCAGGGCTTTCCTACATGTCCTTACACCGCGTGTATTAAACAGTCTCTTCAGAGTTGTTTTTCTTTTACTTTCCAGATCCGGGCAAAGGCACAGTAAATGCATAATATATTCTTGCCCTAATTTACAAAGCCTGCGTAGGTTTTCTTCTTCTGGTCTCTTCTATGGTAGTAAGTGACATAGTCCTGGCAAACAACCAAATCTAGCTTTGATAAAAATCTGTTTATTTTTCTATGTCTATGATGTTTCTAAATAATTTCCTACCTTTTTTCCTTGAATCCGTTTATGATTGCGTGATTTTTTTTTTTAATATATCTTTGTCCTTTATCAAGGAAAGGTGGTTGGTAAGCTTGTTCATCGTTTTTTTCCAAGCTTTCCTGTGTGATAGTGGTATTCCAAATGGATGTTATACCAAATTCTTCTATCGGTTTATTTAAATAGGAGCAAACATATAAATTTCTGTTATGTTTTACTTCATGCCATAATAAATGAGACATTTGATTATCCTGATAAATTTTTATTCTGTTCCAAGCTTTCAGTAATTGTCTTTTTCTTGCATGTAGTTGATTACTTAGCCCAAATTCCAGCCGTACCTAAGCTTGTGAGGCATTCTTTGGCAGAGAAAATAAAATTCTGTATGCTTTAGCGACAGCAGTGTTAATGATCTCAGCATCTTTTCCATTGATTGCCTCAATACCATATGTTAAGGTACGGAGTAGTTTTACAGCAAATATTTTTAGGAAAGGGTGATAAGACAGGTCTCCGATGGTTTTCTGAATGGTTCTAAATGCTGCAACAAGGGTGTTTGCTTTCCTTGTGATATCCTGTTTTTGTGGCAGGAAGTTTCCATCATCATTAAAAATAACGCCAAGGTATTTGTAAATAGCAACTTGTTCCAGTTCTTTGCCTTCCAAAAACCATTCATGTTTAAATTTGAGTCAAACATGTTTTGTAATAACCATTACCTTGGTTTTAGATTCATGTATTACCAACCCATTTGCTTTCCAATACTTAAAAATGCCATCAATTAATCGTAGCATTCCAATTTTGGTATGACTTTGGAGTATGACATCATCAGCATACAACAAATTGGATATCTGTTTGTATGCTAACCTTGGAGGATGTGCATTGATTTCATTCAACATAGTAGATAGATCAGGTAAAAATAAATTAAAAAGAAAGGGGGCCATAACGCACCCTTGTTTAATACCACTTGTTGTCGGAATGTCAATAGTTAGTATGCTTCCATCACCAATCCTTACCCTAACCCAGGTTTCAGAGTGCAGAAGCCTGATCATTATTAGCAAACTATCCGGAACTCCTTGTTTTTTTAATTTAGCCCACAGAAGGTCTCTGTCAACGCAATCAAAAGCAGATTTTAAATCTACGAAACAAAGATATAAGGGTTGTTTTCCTAATATTGCCTTTTCAATTAATACCGATAATGTTGGTATATTTGTGGATGGTCCAATGCCTTTGATAAAGTCTGTTTGATTTGGGGGAAATACCTGGTTCTCCTTTGCCCAATCAGTCAAAAGCAGCAAAAAAATCCCGGCAAACAATTTTGCATCTGTGTCTTGCAAGGTGTTTAGCTGATAATTTTCCGGCATTTGCCAATTTCCTTTCTTATAGATTGGTGTTATTAGCGATCCTTTCCATGATTTTGGAGTCAATCCACTTTGAACCGCCTCACGAAAGACATTCGTCAAGTAAGCAGACCAAAATTCTGGTGCTTCCTTGTATAGTGCAAACGGAATACCGTTGGGACCAGGGACCCATCCTTCTGTTTCTTAATCAACTTGGCCACCTGTGAGTTGGTTATATGATTTTCGCAGTCACCTTCCGGGTCATCTTTTATCCTCTTTTCCTGATTCGTACATTGCTTATTTGCTGAGGTTTCTATATTTAAATGTTTTAAAAGAAACGTCACCCATTCTACTTCAGGTAAAACAGACCCTACAGCCTGTTTGTTTGGTCTTGCTAAACTCTTAATCAATTTCCAAAACTTCTGTGAGTTTGTTAAAGAACTTGCGTGAAAGATATTTTTCCTCAGATCTTGCCTAGCTTTATTTTTTCATTCCATATTAATTTGCTCTGATTTTAATTTGTGTTTTTTAATAATATCTGTAGTTCCTCATTAAATGGAAACTTAATTATCTGTTTCCTAAGTCTATTTTGCGTACATCTGAGTTTTCTTACAGTATATGGGAGGTAGATGTTACATTCGCTTGTTTCACTCTGGGACGTTTTTTTTCTTTCTACGCACAATGTTTGTTCATTGTAACTTGCTATCTTCTCTGTAAAATGTTCCCATTGGTCTGTTACTGTTCTCAACAATGTTTCTTTAAAACATTCTTCAGCAAAACTTTTCACTTTTGCATTGTCTCCTCAGCATTATGGGGTTTCCATATAAGTTTCCTGTAATTGATAGTGCAGGTCTGCCCTTGCATTGTTTGATATTTTGAGATTGTGTACAGGATAACTGTATCTCAATAGTTTTTGAACTATGATCGCTGTCCGGGACTTTATTCAGATGGTAGGTTTTCACTTTGTTGAAAGTACACAGCGATGTCAGTGTGTAGTCAATACGTGAATTACTGTTACATGAATGGAATGAGCAAGCAGGTGGGATGTCTGTTGAGAATCTACCATTTAATATTCTGAGTCCCAGAGCTTCCATGTCCATCACAAGATTTCTCCCTGTTCTAGTTTGTTTTTTAGTTGTTCTGGGTTCCATTATTGGTTCTGTGATTTCCCATTGATGATTTTGTGACTGAACAAAGTCGTCCTGCATGAAGAACATTAACAAGTTTATATTACAATCCCCTGTTACAATGTAATCCGCTAAGGGCTCTTCCAAGATTTGCTCCAGTAGGAAATTATTAAGAGCGACGCACATCTCTTTTTTTGAGGTCTGTTTTGGAGGTATATATATGTTGACTAAGATTAGAGTTTTGTGTGACCTGTTTTTGCAAGCTTTATATCGTAGCTTTACCGCAAGCAGAGTTGGATTATTCGTCTGAATTTGGTCATGTTTTACTTCTAGATCAATCCGTACAAGTATTGCTAGACCACCACAGGGCTAACCAAATTTCCGATATTTGATTGCAGGCTCAAAGTATCCCTTGTAGTGTTTAACATAAATGGTTCCATTGCCCATGTTTCCTGCAGTAGTGCTATTTGGTTGTTATTTGATGATCCTTATATTTGAGCATCAATAATTTTTTTGCAAATCCCATTTATATTCCATGAGCAAATCTTTATTATCGAAGTGACCATGCTCTGTACCTGTTGGACTGTCTGTGATGAGGTTTTTCAATGCTCCTTACTACCGTGTAAAGCTGTTGTGATCCATTTTTCATTCACTCCATTTATGTTTTCTCTCTTTAATATATTAAACACTTTTTTTCCTTCTGGATTTACTTGCCCCAGGAGATTTTTTAATATGGAAAAAACAGGGTTATTTTTTCAAGTTGTAATTGTTTTGATGGACTTTTCTTTAATAATGGTGTTGGATTGACCTTAGGTAGTGGTGGGCTGATTAGTATCCCCCAACTATGGAATGTTCTGTACTCTTTCAAGATTAAGTCCGCTATAGGCCCGGTGGCTACTGTTCCCAATGTTAATGGAAGTCTTCCTTCGGGGTCTGGCTAAAAAACCCACACATTCAATATCCTCAGATTTTATCTTCTCAAGTGATGGTATAGTGTTCATTAATTAGAGGATATTTCCTGTATTTAGGATATCATGTATTCCTCTTGATTCATAGAGAGGTTTAAAGATAATTTGAGCAGGCTTATTTTTTAGAAGCCTTGTGTGACTTTTTTTGTCCTCCTTTGTTCCGTTTTCCTTGTAGGTGATCCGCCTGTTCTGTCCACTTCTTTCAATTACTAGAGTATTTTGAGTTTTTTTATACATCGATTCGACTGTCATTTCTTTTATATTCCATGAATTAGCCATTGTTCTATCAACCCCCGGTTTGTTTCTCTTAGGAATATCTTCTTTTTGGTTTGTATTCATAGCAAGACTGAGTGATGTTTTTTTACCTTGCTCTGTTAGATAGCGGGTTGTTGGGACTTTGTGATTTTGCAAGGCATTCTGATTATGCACTGTTATTCTGAATTCCGGTATATTCCATGGCGTCATTTCTTTTGTTATACTTTTAGTTAGTTCACTTTGGATGTCGCAAGAAATGAGATGTTTTATTACACAACCGTTTTCATTGGTTTTGCATTTTGCTTCTTCTTCATGTACCGTTTGTACTTCAACTCCGGAAGCAGACAGTGTTTGGTTAAATTTTTCAGCTACTGTACTTTTATTAAGCATGGGCGAAATCGCAAATTTTCACGCGAAATCGCGGATATTTTTTGCGATTTGCCCTGGACTACTTTCTACTGGCTAATCCAGTAAGTGCTTCCTCTATGGGTAAATGTATAGTGCTTTTACTACACTACAGCTGTGTAAAGGGCCATAAGACGTGTCTTCAGTGACCATGTGTGCCTGTAACACAGGCACAGACACACATGGTCACTGGAGACACATCTTCTGGCCCTTTACGCAGCTACAGTGTAGAAAAAGCACTATGGGGCAGATTTACAAGCCGCTTCCACCTCTTTTGCGCCACAATTGCGTAACTTTTGTGATGCAGCGGCAGCACAAAAGATGCGCCATGGTGCTGGGCATTAACAACCTGACGCATCTGAGAGATGCGTCATGTTGCAAAGCCCTGCGCCATCAGGAGGCGGTCCGGCACAGGGGAGGGCGTTCCTGCGCCACATTTAGGCCAATGCTGCATCAAAACCCTGCGCCTGCTTGAAGCAGGCGCAAGGCTTGATGCAGCATTGGGGAGATAGGGCCCCCCAGAGCATTGCTGGAGCTGCGTCGCGCTTGCGACGCAGCTCCAGCAATGGCTGCTTTTACGGCACAGATGCGTGACGCATCTGTGCCGTTATTGCCACATGGTGCGCCTCATTGTACATGCGGTGGACCTAGGGATGTGCCAGTTATTGTAAATCTGCCCCTATACATTTAGCCAATGAGGGAGCACTTACTGATTAGACAGTAGAAAGTACTCCAGTTGAGTAGAGGTATTGCACAAAACGGTGGCATCTTCTTGGACAAACACGCAGGGCGGGATTCATTCTGCCCTCTTTAGACTCGTTTTTTGTGCCTTTCTGCCCTCTGTTAGACTCGTTTTTCCCTTGTTCTTCTGCCCTTCTGCCCTTTGTTAGACTCATTTTTCCTTTGTTTTTCTGCCCTTCTTCCCCCTGTTAGACTCGTTTGTTGTGCCCTTCTGCCCTCTGTTAGACTCATTTTTCCCTTGTTTTTCTGCCCTTCTGCCCTCTGTCAGACTCGTTTTGTGCCCTTCTACCCTCTGTTATTCCCTTGTTTATCTGCCCTTCTGCCCTCTGTTGGACTCGTTTTTTTTGCCCTTCTGCCCTCTGTTAGACTCGTGTTTGTGCCTTTCTGCCCCCTGTTAGACTCGTTTTTTGTGCCCTTCTGCCCTCTGTTGGACTCGTTTTTCCCTTGTTTTTCTGCCCTTCTGTCCTCTGTTAGACTGGTTTTTTGTACCCTTCTGCCCTCTGTTAGACTTGTTTTTCTGCCCTTCTGCCCTTTGTTAGACTGCTTTTTGTGCCTTTCTGCCTTCTGCATCACAACATCATTACTCAGCGCTACCCCAGCATCACTCAGCACCACCACATTATCACTCAGCACCACCACATTATCACTCAGCACCACCACAGAACCATTCAGCGCCACCACAGCATCACTTAGCGCCACCACAGCATCACTCAGCACCACCACAGCACCACTCAGCACCACCACAGCACCATTCAGCGCCACCACAGCATCACTCAGCGCCACCACATTATCATTCAGCACCACCACAGCACCACTCAACACCACCACAGCATCACTCAGCACCACCACAGCATCACTCAGCACCACCACAGCACCACTCAGCACCACCACAGCACCACTCAGCACCACCACAGCATCACTCAGCGCCACCACTGCATCGCTCAGTGCCACCACATTATCATTCAGCACCACCACAGCACCACTCAATACCACCACAGCATCACTCAGCACCACCACAGCATCACTCAGCACCACCACAGCACCACTCAGCACCACCACAGCACCACTCAGCACCACCACAGCATCACTCAGCACCACCACAGCATCACTCAGCACCACCACATTATCACTCAGCACCACCACAGCACCACTCAGCACCACCACAGCATCACTCAGCACCACCACAGCATCACTCAGCACCACCACAGAACCACTCAGCACCACCCAAGCATCACTCAGCACCATCCCAGTATCACTCAGCACCACCACAGCACCACTCATCATCACCACAGAACCACTCAGCACCACCACAGCATCACTCAGCACCACCACAGCATCACTCAGCACCACCACAGCACCACTCAGCACCACCACAGCACCACTCAGCACCACCACAGCATCACTCAGCGCCACCACTGCATCGCTCAGTGCCACCACATTATCATTCAGCACCACCACAGCACCACTCAACACCACCACAGCATCACTCAGCACCACCACAGCATCACTCAGCACCACCACAGCACCACTCAGCACCACCACAGCACCACTCAGCACCACCAAAGCATCACTCAGCACCACCACATTATCACTCAGCACCACCACAGCACCACTCAGCACCACCACAGCATCACTCAGCACCACCACAGCATCACTCAGCACCACCACAGAACCACTCAGCACCACCCCAGCATCACTCAGCACCATCCCAGTATCACTCAGCACCACCACAGCACCACTCAGCATCACCACAGAACCACTCAGCACCACCACAGCACCACTCAGCTTCACCCCAGCATCAATCTGCGCAACCATTCAACAACAACTGGTTCAAATATGTTCTCTCAAAGTTTCAAGCTTTATTACAAATGTCACAAAAAGATGTTAATATTTCACTTTTGTTCTTGAATTTTCGTCACAATAAAATACACTGAACATAATCTTCACAAAAGTTATTTACAAAAGTTTAAGCTACTGCCATTATAAATTAAAATCACTTTTATTTGACTATTAATTATTTAAAAAAATTAAAAGCCATTGTAATTTGTAATATTAATACATCTAAGTCCCATAAATACAAAACATGTTGCATTACAAATGCTATAGGTGTCACATTTGCGATAGTTATAACTATTGGCATTGTAAATGACAAAGCTATTAATTTAGCTATTTTCAAAACCAACACATAAATAAAAAAAAATGTCATTTAAAGAGAATTGCTCAAACTTTCCTAATGCAAGACCTATTGCATTGCAAATGCTTGTTTGTATATCTGTCAGTGCATCCTGTTGAGGTTTAATTTTCGTGACAGGAGCCTCATTGCCTACTTGTAAATCTTCTCTGACCCTTGAAGCAGTTGCAAGTAGGCAACGAGGCGCCAGAAAGCACTTACAGGCTTACAGCAGCAGGTGCCCAAGTTGAAGTTAATTTCTTTGTAAACCTTTTGTAAAAGGTTACAAAAAATTTGCTTCGACTTTTGCACCTGCTGCTGTAACCCTGTAAGTGCTCGGCTGAAAGTTCGTCCCCGCTGATTCGCGGATTTTACTGCGATTTCACGAGATTCGCGGATCGCGAAATCGCGGAAAATACGCAAATTCCGCGAGCCGAACGAATTTTCAGCCCATTCTTAACTTATATTTAATCTTACCAATTTTTAATCGTTTCGAGGGTTCATTGGTTTAGAAAAAATATCATAATATTTTTCTTTTGCGTCACTAGATAGTTTGACATCTAAGGATTTCATCCCAGTAGCATTACTATCTATTGATTTTTTCCTTAGGTTTCCTCCTACTTCAATTGAGTGTGGCTTTAAATCCATTTTGGTATCAAATGTTGTTCCTCTTTCTTTTTTAGGTGTGTCCATTTTAATATCAATTTTTGACGAACTTTCCTTTTTTGCCTTATTTCTTGCTTTACGTAGCTTTTTTCTCTGTCTTTTTGTTATTTCAAAGGCTACTGAGTCGTCGTCATTTGAGCCTTGTGGAGAATCCAGCAATAATGTATTACCCTTTATGTAATTTCTGTCTTGGTTTAAATTCAGTGGTATTGCCATACTCGACATACTAGCATCCTTAGTGTTCATTTTTTCCAGTTGCTCCGCTTTAGCTAATAATGTAAGATCCCTTGTATTGGGATGATGACCGTCCTCCTTGTAGTGATCCTTTTTTCTTGTACAAACAATGGGCAAGATGTAGGTAATCCTAACTTACCGATTCTAAAATACCGAATTTTACCGATACAGTATTTTAGAATCGGTAAATGCTATGTAGGAAAAAATTTGGTATGTATTACCGAATTGGCACGATTCGGTATTTACCGAATCGGTATTTACAGATTCTGTAATTCCTATTCATTCCTTCGAGCCTAGATGCCCATTGGAATGCATGGAATTTACCGAATCGGTAAATACCGATTCGGTAATGGGGGAACACATTCAAGGGTGGCACCCTGTTGCACCCCTGAATCGTGCATGTGTGCACAAGTGGCACACATACATGCCTTAGGGCATGTATGTCTGCCACATGGCACTTTTGGAAATGCACAAAAATGCTTTTCCAAAGGTTTGTAATATTCACCACCAACTTTTAGTTGGTGGTAAATACCGAATCCTTAACTATGCAATTCACTCATTTGAGTGCTCCCTACATTGCAGATTTGGTAATTTACTGATTTGGTATTTTAAGGAATTGGTTATTTACCGATTCCTTAAAATACTGATTTGGTAAATTACTGAATCTGTAAATTGGCCACTTACATCTCAAAAGCCTAATACTGGTTGGTAACGGCCGAAATTCGGTAATTTTGGCCATTACCAACCGGTATTAGGCTACCTAAATCTGGCCCAATATCTTTAATGTCCTCCAAGATTGTATTCACAACCTCTGGAATGGTTATTAGTTTGTTAATTATTGGAGCACGTGTGCACTTTATATAACTTGGCGCAATAACCCTTTGTGCTTTTATTAAGAGATTATTCAGCTCCGCCAATTTATTCTCAATCCCGGCAATTGGCCATAACTCCCAGTATGTCTATTTGAATATCCATTATATATAATTGCGCTGTTAACGCTTCAAGGGTCAATACTGATGTTTGATAGAATATGTCCCATATGGTTCCTGAATCCTGATTTTCTGTTATTTTTGTTTTTTTGTCCATATATATTTCTTTACAGCTTGAGGTGATATTGATTTCATCTTGACTGCTTTCCTTATGTGTAGATTCAGATAAGTATTTTGACGTTAAAACACTGGATTTATTTGTGGCAAATTTGTTTGCAGATAGGAGTTCGTTGCTCACTAGAAGACTATTTGTTCTAACTGGTATCTTTAATTGATTACTAGCGGCCTGTTCTAATTGTTCTCGGATTTCATATCTTTATACTGTTGTATTTTCTCCGCCAGCATTTATTTTCCCGCTTGTGCTATATTCCAATTTAATTGATCCGGTGGGTCCTTTTTGACAATTTCCTGATATATGACCAATTTTGTCCTCATTGGCCTATTGATGAAGTGCTTTCGAATTCAGAATTTGTCTGTTGATTACTTCGTCCTTTTTTTCTCCTAATATTCACTTTAACTTCTATTGGAAGTGGAACTCCTCCGTTGTATGTATTCTTGATGTTATCAATTTGGTCACAATCCTTTGCTATTACGACCGTCCCTGTTTTATCCAACTCTCTACATTTCATTTCTTGTGAGAGAATTTGATTCAGATGATTTACTAGCTGTAGTAAATCCTTTTCCTCTGTATGTATATTACTTTGTCCTTCACAATCTATCCCTTCCTGGTCTTTAGTTTGGTCGAATACCCAATCTATTTCAACTTCTTTGAGTAAAACTGAGTTCTCATTCGTCTTGTTTGTTGGCTTCACTGGGGTCAGTAGAGTTTTCAATTCTGGTTCAAGTTGCATTGACATGAGTACAGTTGTAGGATCTTTCATAAAATCTAATTTCTGGGGGATTTTTGTGGATCTTTCAAACATCCTAGCTATTGGAGATATTAAAGTCTGGTTCACCCCCTTCATTTGAGCTTTAGCTCTAGACTTTTTTAGCCCTTTAGGTGATTGATATTTTCGAGTACGTTTTTTTGGAGTACCCACAGTTCTTTCATTTCCTGAGCGCATTTCTAGTGGCTACCTTGCTCAAGCTAGTGAGGAGTACAGATTTTCTTGTATGCCACGGTATGCACAATGGTATGGAGAAGGACTGTCTATCAGCAAGTATATACAATGTAGAAAAGATTCACTGAGTAGATTCCAACTATATTGTTGTGCAAACTGTTTCCCTTATTGTGAAGGATTGATTTCAAGACTCATTAAGGTTGGGCTAATTGTTTTGATGGAATGAAGTGGTCTTCTATGCCTCCTTAAACTGTCTTTCTCAGCTGTAGTCAGAATAGTGCAGGCAAGGCAAGGCGGCGGGGCCTTAGCTTTTTTGGAGAAAAAAAAAAACAAACCCTGCTTCTGCCTCACCCGGGCCCCAACACAACCTGTTCGCGCCTTACCGCAGGTTGCCTGCACCGGTGTTGTCACAGGAATCCACAAGAGTGCCCAGGCGCCCTCAGGAAACAACAGCAGCAGCCCGTCAATTCACCTGCTCCTCGCCTGCTCCTCGCCTGCTCCTTCCTCCGTGCAGTCCTGTAAGCCTGTACTGCCACCTAGTGTTTCGGCATTGAGGGTGACCACACAGGCAGCTGCACACTCGAGACCCACACTGCTTCAAGCCTGCCACTCGCCTCGCAGCAGTACCGCAGCCCCAGCAACCCGGACCGAAGCCACAACCGGAACTGGACTGGACCGGAGCTGGTCCGCAGCGAGCAGGTCAAGTGGCACTAGGCAGAGGCGGCGGGAGGCACGAGACGCGAGGCTGCAGAAGGCTTAAGAAGGTGGCAGAAGGCGGCAGCTCCAGGCTCCTAAGACCGAGCAGAACTCCAGAGACAGCAGACCACAAGAGGCACACAGGAATGCCCGAAGACCCAACAGCCAAGCCACAGACCACGAAACAGCAGCGGCGGTGGTGGCAGCAACAGCAGTAGCAACAGCAGCGGCAATACGCGACTCCTCCTCTTCCTGTGCAAATGGAACAGTCTAGTTGTTCTTTAGAACACTCTGGAAAGGTGCAGTGGAACACAAAGGAATCAACTGACAGTCTCTGCCCTTGTTGGATGTACATGTTTTACTGAGAATGTCAGACTTCATTTTCACATGACTGAGAAAGATAATGTGAATTTACTGAAAATATGCTCTCAGTTAAGCTTATAGAGCACCTTCCAAACCTCTGTGGCAAAAATATGAGACAATAGTTTTCTCTCAAACATGATTCATGATATCCCAGCAGAAGGCTTTTTCACATGGTAAAATCACCTTAGAACACACCACAAATCCTAAAATGAGTATGGAACCATCAACAAATGATTTATGATGTAACTAAAGTCTTAAAACCTTTTATTAACTGCAATGCTTTTTAATGAGTTACTATCATGAATATTGGTCCCAAGATGGCTGCCAACACTTCTTGGATGAAGTGCTGACAGCCAATCAGATCTCACGATGAGATGTGTGGTTAGGCTCTGCCCAGATATATATATTTCTTTTTCCATTAATATTTAAAAAACTACAGAACAGATTTACACCTTTTAACAAAAAGGGCTCTTTCTGAACCAAGGGCTACCTTTTTGCCAAATTTGGTGTAATTCCCTTTGGCAGTTCGGGCTGTAGCTGTGTCTAATGTTTCTTATAGAAAACAAGTTTTGGGACCCCCCTTTAAGCTCGGCCCCCGCTTGCCAAATCACCCCAAACTTTCAAGATAGGAGCAGATCGAAGCGAGTCATAAGTTTAGAAAATTTGGCGAAGATTCGTTAATCTGTGCCAAAGTTATTGGGAATAGAATGTTCCTTTGGTAACTAGGTCCTAACTATAACTACCTACTGGCGTCCACCAGTAGGTAATATATATATATATATATATATTCACTGAAAAAACCATAGGTTTCACACCAGTTATAGTTAGGAATTAGCATTTAAAAAACCTATTAAATTCACTGAAAAAACCATAGGTTTCACACCAGTTATAGTTAGCTGGAAATTTTACTGACATAAAACCATTGAAATTCCACGTTATAGTTAGTTGGACTCACTATAACTTGCGCGTGTAATGCACTGCTGATGACGTCACATATTACATCACTCATGACATGGTTGATGTGATCAAGGTCACCGTGTAGTGACCGAAACGCGTCATGCTGGCGATTGCGTGTAAATAAACCACTGTGAATTTACCCTTTGCGCTGTGGAGCGGTCTGTACCTGTGGTTTCCGTTGATGCAGATCGGATTTCCTTCCATGTGCTGATGTAGCGGAGCAGGATTGTGAATTATATATATATATATATATATATATATATATAGCAATCTGCATTGAAGAATAAGTGGATGTATAAGTGTCTGGATGGAGGATTTAGTAGCAGTGTGATTGACTGTTTACTTGACTAATTTGTAGTGTGTCACTAAATATATTGGATAGTAACTAAACTGTGTGAATACTATTTTTTCTATGTATTTAATATTTTTTTGGGATGTATGAAAGTTATTATTTTTTTTTAATTTTTTGCCTCGGTACGCTTCCGGTGCGTGCCGCAGGGTGCGCCCCATTAGCGCAACTTTGGATCGCGCCCCGGTTCGCGCCCCGGGAAACGTTCCATTAGCGCAACTGATGCAATCAAAAACAACATTGTGACGTGTCGCGTAAGTGTGACCTATCGCGTAGCCGCGTGATGCGTCTTATGACGCGCTGCGTTAGCGCACACGGAAGCGGTCCGGAGAGCTACAGAGCACGACGCGCAGCACCCCGGAAGCGCTCCGGGGCGCGGCGCGGGGCGCGTAACGTAAGCGTAACAGGTCATGTGACCTGAAAATAACACTTTTCATTGGTTCAGAATTTTTTTTTTTCAAAATGATGAAAGCCCCCACCTTTTTACCTCATTCTTACTTTCTACTTCCAGAGAGCAAGACCTGTTTTTGACAATGGCTTGTGTAATAGCTGCAGCTGGTGCTTCTCAGCAACCACCACCACCACCAAAAGGACCACCTCCAACACTGGACTTTGGTAGAGAGGAAGATAATGAGGACGAAGAGGAGGAGGAGGAAGAGCAAGTAAGGCAGCAGTTCCTGCCAGAAACACCAAGGCAGAGCCATATTAAAGAGCACTACATATGGCAATTTTTTAAAATTCCACCTGGACAAAAGAAGGTCAATGCACCCCAGGTGTCTTGTTTGATATGTAAACATGTACTTTCTCGTGGCAACCCCAACAAGAAATACAGTTTTGGGAATCATACAATGATTCGCCACATGGAGCGGTGGCATCCTAATAATCTTTCCCAAGCACAAGTAAGGGATCTTGCTGCCAACCCCCCAAATGTCATCCCCAGCACCTCCAGTGGACAAACATCATTCGCCGGACCAGAAGGCCGAGAAATGGTCCACAATATTCAAAGTCCTTTTGAAAACTACAAAATAGTTTGTATATATTGTGGAGGAACTATTTCTTATGGAGAAAAGAGTATTACTTTGATTAACCGAGCTGGAGAAAATCATAAATGCAACAAGAAGAGAAAACAATGAATCCTTTTTATTTTTTTTTGCTCCTGTTGATACATGTTCAAACCCTGCTCTTTTGTTATTTGCCCTAAAAAAACACTAAAAAAACTCAAAATAATTTTCAAAAATCAAAAAAAATCAAAAAATTGTTCAGAAAATTATTAAAAAAAATAAAAAAGAAGAAAAAGAATGAAAAAACAGTTCTTTTCAGAACTACCTTCCATTTATACCAAAATTGCAAAAATTTTTACACCCTGTCTTTCTTTTTTTCTCTTTGTTCCGCTTCCCGGAGCGCTGCCCGGTTCGCTTACCGGGCGCTAAACCCGCGAAAATTAAAACATTTTTTTAATTTTTCTTTGCTTTATATGGGCCTTTTCAGCCACCCACTTCAAATCTAGGGGTTCAGGGGGTGTCTACCCTGGCTCCTTTTATTCATTTCCCCTTTCGTTATTGCCACCTCTTGTCTCTCGATCTTACCGAGAGACAAGATGGCGGCCGCTCCGGACTGTTTTGAATGTTTACAGACACCCAAGAACCAATCAGCTTTCTGCGCGCAAGTCGCGTGGCGCGCCCGGAGCGCTCCCCGGAGCGCGTACCGGGGCGCTGCCATAGATATATATTTTTTTGAACCTAAATTACTCAAAATCCACTGAAGCACATATCTTGAGACATAGCAAAGGCACATCGGGCTACCAGTCCCTACAATTTTGCCAAGTTTGGTGAAAATCCATTCAGCCGTTCGGGCTAAAAGTGAGGTCGACCGCCCTATGGAAATTAACATGGGGAAAACACGTTTTGGGACCCCCCTTTTATCTCGGCCCCCGCTTGACGCATCCCCCCAAACTTTTAGGGAAGGACCGGAGCTCGACGAGGCCATTTTGTGGAAATTTTCAGGCAGATTCGTCAACTGGCGGCAAAGTTATTCCAAATAGAATTTTGAGATTTAACATTGAAAAAAATTCTAACTATAACTACCCACTGGCGACCGCCAGTAGGTAATATATATATATCGACATCCGCCCTCCAGCAACGTGAAAGGAAGGAGCTACAAACGGGGAATTTCGGGTGAGGCTCTTTAATGGCAACTAGACAGCGTAGGTATAATGCATTTCGGATTTTGTTTCCTTCTTCAGATACCTCTTGCTGCCGCGCCTCATGTCCGTATTGTCCAAA
The DNA here is from genome assembly GCF_964263255.1 of Lissotriton vulgaris. Lineage (NCBI taxonomy): Eukaryota > Metazoa > Chordata > Amphibia > Caudata > Salamandridae > Lissotriton > Lissotriton vulgaris. The sequence goes on from NC_141685.1 coordinate 1,549,474,513, forward strand.
TTGAATGTCCGTGACTTTTAAAGTGGTATGCTACCAAACGCCACCCCAACCATGTGGTCATCCGCCATGTTGCAGATAATGTAGAACTCCAACACCCAGAATGCTATTAGTCTGGAATGGCGTGATGTGGGAAACCAAAGGTATTTCTTATAGTTTGTTGGCGTTATGGAGCAGGGCAAACTTAATGAGGTCGCTTACATGATGCCCTGGCCCCTCGAGTCCCTGCATACCGCTCTAACCCACAGGGCATCGTGCAGCTGGAACATGGATCAGCGAGATTGCACCAACTCCCCCGTGAAGTCACGGTCTGCGCTTAAGCAGTGTCCCTCGCATGCCGGTGCTCTGATGGTGGGCTGCCTGATAGCCCATACCTGAGCAGACTCCAAAGCTCCGCTTGCACAGAAACCAGAACAGTAGGCAGGCACTTGGCAGAACGGTGCTCCTTGACGTGTCTTCTGGCTGACACAAAATATCAACATCTGCCCTCCAGCAACGTGAAAGGAAGGAGCTACAAACGGGGAATTTCAGGTGAGGCTCTTTAATGGCAACTGGACAGCGTAGGTATAATGCATTTCAGATTTTGTTTCCTTCTTCAGACACCTCTTGCCCCGGCGCCTCATGTCCGTATTGTCCAAATTGAATGTCCGTGACTTTTAAATCGGTACGCTACCAGACGCCACCCCAACCATGTGGTCATCCGCCATGTTGCAGATAATGTAGAACTCCAACACCCATAAATATATATATATATATATATTCAATGAAAAAACCATAGGTTATAGACCATATATAGTTAGGAATTCGCATTTACAAAACCTTATTTTACTCGCACAAAACCATTGAAATTCCATATATAGTTAGTTGCACTAACTATATATCGCGCACCCGCAATCCACTGCTGATGATGTCACATATTACATCATTCATGACATGGTCAGTGACATCACTGATGACATCACTGATGACATCTCAAATGACATGACTGATGACATCACTGATGACATCTCATTTGACATTACTGATCATATCACTGATGATATCATTCATGTGATAATACGATGAACCTCTTCAGACTCTAATATAACCTTAGATACAATCAGTGTAAACAGACACTCACAGACTGTCACTCATCCATGGAGTTACTCACACACCTAGTCAGTCATGCAAAGAATCAATCACACCTCCATTTCCTCAACTATACAGTTAGACAAACTTTACTTATTCAAACATATACTAACACATATTTACTCTCTTATACAATCCCTGATACAAGTTCACAATGATCCATACAGCCACTCACACATTCACTGGCTCTTATGCACAGTTATTTATATATGTCAACTCTCACATGTACTGTGCTTTACATATGTACTTACTTTGACATGTAGCACTGAGATATCCATTCACTCACCAATACACTCATGCACACAGTCAACCGCCCATACAGCTGTTTCCACATGCACTTTTGAAACCATACATCTAGTGAATCAACTGCTCACACATCTATGCACAGAGTCATACACCTCCCAGCCACCCACAAACACACTCAGTCTCCCATACAAATACTTGGGCAACCAATCAATAACCCATATAGTTACTCATATAGCTACTTATCAACACATGCAACAGTTTACAGAACAACAGACATAATGATGCACAAATTAAGACAGTTTAGTCACTAACCCATGCACTCAGTGAGACACATTTAATCACTCACTCATACAGTCAGTCATGCACCTACTAAATCCTTCATCCAGACACTTATACATCCACTCATTCTTCAATATGTAAGACATATTTTGACTTTTCAGAAACATACAGTCACTGGATGTTGTCATCAGTGATGTCATCAGTGATGTCATTTGAGATGTCATCAGTGATGTCATCAGTGATGTCACTGACCATGTCATGAATGATGTAATATGTGACATCATCAGCAGTGGATTGCGGGTGCGCGATATATAGTTAGTGCAACTAACTATATATGGAATTTCAATGGTTTTGTGCGAGTAAAATAAGGTTTTGTAAATGCGAATTCCTAACTATATATGGTCTATAACCTATGGTTTTTTCATTGAATTTCAATGGTTTTTTAAATGCAAATTTCTAACTATATATGGTCTATAACCTATGGTTTTTTCAGTGAATTTCATTGGTTTTTTAAAAGCTAACATCTGTAGCTGTAAAATGTATTATTCTTTAAATCCCAAAATATATATAGATATTTATTGATAATTTTTTTTTAATATTTTTTTCTTCGCTTCTAGTTCGCGAACCGGGAAGCTTTCCGTTAGCTCATCTTGATGCCGCGATCTAGTCCGCGAACCGGTCAACGTTACGTTAGCGGAACAGTGACGCGTCGCGGAAGCGCGACATATCACGTTATCGCGTAATGCGTCTAATGACGCGTCGCGTTAGCGCTCCCGGAAGTGCTCCGGACCGCGAACCGGAAGCGATCTGGGACGCGGCGCGCGCCGCGTAACGTAAGCGGAACAGGTCATGTGACTTGTTTATCAAACTTCTCATTGGTTCATTTCACTTTTGGTTTCCAAATGATGTATGACTAGGTCATGTGACCTAAAAATAACACTTTTCATTGGCTCAGAACTTTTGTTTTCCCCAAATCATGTAAACCCCTCCTTATTTCCTCACTCTGACTTTCATCTTGGTGAGAGAAAGACCATTTATCTGAAGATCCACAATGGCTTCCATTCTTGCTGCAGCTGGTGCACCCCCACCACCACCTCCACCTCCTCATAAGAAGAGAGGACCACCTAGTCAAATTATGACTAACAGAGAGGAGGAAGATCAGGAAGAAGAAGAAGAGGAGAGAGAGGAACAACAATTTGTTGATGAGTTGCCCCGGGTTTCTAAACGAAAAACCAGTTTCATCTGGCAGTTTTTCACCATCCCTCCTGGAACAAAGAAAGTGAATGCAAAATATGCCACCTGCCTCATCTGTGACTACAGATTGTCGAGAGGCACAGAAAAGAAGTACAGTATGGGGAACTATACAATGCATCGTCACATGAGCAGGTGGCATCCCTTGAACTACAGCCGGGCTGAGTTAAGGGATCTTGAAGACAATCCGACGGCAACTCCTGTGGCAAGATCTACATCCACATTGTCTTTGACGGGAAGAGAGGCACAAGAGACTGTGCCAAACATCCAACCTAACTTCCAGCACATAAAGTTATCTTGTGTTTACTGTGGTGATATGCTGTCATATGGCAACATGAGTGTCAAGCTCATGAACATTGCATATGAAAATCATAAATGCCCTAATGCACCCAAAAAGTAATTTTCTTTTTTTTGCTCCAGTTGAGCCGTTTTGAAAGCCTGTTTTTTGTTGTCTCCCCTCCATAAAAAACACAAAAAAAACATAAAACAGTTCTAAAAATACAAAAAAATCAAAAAATGTTCAAAAAATAAAAAAAAAATATAAAACAACAAAAACAAAAAAAAACAGTTCTTTTCAGAACTACCTCCCCTTTCAAACAAAATTGCTAGAATGTTTATCACTCTGGCAAGCTCTATTTCTTTTGGTTCGCTTCAAGTTCGCTGACCGGTTCGCGAACTTTAAGCGAACTAAAAAAATATTTTTTTAAAAAAAAGAAGAGTTAGTATAAGGGAAGTAATCAGAGAATAATGTAAAAAGAAAGACAGCTAGAGAGAGTAAATGAGAGATAGTGTCAATGACATCATCAGCAGTGCATTGCGGGTAAAAAGAGTGGAAAACATTTACCTTATAATTCTTGTTACCTTTTTTAAATATTTTTTCATACTTTCAATCTGTAAAACAAAGAACAAACATTTCAAAAAATATTAAAACATGTATTTAAAAATTAGAAAAGACAAGGGAAAAGGTTCAAAAACAAACAGTTTTTCAACAACTTTGACATTTACAGAAGTCTCTGCTTCTCTACGTCCCCTACACAATCCTAAAGATATATATTCGAAAGAAACTGTATCTTGATATTGCTGAACTGAGGCCTATTTTGGAACATGATGTTTTTCTTGCACTGCTAATGTCTCACAATAGTGATGCAATAGCAGCACAAAAAAGATGTAAAGCCATAATAAAATTGTGTCTAACATTGTAAATGATTGTTTTAGGATGCAAATAAGATGTGTGCTTTCAAGAGCTTTCTTTGAGGTGAGGCCTCTTTTTTTTTAAAAAAAAAAAACACTACCCAGAAGTACAGCACTCTAAGCATTAAAATTGATATTTACAGAACTCAGCTTACCCATATGTACCACACATTTCTAAATATATATCATAAGGACAAAAAGCATAACATTAATTATACATGTTAAATGGTTTATTTTTGCTGTTCTCAGAATGTATCAAATTTCACATAAATCAGTGACTTGAAGGTATTCATCATGTAACAGCGGGGAAAAAAAAACACAATCAAAATGACTGTGTTTAAAAAACCCATAAAACCTAAGAAATCTGATTTCAAAACTTCTTAAAATTAACTTACTTTCAATGACGTCAAACGATCTCCTATAAACAGCATCCACTCTGTTGTGCTTTAAATATTTTCAGCCCGCCACTTTCTGAAAGAAAACCTCCATCGATACGTGAAATATGTTACATAGAAAAAAAACTTCTCTCATTATATCACATGTTTCCACTAGGCCAAATCATGTTGCCGCGATTCGCAAGTCTTGTAATTCTTCCAATCAAATCCCGACATTTTCTATTTTCGCAACTTTCAAAAATAAAATATTTGAGATTATTTTCACAATCCTGGACTACTAATATCTTAGTCTTCTTTGTCACTCATGTTCTCCTTTTCCTATGACACTGATACTGCTTACTATGAAGCAGACTTACTTGCATCAGGTTTATATAGTTGGATTTTTAATCGAGACAGCATTGCAGACTTACATTCCCTCTACTTAAAATTTTGGTTTTAAAAACACCAGGTAAGAATTTTTAAGGTCAAACGGCAATTTTTTTTTGAAAGTTACAACAGAATCATTACAGAATGACCAGCCGTTTCCAGACTTTAAGTAAGCTGTATAATGTCCTGATGTTGTTGATGGACCATCGTGATAGATAATTGCTACAGTAACAAAAGTCCTCCCTGATATTGACAGCTGAGAAGCCACAAATTTTTTTATTAAAGTTGACAATTTTGATCCATCAGGCCTACATCGTTGAATCATTAAAATGACATACTGGCCATATCTACGTATAAATAATGTTGACATCATATCACATTTACATTGGCTACACTCCATGTTGTGATCAGCTGCTTTTACTAGCTTATTAAAGGACACTGATTTACTGTCTGGCAAAGTTAAATATATAAATCTTTCTGAGTCTACACTAGTAGTACTTGATACCATACAGTTCTCGCAGTCATGCTGCCATTGATAAGAAAGCCCAAACAGGTGATCTACATCTACACCCTCATCTTGCAATATATCAAGCATATACATTAAAAACTCCTGACAATCTTGCTGATTATTTTCAGAGAAGTCTGTTTGACCTGAACATTCATCTAACAGATAACGAACTTCAGACACACTTTCTACTTTTGTTCGATCAGTGCTACATTTCTCTAACACAGAATTCAACAAGCAGCATAAACTTTGTTCTGAATTGAACACAATCTGTTGTTTTAAACTCTCTAGTGAAAAGAGAACATTAACAACGACATTTGCATAGCAGTTGACACCAGAACTGTTTTCAAATTGAAAACCAACAATCTCTTCAACAGTATCCACTTTCTTTCTGCTATCAACTTTCGGTTCATTGACTTTTAGTCTTTTTGCAACAACCTCCCTACTATTACTGCTATTTCTACGTTTCCGGCCTACCACACGTTTCTCAAACAAAGGATATTGAGGCAAATGTGGCACATACTCTCTTCTTAACCTATTGTATTCCTTAACACAATCTAGATCTGCACAAATGTTTGTGACATCACAGTCAATCAAGTACAATCCCGATAAAGTTCTAACTCGTGACAATGCCACATATGCCATACCCTCCTTGAACACAGAACTACCAATATTCACCAATGCACAGTCTACACTTAAACCTTGCGATTTATGGATTGTCACCGCATATGCCAAGCAAACAGGAAACTGTTTACGGCGAACATATAAATCTTTAACAAGCAAAAACCTAGCAGAACAACGACCAATTTGCTGTACTTCCTCAATGCCATCAAATTTAATTCTTAAAAATTCTATTCCATCTCTATTTCTGTATTTCTCAAAATCAACAACATTACCCATTGATCCATTTACCAGACCTCTTTCTACATGTAAATTCCGTCTCAAAATGATTCGGCAATTTAAACACACATTCAGAGTCTTTTCAAAACCCGCTGTCTTAGATATAGTCTTCTCTAATGAATCCAATTTTGATTTCAAATTATCTGACAAAATAATTGTTGATCCCATATGCTCTAATTTGTCGATAGCTTCCAGTTTCACAATGTCTTGCTTTTCTAAATTCAACATTTTGTTGTTGAAGATGGCACATTCTGCAAGAGTTGGCATGAGACATATCCCGGATTTCTTCTCAGTAATTTTCTGAAAAATATTCTCAGGCACAATCTCTTGTTTGGGATACAAATTTGACAGTAACCGTGCATTTAAAGCTTCTTTCCCATGCTCGGTCACTTTTCCAATTCTAATATCTTGTAGAATATTCTTGTAATCTTCATCCTTTGCCTGACGCATATTTTGATGCAGTTCTGCATAATTGAAGTTTAACCATATATTGACGTTGCCAATGCTCCCTAGGCACTTCCTGGTATCTTCATGCGTGAGTATTTTGAACACAGGTTGACCTTTTACTGGTGTCAGCTGTAGAAGATCTCCGAAAACAATAATGTGTTTCCCACCAAATAAGACATCATATTCAGTTTTAAGTACTTCTTGCATTCTCAAATGCACAAAGGCAAGCATGACATTGGAAACCATGCTTACTTCGTCAATGATAAGTAGTTTCATTTTCCTCAAGACTCTTGAAACTTCACAGCAAGCATCTCCAGATAACTTGTTGTATTGTAATTTGTTGTCATGCTCCACCGGCAGCATCAATAGACGATGCAAAGTAATACCTTTAATATTATGTGCTGCCAGTCCAGTAGGAGCGGTGACAACACAAGACAGCGATGACTCAGTCCTTTCCTGCAAATAACAAGAGATTGCTTTAATGAGGAAACTTTTTCCAGTTCCCGCTTCTCCACTCACGTACAGTCGGACAGGCTTCAACGACGTACACGAGCACTCTTTCTTCTCATGACTTAATCCGTGCTCAATTTCCTTGGTAACTTCATCATATATTTTCCTCTGCTCAACGTTGAGTTGTTTTTCCAAGTCTTGTAAGTTAACTGAATCCTCCTGAGCATGTGCCATGGCTCTTTCTACTTCATTCATAGCAGTGGCAGCTTCATTTTCGATAATAGGTCCTCCAAGTGGATCTTGACTCAATGAAACAGAACTCTGACTGTCCTGAGAACTGTCTCTGGCAATCTCGGCTGCAATCGTTGCTTCCTGCTCAATTTCCAAAGTTAGCATTTCTTGATATTTAGAAAAAGCAGGACATTCTATGGACTCCTTGGCTGCATTGAAAGAGTCTTCGTAACAGAGGAAATCTCCAAGCAGTTCCTCTTCTGCACGCCAAGGCTTGAAAAGTTGCAAAAGTGCTAAATAGAAAAACTCCTTTTTTTCTGGAGATTCGCCACTTAATTTTCGATGATTTACTAATTGGCATTTTCTTTGCTTGACCAGGCATCCCTCACTTCCAATTACAGCATACACTCCTTTCTCAATATCTTCTTTGATGTTCCTCTTGAATATATAATTTTGGAGAACCTCATATAGACAAACATTCTCAAGGTGACTGCTTCGATTTGGATAATATGTATCCAACATGTTGGTCTTCAAAATGTCGGTACTGTTTGGTTCCTTTTCTGCCAAATACTCAATTTCCCGAACAGGTTTTAGAACTCGATTTCGCGTTGCAGCAAGACCAAGACTCGCCCAAACGAGACTCCTGGATTTGGCATAGAGACTTGCTGAAGACAATCGATCAGAACATTCGTAAGCTCCGATTTCTCGATGCGACAACATCTTCAGACTGAAACTGTACAACTTCTTGCTGAGGCTCTTTTCATGGGAAATGTCCTCCCACATATCCTTCAGTTCGGTCTTTTCTTTTTTGGTGATGTAAGATGTCACATACCGAGCCACAGCCATACAGTTGTCAGCCACAAACTGTATATCCATGTTGGCATTCCACATGGACAAAATCACTGGGTTGTAGTCATTGATGTACTTGGACTCTTCGTTCCTTTTCAAATTGTATGTATTCTTGGGTGATTTCCTCGTCACATTATGTCGCAGCGAAGACATCAAACTGTTCACTCTTCCTTTAGAAATCACCGGTCGTGGAAAGTTGAAACGACATTTAGTGTAGAACTTGTCCTTGTTTCTGAATTTACGACGACAGTACTTTCCACAACGATGGCTTTGGAAACGTAGAACTTGTTCTCTTAGACTTTTCTTCTCCGTTGCGTTTGGAACAGCACACGTAGAATACTGTTCGATGAAATTCATCACTAAGTCATCCGGATCTGTTCCAAATTTAGGTGCATCCTTGATCCACAGCAACATATGTATATGAGGGGCACCTCTTGCTTGATACTCCTTTCTCCAGAAGAAATCCAACACCTCTCCAAGAGGTGGATTCTTTTTATTTGTGATGAAAGACATCATAGCTTCAAATCTATGATTGAAGTACCTGCATACATTCACAGGATCCAAAGAACACAGTTCTCCAGGTGTCTTGAATTCAATGTTTTCAATATTTCCATTTGCCTCTCGTAGAAATTCAAGTAAGTCATCCCAGCCATACTCAGCACAGCTCAGAGTGAGGAACCATGTCGGAGTTCCTAAGTTCCTCAGCATACATTTTAAATCACCATGACGACGGTACCAGTACTCATTAGTACCACGCTGACACGCCATGAGATTAATTAAGTGAGAATCCAAAATACTGTCTTGGACATTGACTTTATGCATAAAGTCACTTGCCGAGATGTTTCGCATCTGTATACCACTTTTTAAGATGTGGTTCACTGCATATGAAAGTCCAGACAGATCGCTTTCAAACAGGAGATGAAACAAATAGGGAATGCATTGCCGAAACCTAGGATCTTCTGCATACAATCGTAAAGTCCGGTATTCAGACGCAGGAATTTCACGAGGTCGCTCATCATATCTTCCTCCTTGACCTGTGGGAAATAGCTGTGGGAAACACTGAGCTTCCAAACTTTCCTCCCAAACACTAATGGGACTCCCTTTGGCTTGTTTCATTTGAAACAACTCAATAGCATTCCCCATGACTTCCTTGGAATGCAAAGGATGAACACTATAATGTTCATATATTTCTTCACTTTTAGAGGCCTCTACTTTCTCAATTTGGCCAGCACACAAATCGCTATCCTCTTCATCACTTACTTCCTCTTCTGCAACATATACATTCTTATAGTACTTATTATTTTTCTTCAAATACACTGTTGCCTTTTTGACTTTCCTAACATCCACTAAATCTTGCCATATTTTCTTATTCTTTGTCGGAACCCCATTAACCAAGATAACCAGAGGTTCCTCTTCCACTTTTTCTATTCCAATTGTGTTAATGTTTTTGTTCAAATCTAGAGGCAAATAAACAACTCTTCCCTTTAATCCTCTCTGTAAATCTGCTGGAGGCAACTTCCCTGTCTTTGGCTCCATTCTTACAATAGCCTGAAAGGGATGGATACTTTGAATCAAAATAGATTCATAAGTATTTAAATCCTTCAATTCAGAAGGAATCTCAACCAATTCCAGATTATTATGAACTGCCCTAGCAGGCATCTGGTTTTGGTTTAATTTATTACAACAATAAGTACACACACGTTGATCCGATCCCAAATCAAAATAATTTTCTACCATCAAGTATGTGGCTAAATCCTTCCATTCACTATTATTTTCCCTTTCACTTTTTGCATATAAATCCACTACCTTAGTCTGATTCTTATAATAAGTGCGTCGACAACATACACAAGTGAAATTAGGCCTCTCACTTGATTTCATCTGAAACGTGGCAATTTCCTTCTGAAAATTATCTGTACTGGAAACCTGTACATTATCTTCCACATTACCCTCTACTTCAGGGTCAATTTGAACATTCTCATCTTTACTACCAAAGTAACAAAACTCAATTTCTTCACAAAGATTCTTCACATCTATTTCAGAACCATGCAAAAGAGCAGCACATAACTGTTTAAGCATAATTGCTGGACTCTTAGCATAATACAACATTCTCACTAATTTTCTCACTTTATTATGATGCACTGCTAGCATCCTGAAATGATGAAAAACACTCTGGCATACTCTCCTGGAAAGACAAGCCAGTGAATGACCACGCAAACCTGTCATTTGTCTCACTCTGCAAGGATCTAAATCTTGCAACAACTTCATTTTCTGCTTCAAACTTTTCTTATTAAATGTCCGTATAAAATCACAAAGCAAATTGATGGAAACCTGTCGCACACTGCAAATAGAACTACACTTCCAAATGTACACAGGACCCTTAGGACGTCTTCCTAAAACCTCATCACTTAGCGCCTCTTCTGTCTCTGTTGTCACAAGTTGTTCTTTTTCAACTGGACAACCATCCTTCACTTCATAAGCTCGACCACTGATGTCAACTGCATGCACCAAATCATTATCCTGAAAATAAGTCTCCTCATTAAAAAATGCCTCAGAACTTGAACTATGCATCCATTCTCCAGAAAAAACTTCACAAAAGTTAGTACGATTTACTACTCTCTTCCATCTACTTTTTGTTTTGAAATCAGAAATTACCTTGCTTAGTTTCCTAATTCTATTGATTACCAAAATAAACAACTTTCGCTTGATTTCAAAAGCATGATCAATAATTTTCTCTACATTTTTCTTCTTCCTATAAAATGCCGCTTTCTGTTGGCCTTTCTTTTTAATATTTTTCAATAAATTAACTAATATCCTATTACGGAACATTCGTTGTCGAATGTCCCTAAACTGTTGTTTCCTTCTACTATCATGCACAGAGTTATCTCTTCCTCTACCAGTAACATTTGTGATGTGTCTCTCCTTTCCATTTAAATTACTTTTCTTTTTGTGAACAGACACATTTTTTTGTGCAAAATTTTTTTTACTACAAATATTTCTTAAGAATGATTTCGTGCTCTTACCCGGACCTTTCTTGGTGTTTTGACAAGTATTTGGGGAAGAGGACTGCTGCAATAAAACATCATCCTGCTGTCTTTGACGTTTTCTAGCCTTTCGTATTCGACTTCTGGAAGGCATTTTCCAAACTATGAAAGAATCTGCAGTTGAATCTGTGAAAAAATATAATATAAAATGTTATTAACCACTATTACCAAACAGTAAATAAATAACAGTCATCTAAAACTTAATGCCGTACTAATTATTTAACATAGCAAATATTTTCCACCAGCACTGCATCACAAAAATGACACTCAATGGTACAAAACAGGCATACAACACTCATAAATCACTCCCTAATATTTTAAATCATTAATTCAGGATGACGATAAGATGTAGCCTATCTAAAGGTTTGTTTAGGCCCAGATCTTTGGACTGGGGTGAATGTGTGTCATTGATCCACATTCAGTCCATCACCTGTTTTGTTTATTTGAGGTGAGGCCAACACATGGTTGCAGATAAGATTTTCACTGAAAAAAAACCAAGGTAAAAAAACATGTGAAGGCCTACCAATGAAGTAAATCATTAAATGAAAACCAATACATTTCTGGAAATATGCACTACTAGTGCTTCATAAGATGTTTTGGGTCATATTTATAAGTTATTTGAGTATCTAGTATGCTATTTTACATTCTTCATGGTGCAAATTTATTGTAAATACGCTCCCACCTGCGGTTGGCAAATTTAGATTTTGATTATGGGAGTTAGATAGGCATGTTAATAATTTCCCAAAAATGGTATATAACCCCAAACAACCTTTGTAGCAAATGCTCTTAGCCATGTTATCCACCTCCCATTGGATAACATGGCTAAGAAGTGCTTGCAAATGTGATAAAAAAAGGCCTGCAATGCATGAATATCGCAGAAAAATCAGCGATATTCATGCATTTTCCAGCAAATGCTCTTAGCCATGTTATCCACTTCCTATTAAATAACATGGCTAAGAACTGCTCAGGGCACCATGAGGAACGCTTTCCATTTAAAAAGGGAAAAATAACATCAAAGACACTAAAATACCTTCTAAATATGAACCCAAACAACCTATGAAGCAATGTGGAAAAAACTGCCGCAATGCATGAATATAGCAGAAAAATCAGTGATATTCATGCATTTTCCAGCAAATGCTCTTAGCCATGTTATCCACTTCCAATTAAATAACATGGCTAAGGACTGCTCAGGGCCCCATGAGGAACGCTTTCCATTTAAAAAGGGAAAAATAACATCAAAGACACTAAAATGCCTTCTAAATATGAACCCAAACAACCTATGAAGCAATGTGAAAAAAAACGGCCACAATGCATGAATATAGCAGAAAAATCAGCGATATTCATGCATTTTCCAGCAAATGCTCTTAGCCATGTTATCCACTTCCTATTAAATAACATGGCTAAGAACTGCTCAGGGCCCCATGAGGAACGCTTTCCATTTAAAAAGGGAAAAATAACATCAAAGACACTAAAATGCCTTCTAAATATGAACCCAAACAACCTATGAAGCAATGTGAAAAAAAACGGCCACAATGCATGAATATAGCAAAAAAATCAGCGATATTCATGCATTTTCCAGCAAATGCTCTTAGCCATGTTATCCACTTCCTATTAAATAACATGGCTAAGAACTGCTCAGGGCCCCATGAGGAACGCTTTCCATTTAAAAAGGGAAAAATAACATCAAAGACACTAAAATGCCTTCTAAATATGAACCCAAACAACCTATGAAGCAATGTGAAAAAAAACGGCCACAATCCATGAATATAGCAGAAAAATCAGCGATATTCATGCATTTTCCAGCAAATGCTCTTAGCCATGTTATCCACTTCCTATTAAATAACATGGCTAAGAACTGCTCAGGGCCCCATGAGGAACGCTTTCCATTTAAAAAGGGAAAAATAACATCAAAGACACTAAAATGCCTTCTAAATATGAACCCAAACAACCTATGAAGCAATGTGAAAAAAAACGGCCACAATGCATGAATATAGCAAAAAAATCAGCGATATTCATGCATTTTCCAGCAAATGCTCTTAGCCATGTTATCCACTTCCTATTAAATAACATGGCTAAGAACTGCTCAGGGCCCCATGAGGAACGCTTTCCATTTAAAAAGGGAAAAATAACATCAAAGACACTAAAATGCCTTATAAAAATATGAACCCAAACGACCTATGAAGCAATGTGAAAAAAAACGGCCACAATCCATGAATATAGCAGAAAAATCAGCGATATTCATGCATTTTCCAGCAAATGCTCTTAGCCATGTTATCCACTTCCTATTAAATAACATGGCTAAGAACTGCTCAGGGCCCCATGAGGAACGCTTTCCATTTAAAAAGGGAAAAATAACATCAAAGACACTAAAATGCCTTCTAAATATGACCCCAAACAACCTATGAAGCTCTAACAGTACATATCCTGAAATTTAATTCATTTCAAAATTCGTTTTTAAACACAGCATATAAATCAATTGTATACCTGCATTCATGAAGAAATAACTAAAAATGTCCTTGAGACACATGAAAGTGTTTTCTGGAATGCCCTAGCACCATTTTTGGGACACTATTAACATGGCTAGGTAACTCCCATAATCAAAATCTAAATTTGCCAAGCACAAGTGGGAGCGTATTTACAAGACACTTGCCCCATGAGGAACACTTTACATTTTAAAAGGCGAACATAACATCTTAGACACTCAAATACCTTATAAATATGGCCCAAAACAACCTATGAAGCTCTAGCAGTAAATATCCAGAAATGTAATTGATTTCTGAAATCGTTTTTAAAAGCAACATCTGTTTCAGCTTACATAACAGACCATGAAATGGCCTCCATGTATTACAATATCTTGTGTTACTGCATGCCAGAATGTTACACCAAATATGCAATTATAATTTCTCTATGAAACTAATTCTATTAGTATATAACTAGAGACAAAACCACATTTTAAAAACACAGCTTTCTTCATCATTTTCTCCTTAAATCATACTATCTCTATCTAAATTAAATAAATCTTTTCTCACCTTAGCAAATATTTTTTGAGTTTTGAAAACAGTCTCAGAAATACACCAAATTGTCTTCAGCAGAAGAAAAAGGATGCACTCCAAAGGCTGCAGCTATTGAAAGCACAGAAATACAGATATTCTTTTCACATATCTCTCATATTAGCCAATCATACCTCTTCCCTCACTTTTTTCAAATCAAAACCCTTCCCCCCTCTGCCCTGTCTGCCTTGTTTCCATAGCAACCACCTCCTGGAAGACCTCTCATGTTTGCAAATTCACACAACAATGTTTCAATTGAACTCTGAACTCTCAGTGCACCTGCGTATCCAGTGCAATCTTTCATTAATTGTTTCTTCCTTGACCATTCAAATTACATCTTTCAAAGAACACATCCATGCACCCTAACTTTCTGTTTTCAGAAATGGAAATGCACCAATCACTGCTAATGAATCATTAGCATTGTAAATCCACAGTTTTTTTTCTTTAGAAACTCCTACTGTTTCAACTGCCCTTTCATTACCACACTTCATCTGACTGCAGAACAACCTTCTTCCACCATGTTTAACGTCTGGATTGTTGGACATAGTTACATCCACTGGGCTCAAAGGTATGCTGAGAGCAGAAATTTACACAACCTCAATTTACAAGATGTGGAAATTAACTGGTTGGGCCAAAGAGGATTAAAATGTCACCAATTGATACCATTTGTGAAAACCTTTATGCATTTGCCAAAACCTGACCTGTTAATAGTGCACTGTGGAGGTAATGATTTGGGCACTTTGACAGGGGTAGGTCTGGAAATGCTTTTAAAGGACACCTTGGAGCAATTAATGGCACTTTTTCCTCAAACTGCCTTGGTATATTCCAATATATGCCAAAGACAGAAATGGAGGTGGTCCAACCAATTTTGTCCACAAATTGAGAAAGCGAGGAAGCATGTAAACAAATCTGTTTCAGCTTACATGAGAGACCATGGAATGGGCTCTCTGTACAACAATAACTTGCGTTACTACATGCAAGATATCTACAGAGGAGATGGAGTTCACTTCTCAGATGAGGGCAACAGAATTTTCATTCTGAATTTAAGACTGTGCATTGGTACCTACTTATAAGTACCTAAATGTACCATAAACCCAAAAGCTCTTCTCAGAGCTACCCTACATCTGATCACTCACAATTATTATTTTTCTCTAACTTTTTTCACTAATTTTCCACAAAATTCGCTCCCCGGAGCGCTACCCGGTTCGCTAACCGAAAGCTAACCTCGCAGAATTTTTTTAAAAAAAGTTTTTTTTTCCGCACATATAAGCCTCCTCAGCCACGCTCAGAAAACCTAGGGGGTCAAGATAAGTCTACCATGACCCCTTCTACCCATTCTAAACATTATTTGCCCTCCATCTTGTATCTTAATGCGAACGAAACACAAAATGGTGGACTCCCGTGACGCTTAAGGTTCGCTAACCGGGCAGCTTCCCGGAAAGCGGTCCTAAAAAAAGGCTGGAAAGTAATTTACAGAAAAACGACTAGAGACACTCTCACCAAATATAGATTAGCTCATACTACATAACAATCCCTTCCATTCTCACAAATTTCATTGAAATTCCATTTAGCCATTTAGCCTGTAGACCTCTCCAAGTACCGTGAGGTAAATTACTTCACAAAACACATCTGAATTGTTGGAATTGACAACCAATGAAAATGTTACTTTCATTTTCTACTTTTATTACCTGACATTTAATTGGTTATATACCTGTATATATATAAAGGGAGAGAAGGAAACACAGCCATTTTGACTACTACTTCTTGTTGTACCTCCTATTTCAATAGCTTCAAAAAACTTCAACTTCTTTGTGAAGGTAAGTTATAATTTAATATATTGTGCACTATGACTTAATATAGTAGACTTTTTCTGCTAGATATACACTATCCCTCTGTAGTAGTAATGTATTTAGATAGACTTCTCTGTTATAGTTATCAATGGAGTAAGGCTTGTCTTGGTTAAATCACATACACTTTTTTATAGTCCTATTTCCACTCTCATACTATACACTGCCAAAAGATAAATTCACTGATAAAAACTGCCTATCTAAAATTAATCCCAACAGTGCCCTATCTCTACTAATATATATTTTTTTAATCCAAATTTCAGGCAAAATGGAAGGCGAGCAGCAAGTTTCTTTTGAGATGGACCTGGAAGAGAGCAGCCAGGAATTAATAGAACCAATTGACATGGAATTTATGGATGAAAGCTTGGATAATGAACTGCTGCAATGTGTCCAAGCAGTAGATCTCCTCCTTGCAAATGAGGACATTTTGCAACCTCACAGATTGCAAACAATATTTCAAGAAAATAATGACATTTCAGACACTGAAATGTTAGAAAGTTTAATAAATTATGAAAAAGAATCAAAATAAAAAAAACACTTTAAAAAAAAAGAAAACAAAAAAAAAACAAGAAAAACAACAAACAATTAACATACAGTATTAGAAAAGTCTTTCATTCTTTTATCCATAAAGTTCGCTGCCCAGAAAGCTATCCGGTTCGCGAACTTGGCGCTTACCACGCAAAAAAAAATTTTTTTTTTTGGACCCTCCTAGGCCCTTTTAAAACCTCCACATAAAACCTAGGGGGTCAACGAGGATCTACTATGCCCCCTTATGGTAATTTCCCCCTTTGTTTTGGCCTCCTCTTGTCTCTCGATCCTACCGAGAGACAAGATGGCGGCCGCTCCGGACTGTTTAGAATGTTGACAGACACCGGAGGGCCAATCAGCTTCTCATCGCAAAGTTCCGTTACGCGAAAGGTTCGCTAACCGGATAGCTGCCCGGAGCGCTGTTACAGATATATATCTTGATTTAAACGTTAATTTCTCAAAATCCACTGAAGCACATATATTGAGACCTAGCAAAGGCACATCGGGCTAACAGTCCCTACAATTTTGCCAAGTTTCGTGAAAATCCATTCAGCCGTTCGGGCTAAAAGTGAGTCCAACCGCCCTATGGAAATTAACATGGGAAAAAGGCGTTTTGGGACCCCCCTTTTTTCTCGGCCCCCCCTCCACAAAACCCCCCCAAATTTTCAAGGGCTGCTCAGAAACAAAATGTGCCATTTTCCTGAAAATTTCAGCCAATTCCGTCCACAAACGCCAAAGTTATTAGGCATAGAATTTTCAGAAATCCCATAGGGAAAAAATCCTAACTATATATACCTACTGGCGACCGCCAGTAGGTAATATATATATATATATATATATATATATATATATATACATATATATATATATATATATATATATATACGCTCGAACTCCATCTCCATACGAAGCACTCTCAGACGGGTGCCGATATGCGGCCGTGGACTCCGCAATTAAATCTCACTCTCAGCACTCTCGGGGCGCTTAAAAATCTCCACAGCAGCCAGTAGCAACAAACGTGTTTCAGCAATCTGCCTTCTTCTGTGTTGATAACACACCGGAAGGGGACATGTTTAAAACATTTCATTTGTGCATCATAATAAAAAAGGGACAAGCACTCTCGGACCAACTTGTGCGCGATTTTAAAGTATCATGTAAACATACAATTCATATGGAAATGCTCAATTCATTAATGATACCATTCATAGTCACCATGGTTGTTGTCTTAGATGTGAACAATACACTTAATAAAAAATTTACATACCAAATTGTCAATGTTTACTGACCGCTTTTACAGCCGTGTATCAGCCTATAATAGAAAGTGTACCTTGGCGTTTTAGTTGATCTTGCCGTGGATCGGCAATGGTCAATTCCTTAAAAACCTCTTGTTGATGCACTAGTTCAGTAAATATCATACGGTATTTTAGCATACAGTAATTTCTACAGGTTTGGGAAACACATTAGAATTCTAATACAGCTTCTAATTCAGATTCGGAGAGCTTCTACTCATCAAGCTGTGTATCATCCATTACCATAACATTTCATATTGAGAGCCTAAATGTGCGGCTATTTCCTCCCCACTGTTCAGGCCTCTCGGAAATTTTGTGAGCAAGTCTATGATATATCGTGACTCTAATTAACGTACTCTTTCACCTCCTCGGACATTAGTTGGAACAAAGTCTAAACCCTAATACTGCAATTGATTTCTGTCACTCAGATGTTTCTCAGCAAAGTGACGTGCCACAGAATATGCAGAATCTTTTTCATCTACGGCTCTCAAATTCTCCAATATTCTGCTCTTTAGTTGGTGAATAGTACTGCCTATATAGTGCAGCCCCCAAGGGCACACCAGGCAGTATACAGCATACGATGTACTACAAGTTATAAATTTGGTTATTTTCTTAATTTTCCCTGAATCCGGTATCTTGTATGACAGGACCCTTCTGCTATTAGCACAGGTTTTACACCTACTGCATGAAAAAAAATCCCTTAATTTCTTTCAAAGTGATTGCTTTCTGTGGTACTTTATTGAAGTGATTTCTAACCAGCATGTCCCGTAGTGACCTTGCTTTCTTGAAGCTCACTAGGGGATGAGCTGGAATATCATCACGGATAATACTGTCCGGTTTCAAAATATGCCAATTCTTTTGGAGCATATGTTTCAAATAACTGGGTTCTACTGAATAAGGGGTAACTATCTGAAATTTACCCTTGTTATCTTTCTCCATCTGTTTGTTCTTTTCAATCAGCAGTTTCTCTCTTGGGATCCCTCTCACTCTCTTCAATGTTTCTGTCAGTGCTGCTAGCTCATATCCCCTCAAAGGAAACCTGGCTATGCACTCTTTGGCAGCCCCCTCAAAGTCCTTTTCTCTAGTACTACTTCTCTTTAATCTGAGAAGCTCGCCGTACAGAATGCTGTGTATGAGTTTAGGTGGGTGGTTACTGGTTGCGAACAGTGTCGAATTTCCTGCTGTGGACTTACAAAATAAGGCTGTATGTATGCTGCCATCTTCTACAAACACCCGCAGGTCCTGATAGTCCACTGCCGTTGGGCTTACTGTCCCCGAGAAGTGCAGGTTTAGTTCGTTCATATTGAGGATATTGATATATACCCATGAGCTGACTCAATTGTCCCCTGCCACACAATGAACAGGTCATCGATATATCTATACCACTCAACCACTCTGCCACTGATTGCCCCACCCTTGTTGGACTTGGGCACCTGCTCCTCCCACCAGCCAACAAACTAGTTCACATAGCTGGGGGCAAAGCAGGTGCCCATCGCCGTACCAGATGTCTGTTGATAGTATTTCTCCTCAGACAAAAAAATATTGGTTGTTAGACAGAACTCCATAAACTCTATCAGCATTAGACTATGTTCTGAATAACGCATTTATCCAGGTAAAACTGTGCGGCCTTTAAACCATCATTGTGATCTATACAAGTATATAGGTTAGTTATATCCAGCACCATCAGCTGATACAAGGGATGCCATATTATGTCCGTGATTGTGTTTAAGAAGTCTTTAGTGTCTGTTATGTATGATCTCAATTGTGCCACAAAAGTAAATAAGAAATGGTCAATAAACATAGCTAGATGCTCAGTTAAGTTATTGAGAGAGGACACAGTCGGCCTGCCGTTTGGATGCCTGCTGTCTTTGTGCAATTTTGGGATGTGGTAAAAGGTAGAAACCACTGGATTTGTGCTGCGAAGGAACAGATGTTCGTCAGTCCCCAACATAGATTTGTCGTACCATTTTTTGATTAGTTCATCATGTCTTTATACTCTTTTGATAAATATCATTCATTGTTCTTTGGTAGTATTTTTCATCCGGCAATTGGCGTAAGTCTTCTTTGCAGTATTGTTGCCTGGTTTGAAGAACCACGTTCCCACCTTTGTCTGAAGTCTTTATTAATATTGACACATCCTGCATTAGATCTTATTCAGCAGAAGCCAATTATTTGAAATGTATGCTCAAAAAGAATTGGCATATTTTGAAAACGGATAATATGGTATGTAAATTATTTATTAAGTGTATTGTTTACAACTAAGACAACAGCCATGGTGACTATGAATGGTATCATTAATGAATTGAGCATTTCCATATGAATTGTATGTTTACATGATACTTTAAAATGGCACTCACATTGATAGGAGAGTGCTTGTCCCCTTTTTATTATTATGCACAAATGAAATGTTTTAAACATGGCCTCTTCCGGTGTGTCATCAACACCAAAAAAGGCAGATTGCCAAAAAGCGTTTCTTGCTGCTGTGGAATGAAGTTTTTTCAAGCGCCGCAGAGAGTGCTGATTTTTTTTGGAACCGAAGAAATAGAGCAAGAACTCTCAATCGAGCCCATCATAAACACCCACCCACAATATCAACTCACTCATACACACCGAGGTGACTCTTTTAACAGTATGTGCAATGGGCCCAGAAAACAACAATTTTGCAATGAAATTCTGTCCATTTTGTAGCCCATCCCAATAGCAAAATGTATTTCTGGATTTAGTAAGCCAGGCAAAGCCAAATTTACAATGACTTAGTAAAAAAAGCAATACAACACATCGCTGCCTTGCATTACTTTGTGTTGAGGAATGTTCAATGGGTAGAGCATGGGCCTTTCCATGCATCCATCTATGGATTTCGAAACAAACACAGATTTACTAAAGGCAGCAAAACTGGGTTTGCTCCAAAATAGTGCGTCTACTTGAAGGCTGGCATAGCGAGTAGAAATATCATAATTTCTCCTTGTTAATTCCTATTTCAATGGGTGCTGCATTCTGCAGCACACAACGTAAGAGGAATATGCATTCAAGGATTGCTTTTTGTGCAGAAAGGTATCCCTTCCTGCACATAAACAGTTCTGCTTATAACACAGACACCCTTGCAGTATGGTGCAAGGGTGGCTACAGTGGCACTTTGTTGCATTGTATGAAAGGTTAGTAAATCTGGCCCTATATTTGAGGCCTATTTTGCATGAAAAAACTACAGAAACTCAACATCTTGAAAAATCTAATGTTCTAAGAGAATGTCAGATTAAGTCAAATACGTGACATATAAAGGAATATTGTATTGCAGGCATCGAATACCAGGAGGATTTTTAGAGTCAGTTGAGATATCGATCAGTTTGTGTTCTTGTTAAAGTAAGGACATTGATTTAGAGGCCACTTTAAGCCCTAACCTCATCCTGTTCCAATGACTGAATAACACTAAAATCCAAGGTATAATCCCGGTTTAGATTTATTTCTACTGAAACTTCAGCATTGGCTCTGTTTTGCTTTTCTCTTCAGCACTTCTGAAAGCATTTTATAAGGTTTCACCCTTTCTCTTCAACGCATCCATCACAACTTTCCACATCTTATCAAATCCTTAATTCTTACTAGCTACAACTTTGATGATGACCACATTTCATACTATAGTTTTAAAATCTCTCAGACCAGGGCTTCTTTTCCCAAGCTACTGCCTACAGGCATTATACCTCTAAATCCCACACATCCACACCCAACTACTTTGAGAAGTGAGGTTTCTTAAAGTGAGTAAGGTCTCTAACGTGGCCTTTGCACCGCAGTTAAGTGAACACAGTGCCTTCTATGCCATACAAACCTTACCCACATCTTCCACAGGTAGTGCAAGTCATCATCACCTTGGTCATGTCACATCTTCATTTCAGCAGTGAACCTCACCTTTCCCCTACTCTCAACTGATGTAAAAACAACAGCAAATCCAAATGTAACTGCAAGAAAATCCCTCCATATATGCATGGATGACCACATTTCCCAGCCACGCCAGCCCTTCAGCTGGCTGCATGTTGCTAGATCCATCTTATTAAACAGTTTCTGCAGCGCCCACTAAGCCACTCTTGGTGTCTGAACAACCTTGTTCAAATGTCCAGCCCTTAGCATCTCTCTTTTTAGAAAGTCTCACATAAGTGTAACTTCATTCTCAGACCAGATGGTCTATAAGCGAAACTCACAACCAGCAAGAATAGTTGATGGTGCATTTCTTCAAACCAAACGCTGACTTTCACTTCTCTACCACACTCCATGCATAAGTGAAGCTACAGGTTCACTTCAACATAGTTTGAGAAGCTCTTAAAGTGTCAGGAATTAAACCAATAATTCACCACAAACTCCAACTCTCTACTAACCAACAAATATATGTTGTAGCCTCTTACCTAACCACTTAAAATATGGTATGTATATTTAAGCAAGACTAAATGCATCTTACATCTCTTTGCTTCACTCTGAGTAAATGTACATCCATATGTACCACAATTTCGTTTTGAGCAGCCCTCCAAATCTCATGGAGTACACTGAAAACTGTCCACACAGATCAAACTATAAGCCCACACTTTACCAACCATGCACAACAAATGGGGCAGCCACAGCACTGCAGCTCTTCAGACCTCTTGAAGGGTAGGAAGCACAAGTGCCACAATACAATAAATACCTGCTATTATTCTGAGTTTAGTTCAAAACATTGCACACACAGTTGAGAAAACGAATCATTAATTAAATACAAAGGACAAGATTTTACAGCAGATGGCATACTTGATTCTGTTTTGTATTACATTTCCTGTTTTGTTGTGGTGTGTGGCAAGAGACCAGTCGAAAAGTGCATTTTACCGAGCACGCGAAATAATTACAGCAAAAGACCTAAACTAGTGTTATTGCATTGATTACAGATGCTATAAATATGTACATGAACGAAAAGTACATTTTAATCATGCATATCATTAGAAAAGTATGTTTTCTGTAGTCTAAGATGAATAGCTGAGTTATTCCATCATGATCTGTTAGTATTATTTTTTGCCTGCTCTTTGCTTTTGTACGTGTGATGACTTAGCAAGACCTAACTAAACTATCATTATTTTGTTAACAGCTAGGTAATAACCAAAATCAAAGTGAGCAACCATTTACCCCCAATAAAATACTAATGAGGATGCAGAAATGTTTGCTTTCCATATTCAGGCCCTATTTACAAAGGTACATTTACAGGTGTAGATTTAGGGCTTTACTATGACTTTGGTGGTCCCTTCAGCAGATGGTGCAATCCACCATCCACCCTAGGACCGCCAAAGCTGTGGTGCTGCCGTCAGCCAGATTGGTAGTTAAATCCTGGTCTGCAGGCAGCCCTGCAGTGGTCTACGGCGGTAGTCTGTCAGGTTCATTGGAGAGCCTGATACGCAGACTGCCGCTTTTGGAATGTCAACTGCAACTCCCTGCACGGTGTGGAACACATGCCACGCCATACAGGAACTTGGGGTACAAAACTAGGGGGGCAGTAGATGTCTCACCCCGTATGCCCCCCCATGTTCAGGAGCTGCACAAGGGGCTTTTAGGGCCACTTTTTTTGCCTTTCTGCCACCCTTTTTATGGCGAGCTCACTGGCAAAAAATGTGCATTCATTAATTCATTTTTTAAATATAGTTGTTTAATTTAAAATGATATAACAACATTATAATTGTATTTAACATACATTAAAAGATATTGAAAGTTATGTATAGAATTCATTTCAAACACTAATAATTAACAAAAGTTTCAAGTTTATAATAGTTTTAATAATACAATAACTTTATTAAATGTTTTAAAAATATATGATTTAATTATGTAGTATTTATCATATATATATATATACATACACACATATATATGCATAGGTTTCAGTACTCGGTCGATGCCATAGAACTTCAACATCTTATTGTTACTGTTGTGTGTGTTATAGAAGTGCCTAGCCACCGGGTAATTGGAGTCACGATTGTTTATCGCTCTTTGGTGTTCTAGAACGTGTTTTTTCAGTTGCAACTTGTTGCTCCCTACATACTTGAGGCTGCAAGGGCATTCCAAAACATAAACTACATACTCCATTGTGCAGGTAATGAATGTGGAAATAGATCTCTAACTATATGTTTGGACATTTTTACAGTTCTGTCTGTGTCTGCAGGCTTTGCATGAATTGCACTTAAGGAATACATTTTTCGTTTGTAACCAACTGGTGCAGGGTTCTGTTTCTAGGAAACTTTGGACTAGGTGGTCCTTTATTGATCTCGGCCTCCTACAGGTCACTGTGGGAGAATTAAGTACACTGTGGTCTATTGCTGGGTCTGCTTTGATGAGACCCCAAAGTCTGTGAGATGTAGCGTTACATCCAGTTATCATCCTGGGGATGCTGGTGGATTGGTGTTCTATGGGTGTTTTAGTTTTAGTGTTGCCAAACAACACCTCTGTCTGCTTCACATTGTGTAGTTTTTTGCTGGCTTTGGATAAGATCTTATTGGAAAAGCCCCATCTTTTGAACCTTTCTAGCATGGTGTCCTGCTCTTTTCTATGTTCTATTTCGGAGAGAAGCAGCATGGTGACTACATGCATGCAAAGTGCTGTTGCCTGCCGTCTCTCTTCTAAAGAGATTTGTCATCAACTTGTTGTTCTGCACTGTAGTCCAGGAATTCACAAGATGTTTCATTCATACAATGTATAAAGCTTAAATTCATGTTGCTGAGGGATAGGGGCTCAGTGAATTGTAGGGCTAATTCCCTCCCTCCATCCCAGATTATAACAAGATCATTGGTGTACCTTAGCCATTGAGGCACATGTTCTGTGAATTGTTCATTCATATCAGTCCATACATCAATGAATCCAATTCTTTACCCACTTCTGACCCATTTCACTTCGCATTACTATGGCAGAGATAGCCTTACAGCTACTTTATTTTATCTTATTTTATTTTTGCAAACAATGCAAGTGCAACAATCACAAATCAAAGATTATTTGAATCAATCATAGCTATATACATTTTTTGAATGCACGTTGTGAATTTATTCATTAGATTGTACTACATTGTATGAGTTATCGGTCTGTGAAATTAGTGCTATTTTATATTGCTAACATATATTCCAACAGTTATATAATTTCAATTCAACCTCAACTCACAGAACTCAAGGAACTAATGTTTTTAGAATATTTATCATACATATATCGTGACAGTCTAAATTGTTGTGTAATTCAACGCAGAACTTGTGGTTGTATACAACAATGATATTGGATCAAATTTGAAAATGATTTAATTATATGATTACAGTATTTATGGTGCATTAGTATTTTGAGTTTGAAAACGAATCAATTTACCAATAATATTTTTCTATATTCATAATGATGTCATGTTGCTTACACTAAATAAATCATTGGTGGACTATAGTGGTTCCTTCCATTCTGGTTTGGATTTCATATATATATATATATATATATATATATATATAAAGAAAACAGAGGCCCCTCTTGTAGGAAAGGAGAAGAGGCCACACAGGGGAACTTCAGGAGCCGTTTATTAAAGGACAGCGAGGCAAGATGCATTTCGGCATTGTAGCCTTCTTCGGTTGCCGCTGTTACCACGTGATGACACCACCCACGTTTTGAAGTGTCCTGAACTACCCTCATTGGAAGGTGAGTAGTCCCGCCCCAAAGTCACATGCAAATTCGACCAAAGTGGCTCAGATGAGACTTCAACTCCCAGAAGCCATCACATCTGGGAAGTCAAACTCGGGGAAGGAACATTGTGCAGGGTCCAAAGCGTAGAAATTAAAGTGGAATTATCACGCTTGAAAATGAGTCCAACAAACTCCCTCAGGTCCCCTTTACAGTCCAAACCCCTGTGCAGTGCAGTCGGGTCCTGAACCAAAAATCCAGTGATCTTGACTCCTCGTCATGTCACGAGCTGCCGCTGGCAGTAACACCTTGACTGACCTTGCAACAGGGGCGGGCAGGAGAAGTATCGGAATGCTGGAGAAACAGACGAAAGCCTTGACAGCTGGTGCCAGCATCCCTCCTGCCGCTTGTTGAGACGAAGCCTCCAGCGCACCACTGGCTAGTGCGTGAATTGAATGAAGAAAACAGACGCCCCTCTTGTAGGAAAGGAGAAGAGGCCACACAGGGGAACTTCAGGAGCCGTTTATTAAAGGACAGCGAGGCAAGATGCATTTCGGCATTGTAGCCTTCTTCGGTTGCCGCTGTTACCACGTGATGACACCACCCATGTTTTGAAGTGTCCTGAACCACCCTCATTGGAAGGTGAGTAGTCCCGCCCCAAAGTCACATGCATATATATATATATATATATATATATATATATATATATATATATTCAATGAAAAAACCATAGGTTTTAGCCCATATATAGTTAGGGATTAGCATTTTCAAAACCTTATTTTACTCGCATAAAACCATTGAAATTCGCATATATAGTTAGATGCGCTAACTATATATCGCGCACCCGCAATCCACTGCTGATGATGTCACATATTACATCATTCATGACATGCTCAGTGACATCACTGATGACATCACTGATGACAACATCCAGTGACTGTATGTTTCTGTAAAGTTAAAATATGTCTTACATATTGAAGAATGAGTGGATGTATAAGTGTCTGGATGAAGGATTTAGTAGGTGCATGGCTGACTGTATGAGTGAGTGATTAAATGTGTCTCACTGAGTGAATGGGTTAGTGACTAAACTGTCTTAATTTGTGCATCATTATGTCTGTTGTTCTGTAAACTGCTGCATGTGTTGATCAGTAGATATATGAGTAACTATATGGGTTATTGATTGGTTGCCCAAGTATTTGTATGGGAGACTGAGTGTGTGTGGGTGGCTGGGAGGTGTATGACTTTGTGCATAGATGTGAGAGCAGTTGATTCACTAGATGTATGGGTTCGAAAGTGCATGTGGAAACAGCTGTATGGGCGGTTGACTGTGTGCATGAGTGTATTGGTGAGTGAATGGAAATCTCAGTGCTACATGTCAAAGTAAGTACATATGTAAAACACAGTACATATGAGAATTGACATATATAAATAACTGTGCATAAGAGCCAGTGAATGTGTGAGTGGCTGTATGGATCATTGTGAACTTGTATCAGGGATTGTATAAGAGAGTAAATATGTGTTAGTATATGTTTGAATAAGTAAGGTGTGTATAACTGTATAATAGAGGAAATTGAGGTGTGATTAATTCTTTGCATGACTGACTAGGTGTGTGAGTAACTCCATGGATGAGTGACAGTCTGTGAGTGTCTGTTTACACTGAGTGTATCTAAGGTTATATTAGAGTCTGAAGAGGTTCATCGTATTATTACATGCATGATGTCATTAGTGATGTGCTCAGTAATGTCAAATGAGATGTCAAATGAGATGTCATCAGTGATGTCATTTGAGATGTCTTCAGTGATGTCATCAGTGATGTCATCAGTGATGTCATTTGAGATGTCATCAGTGATGTCATCAGTGATGTCACTGAGCATGTCATGAATGATGTAATATGTGACATCATCAGCAGTGGATTGCGGGTGCGCGATATATAGTTAGCGCATCTAACTATATATGCGAATTTCAATGGTTTTATGCGAGTAAAATAAGGTTTTGAAAATGCTAATCCCTAACTATATATGGGCTAAAACCTATGGTTTTTTCATTGAATTTCAATGGTTTTTTAATAACAAATATCAAAAGCTGTCAAATGTCAAGTACGTGATAGGTAAAAACATTTTTGTGTTTATGCACGCTGATGTGCTTTAAACGCTGCCCCCCCTCTTTTCTCTTAGAAGTACTCTCTCTTTGCAGATAGTGAAGGGTAGTTAACGCAGGCCTTTGCCCCCGTTGTAATCCGTCGTGCCTGCTTGTCTCTCCATTTGATTGATTGTTATCCAAGCATTTACTATTTTAGAATTTATTCTCTTTGGTTCATTCTCTATTTACTAACAAACACAAAGCCGCAATACTCTGTTTAGTCTTTGCAGATAGTGAAAAATCGTGTTAAAAAAAAAAATAATCGAGCAAAATCAGTAGGCCACTAATGGGATCTCTTTTTGACCTCGCTAAAATAGAAACATTAGGAACAACCCTTCATGAGAAATACGAAACTAGTGAGATGAACTGAGCTCCACACCATGATGGCTGCAAGACAGCTCGGCTCCGCCACCCACCCCGCCCAAAATAACGATAAACTCTATGCAAATATTATAAATATATACAACACACCAGCAAAGTAACAGGGTAAAACATTTTATTAAATAACTATTTACATAACTATTTTATACTTTTTGTTGCCTGATCCGGCTAGCTCAATCGATCGAGCATGAAACTCATGCATTCTGATAGCAAACGTTGCTGCTGATGCTATGCAAACAAAAACTGGTTTTCAGTTTGTACATTCTTCAAGATTTTTCATCCAAGGCTGGTTGAGAGTTTGTAGAACGATGACTTCAGATTTTCAACATACGGTGTGGTGGCGCGGACTGGGAGGGTGCGCTTGACTTCTGCCCCCTCCCCAAGTCGTGTTGCCCTGGCGTGGCCTAAGATCGCCCCCGACATAGGCGGCCGGCTCCCGGGGTCTGGCGGAACTTTTTGCCTTTTGATGACTCTTCCATTCTGGACCTTATCCCACAATCCGTTTGACCTGAAGACACGCTGTAGTGGGGCGCCCCTTTACCGTTTCAGTTGCCATTCCGCCCGCTTTTGCTACACTGTGCCTCTTCCGCCATTCAGCTGTTTACTGCCCGCTCTTGCGACTACAGCGTCTCGCTCACCATGTAGTTGAGTTGCTCCCGCTCTTGCGATGCAACTATAGGCGGCTGCCACAGGACTCTCAAAATGGCGGCCGCCTCTTCAGATTTGGGCGTGGTCCACTAAAATGGCCATGGGACACCTTGGAACTCGGACGCTTGTCTGCTAGGGCTTGGGCCCCATTCTCGAAAGCGTCCACTGAGCCTTGAAGATTCTACAAAAGTCTTGGGGGCCCCCGACTCCCGCAGGCTTCTGGTGGGGAGCGGCTGCCATGATTGCTCGTGGAATGGCCACGACTGAGATACGAGATGGTGGTGCTCTCATGCTAACGCCAGCTTCAGTCTGAAACATCCAGAAACACTGTAGACTACCAATTCGATCAGTTCCGGTAGCGCCCCAACGTGACCCGGTAGGGAAGAACTTGCCCTCCCCTCTTTCACTGATGGTTCTTGTTGCCTGTCCCTTCTGTTGTCATTTAACAGAACTTTTTAGACTGCTGAAAGGGGTTGTGTTCCGACCGCTGGTTGGTGGAGACATTTTGACTATATTCTGGACCTACGTTGTCGCGTAATGCGTTAGCGCACCCAGAAGTACTCCAGTGCGCGAAGCGCAGCTTCCCGGAAGGGATCCGGGGCGCGGCGCGCAGCGCGTAACGTAAGCATAACAGGTCATGTGACTTGTTAATAAAACTTTTCATTGGTTCATTTTACTTTTGTTATACTAATGATGAAAGGCTTGGTCATATGACCTAAAAATTACGCTTTTTATTGCTTTCGAACATTATTTTTTCTTAAACATATATGCTATAATATTCCAGGCTAATGTATTTTCCCGGAAAATTTACAACTGTCCTGCAAGTAAAATATATTCCTTTTTCTAGCAAAAGGGCGTTTCTTCGTCCCATGACGGAGCCGTTGAGCAAAAGATGCTCGGCCTGCTGTATTCGTCGCCGATACGCCTGAATATCAGATTCTTATCGATCACTTTATGTTGCAGGAGTAAAAAACACAACAGCCCTTGACCATTTATCTTTACTGCGTTCCTGCGTATTATACCTTTTAACCGTCATGTAATTGGACTGCTTTATTTCACTTGCCTTTTACTGATTCGAAAACAGAAACTAAAATTAAAAACTTTACCAATGTAAATACTACTACCATGTTTTGTTTTAAAAACCTTTATTGTGAAAATGTCAGTATACAAATACGGGCCTATAACCACATGGGCCGGCCACGGAGCAAACTGGAATTGTATATGATGAGGAGACATTTACACTGTAGAGGAACGCAACGAGCGGGCCATTAGGTTGCAAGAACTAAGGTGTCTAACAGTTGCGGAATCGGTGGACGTACATTTTGTAATTAAAATACGACAGGGCCACTTACAATAAAATTATCTAGATATACATTTGCGGGCAAGTACCATGGGTGACATTAATTCGAACTTTCAATAGTACAGTAATCAATAACACATCAGAACTTAATATCAATAGGGATGTCGAAATATTCAATCAATTCTCATTCCTGCCCGCCATGTGCTTCAAAACTGCATACGAATCTCGTGATATCAAGGTTGTGCAACCAGTACACAACAAGGAGGTACGAGTCCCATTTATACCGGCGCCATTTTGGGCGAGGCCGGGCAGGTCCAGGATATAGTCAAAATATCTCCACCAACCAGCGGTCGGACCAGAACCCCTTTCGGCAGTCAAAAAAGGTTCAGTTAAATGACAACAGAAGACATAGGCAACAAGACCAACAGTCAAAAGAGGGGAGGGCAAGATCTAAAGCCATTGTTCTACAAACTCTCAAGCAGACTTGGATGGAAAAATCCTGAAGAATGTACAAACTGAAAACCATTTTTTGTCTGTATAGCATCACCAGCAACGCTTGAGTCAGCTTTGTGTGAAGCCGCCATTTTGATTCAATCAATAGCGTCCCCCTGCACACATTCAGGGACCTGGTCGTGCCTAAAGGTTAAACGGATTGTGGGACAAGATGCAGAAAGGAAAAGGAAAAAGTTCCGCCAGACCATGGGACTTTCGGCGCAGCATTGTAGGATGGCCACACCAGTGCGGCAACTTGCTAGACACCACCTTGGTGCCATCCAGATCTCGGCGCGTTGTGCTTCCTTCGGCCTACTGTAGCCGCAAGTGCGGACGCAACTCAGCTGGATAGCGAGTGAAACACCAAGGGGTGCCCCACTGCAGCCGAGGAGCCTCCATCTTGGGGGCGACGCACAGCATCACATTGCTTTCTCAAACAGCCCCCACTGACTGACGCGACCTCACAGGCCAACGGGGCGCCCCACGGCGAATTTCGGCGCAGCATTGTAGGATGGCCACACCAGTGCGGCAATTTGCTGGACACCACCTCGGTGCCATCCGGATCTTGGCACGTTGTGCTGCCTTCGGCCTACTGTAGCAGCAAGTGCGGGCGCAACTCTGCTGGACGGCGAGTGAAAAGATAAGGGGCGCCGCACTGCACATCAGGTGCCTCCACCTGGGGAGGCGAGAGAGGCCAGTTTGCGCCACCTCCCCACCCCCCCAGGCACCCCACGCCGACTTTCGGCGCAGCATTGTAGGATGGCCACACCAGTGCAACTTGCTGGACACCACCTTGGTGCCATCCGGATCTCGGCGCGTTGTGCTGCCTTCGGCCTATTCGCACATCGGTCCGCTACTGACGCCGCCTCACGTGCCAACGGATTTTCTACACTTTTTATAGCAGCGCGTAACGTAAGCATAACAGGTCATGTGACTTCTTTATAAAACTTTTCATTGGTTCATTTTACTTTTGGTTTCCTAATGATGAAAGGCTTGATCATATGACCTAAAAATATCACTTTTCATTGGATTAAAACATTTTTTTTTCCCAAACGATGAAAGCCCCACCTTGTTTCTAGATGTTTCAGACTAAAGCTGGCGTCAGCCTGAGAGCACCACCATCTCGTGGCTCCGTCGTGGTCATTCCGCGAGCAATCGTGGCAGCCGCTCCCCACCGGAAGCCTGCAGGAGTCGGGAGCCCCCAAGACTTTTGTAAAATCTTCAAGGCTCAGGGGACGTCCGAGTTCCAAGGTGTCCCAGGGCCATGTTAGTGGACCAGGCCCAAATCCGAAGAGCCATCCGCCATTTTAAGAGTCCTGTGGCAGCCGTCTATCGCTGCACCGCAAGAGTGGGCGCAGCTCAACTACATGGTGAGCGAGACGCTGTAGCCGCAAGAGCGGGCGATAAACAGCTGAATGGCGGATGAGGCACAGTGTAGCAAAAGCCGGCGGAATGGCAACTGAAACGGTAAAGGGGCGCCCCAGTACAGCCGACGAGCCTCCACCTGGGGAGACCCGTTCACGCCGCCCCCCCCCCCCCCGGGGCTCCCCACGCCGTTTTTCGGAGCAGCATTGTAGGATGCCAAAACCAGTGCGACAACTTACTGGACATCACCTTGGTGCAATCCACATCTCAGCGCGTTCTGCTGCCTTGGGACTATTCGCACAACAGACCGCTACTGACGAGGCCTCCCCGCGCACCCCCCGGGACGCCCCACGCCGTTTTTCGGAGCTGCATTGTAGGATACCAAAAACCAGTGCGGCACCCAGGTAACATCACCTGGGTGCCATCCAGAACTCAGCACGGTATGCTGCCTTGGGACTATTCGCACAAAACACAGCTACTGACCATTGTTGCTTCTTTTTTCAAAAAAATGTTTAAATGTATTTACTGTTTTTGTTGCGTTCTATATATTTAAAAGTTATTAAAGTGTTATAATCCTACTTTGTTGGAGTACTATATATTTATAATGTGACACATAATTGTAAAAACTTTGATGTACAAAGAGGCATCCCTGGAATCTTCCGCTTCAGGCTCGGTCCCACACACCCTCACAGTGAGAATCCCCTCCCCAAGCACAATACAGGATGGTTATCAGATAGTAGGAACGCGTGTGCTGTGACAGATCTACTGTAACTCCTGTGAAGAGGGGTGATTCTCTACAGCTGGGGCCATAAACTACATCTGCAGGGCTAGGTGATAGCCTGGGACCGGCCTGAACAATCGGACACAGAGGAAGAAGAGTGTCAGAGGGTGCTGTAGTGAATAGGGTGAAAGGGTGGTGTCGGGCGGGCACAGGGTGTGATTCTCAGGGAAGAGCAGCGCACATGGGAGGAGGTTTCTGGCCCATGCATGAGAGAGAGAGCGGGGTGACCAGTGCGTGGGGGAGATGCTTGCGAGGGTGAGGGGCCATGCTGAGGATCGGCGGCGTGCAGAGAGTGGGTCTGGTCAAGGCATCTAAAATGGCTGCCGTCCTCAACAAAAGTGTGGCATTGCAAAAAAGACAAGATTGCGCAGACAATGTTTATCAATAAGGATTAATTTATAACAATTATTTAAAACAAAATATTTACTCGCAGTGACAAAATGGCGGTCAACACTTCCTGATTTCCATCGAATCGAACGTTAACAGACGCCACGCAACAAAAAAAAAAAACGCTCACGCACAGCCGCTGGAAGACATGTATCAACATATATGAACCTCCTCAGCCACCCTCAGAAAACAAAAGGGGTCAGGATACGTCTCCCGTACCCCCTTATACCTAGTAATTTAATGAAATCGAAACACAAAATGGCGAATTCACGTTTCGCTACCAGTTTGCGAACCGAGAAGCGCTTCTACCGCGAAAAATCTAATTTTTATTATTTGCCCCACGGGACCCTTTAATAACCCCAACATCATTCCTAGGGGGTCAAGAGGGATCTACCTTGCCCCCTTTCATTAAATTCCCCCTTCGTTTTTCACCTCTTCTTGTCTCTCGATCCTACCGAGAGACAAGATGGCGGCCGCACCGGACTGTTTAGAATGTTGACAGACACCGGAGAGCCAATCAGCTTCGCTACGCAAAGCTCCGTGACGCGAAAAGTACGCGATCTGGAGCGCTATCTGGGACGCTGTCACAGATATATACATTTTTTAAAACGTTAATTTCTCAAAATCCACTGGAGCACATATATTGAGACCCAGCAAAGGCACATCGGGCTAACAGTCCCTACAATTTTGCCAAGTTTCGTGCAAATCCATTCAGCCGTTCGAGCTAAAAGTGAGGCCAAACGCCCTATGGAAATTAACATGGGAAAAACGCGTTTTGGGACCCCCCTTTTTTGACGAAACTTCCCCAAATTTTCAAGGGCTGCTCAGAAACAAAATGTGCCATTTTCCTGAAAATTTCAGGCGATTCCGCCCACAAACGCCAAAGTTATTAGACATAGAATTTTCAAAAGTTCCATAGAGAAATAATCCTAACTATATATACCTACTGGCTATCGCCAGTAGGTAATATATATATATATATATATATATATATATATATATATATACACATATATATATATATATATATTACCTACTGGCAGTCGCCAGTAGGAAGTTATAGTTAGGATTATTTTGAATAGGTAAATCGCAACATTCTATTGGGAATAACTTTGGCGCCGGTTGATGAATCTGCCTGAAAATGTCCTCAAAAATGCCTGGAGGCGCTCCGCTCCTTCCCTGAAAGTTTGGGGGGGATTCGTCAAGCGGGGGCCGAGATAAAAGGGGGTCCCAAAACGTGTTTTCCCCATGTTAATTTCCATAGGGCGCTCGACCTCACTTTTAGCCCGAACGTCTGAATGGATTTCCACCAAACTTGGCAAATTTGTAAGGACTGGTAGCCCGATGTGCCTTTGCTATGTCTCAAGACATGTGCTCCAGTGGATTTTGAGTAATTTAGGTTAAAAAAATATATATATCTATAAGCGCGCCCCGGTACGTGCACCGGGGCGTGAACCAGCGCGCTACGCGAGTTCGCACGCGGAAAGCAGATTGGCTCTCGGGTGTCTGTCAACATTCCAAACAGTCCAGAGCCGCCACCATCTTGTGTCTCAGTAGGATCGAGATACAAGAGGTGGCAAAAACAAAGGGAGAAATGACCATAAGGGGGCACAGTAGACCCCCCCTGACCCCCTAGGTTTGATGTGGGGGCCATAAAAGGGCTCCGCGGGGCAAAACACATTTTTTTTTCAATATGGGCGGGGTGAGCGCCCGGTACGCGCACCGGGAAGCGGACCGGGGAGCGTACCATGGGGAAAAAAGAATGACAGAGCTTTAAAAAAAGTTGCCTTTTTTTATAAATTGGAGGTAGTTCTAAAAAGAACAGTTTTTTTCTTCTTTTTGTTGTTTTATGTTTTTGTAATGTTTTTTTGAACATTTTGTACTTTTTTTGGCTTTTATGAACTATTTTATATTTTTTTGTTCTTTTTATGGGGAGAAACAAAAAACAGGGAATTGAAAACGGCTCAACTGGAGCAAAAAAAAATCAGGAAAACATTATGTTTTTTTAGGGCAATTGTGGTTGTCACCAGCACGGTTGATGAGCTTTATGCTTTGCTCACCATAGGTGATGGTTTTACCACAAAAAATACAAGTGATCTTGTATTGCCCCAACTTTGGTTGTATGTTTGGGACCATCTCCCTTATCTCTGGTCCCAATGGAGTGGGGTGCTTTCTTTTGGAGGTGCTGGGTGAAGATTGGGGAGAGTTACTGGCCAGTTCTCTCACCTCTGCCGCAGCATAGTTGTTAGGGTGCTTGTGTTGCATATGGCGAATCATGGTGTTATTGCCAAATGAGTATTTCTTGTTAGGGTTCCCCCTTGAAAGTTCAGTGCCACAGATTAGGCAAGTCACCTTTGGTGCATTCACTTTCTTCTGGTCCTTTGGGATGGAAAAAAACTCCCATATAATGTGCTGCTTTGGCCTATATGGAGTATTATCTTCTGGCAGCCACCTCCTCCCCTCCTCCTCCTCCTCCTCCTCCTCCTCTTCTTCATCTCCACCACTGTGGTGTTGAAGTGGTCCTCTTGGTGGTGGTGGTGGTGGTGGCTGAGATGCTCCTGCTGCTGCTACTACTGAAGCCATTTTAAAGTACAAAATATTAGTCACAGATCTCCAAACAGGTCTTCCTCAGTCAAAGGACAAAGTCAGAATAAGGAAAAAAGGTGGGGGCTTTCATCATTTGGAAAACAAAACTGTCCTGAACCAATGAAAAGTGTTATTTTCAGGTCACATGACCCGACGCGCTTACGCTACGCGCCCCTTATGTAGCCCGTTCGTATGCGCGAGGGTGCTTCCGGGTGCGCTTACGCCATGCGTATCACGCGGACGCGGCTACGCGATACGTCACAATGATGTTTTCGTACGCGGCAATTGCGCTAATGGGACGCTCCCAGGTACGCGCACCGGGGCGAGACAAAAGACAGCGCTTTCCGGGGTGCTCACCGGTACGCGCACCGGGAGCGCACCAGGGCAAAAAACAAACAAAAAAAAAAAACGTGAACAATAAACATAAATAAAATAGTATTACATAAATATACAGAATAGGATTTATTACAAAAAATATTACATTTTATAGCTGTAGAAATTTGCTATTAAAAAACCTTTGAAATTCACTGACAAAAACATAGGTTTGAGGCCCTATATATAGTTAGGAATTAGCATTTAAAAAACCTATGAAATTCACTGAAAAAAACATAGGTTTCACACCAGTTATAGTTAGGAATTAAAATTAAAAAAAACGCGCAAGTTATAGTGAGTCCCACTAACTATAACGTGGGAATTTCAATGGTTTTATGTCAGTAAAATTTCCAGCTAACTATAACTGGTGTCAAACCTATGTTTTTTTCTGTGAATTTAATAGGTTTTTTAAATGCTAATTCCTAACTATAACTGGTGTGAAACCTATGTTTTTTTCAGTGAATTTCATAGGTTTTTTTAAATGCTAATTCCTAACTATATATAGGGCCTCAAACCTATGTTTTTTTCAGTGAATTTCAAAGGTTTTTTAATAGCAAATTTCCATAGCTATGAAATGTAATATTTTTTATAATGAATCCTATATTGTATAGTTATGTAATACTATTTTTTTAATGTATATTCATGTTTTTTTGGGGTTTTTTTGCCCTGGAGCGCTCCCGGTGCGCGTACCGGTGAGCGTCCCGTTAGCGCTATTGCCGCGAACGAAAACATCCTTGTGACGTATGGCGTAGCCGCGTGATACGCACGGCTTAAGCGCACCCGGAAGCACTCGAGCACCTCTGGGCGCGTAGCGTAAGCGCGTCGGGTCATGTGACCTGAAAATAACACTTTTCATTGGTTCAGGACAGTTTTGGTTTCTAAATGATAAAGCCAGTGTCATGTGACCTGAAAATAACACTTTTCATTGGTTCAGGACAGTTTTGTTTTCCAAAAGATGAAAACCCCCACCTTTTTTCCTCATTCTCACTTTTTACTTCGACTGAGGAAGACCTGTTTGCAGACCTATTCGTACCTATTTGTACTGAGAAATGGCTACAGTAGCAGCAGCAGCAGGAGCATCTCAACCACCTCCACCACCACCACAAGGACCACCACAACACCACAGTGGTGGAGAAGAAGAAGAGGAGGAGGAGGAGAGGCGGTACCTGCCTGAAGATACTACCACCTATAAGCCAAAGGAGCACATTGTCTGGGAGTTTTTTAAAATCCCAAGGGGCCTCAAGAAAGTTAATGCGCCAAAGGTTACTTGTCTCATCTGTGGCACTGTACTTTCCAGGGGGAACCCTGCCAAAAAGTATTCTTTTGGCAACAACACCATGATTCGCCACATGCAACGCCGGCACCCACACAACTATGCTGTGGCAGAGGTCAGAGAACTGACCAGAATCCCTCCCCAATCTTCACCCAGCACCTCCCAAAGTAAGCAACCCACTTCATTGGGTCCAGAGACAAGTGAGATGGTCTCAAACATCCAAACCCAGTTTGCAAATTTTGTGGAAGGACAATTTGCTATGGAGAGCAAATTATTTAACTGATTAACCACGCCCCTTTTTACACCTCTCTGCAACGCAGCCCCCGTGCATGTTTGAAGAGGGGGAGCTAATTCCCCTTGCATACTGGAGGTCCCTGGGGGCCAACTAGCCCACCAGGAGCCTCCAGTATGTGCCAGGGGGCTGCATTGCAGAGAGGTGTATTGAGGCCACACCCTTTTTTACACCTCTCTGCAACGCAGCCCCCGTGCATGTTTGAAGAGGGGGAACTAATTCCCCTTGCATACTACGGGTCCCTGGGGGCCAACTAGCCCACCTGGAACCTCCAGTATGCGTCAGGGGGTTGCATTGCACAAAGGTGTAATGAGACTATGCCCCTTTTTACACCTCTCTGCAACGCAGGCCACTGGCGCGTTTGCAGAGAGGGGACTAATTCCCCTTGCATACTTGGGGTCCCTGGGTCATATCTGCCCAAACACCTATATTCCGAACGATTGAAAATGACTTTTCTTGAGAAACATTCGGATTTGGATTATCAAGTCCTATACTTTGGAATTTTTGAAAGACTGACTTTGAGGATGCTATAAATTACTCAAGTCTGCCCGAATTGTGTTGGTAAAATTGATACCTAGTCACTTTGAATAAGAATGTACTTACGTCTCGTCTAACATTTGGAAGAAATATCTAGTTATATGACAACAGGATACCGACATAACTTGAAGGAAATAAGAACGCCCTAAAGAAGTTCTGTTGTAGAGAACGAAATGTTTCGGCTGGCTGTGGTACATAAACTTAAGGAAAATAAAAGCATTTGAATATACACCAAGATTCAGCGCTTCAATAAGGACTCTATGTGATATGATTTGATTGGACTTATTGTGCAAATGGTGCTGTGCCAAACTTTGGAATATTCTCCACTACTCTCTACTACTTACTCTCTCCTACTCCACTACTCTCAAATACTCACTCTCTACTACTCATTCTCTACTACTCTACTACTCTCTCTATACTACTCACTCCCTACTACTCACTATCTACTACTCTCTACTACTCACTCTCTACTACTCTCTCTCTACTACTCACTCTTTACTACTCACTCTCTACTACTCTCTACTACTCACTCTCTACTACTCTCTCTCTACTACTCACTCTCTACTACTCACTCTACTACTCACTCTCTGCTACTCTCTACTAATCACTCCCTACTACTCTCTCTCTACTAGTCTCTACTACTCACTCTACTACTCACTCTCTACTACTCTCTACTATTCTCTCTCTCTGCTACTCACTCTCTACTACTCTCTACTACTCACTCTCTACTACTCACTACTACTCTCTACTACTCACTCTTTACTACTCTCTACTACTCACTCTCTACTGCTCTCTACTACTCACTCTACTACTTACTCTCTACTACTCTCTACTACTCACTCTCTACTACTCACTCTCTACTACTCTCTACTACTCACTCTACTATTCACTCTACTACTCTCTACTACTCACTCTCTGCTACTCTCTCTACGCCTCTCTACTACTCTCTACTACTCACTCTCTACTCTCTATTACTCACTCTCTACTCTCTACCTCTCTCTACTTCTCTCTCTACTAGTCTCTACCTCTCTACCGCTACCTCTCTACCTCTACACCTCTACCCCTCTACCTCTCTACCTCTCTCTACACGCACACATATACACATATATATATATGCATATATATGCATATGCATTTATATATATGTATGTGTATGTATATATATATATATATATATACATACATATAAACACATATATAATCTGTATATCTATATAAATACAAATATAAATGCATGCATACATATACATATATGCATACAGATGCATGTTATTTACATGAAAGTTTTAAAAAAAACTAATAAAAGCAAAGCTAAAAAGCCACCTCATTACAAACAGAATGGCTTTAACTTAAACGAGGGCGAGATCTATTGCATTTTCAATGCTTGTTTACTTTGGTTCCATCAAGAAGGCATTCAGATGTGTCACACATTTGCCATAAATTCTTATTGTTAGCACTCTAGTTGCTCATTAGATCACTGTAGTAAAGCTACTGCTCACCAGGGAAGTCTGCTGCTGGTATTCAAAGTGCATGTTTCAGTCTGCATGTCAGAATTTTTTTAATGAAATAGAAGAGGATTTGAGAAGTCACTCAAAATGATCCCTAATTTTTCTTTCTGAAGCACTAATCATACTTTCTATGGCAAAATATACCCCCTCATTTTGTTCCTTTTTAAATTAAATGTTTTAAGAGTTACCACTTTATTCCAATCAAGATGGCTTCAGATGTGCCATACCTTTGTAATAAGTAGGACTGTTAGCGCTCTAGTTTTTATTTAGAACACTCTAGGAGGCTGCAGTAGAACACAAAGGAATCAACTGACAGTCGCTGTCCTTGTTGGATGTACATGTTTTACTGAGAATGTCAGACTTCATTCTCACATGACTGGGAAAGATAATGTGAATTTACAGAAAATATGCTTTCAGTTTAGCTTATAGATCTCCTTCCAAACCACTGTGGGAAAATCATGAGATATTAGTTTTCTTTCAAACATGACTCATGATATCACAGCAGAAGGCTTTTTCACATGGTAAAATCACCTTAGAACACACCACAATTCCTAAAATGAGTATGGTACCATCAACAAATGATTTATAATGTAACTAAAGTCCTAAAACCCTCTATTAACTACAATGCTTTTTAATGAGGTGCTATCATGTAAATTGGTCCCAAGCTGGCTGCCAACACTTCTTGGATGAAGTGCTGACAGCCAATCAGATCAGATGTGTGGTTAGGCTCCGCCCAGATATATATATTTTTTTGAACCGAAATTACTCAAAAGCCACTGGAGCACATATTTTGAGACATAGCAAAGGCACATCAGTCTACCAGTCCCTAGAATTTTGCCAAGTTTTGTGGAAATCCATTCAGTCGTTCGGGCTAAAAGTGAATCCAACCACCCCATGGAAACTAACATGGGGAAAACACGTTTTGGGACCCCCCTTTTATCTCGGCCCCCGCTTGACGAATCCCCCCCAAACTTTCAGGGAAAGAGCGGAGCGCAGCGAGGCAAACTTAAGGAAAATTACAGGCAGATTCCTCAACAGGCGCCAAAGTTATTCCCAATAGAATGTTGCAGATTTCCTATAGAAAACAATCCTAACTATAAATACCTACTGGCGACCGCCAGTAGGTAATATATATATCTTAACATGTCTAAATACTTTTACCTGCTCACACTTTTCAGTATTAAAATGCAAAAATGTTCAATGTTAAATGTGAAATCGTTGGAAATATCGACATTACATCCAAAAATTCATTAAATCACATTGCGTTATATGCATAAACCTTGAACTTTGTTTAACATAAATAAATTATAAATTTCTGAACATTCATTGGGAGAAGGAGTATAAGCTTATCGTCCTAGACATCACCCGTCTATATACTCGCATAAACCATGAACATGGACTGGAAGGTTTCGCCCACTTTCTGAATAAAAAATCTCTGAAGTACACTGAGCTTAACAAAATGATTTTACAATTCACAGAGTTTTGCCTAACGAACAACATATTCATGTATGGAAATGTATATAAACGCGTCATGTTGCGGCTGCTACTATTTGAAAAATAAATTTTGCTGAAACGTGGACACCACCATGAGTGCTTTATTCATCCTAAATGGAAGAAGAAGGAGCGTGAATGTTTATCGCGGTTTGCATTTCCGCGTTTTAAAGCACCCGTTCGCGAGCACACAGGGAAGTAGATGTAAGTGGAGCCTTTATAGATATATATATATATATATTGAAAAGCAAAAGCCCTTGAGCTTAGGAGGGCACTCGACGCTCACTCACACCTTCCGGCGCTGCTGGCCTCGCTGTAACTTTGGCTGCTGAATTCTTTGTTCAAATGATACCAATCCGACGCGTTTCGAGGCTTGGAACGCCCCGTAGTCATGGAGAAGCTTCAATGAAGGAAGAGGCGACTCTGTGCAATGATTCGTTTTTTATTTGGACGAAAGGATACACCCAGACTGGGTGTGGCTTCAAAAGAAAAACCAGGAATGCTGGTAGATTTAGTCCGTTTGCACAGAGTAAATTCAAACCTTTAGTAGGCTGCCGTCCTTCAGAGTTCATTTACGCTTATTAAATCCTTAAGTAGGAAAAGAGTTCGTGCAGCCATTGCGTTATCCCCCTTGAGTC
This sequence comes from Lissotriton vulgaris, assembly GCF_964263255.1. NCBI lineage: Eukaryota > Metazoa > Chordata > Amphibia > Caudata > Salamandridae > Lissotriton > Lissotriton vulgaris. The sequence goes on from NC_141685.1 coordinate 1,549,516,328, forward strand.
AGCGTGCTGATGGGAGAAGAGGGTTTCCTCTCCACAGCCGTCCCCCGTTGGACTAAGGGTCATGTGAAGGACTGGTGTGTCTCCCCACGGCCAGGGCAGCCGTGTGAAAATGTTGAAAAGCAAAAGCCCTTGAGCTTAGGAGGGCACTCGACGTTCACTCACACCTTCCGGCGCTGCTGGCCTCGCTGTAACTTTGGCTGCTGAATTCTTTGTTCAAATGATACCAATCCGACGCGTTTCGAGGCTTGGAACGCCCCGTAGTCATGGAGAAGCTTCAATGAAGGAAGAGGCGACTCTGTGCAATGATTCGTTTTTTATTTGGACGAAAGGATACACCCAGACTGGGTGTGGCTTCAAAAGAAAAACCAGGAATGCTGGTAGATATAGTCCGTTTGCACAGAGTAAATTCAAACCTTTAGTAGGCTGCCGTCCTTCAGAGTTCATTTACGCTTATTAAATCCTTAAGTAGGAAAAGAGTTCGTGCAGCCATTGCGTTATCCCCCTTGAGTCAGCGTGCTGATGGGAGAAGAGGGTTTCCTCTCCACAGCCGTCCCCCGTTGGACTAAGGGTCATGTGAAGGACAATTAATTATAACGCCGTTCAGTCAATTTTTAAGGTTTTTTCAAATGCTAATTTCTAACTATAAGGTGCCTTTTTACAGTTAATTTCAAAGGTTTTATAAATACTAGTTTCTAACTATGCCTACAGAAGTAGGACATGTGAAGAAAGAAGAGAAACAGACAGAAAGAAGAAAAATAAATGCAGAAAGAAGCAACAGAAGTCCTCAAAGACAAATAAAAGTGCAAGAAGAAGGAAGACGTGCAGAAAGAGCAAACAGAGGAGCAGAAAGAGGCCTTGTTGCAAAATCATCCTGTACCCTCAACTTTTTCAGGTGGGTACTGGTGGTAACTGACTCTTACTAAGCAGTTCTAGACTAGACCAGTGCTATGCTAAAAGACACTAAGAATACAGTTACAACACCTACATACACTAGGGAACACTATGCGTTGTGGTACCCCTATGATTACTATAGCCTCCTCTGTAAGACCCTAGTGCAAAATAGAGCAGGGGGATTAAAACTACCCCTTAAAATGCGCCACAGGGCACGTTTGCACACTGGTGAAGGGAGGGGGGGGCTGAGCTGACGTGTGCAAACAAGCCCTGTGGCCGTTTTAATTTGGGGGATGAAGTCCCCTTGAATCCTGAGTGTCCCTTGGGTCTAGGTAGCCCACCAGGTATCTCCAGTTAGCGCCACAGAGCTGCGTTGCAGAGAGGTGTATAAAGTTGCACGACCTGGACCACCTCTCTGCAATGCAGCACAGTGGTGCTTACTGGAAGCACCTGATGGACTAGTTGGTCCCCAGGGGCCCTCAGTATTGAAGGGAAATTATTTCCCCAACTTAAAACGCACCAAAGGGCGTGTTTGCACATGTCACCTCAGGCCCCGTCCCCTTCCTTCCCCACTGTGTATACACGCCCTGTGGCCATTTTAAGTTGGGAGATTAAGTCCTCTTGAATACTGAGTGTCCGTAGGGTCAACCTAGCCCACTAGGTACCTCCAGTAAGTGCCAATGCAGAGAGGTGTGAAAAGGGGCACGTCCTGGACCACCTCTCTGCAACGCAGCGCAGTGGCACTTACTGTTAGTACCTGTTGGGCTAGTTGGCCCCCCGGGGCCCTCAGGATTGAAGGGGAATTACTTCCCCAACTTAAAATGCGCCACAGGGCGTGTTTGCACACTTCACCTCAGGCCCCGCCCCCTCCCTTCACCACTGTGTAAATGTCCCCTTGAATCCTGAGGGTCCCTAGGGTCTACATAGCCCACTAGGTACCTCCAGTAAGTGCCACAGAGCTGCATTGCAGAGAAGTGTAAAAAGGGGCATGGCCCGGACCACCTCTCTGCAACGCAGTGCAGTGATGCTTACTGGAAGCACCTGGTGGGATAGTTAGCCCCCAGGGACCCTCAGGATTGAAGGTGAATTGGTGAATTATTTACCCAACTTAAAACGCACCACAGGGCGCATTTGCGCACTTGTAACATCAGGCCACGTTACTCCCTGCACCACTGTGCAAACGCACCCACTGGTGTGATGTAAATTGGGGGCCAACTAGCCCACCACATACCTCCAGCAAGCACCAGAGAGCTACGTTGCACAGTGTTGTAAAAAGGGGCATGGCCTGGGCCACCTCTCTGCAACACAGCACAGTGGCGCTTACTGGAGGTAAGTGGTGGGATATTTAGTCCCCAGGGACCTTCAGTATTGATGCGGAATTAATTTCCCCAACTTCAAACGCACCAAAGGGTGTGTTTGCACAAATGTCACCTCAGGCCCCGCCCCCTCCCTTCACCACAGTGCAAACACACCCCGTGGCATGTTTTAAGTTGGGGGATTAAGTCCCTTTGAATCCTGAGGGTCCCTGAGGTCCAACTAGGTCACCAGGTACCTCCAGTAAGCGCCACAGAGCTGGGTTGCAGAGAGGTGTTAAAAAGGGCGTGGCCTCTGCACACCTTTCTGCAACGCAGCTCCCTGGTGCATACTGTAGGTTCCTGGTGGGCTAGTTGGGCCCCAGGGACCCCCAGTATTCAAGGTGAATTACTTCCCCATCTTACAGCGCACCAGGGGGTGCGTTTGCAGTGCTGCAGGGAGGGGGTGGTCTTTTCTATGTTATGGGCCCTGGGGACCCCATCCCCCAGGGCCTCACCCCCATTTTTCAAAAATAATAAAAATGTTACGGGATGGGGGGCGCGTGGGCCCCCTTCCCATGGCCAATTCTGGCCCAGGAGACCCCATTCCCCGGGGCATGGTCACATTTTTTTATTATTTATCATGGAGGGGCTGCATGGCCCCCCTCCCAAGGCCTCTATTGGACCCGGGGGGCTGGCCTGCCTTTTTTTTAATTATAAGGGCAGGGGGGGCCGCATGGCCCCCCTCCTGGGCGGCCCTATCTGTTGGGGACCTTTCGGGGATCCCCAATCCCCCCACGGTCCCACTGGCTCCCTGCGTCCTGCGGGAGCCGGCATTTTTTACCACAAGGGGAGCTGCTGACATGCAGCTCCCCTTATGGAAAAGCAATTCTGCTTTGCTTCATTGCAGCGAGAGCAGGTTTCCCTATATAGTTAGGAACTAGCATTTAAAAAATCTTGCAAATTCAATGAAAAAAACATAGGTTTCAGGCCATATATAGTTAGGAATTAGCATTTAAAAAACCTTGCAAATTCACTTTAAAAACCATAGGTTTCAGGCCTTACGCGATTTTATTAAAAAAAATAATAGGTTTGCCCTTGGGGTCCTTCTAGGACAACCTGAGAAGGGTTAGGGGATCAGGGGGTCTCTACTAGGTGTGGGCGGAAAATCCGTTCCGCTCGCGGATTTTGCGGATTTTCGGGAAATCCGCAATCCGCGAGATTTGCGAATTTCCCGCAAAATCCGCAAATCCGCGAGCAGCGGATTTTGCTCGCGCTGCTCGCACTGTTAGCGTGAGTTCGCGCCCCGCGAATAAGTGCGAAATTGCAGAAATACGATCTTGGCAAAACTGAAAGTAACTACTTACCAGGTTCAAAAGTTCAGGCACATCATTAGTAGCCATTTCCTGTAGGGCTTCCTGAGGGGCCCCTCCAGAGTTCAGTTGCCAGTTGAAACTATTATGTGACCCTGCTCTGAACCTCAGAATAGTTACACATATGCCACAAAGGTCCTGAATTACAGCTAAGGGAGACAAGCAGGAGCCAGGCTGGAAGTTAAAATCCATTAATCAGCCCCTAATTCATTATTGTCAGTTGGGGCAGGGCAGGTGTTGTAACTAATTTTGCAACAATGAAAGCACTTAGCAAGTGCAAAAGATCACTAATCAGGGCGCACTAAGGAAGCAGGTGCCAGCTAAAAAAATATTCTGTGACACATTAATCAGCCCCAAATTAATTCAGGTCACTTGAGGCAGGGAAGGTGTGCTTTGCTTTGCCGAAAATAATGTACACTGGACAACCAGAGGGTGTAGTGATGAAACAGAGGGTGGCATGGGTGGGCCAGAGGGTGGCATGAGTAGTCAGAGAGTGGCAGTGGTGACAGAGAGTGGCAGTGATGAAGAAGAGTGTCCCAAACAGGCTGGACACGTAGAAACAACAAGTTCGCAAAACTTGCGACCCGACAGGTAAGTTCGCAAATTGCGAAATTGTAAAAACCCTCGCGAACTGGCAGAAACACGGGCGAACACAAAAAAAAAAAAAATCCGCAAATTCGCGGGAATTCGCGGATTTTGCGGATTGCGAATCCGCAAATCCGCAAAATTCGCGGATTGCCAATCCGCAAAATCCGCTCATGCTTAGTCTCTACCCTGCCCCCCTTTCCGCATTTTCCACTCTTGTTCTGTGCTCTCTTGTGCCTCACTTCTCCTGAGAAACAAGATGGCTGCTCAGGTGATCCCAGAAGGATAATAACATATATAAACGTTATACGCTAATAGAATTAGCATTTACAAAACCTTTGAAATTTATTGAAAAAAAATATAGGTTTCACGCCTGATATAGTTAGGAATTAGCATTTAAAAAACCTTGCAAATTCACTGAAAAAACCATAGGTTTCAGGCCTTATATAGTTAGGAATTAGCATTTAAAAAACCTTGCAAATTCACTTAAAAAACCATAGGTTTCAGGCCTTATATAGTTAGGAACTAGCCTTTAAAAAACCTTGCAAATTCACTTAAAAAACCATAGGTTTCAGGCTTTATATAGTTAGGAATTAGCATTTAAAAAACCTTGCAAATTAACCTAAAAAACCATAGGTTTCAGGCCTTATATAGTTAGGAATTAGCATTTAAAAAACCTTTGAAATTCACCGAAAAAACCATAGGTTTCAGGCCTTATATAGTTAGGAATTTGCTGTGACAATGGATTCAAATATGATACTCTGTATTTTACATTGAGTGATGAAAGATTTTACTAGTGTATGAAAAGGTGTATGTGATTGTCACGTGGATGTTGTCATCAGTGATGTCATTTGAGATGTCATCAGTGATGTCACTGACCATGTCATGAATGATCTAATATGTGACATCATCAGCAGTGCATTGCGGGTGCGCGAAATATAGTTAGTCCAACTAACTATATAGGAGCAATTTCAATGGTTTTGTATGAGTGAAATGTCCAGCAAACTATAACACCCCTAAAACTTTTTTTGAGTGAATTTCAAAGTTATTTTTTAAAGCTAATTCTTAACTATATAAGGCCTGAAACCTTTGGTTTTTTCAGTCAATATATATATATATATGCATTTAAGCTTTGAGTTTCTTTTCTTGTAAAATACGATGGTTAATAACCCTGGTCACTACATTTTTATCTTACTGAGATACTTTAAAATTCTAATCAGATGGCAAATGCGTTTCTTTTAAATTGCTTCATTTCTTGTAAAGCAACGCTTTCATCAAAGGAAGGAAAAAAGTTGTATTTCACCTTTTTTTATGTCTATCACTACCACAGTCACGTGCATAGGGTGCTAGCTGTCTTAATGGTCCATTCAATGCTTGAACATTGTCATGTGATCGAGCCACTCCGGTGGTGAAACGTGTTATGGCTGACTAACGAGAAATAAACGCTACTTTCTGCACTCAACCTGGGCTCGTGTCTGCTTATCGTTGCATGCTGGAGACAACACGCTGCATCTGATTCCCCTAAGCGGCTCTTGGGATATATATACATATATATATATATATATATATATATATATATATATATTGTTTGTGCCGTTTTTTATGAAAAAAGCAAGCTTGAGCCCAAATCCAAAACCTTGGACCTGTGACCGAAACGCGTCGGGTGGTCTTTGACAATTTTGTGTGAATAAACATGCCACGCACTACGGATTTGGGCTCAAGCTTGCTTTTTCATAAAAAAGGCACAAAAAATATTTGGGGATCGCTTCCTCACTGGAAGCCCGCCGTCGCAGAGAGGCCGGGGGACTGGCGAACTTTGATGATGAATATATATATATATATATATATATATATATATATATATATATATATATATATATATATATATATATATATATATATAGTTGTAAACATAGAAAGAATTGTTTGGAGTTATTTCAACAATATTTGCATTCATGCATGGAAATACTCTAGGTAAACTCGCTCTGAGACGAAGAATTCTAACTGTACCACCAGACCACAAAGTGTTATAGTGTTAATTACCCCGACAGCTTAAATGGGTATTCGTACATTGTATTAATTTTGTAAAGATAACTACCATGCTTTACGATTAATATAAACTAATGAGTAATGAGCAACAGCGATTTTAAAGTATTTGAACCGAAATTTACAAACAAAGGTTTATTTCTTTCCTTTTTGTAGTCTTTTGACATGCAGTATGTTCTCACTTTCTATGGTGTGTGTAGATCCTAAGTCACGTGGTCACTTTGCACTTGTGTATTTAAATGCATTTTTTTGAGCAGGGCAGGTATGTGAACAAGGCTACTGCGCTAGCCGAAACGCATCATTCTGCCTGACTTTTTGCGCACCTGGTTTAAATAAAAGTCACTGTTGCCAGCAGTGAGAACAGCTATTCCAGTGTCCGTGTTTCTCCTTATGGTGGACCGAAGCACCGGAGTGGTAATCGGGTGGTACCAAACAAGGGAACAATATCACCTTGAGGCAATAAGACAATTATCAGATGGGAGATGTTATCAGAAAACCACTTCTAAAGTATACCAACAAAGTATCCAGGCATATGATGAACTCATAAATAAGTGGTATAATAAAGGAATGCTTGGGAATGAAGAACATTTATACCTACGTAACTCTAACCCTACCTGCCCCACATTTTACCACATTCCCAAAATACATAAAGACAACCTGCACCCCCCTGGGAGACCAATTGTTTCCTCGGTTCAGGGACTGACGGTGCATATTTCAAAGTTTCTTGACAATTTTCTGGCGAACTTGGTGACCAAGTTATCTTCCTTGGTGACCAAGGATTTTTTGACTAAAATCCAAAATGTACAATGGCAATCTGACTACCTACTTGTTGTGCTTGATATAACAAGTCTTTACACTTGTATTGAACACTCAAAGGGGATAGAGGCGGTCACTGTCTATCTAAAGAAAAGACAGTTAAGATATGCGCAACCTAATTTCATGTTGATTGAGTTTTTGCATTTTTCCTTAACTAACAACATTTTCCTTTTTGAAGAAGAATATTACAAACAGGTATCTGGTACGGCGATGGGCACCTGTTCGCTCCCAGCTATGCGAACTTGTTCGTTGGCTGGTGGGAGGAGCGGGTGCCCAGATCCTACAGGGATGACATATCAAGCGGCTCGGTGATAAAATGGCATTGATATATCGAAGATTTATTTAGCATCTGGCAAGGGACAGAAGACCCTGCACGTCACTATATCGCCAATTTGAATGAAAACAATCACAACTTGCACTTCTCCAGGACAATTAGTCCAGTGGCAGTGGACTACTTGGATCTGAGAGTGCAAGTTGTTGGGGGTAAGATCGAGACTTCTTTATATCGAAAAGCCACGGCTGGCAATTCGATATTATTTGCAACAAGCAGCCAGCCCCCCAAACTAGTGCAAAGCATCCCCTATGGGGAGTTACTTAGACTCAAGAGGAATTGCACACGCGATTGTGACTTTGAAACAGCAGCATCTGAGAGTGTAGCCAGATTCATTGTAAGGGGTTATAATCCTGTTACCCTGAACAAAACACTATGCAAAGTAAGAGCAATGGCCAAAGATAATTTATTGAGTCAGAGTAAGACCAAGAAAGCAGAAGGAGGTAAATTCCGACTGATCACCCCATACTCAGCAGAGGCAAATCATTTAAAACACATGCTGAAAAAAAACTGGCATATCCTTAAAACGGATAATGACATTGGTGGGGATGTCCCTGATTTTCCTTTGGTCACATTTAAAAAGGCTAGGTCCATCCGAGATCAATTGGTACAAAGCCATTTTGATAAGACACCATCCAAGACTAACACCCTCAAGGACATGAAAGGTTTTTTCCCCTGTCATAAATGTAAAGCGTGTTGTAACAGCAAAAGAGAGCTTACATATACTATCCAAGACACTGGTATGGTCAAAATAATCAGCAAGTTTATTACTTGCAGTAGACCATATGTGGTGTATTGTCTTGTTTGCCCCTGTGGGTTGCGCTACATAGGTAGTACCGTGCACCCATTCAAAATGCGGATATTAGAGCACATGAGGGCAATAGACAAGGTGGACCAAGCATATCCGGTCGTAAGACACTTTGCGGACAAACATAAAAGTGATCGGAACCAGTTACTCTGTTTTGGACTTGATTCAGTCCCTGATAATATCAGAGGAGGGGATCGATTAAAGAAACTTCGAAGATTGGAATCGAGGTACATTATTGACCTCCATACCAAAACTCCTTGGGGTATGAATAGTGGTGAAGACCTGATGGTGCATACTGGCACATAAGTAATGAATAACAACATAATTATGATATTGCCAAAGATGCGGGGACGGTGGTAACTCTATTTTGCATATTTGTATATATGTATATTTGTATATATGTATATAAGGAACAGTGTATTTCTCGCTCGGCCAGCAGAGTTGCGACCACTCTTGCGGCCTACGACATGGAGAGGCCGGGGCGTTGACTAGGCGGAGCCTCTGGCCGCAACCACAGCGCCAACGATTGCTGCTGACGGAGGGGAGCCTTGCCGGTGAGAGCCACTAATCTGAAGAACGGCTGCCTGCGGTGCCTCCCTGAACCGCTTGACGGAGGCCCCCCAGGGGCGGTGTGGTGGCGCGGACTCGGAGGGGGTGCTTAGCTCCTGCCCCCTCCCCAAGTCTCTCTCGGCCAGCTGAGTTGCGCCTGCTCTTGCTATTACAGCGTCTCACCCGCCATCCGGCTAAATTTCACCCACTCTTGCGATACAGCGACTCTTCCATTCTGGACCTTGTCCCACAATCCGTTTGACCTGAAGACACGTCCTGTGGTGCCCTCACAATGCGGCCTGGTCCCTGAATGTGTGCAAGGGGACGGTATTGATTGGATCAAGATGGCGGCTTCACACAAAGCTGACTCAAGTGTTGCTGCTGATGCTATGCAGACATAAACTGGTTTTCAGTTTGTACATTCTTCAGGATTTTTCCATCCAAGGCTGGTTGAGAGTTTGTAGAACGATGGCTTCAGATTTTCAACATACTACTCTTCAGCATTCTTCATAAATGTAATTCTGGTCCTGCCGCTACTTATTGGAGGCATTAAACTATACTCTGGACCTGCCTGGCCTCGACCAAAATGGCGCCAGTATGGGAGCGACTTGCAACTCCTTATGACTTTCTAGTTACTTAGCCTTGACGTTATGGGGGATGTATGCGGTCTTTGTGCACATGGCGGGCGGGGAAGGGTACTGACTGGGAATACGGACAACCCTATTGATGTTGATTTTTCATTATTGATTATTGTATTAATAAAGCTTCGAAGTAATGTTATCCATGATACTCGTACTGAGTGAAAGGTCAGGCGCACTGCATGGATTTGATAGGAATAGTTTTTGTTTAGTGAAGTTTAAGAGTTCACTGGGTTTGAGGGTGCTCCAACAAGTGACGTATCCGTCCCATACGCCTGAATACTAATGACTGGTTAAGTGCGTTACCGAGTGCGTAAACGCATCCTTGTGATAGGGCACACCTTTGGGTTCGTCAATCCCCGACAGACTCCGTGGATTTTAAAGAAAAATCTTTTTAATTTTTTTGATTAAAGTTTTTCATCATTGTTCACATCATTTTTTTATCCATGTTAAACCATGTGAATTCATTGGAATTGAAACTCCAATTTGTTATATAACACAAATGCTCCAATGCATTTCAGGCTGGAATAGCCCTTTCTCAAGGAGCGCTGTAATATAATAATATACGCTTTGGTAAAAAAGTAACACTGACATCAAAGATTACATATGAGTATACATAAAGTTTTTTAACAAATAAACATGCTAACTTAACACCAATGAGTGTGTTAGAAAGTCACCTTATAAACGAAGGGGGTGGAGTTGGAACGAGGGATCAGGGTATTAGTGAAATGAAAAGTAAAATGGATCTTACATCAATTGAGGTTGGCGACTGAGTAGGATACCTATTGGAAAAATTAGGAAATGGGTGAGCGTTTCAAACCAAGTGGCGAAAATGACGCTTTTACACCCGTCGGGGCCCCAACTTACTTGTAGAGGTTGTTGCGCTGGCATAGCGCTTCTGGTAAGCTCCGTTGTCCGAAACGGTAACCGGAATTTGATGCGGGGTGTTCCGCGTAGAGGGCTTCTAGTTTAGCGTAGTTACGTTGAGTCATGTGACCCAGTCACGTGACTCGAAGGGTGACATAGTGAAGGGACTAGTGGTGATGTGGAATTTGAGATGCCATGTTGGAATGGGTGGATGGTAAAGAAAGGGATCAGGGGCGGGTAGAACAATGTGTTGGTGGAATGTGTTACTTAAGTGAATTAAGTACTCATATGTTTGATGAACCATGCATTAAAGAATCATGTATATACAGAAAATAATAAATAAACACTCAAGCTGCAACTGACAGGGAGTCAATGTGTAGAAAGGACAGGTACCACAGGGGTACTACAGGAATGCACTTAGTTCAAAGCGGTCATTAAGGCCGTATGGTTTCATGGCTTTCAGTCTATAAATCCGGGCTAATTCTCTTTGAAGAAGCAATTTGTTATTGTCTTTTCCTTCTTTTTTTTGAATAGTTTCCAGGACCATGTACTTCACTTGGGCCACGTTGTGATTGAAGCCATTAAAGTGAGTGGCGACACTGGACTTTTGGTTTTTGGTGCGGATATTTGATTTGTGTTCGTTTAGGTGAACTTTAATTTTTCTAGTGGTCTTGCCCACGTAGATCATGCCACAGGGGCATTTGAGCAGGTAAATGAGATTCGAAGAATCGCATGTAGCATCAACGTTAAGTTTGATTTTAAAGCCTTTCATTGGGTGGTTTATGTAGTTTCCAAGAATGACGTTGTTGCAACTATTGCAGTTGTGGCATGGTCGTGTACCAGTATGTGACTTTTGTTCACCTGGGGGTTTCGATAGAAGTTCTTTGAGGTTTTCTGATCTTGTGTAAGCAAATATTGGAGTTTCTTTAAAGAGATTGCCAAAGTCAGGTTCCGATGATAAAATGCGCCAATGTTTCAAAATGATGGCCTTGAAAGGTTTACTGACTGTAGAGAATTTTGACACTAGAACAGTTCTTTTGTTGTCTTTTGTGGATTTGGATCCTTTGAGGGCTACCTCTCGTGTGGTCTGGGATGCTTTGGTGATGGCCAGATTAATGGTTTCTTCTTAAACAAATGTAGCCTTGACTTAATTCTCCTGATCGTCGAAGAACTATCCACTATTTTGTCAGAATTCAAACAAAAGAAATCACTGATATTGAACAAGAACTTAAGGAAACTGCCTCTCCAGAGGATTTATCTAAAACCTTAGAAGAGATCAATTTGCAACTGGACAAACACACAAAGGAAATAAACGAACGAAAGATCCGAAAATTTCGCCGGGACACCCTGGACTACAAACTAGGGGAGGTCTATACCTGGGCGGACGTATACGCCCAGCGACGCCGAAATAAACCTTTCAATCAAAACACCGACACATCATCCTCTGGCAGCGACAGCACTAACCGTCCACCAAGGAGAACAACCACGGAACACGCAAAATCAGGAGAATCACGTGAACCGAGGCAACACACCGCAACCACCGCAACTGGAACAACCCCCACAACATCTGAGCCTTTTTTAGAGGTAGTACCAGACGAAATAGAAGACCCCGGCGGGGAAAAAGAGCAGGAAAAGGATCAAGAAGACGCCCAAACAGCAAACAAAAAGAAAACCAAAACGAGGAAGAATCGCTAGTAATAAACATATCAGACACACATCTAACCTCCCACGAAACCAAGCTACTTCAGAGAGGAACATCTTTCTTTCCAACCAGTAACACAAACCTACTTGAGTTAGAAGTTAGTACTTTCAAGCTAACCAGAAAACTACGGTTAAGACATTTTTTTGAAAACATCGTACCACCAGCCACCGATACTAAAACGGATCTACTGCTAGGTCTACGTCCACCTAGCACCTTCATACCTCCTTGTACCCACCAAAGCATTGACACTTTTGAAACTCTTGTCAGACAGGACATCTCTAAAATAAATTTCAGCAAAAAGTCCAGACAAAACATCACTATGAAAGACAAAGACATACTCAAGAACATCGCAGGCAACAAAACCATCAAATGTCTTAAAGCTGATAAAGGGGGTGCTCTTGTAATCCTCAACACCAGCATGTATGAAGAGAAAATCAAAGAACACATCTCCGATCCTGAAACATACATGCCACTTGGAGGCAATCCTACCTTCCAATACAAAATGGAACTAATAGAACTAGTCAACAAAGCACATGAAGATGGCATCATTGATGACCGCACTAAGAAATACCTCATAGTTGAACATCCCAAAAGTCCAACTATAACCATGTTGCCGAAAATTCATAAAAACCTAATGAATCCACCTTTCCGGCCCATTGTATCCACAAGAGGGTCTCTTCATGAACCTATTGGAAAATATTTGGATCGGTACTTACAACCTTCCGTAATCAAACTCAAAAGTTACATCAAGGATACCACAGAATTCCTAAAAAAACTCTCAGAAATCAACATCATCAATGACAGCCAACTAATCCTCTGCACCGCAGCCGTGAAAAGCTTATACACCTCCATCCCTCATGGTGGGGGCATTGAAGCCATTGAGAATGCTCTACTGAATAGTGAAATTTCGGAATCCCTTCAAACCTTCCTCATGGAACTAATGATCTATACTCTCTATCACAGCTATTTCGTACATAACCAACAATGGTATCTACAGATGTCTGGCATGTCAATGGGCAATTGCGCTGCACCCACATATGCGAATGTGTACATGGGCGAATTCGAATCTAGACACATCTACACTGACACCAACTGGACAGACAATCTTCTATTATATGTACGTTATATTGACGACTTATTTTTCATTTGGAAGAACACCAGAAACACCCTTGAGCAAGCCTTGAACGTCCTAAACACCAAGGATAATCGCATAATATTAACATGGAACATCAACGAGAAAGAAATCACATTCCTAGATGTTATGGTAAGACTCACTGAGACAGGAATAGAAACAGACTTGTTCCGCAAAGCAACTGACCGTAACAACACCCTCCATTATACCAGCTTCCATCAGGACTCCCTAAAAAGACACCTACCATACAGTCAAATGCTAAGAGTTAAACGAATAGTATCTGATCCAGATGTATGCTCCAGCCAAATGACACAAATGGCCAAACGATTCAAAAATAGAGGATATCCACAACAAAACAATTAATCTGGCCATCACCAAAGCATCCCAGACCACACGAGAGGAAGCCCTCAAAGGATCCAAATCCACAAAAGACAACAAAAGAACTGTTCTACTGTCAAAATTCTCTACAGTCAGAAAAACTTTCAAGGCCATCATTGGCGCATTTTATCATCTGAACCTGACTTTGGCAATCTCTTTAAAGAAACTCCAATATTTGCTTACACAAGATCAGAAAACCTTAAATAACTTCTATCGAAACCCCCATGTGAACAAAAGTCACATACTGGTACACGACCATGCCACAACTGCAATAGTTGCAACAACGTCATTCTTGGAAACTACATAAACCACCCAATGAAAGGCTTTAAAATCAAACTTAACGTTGATGCTACATGCGATTCCTCGAATCTCATTTACCTGCTCAAATGCCCCTGTGGCATGATCTACGTGGGCAAGACCACTAGAAAAATTAAAGTTCGCCTAAACGAACACAAATCAAATATCCGCACCAAAAACCAAAAGTCCAGTGTCGCCACTCACTTTAATGACTTCAATCACAACGTGGCCCAAGTGAAGTACATGGTCCTGGAAACTATTCAAAAAAAAGAAGGAAAAGACAATAACAAATTGCTTCTTCAAAGAGAATTAGCCTGGATTTATAGACTGAAAGCCATGAAACCATACAGCCTTAATGACCGCTTTGAACTAAGTGCATTCCTGTAGTACCCCTGTGGTACCTGTCTTTTCTACACATTGACTCCCTGTCAGTTGAAGCTTGAGTGTTTATTTATTATTTTCTGTACATACATGATTCTTTAATGTATGGTTCATCAAACATATGAGTATGTAATTCACTTAAGTAACACATTCCACCAACACATTGTTCTACCCACCCCTGATCGCTTTCTTTACCATCCACCCATTCCAACATGGCAGCTCAAATTCCACATCACCACTAGTCCCTTCACTATGTCACCCTTCGAGTAACGTGACTGGGTCACATGACTCAACGTAACTCCACTAAACTAGAAGCCCTCTACGCGTAACACTCCGCATCAAATTCCGCTTACCGTTTCGGACAACGGAGCTTACCAGAAGCGCTATGCCAGCGCAACAACCTCTACAAGTAAGTCGGGGCCCCGACGGGTGTAAAAGCGTCGTTTTCGCCACTTTGTTTGAAACGCTCACCCATTTCCTAATTTTTCCAATAGGTATCCTACTCAGTCGCCAACCTCAATTGATGTAAGATCCATTTTACTTTTCATTTCACTAATACCCTGATCCCTCGTTCCAACTCCACCCCCTTGGTTTATAAGGTGACTTTCCAACACACTCATTGGTGTTAAGTTCGCATGTTTATTTGTTAAAAACTTTATGTATACTCATATGTGATTTTTGATGTCAGTGTTACTTTTTTACCAAAGCGTATATTATTATATTACAGCGCTCCTTGAGAAAGGGCTATTCCAGCCCGAAATGCATCGGAGCATTTGTGTTATATAACAAAATGGAGTTTCAATTTCAATTAATTCACATGGTTTAACATGGATAAAAAAATGATGTGAACAATGATGAAAAGCTTTAATCAAAAAAATTAAAAAGATTTTCTTTAAAATCCACGGAGTCTGTCGGTGATTGACGAACCCAAAGGTGTGCCCTATCAAACGGATGCATTTACGCACTCGGTAACGCACTTAACCACCCATGATACTCGCCCATGGTGTGCGTATGGACGATTTTATTGTAACTGATCCTGTTATATTTTTAATTAAAAAATCAACCTTCACTGATCCTGCAACCGTTTCTCATGTTTAGTTTTTTCAATTAAATGACTCGCTTGTTACATACTACTATACCCCTGGCTTTTGAAAGACACCATCTTGTAGAATAAAGGGCTGCGTCAAGGGTGGTATTGCCCAGAATGTCTTGTTTTCTAGTGCTCGTAATAACGAAGCCAGAACTGCCGAAAGGCATTCTGGTCCTGCCGCTACTTATTGGAGACAATAAACTATACTCTGGACCTGCCTGGCCTCGACCAAAATGGCGCCAGTATGGGAGCGACTTGCATCTCCTTATGACGTTCTAGTTACTTAGCCTTGACGTTATGTGGGATGTATGCGGTCTTTGTGCACATGGCGGGTGGGGAAGAGTACTGACTGGGAATACGGACAACCCTATTGATGTCGATTTTTCATTATTGATTATTGTATTAATAAAGCTTCGAAGTAATGTAACCCATGATACTCGCCAATGGTGTGCGTATGGACGATTTTATTGTAACTGATCCTGTTATACTTTCAATTAAAAAATCAACCTTCACTGATCCTACAACCGTTTGTCACGTTTAGTTTTTTCAATTAAATGGCTCGCTTGTTACATACTCCTATACCCCTGGATTTTGAAACACACCATCTTGAGGAATAAAGGGCTGCGTCAAGAGTGGTATTGCCCAGAATGTCTTGTTTTCTAGTGCTCGTAATGACGAAGTTAGAACTGCCGAAAGGGATTCTGGTCCTGCCGCTACTTATTGGAGACATTGAACTATACTCTGAACCTGCCTGGCCTCGACCAAAATGGCGCCAGTATGGGAGCGACTTACAACCCCTTATGACGTTCTAGTTACTTAGCCTTGATGTTATGGGGGATGTATGCGGTCTTTGTGCACATGGCAGGCGGGGAAGGGTACTGACTGTGAATACAGACAACCCTATTGATGTCGATTTTTCATTATTGATTATTGTATTAATAAAGCTTCGAAATAATGTTACCCATGATACTCGCCCATGGTGTGCGTATGGACGATTTTATTGTAACTGATCCTGTTATACTTTCAATTATAAAATCAACCTTCACTGATCCTGCAACCGTTTGTCACGTTTAGTTTTTTCAATTAAATGGCTCGCTTGTTACATACTCCTATACCCCTGGCTTTTGACCCTTTCCTACGCGCGGTCTGTACTACCGCCCTCGGGCGATCTATGTAATTAACAGACTACCATTGCCGAAACACAAGGGAATGCAACTCAGAGAGATAAGTCAAGTACGTGGTAGATAAAAACATTTTCGTGTTTATGCACGCTGATGTGCTTTGAACGATACCCCCCCCTCCTCATCATTTAGATTACCACCGCCCATTGCACAAAAGCATACCGGGCGCTACCCACGCAAAAAAAACCTCCACATCAAACCTAGGGGGTCAGGGAGGATCTACTATGCCCCCTTATGGTCATTTCCCCCTTCGTTTTGGCCTCCTCTTGTCTCTCGATCCTACCGAGAGACAAGATGGCGGCTGCTCCGGACTGTTTAGAATGTTGACAGACACCGGAGAGCCAATCAGCTTCGCTTCGCGAAGTTCCGTTACGCGTCAAGTACTCGAACTGGAGCGCTAACCGGAGCGCTGTCACAGATATATATATTTTTTTGAACGTTAATTTATCAAAATCCACTAGAGCACATATATTGAGACCTAGCAAAGGCACATCGGGCTAACAGTCCCTACAATTTTGCCAAGTTTCATGCAAATCCATTCAGCCGTTCGAGCTAAAAGTGAGGCCAACCACCCTATAGAAATTAACATGGGAAAAACGTGTCTTGGGACCCCCCTTTTTTCTCTGCCCCCCCTTGACTAACCCCCCCCCCCCAATTTTCAGGGGCTGCTCAGAAACAAAATGTGCCATTTTCCTGAAAATTTCTGCCAATTCCGTCCACAAACGCCAAAGTTATTAGACATAGAATTTTCAAAAATTCCATAGAGAAAGAATCCTAACTATATATACCTACTGGCGACCGCCAGTAGGTAACATATATATATATATATATATGGGAACCAGATCCTGGAAGGAAAGCGCAGTCCTCCTCCACGGACTGCAGAACGCCACACACCAGGAACGGACCGACACCAGAGGTTAGATTTAAAGTGCAGTTATTTATTCAGCCATACACAACATGACGCGTTTCAGCCGGGTTTCCCCGGCCTTGATCACATGACGTGTTTAGGAAAGTGACACCCATATATACCATGAATCAATTAGGACCCTCCCCTCTTATTCATTGAGAGAGAGAATAGACTAAATGATCATTAAAGTGCATTATGCATGAGTGCAAAAAATACAAAGAGTGCAATCATTTTCTTGTAAAAGAATACTAGAGTTCAAAGATCATATTGAACCTAATTTCAAACAACATTACCACCATATGCATGGTAATTAAAAGAGGATTAAAGCATTTTGTCAGATAAATTAATAAATGGAAAAATCCGGGGCCAGTGCCCAAATCCTACTTCATTAAATAGAGTTGCCACTAATACACAGAATGACAGAAATTAATTGATCATGGTAAACTACCCTATGTGCAAAGAGTGAAAATGTGGCTAATACTAGCCGTACATTAAAGTGAGTTAAAATCAAATGACAGTAGGGATGCAATTATCAAGCAGGATAGTTAGAAGCACAAGGAAATACAATAATTCATACAGTTTCATTAAAAAAACAAGAGTTAATTCAGTTTTGGAAAAGAGAAGGATCATCTAAAATACCTTATCAAATATATATATATATGCAATACAAAAGAACTTGAAATTATCTTATGCATTAATTGGTCGGATCATCACTGAGTGCAATAAAACAATTGGAATATACAGAGGTCAGTATAAAACTGATAAAACTCTCATAGATTGTCATATTAAGACAAGCTAAAATATCCAAAATTGATTTCAACACTAAAATTGAATGTTAAAATTAATTGCAATCAATAACACCAATATCCATAATAAAAAACCAAAATTCATATATAGACACATACATACATATTCAATTTGTATAAGGAGACCACAATTGGTTAAGGATAGACATTTCATGAATAAACATTTAACTGAGGATAAAAACGTTGATGTTGAGCCCAACATCAGCAATGCAGGTATCAATTATATGCAAGACTGAATAACGGTAATAGTATTCTAGAAGATAAAATATCTGTACTTATAAAAAATGGACCAAATCTTCCCCTGTATTAAGACCGTTAGGTATCTTGGTATTCAGTCTTACTATGTAATGGCTCTCTAGTTGGCGGAGTTTCTTTTCTCTATCACCACCCCTTATAGATTTTGGCACAGAGTCAATTACAAAATATTTTAGATCATCCAATTTGTTATGATGCACACGTTTAAAATGCCGGGCAACCGGATAAGATGGATCAGAGTTCACGATTGCCCGCAAGTGCTGGAGGATCCTATTAAAAACAGGGAGTTTGATACTACCAATATATTGAAGATGACAAGTACATTCTAAAACATATACCGCACAGTCAGTTTTACAATTGTAATATCCATTAAGGTTCCATGTTCAAATATCGTTAACATAAATATCGTCTGATAAAAATATCGTCACTAAAACATCGTTTACATAAATATCGTCATCCTATACTTAAACTAGAATTCACACAAATATCGATATTTTTTTATCGACAACCCTAATATCGTTCACACTAATATCGACTACTTAAATATCGACTACTACATTATCGACTTTATTTTAAATAACATTACCTTTGACATATATATCGACTACACTAACATCGACGACCTATGTGCTCTAAAAATATACAAAAAATATCGTCGTTTTGTTTATAACTCGAAATGCACTATTCTTGATTTTACTCATTTTTTATACTATATTACACTCCGATGTCCTAAATATTATAAACATTTCTTTATTTTCAACATATAAATGATTTAAATATTACACAAAAATGTAACTTATAACACATTTTAATATATTCTTTTACAAACAAACAGTGAAACAACATAGTATTACGAAAATAACGGTTTTCCCATGCCAAATAACGTTCTCAACCAATGATTTTGAATTTTCACTAATTGAACCAATCAAAAAGTACCATTAATTAACTCACTAATATAAATACAATGACACACTTAACGTAATTTACCATTTTTGGCCCAACCTTGGAGAAAAACGGTTACCTTGCTGAGAGAAGAGAGTACAAACCAACGACTACAACTACAATACATCACACTACACTTCAAGTAAGTTAAATACCATTTTTTTTTCGAAATTACTATAAGTAGATAAAGTCCCTATTTTTAAAACTTTTGATCTTTATAGTGAAAACTAAACATGTTAAACTTATCAACAACGACAATACAGTTAGATGTAAAAACATTTATAAACTACCTTATCCATATCTATTTAGATAGCTGAAAAAAATTATTTAAACTTGCTAAGTAAATGTACAATGTAAATAATATGTATCCAACTATTATCATCCAAATACTACAAGTAACACAATGATAATTTTTTCCACAGACTCTACAAAATTATTTACCTATCTACAACTACACTACCAACATCCTCTACTACATCAAGTAAGTATAGTCAGTATATCTATAACAATTCAGAAAGTAAAATGATACACCTATTACACAAGTATTTCTTTCTATTATTCTTTAACACTACTACAGAACGTAAAAGGGAGACAATTCTGAAAAATAAATAAGAATAAAAGGTTTACCAGTGAAGCCACATAGTAAGTATATGTTTACACTTTTGCCTAGTCTTATACACACCTATAAAATGGTGTTCAATGTTCTAAAAAAAACATATATATATTTCCACAGATCTACCTTAGACATGGCAACTGGAGCTACTTTCATTACTTCGCAAAAAGGAAAACTAATGCTGAGCTACATGGGTTACACCTACACCCAAGAAAGAGTGAAAGCTAATAAGACCCATTGGAAATGTAGTAAATATTACTCAAATGCATGCTATGGTAGAGCAACAACTGTTGATAACAATGTGGTAAATGTACGTGAGCATAACCACCCACCAAATGTAACTGAAGTGGAAGTGAGAGAAGCACTAGAAACATTGAAAGATGCTAGTACAGGATCACAAGAAACAAGCACTAGCATTTTGAAAAATGTTTTAAGCAAAGTGCCTGAACATGTGACAGGACAGCTACCTTCTATTCCCAACTTAAAGAGATTAATTGCTAAAACTAAACGTGCTTCTGATCCTACTCCACCAACACCAGAAAGTTTTCAGGATATAAAAATATATCCAGAATATACCATTACACATAATGAGGATAAATTCTTAATGTATGACAACAACAGTCATGAGAAAAGAATTTTACTTTTTGCTACTAATAGTAATTTGCAAAAGCTTAAATCATGTGAAACATGGATGATGGACGGGACTTTTAAAGTTTGTCCCAAACCTTTCTATCAACTTTACACCATTCATGGGGAATACCAAGATACAAATATACCTCTAATTTATACTCTGCTGCCAAACAAAACAAATACTACCTACGTAGAAATTTTAACAACGATCAAAGAATTAACAGATAATTACTATCCTCAAAGAATTGTTATTGACTTTGAAATGGCCATGATTCAAGCTATCCTTAAAATATATCCCCATACCTCCTTACAAGGTTGTTATTATCACTACAACCAAAGCATATGGAGGCACTTACAAAAATCAACTTTAAGCATTGAATATTGTACAAACAGTAACTTTGCTTATCAAATAAAGAAGTTGATAGCATTAGCATATGTACCAACAACAGAAGTAGCTAACTACTACAATTTATTAATTGACAGCCCTTTCTACCGCACCAATGAAAAAAAGCTAACTCCCTTCTTAGACTACTTTGAAGATACATGGGTTGGAAGATTACATCGTTCAGGCCACCGTAGACAACCTAAATTTCAAATTCCATGGTGGAATGTCTATGCTAGTACAATAGCCCAGAAAGCTAAAACTAATAACGCAGTTGAAGGATGGCATAATGCCTTCCAAGCGACTTTAGGAAGAAGTCAACCAACACTTCACAAACTGATCCAAAGCATTAAAAAAGAGCAAAGCTACCAAGAACTCAGAATAGAGCAATCACTGTCAAAAATTGGCCCTAAACTAAGTAAACAAACATTAAACATGTACGAATATCTCCAGCAAAAAACTAGAATGTACCCAAGTATAGAAGGTCTAGCATATTTAGATCTAATAGCTAAATCAATCCTTTAAATATAAATTACCAAAAAGTGAGCAAAGGACAATTAAAGATAATATGTAGTTAAATATCGTAATATTATGTCATGTAAAATGATCAATAATATATTTTTACAAGACATAATAATATAACATTTAACTAAACAGTAGACTATACCACAATGCAACCCAAAAGTAAATATCACTTTTACTTACGGTTCTGCTGCTGTAGAATATGTTCCATGGTGATGATTTCCACAGGAATAATACCAAAAGCTATCCATATCCAATATCGAAAAATCCCAACAAAATGCAAAAAATACAACTGTTTGATAATACTCCCGTTGCAATCCTCTCGAATTGGAAACCATAAAAAAGTAGATAAATCTTCACGAGTAAAAAAAATAGAGACCCCGAAAATGCAGGACATTTTCAAAAATATGTACCTGCTTAAAAAAAAAAAACGTCACAGTCCATCTGCTCACCAAAACGAAGACCTGTAAATAATCGAAAAAATAACAAACCTCAAAACATAGGCAATACGCATAGCCTACACATAGCATATAACACATAAAAACAATCTGAATTCATCCATTAATACAACAGTAAACGTTACTTTTGTTCGAACTACCTCACAAAATACGCTCTCCATAACGACGCAAAATAACACGTAATTCGCACATAATATGTAAAGTACTACACATATCTACACGTACACACTACAACTATCACTAAACTTAAGTTAAATATCTTTAAAAGTAAAGTGAAACAAACTTACCTTCACCTACAAGAAACAGCTCCCAACCGCGAGCTTCCGTTTTCTAAAATGACCCAAACAACGATGTTGATAGAATAAAAAGTGAAGTTCCAAAAAGTAAAATGGCTGCATAATAAAAACTAAAATAGGACAAAATAGCCTTTAACAAAAAAATAAATTGTATTAAATAGCATAATATATGCAATATGTATTAAATATTTATTTTTCTTGTTAAAAAAAATATGAATATTGTAAAATAGACATTAATATGTTTAAATGAGTTATGTATTAATTGTTTTTTATTAAAAAAATAATGTATTTCATTGTTAAATATTTTTCTCAGATATTACAAAATGTAAATTTATGTTATGTACATATCTTGATAAAAACAATGCCATAATAAATATGTAATATATTACATTTTAATAATAATTATTAAAATGTAATATAATAATTTAAGTACAATACAAACAGTATTTATGTAAAAAAATGCTATATAATTTGTGACCAAAAATTATGTAAAATGTTATTTGAAAAATTGTAATATCTTTGCAATATCAAACTAAACTCTCAATAAAAAATTTTTTTTAAAAATGTGTTTCTTATTTTTGACTTGTCATATTAATGTAAAAATGTTATAAAAATGTTTTTATTGTATATTTATGAAATGAATATTACTACATAACATATATGATTCTTATTAAAAATAATAAATAGATACTGCTGAATTAAAAATAATAATAATTCTGCTGGACAGTAAACTATAATAAATTACTATTCTAACTCCAATCCAACATAAGTCAGGGAAAGTGCTGTATAATAAACCATAATAATTTACTATTCTAACTCCAATCCAACATAAGTCAAGGAAAGTGCTGGATAATAAACCATAATAATTTACTATTCTAACTCCAATCCAACATAACTCAGTGAAAGTGCTGGATAATAAACCATAATAATTTACTATTCTAACTCCAATCCAACATAAGTCAGGGAAAGTGCTGGATAATAAACCATAATAAATTACTATTCTAACTCCAATCCAACATAAGTCAGGGAAAGTGCTGGATAATAAACCATAATAATTTACTATTCTAACTCCAATCCAACATAAATCAGGGAAAGTGCTGGATAATAAACCATAATAAATTACTATTCTAACTCCAATCCAACATAAGTCAGGGAAAGTGCTGGATAATAAACCATAATAATTTACTATTCTAACTCCAATCAAACATAATTCAGGGAAAGTGCTGGAAAATAAACCATAATAATTTACTATTCTAACTCCAATCCAACATAATTCAGGGAAAGTGCTGGATAATAAACCATAATAATTTACTATTCTAACTCCAATCCAACATAAGTCAGGGAAAGTGCTGGATAATAAACAATAATAATGTACTATTCTAACTCCAATCCTACATAAGTCAGGGAAAGTGCTGGATAGTAAACCATAATAAATTACTATTCTAACTCCAATCCAACATAAGTCAGGGAAAGTGCTGGATAATAAACAATAATAATTTACTATTCTAACTCCAATCCAACATAAGTCAGGGAAAGTGCTGGATAATAAACCATAAAAATTTACTATTCTAACTCCAATCAAACATAATTCAGGGAAAGTGCTGGAAAATAAACCATAATAATTTACTATTCTAACTCCAATCCAACATAATTCAGGGAAAGTGCTGGATAATAAACAATAATAATTTACTATTCTAACTCCAATCCAACATAAGTCAGGGAAAGTGCTGGATAGTAAACCATAATAAATTACTATTCTAACTCCAATCCAACATAAGTCAGGGAAAGTGCTGGATTGTAAACCATAATAAATTACTATTCTAACTCCAATCCAACATAAGTCAGGGAAAGTGCTGGATAATAAACCATAATAATTTACTATTCTAACTCCAATCCTACATAAGTCAGGGAAAGTGCTGGATAATAAACCATAATAATTTACTAATCTAAATCCTATCCAACATAAGTCAGGGAAAATGCTGGATAGTAAACCATAATAAATTACTATTCTAACTCCAAACATAACTTAACTCAGGGAATGTGCTGGACAGTCAAATTTTAAAAATTACTATTCTAACTCCAATCACACTTATATCAGGGAATGTGCAGGATAGTAAACAATATACATATAACAATTAAAATTTCGTGACAATTTCAAATTTTGATTTGTAAATTTCGAATTCTGATAAAATTTCTAATTTGTTCTTATTTTTCGATTTTTTTTAAACATATTATCTAATTTACTACCCACCCTTATCCCCTATTATACCAATAACCCGCTACTAAAATATTAATATGAAATTTTTCAATATCATTAAAAAAATAATTTCGTTTAAATTTCTAAATTTTATTGTAAAATTTCTATTTCTGATTTATTTTCGATTTTTTTTATAAAATTTTATATTTTAAATTAATTTTATAATTAATACCCACCCTTAGCCCCTAAAATACCAATGACCCACTACTAAAATTAATATATTAGTTATTAATTAATGATTACAAATAAAATTTCGTGAAATATTATATTTAGAAAATGTAAATTTCGATTTCTGATAAAATTCCTAATTTGTTCATTTTTTAAATAAAATTTTAAATTACTACCCACCCTTATCCCCTATAATACCAATAACCCGCTACTAAAATTTTAACAAATCTTTTGTAAAAAAAAATTTTTTATAATTATTATTATAAAAATTATTTTTCTAAATTTTTAACAAAAATATTAATTATTGTTTTTTTTTTAAACACATTATATTTTTTTGTCGATATTATATACAACGATTTTTTAGTCAACGATATTCTATTCATCGATATTTTTGTTTGACGATATTTATGTCATTCTAACAAAACGATATTATTTACAACGATATTTACAACGACGATATTTTTTTCTTTCGATATTCTTACCACGATATTAATGCTAGTCGATATTTTCCCGTCGATATTCTATCTTAATACCATCCATTAATCCTATTTAGAGCTCCTGAAAAAGGATCCATAAAAGATTGTTTATTTATACCGAACTTGCATGCACGACAAGAGAAGCATTTAAAAAAAACCCTCTTGTCAGTCAACCAGTTTGTTTTGTCCACCACTTCAGGATTAGTTTTAACTAATGCATCTCGCATAGATGGAGATCGTCTGAAAGTGATGGTAGGTTGAATTTGCAGTTCAGGAGAAAGAGTAATATCAGTGTGCAAAATAGGCCAGTGCTTACTGATAATTTTTCTGACAGCTTGCTCCTGATTACTGAAAGTAGTAATTATCCTTATCGGTGGAGAAACATTTGTTGGAGCAGGACTCATGTCAGTTACTTCTATTTCTTCTATTGGATCAACCCTATTAAGTTTATCAAGAGCCCATTGTAGGTCTTTGATTTTGTAACCTCTATTTAAGAATCTAATCCTAGACTCATTCAGGCACATGTCTAAATCCTCTTTCCTACTACATATTCTCTTTATACGTAAAAATTCACCGTAAGGAATACTTTTTATGAGGTGCCTCGGGTGAGCACTACTGGCATGAAGAATGGAATTTCCAGCAGTTACTTTACGGTGTAGTTTAGTGCAAATAGTCATACCATCAATAAAAACCTCAACATCTAAAAATTCTATTTTGAGTCACTGACTTGTGCTGTAAATTCCAAGTTCAGGGCATTTCTGTTGATTTTGCTAACAAAGTCCAGAGCTGATTCTTTTGTGCCTTTCCATATAACAAACACGTCATCTATGAATCGCCACCATTTGATGACGTGTTGTGAAAAGTCAACCCTGTGGGTTTGCACGAGGACGTGCTTCTCCCACCAGCCAACGTGCAAGCACGCAAAGCTGGGAGAGAAACACGCCCCCATTGCTACACCCCTAAGTTGTTGAAACAGTTCCTTATTAAAAATAAAGAAATTTCTAGTCAAGCAAAGTTCAATCATATGCAAGAGCATTTTGTTGTGTTCATTATAACAAATATTTCTATTTGACAGGAAGAACTTAATGGCATCTAGACCATCACGATGGTTAATACTAGTGTAAAGGGAGCAGATGTCCATCACTAAAAAGTGGTACCCATCCTCCCAAATCACGTTGTGAAGTTTTTCTAAGAAATGACCTGTGTCACGAATAAAAGAAGGTAACTCAGCCACATAGTCGTGTAGAAAGAAATCCACATACTTAGACATGGATTCTAGCAAGCTACCTTGAGCCGCGATAATAGGGCGGCCAGGCACCGGGATGATCCGTTTGTTTACTTTCGGGAGTAGGTATAGGGTAGGGGTGATAGGATATTCAGTTCTCAAAAAATTGTACTCATCCTTATCAATCAATTTCTCCCTTTTCCACTTAAGTAACTCTTTAAAAACCTGATCCTTCACTTTTAGTAAAATGGGAAAAGCAACCCGTTTGTAGCAATTGGCATCACTCAACTGTTTGTTAGCCTCTTCCAGGTATGCATCTCGTGGCCACAAAACAATATTTCCACCGTTATCTGCTTTATTTATTATAACATTTTTCTCTTTACTAAGTTTGTCAATTAAGCGAAAATACTGTTGTTCTCGAAAGTGGACTTTTTTGTTTAAAGAGATGCATTTAGTGTGTAAGATCTTTAGATCATTAATTACACAATCACCAAAAATATCAATAGCATCTCTTGCCATAACTGGCATAAACAAAGATGATGGACGAAAGGGAGTAAGAGCAGATTTAGTAGTAGAAATACCCATACCCAAGAGATCATCTTGTGTATTGAGAGCATTGTCATCATTATCATCTGCCAAACCGCTGACTGTACGTAAAGTTGGTACATCAGACACCTGAAACAAAAAACTGGGCTGATTACTGGCAATGATAGAAATTGCTTTTGCATTTGCTTTTTTAAGTTTATGAAATTTTGTAAGTTTAAGTTTCCTGATAAACTTAAAAATATCTATACGTGATTGTACATATTTAAAATTACTTTTAGGACAAAAAGAAAGTCCCAATGACAAAAGTTGCAGTTCAACGGTGTTTAATTCAAGTTCTGTCATGTTGATAACAGTATTGACAGGAGATGTACCAATGTCCATAGACTGCTTTCCTCGGGTATTCAGATTCTCTTTCTGTAGCCTCCGCGCTTTCCTCCTCTCTTTGCGTTGCCTGTTGCGTTTGCTACATTTTGCTGCTGCGTCTGCGGTGCCCAAGATCTTAATGTTTGACGTTGGTCCTCGATCATAATCCCCAATTCTTCAGAGGGAGTAAAGCTTTGGGGTTCTGTCATGTTTAAATGAATCTCACTTTCATTTGGAGTGAGTTCTTCATAAAATATATATATATATATATATATATATATATATATATATATATATATATATATATATATATATATATATATATATATATATATATATATATATATATATATATTACCTACTGGCGGTCGCCAGTAGGTATATATAGTTAGGATTTTTTCTGTATGGGATTTTTGAAAATTCTATGTCTAATAACTTTGGCGTTTGTGGACGGAATTGGCTGAAATTTTCAGGAAAATGGAACATTTTGTTTCTGAGCAGCCCCTGACAATTTGGGGGGGGGTCATCAAGGGGGGGCCGAGAAAAAAGGGGGGTCCCAAAACGCGTTTTTCCCATGTTAATTTCCATAGGGCGGTTGGCCTCACTTTTAGCTCGAACGGCTGAATGGATTTGCACGAAACTTGGCAAAATTGTAGGGACTGTTAGCCCGGTGTGCCTTTGCTAGGTCTCAATATATGTGCTCCAGTGGATTTTGAGTAATTTAGGTTCAAAAAAAGATATATATCTGGGCGGAGCCTAACCACACATCTGATCTGATTGGCTGTCAGCACTTCATCCAAGAAGTGTTGGCAGCCATCTTGGGACCAATATACATGATAGCACCTCATTAAAAAGCATTGTAGTTAATAGAGGGATTTAGGACTTTAGTTACATTATAAATCATTTGTTGATGGTACCATACTCGTTTTAGGAATTGTGGTGGGTTCTAAGGTGATTTTACCATGTGAAAAAACCTTCTGCTGTGATATCATGAATATTGTTTGAAAGAAAACTAATATCTCATGATTTTCCCACAGTGGTTTGGAAGGGGATCTATAAGCTAAACTGAAAGCATATTTTCTGTAAATTCACATTATCTTTCTCAGTCATGTGAAAATGAAGTCTGACATTCCCAGTAAAACATGTACATCCAACAAGGACAGAGACTGTCAGTTGATTCCTTTGTGTTCTACTGCAGCCTCCTAGAGTGTTCTAAAGAACAACTAGAGCGCTAACAGTCCTACTTATTACAAAGGTATGGCACACCTGAAGCCATCTTGATTGGAACAAAGTGGTAACTCTAAAACATTTAATTTAAAAAGAAACAACATGAGGGGGTATATTTTGCCATAGAAAGTATGATTAGTGCTGCAGAATGAAAAATTAGGGCACATTTTGAGTGACTTCTCAAATCCTTTTCTATTTCATTAAAACATTCTGACATGCAGTCTCCCAAAAATGGCCACCAGAGACAAAAGAGCCCAAATGTAGCCCAAATATCACCCAGATGTAGCCCAAGTATAGCCCAATGACAGAATGTCCCAGAGTGTTCTAAAGAACAACTAGAGCGCTAACAGTCCTACTTATTACAAAGGTATAGCACACCTGGAGCCATCGTGATGGGAATAAAGTGGTAACTCTTAAAACATTTAATTTAAAAAGGAACAAAATGAGGGGGTATATTATGCAATAGAAGGTATTATTAGTGCTGCAGAAAGAAAAATTAGGGCACATGTTGAGTGACTTTTCAAATCCTCTTTTATTTCATTAAAAAATTCTGACATGCAGTCTCCCAAAATGGCCACCAGAGACAAAAGAGCCCAAATGTAGCCCAAATATCACCTAGATGTAGCCCAAGTATAGCCCAATGACAGAATGTCCCAGAGTGTTCTAAAGAACAACTAGAGCGCTAACAGTCCTACTTATTACAAAGGTATGGCACACCTGAAGCCATCTTGATTGGAATAAAGTGGTAACTCTTAAAACATTTAATTTAAAAAGGAACAAAATGAGGGGGTATATTTTGCCATATGAATTATGATTAGTGCTGCAGAAAGAAAAATTAGGGCACATTTTGAGTGACTTCTCAAACCCTCTTCAATTTCATTAAAAAATTCTGACATACAGTCTCCCAAGATGGCCACCAGAGACAAAAGAGCCTAAATGTAGCCCAAATATCACCCAGATGTACCCCAAGTATAGCCCAATGACAGAATGTCCCAGAGTGTTCTAAAGAACAACTAGAGCGCTAACAGTCTTACTTATGACAAAAGTATGGCACACCAGAAGCCATCTTGATTGGAATGAAGTGGTAAGTCTGAAAACACTCAATTTAAAAAGGAACAACATGAGGGGGTTAATTTTGCCATAGAAAGTATGATTAGTGCTTCAGAAAGAAAAATTAGGGATCATTTTGAGTGACTTCTCAAATCCTCTTCTATTTCATTAAAAAAATTCTGACATGCAGACTGAAACATGCACTTTGAATACCAGCAGCAGACGTCCCTGGTGAGCAGTAGCTTTACTACAGTGATCTAATGTGCAACTAGAGTGCTAACATTCAGAATTTATGGCAAATGTGTGACACATCTGAATGCCTTCTTGATGGAACCAAAGTAAACAAGCATTGAAAATGCAATAGATCTCGCCCTCGTTTAAGTTAAAGCCATTCTGTTTGTAATGAGGTGGCTTTTTAGCTTTGCTTTTATTAGTGTTTTTTCAACTTTCATGTAAATAACATGCATCTGTATGCATATAAGTATATGTATGCATGCATTTATGTTTGTATTTATATAGATATACAGATGATATATGTTTATATATGTATGTATATATATATATTCACTGAAAAAACCATAGGCTATAGACCATATATAGTTAGGAATTAGCATTTACAAAACCTTGAAAATTCACTGAAAAAACCATAGGTTATAGACCATATATAGTTAGGAATTAGCATTTACAAAACCTTGAAAATTCACTGAAAAAACCATAGGTTATAGACCATATATAGTTAGGAATTCACATTTACAAAACCTTATTTTACTCACACAAAACCATTGAAATTCCATATATAGTTAGTTGCACTAACTATATATCGCACACCCACAATCCACTGCTGATGATGTCACATATTACATCATTCATGACATGGTCAGTGACATCACTGATGACATCACTGATGACATCTCAAATGACATCACTGATGACATCACTGATGACAACATCCAGTGACTGTATGTTTCTGTAAAGTTAAAATATGTCTTACATATTGAAGAATGAGTGGATGTATAAGTGTCTGGATGAAGGATTTAGTAGGTGCATGACTGACTGTATGAGTGAGTGATTAAATGTGTCTCACTGAGTGCATGGGTTAGTGACTAAACTGTCTTAATTTGTGCATCATTATGTCTGTTGTTCTGTAAACTGTTGCATGTGTTGATAAGTAGCTATATGAGTAACTATATGGGTTATTGATTGGTTGCCCAAGTATTTGTATGGGAGACTGAGTGTGTGTGTGGGTGGCTGGGAGGTGTATGACTCTGTGCATAGATGTGTGAGCAGTTGATTCACTAGATGTATGGTTTCAAAAGTGCATGTGGAAACAGCTGTATGGGCGGTTGACTGTGTGCATGAGTGTATTGGTGAGTGAATGGATATCTCAGTGCTACATGTCAAAGTAAGTACATATGTAAAACACAGTACATGTGAGAGTTGACATATATAAATAACTGTGCATAAGAGCCAGTGAATGTGTGAGTGGCTATATGGATCATTGTGAACTTGTATCAGGGATTGTATAAGAGAGTAAATATGTGTTAGTATATGTTTGAATAAGTAAAGTTTGTATAACTGTATAGTTGAGGAAATGGAGGTGTGATTGATTCTTTGCATAACTGACTAGGTGTGTGAGTAACTCCATGGATGAGTGACAGTCTGTGAGTGTCTGTTTACACTGATTGTATCTAAGGTTATATTAGAGTCTGAAGAGGTTCATCGTATTATCACATGAATGATATCATCAGTGATGTGATCAGTAATGTCAAATGAGATGTCATCAGTGATGTCATCAGTGATGTCATTTGAGATGTCATCAGTGATGTCATTCAGTGATGTCACTGACCATGTCATGAATGATGTAATATGTGACATCATCAGCAGTGGATTGCGGGTGCGCGATATATAGTTAGTGCAACTAACTATATATGGAATTTCAATGGTTTTTTGTGAGTAAAATAAGGTTTTGTAAATGCAAATTCCTAACTATATATGGTCTATAACCTATGGTTTTTTCAGTGAATTATATATATATATATATATATATATATATATATATATATATATATATATATATATATATATATATATATATATATTTAAAAACCACTTAAAAGTAAGCACTCTTGCAGTAAAGGTGTGCTCTGCTGAGAGACTGTGAAAATTGCGAAAATGGAAGCGCGAGTTGCTAAACGCGCTACAAAAGCGTCCACAATGTTTAAACCAGGGGCAACAGCGGCAGACGTGACACGTAAAACGAAGACACCTGAAAATGAAAATGACACGCTAAAGCAGCAAATGAATGCATTGGAACGCCTATACAAAAAAGAAGTTAACAAAAGCTGGGAAATCATAACACTTGAAAACTATGTGGAAGTCAAAAGAATTCCGCGAGGATTAAGAATATTTACAATGCCGACACACCCAGACACCAAAGAGGAGTTGATTATGGAATGGCTGGAAAACAACACGATGTGTTCCTTAAATATGATGCGCATTCTCATAAAACATGCTAAAATGGACATTGATGATATCACAATAAAAATAAAAGAGCTGGAAGAACTTATTTCTAAAGAAACTAAACAGGAAGAAATCAGTAAGCTAAGACAAGAAATGGAAACGAGACTGGAGTCGTATGAAGTAGAAATACAAGAACGCAAAGAACGCAAGTTCAAAAGAGATGAATTGGACTATCTGCATGGTCGAATACTGACCTTTGCAAGGCGCTACGACAACTTAAAAAAGAACTTTCCTCCTATCACACAGGCATCTAGTGGAAGTGAATCAGATGCAAGCCTAATAGAAGTAACAGGCAATCAGTCAAAAAACTTCACTATTTTAGAGGAAGTAAAAATGGTGAACCTAGAGAAAAACATCACCAGAGGGGGAGGAAGAGGGAGAATGCACTTTCGGAGCAGAGGGAGAGGAAGAGGTACACAAAACCAACCAAGTCCCTCACCAGCACCCGCAAAACCCGCAGGTCAAAGCAACGAAAGAAGGCAATACCCCCTGCGCAACAGGAAGTGACCAATCTAATCGTCAACTTATCTCAATACCAACTAACACATGAAGAACAAAATGTATTGAACAAAGGCCTATCGTTTTGCCCAGAAGCCCATTTCGACTACCCACAAACTAAAATTGATATTTACAAGTTCGTGAGGAAATTAAAATTGGCTAAAATCCATGCCAACAAGGTGATATCAAACAATGTACTACTACCATTGAACAACTGTCTGACCTAAGAGAGACTTTCGAAGCGATGTTCAACCCTGAGGGTAATATTATAACGGACTCACAAATGTTGGAACAAATGGATATTCAAACCAATTTAAGCAAAAATACCGGATTAAAGAACAAATCCCGATATTGTCCAGGCCTATCACTAGGAAATAAAATTGACTTGTTCTCAGACGCCATGACCGAAGAGCTGGATAACCTTATAAAGGTCAAAGATAAGAACAGACAAAACTTATCAACCAAAGAAAGAAAGGCCATTCAAGATCTGATGAACAATGCAACAATAACGATAAAACCCGCCGATAAAGGGGGAAACATCGTTATCCTGGATACTAATGATTACATTCACGAGGCGGAACGACAACTAAACATCTCCCAACACTACAGTAAACTGAAATCCAACCCTATAGTGAAAATGATGTCCGACCTGAAAGAACAATTACAAACTTGGCAAGCAAAAGGATTGATAAATGAAGATGAGAGAAAATATATGACCACGGAATATCCAATCACTCCGTGTGTATATTTTTTACCGAAAATCCATAAAACGCTAATCAATCCTCCAGGGAGACCCATTGTGTCCTCTTGCAGTTCATTATACGAAAAGGTCTCAAGGTATGTTGATACTTTTCTCGCTCCGATTGCCCAAAGTATGCCATCCTACTTAAAGGACACCGGAGACTTTTTGAGGATCTTAATGGATATATCATGGAATCCAAGCTATCTTCTAGTGACAATAGACGTCGTGTCACTCTATACATCGATAAGACACGATGTAGGCTTGAAAGCATGCAAATACTTTTTGCAACAGCGCAGTATTAAAGAATTGCAACACACATCAATGCTTCTCAAAATGATAGAACTATGCCTAACCAACAATGTGTTTCGTTTTAACAATGATCTGTACAAGCAAGAATGTGGCACTGCCATGGGTATTTCTTTTTCTCCCAATTACGCAAATATCACCATGGGATATTGGGAAAAAATGATAGCATGGAACAACAGCTTGACCGAATAATACTTTGGGTCAGGTATATCGATGACCTTTTCCTGATTTGGAATGGGACCAATGATCAATTTCAAAAATTCTTTACCACACTCAATCAGAATGACATTGGACTCCAATTTACATGTTCAACCAACAAAAAAGAGATAGACTTTTTAGATACCAAGGTCTACATCGCAGATGGCAAATTGGAAACCACGCTGTTCCGAAAAAAGACTGCTACCAATAGTGTACTCCATGGCACTAGTTTCCACCCAAAATCACTATTCAAAAGCATCCCATATGGGGAATATGTACGATTAAAGAGAAACTGCTCAAAGCTGGAAGATGCTGGACAAATGATACTTGAAAGCAAAGCAAGATTCCAATCGAGAGGATACAAAGACTATGTGTTGAAAGACTGTAAAAAGAAGGTTGACAAAATCACGAGAGCAGAGACTCTAATTGAAAAAAGAAACCCCCACAAGACAAGGATCCCCCTAGATTCGTAACCACTTACAACAAAGAAAGTGGATTGATTGCAAAAAAGATGAAAAAATATTGGCATCTAATAACCAGCGATCCAGACATCGGGCCACTGGCCGGCAAACATCCTTCCATTACATACAAGAAAAACACATCGCTTCAAGACCTATTAGTCAAAAGCCACTTTCAGATGAACCAACAACCCAAATGGTGGACAGAACAAAATGTGGGTTTCAAACCATGCACTACATGCAAAGCGTGTAAGATAGGCAAAAAAATGAAGAATGTAATGGAACCAGATGGAAAATACATGCCGATTAAACAGTATATCACATGCACATCCAAAAACGTAGTGTATGTGATAGAATGCAAATGTGGAATGAAATACATAGGGTCCACTACGTGCATGTTAAAGAAAAGAATACTGGAGCATTTCCGGGCTGTAAAGA
The DNA here is from genome assembly GCF_964263255.1 of Lissotriton vulgaris. NCBI lineage: Eukaryota > Metazoa > Chordata > Amphibia > Caudata > Salamandridae > Lissotriton > Lissotriton vulgaris. Next base: position 1,549,550,968 of record NC_141685.1, read on the forward strand.
ACTCAAACATGCTATATGCCACAGCAAAACATCTTAACATTTGTCAAAGTGGGGACTGGCGAGCCATGAATTTCTATGGATTGAAGATGTTGACCAAACAAGACAGAGGAGGAGACACGGTCCGTCTTCTATGACAGATGGAATCACGTTTCATAGTCCGATTCCGAACAAAACACCCTAGAGGCATGAACTTTGGAGAGTGAATTTGAACTCAGCTTAAACTTTATTGACTATAATAGGGTACTATACCCAACACTCAAGTACAGAGACCAAGAACATTCATAAAATAAGCCCTAAGTGACATTAACTAAGGACTCTAGGTACTATACTTGTAAACAAGAGCACACCAGTCCTTTGTCTGTTATTAATGTTTTGTTTTGAAATATGTTGCTTAAAACTACGTATCCCATAATGCCACCTTAAGGCTAATATGGGACAGTATAAAAATGAAAAGCAAAAAGGGACTTGCTGACCGTGAGAAAAGCCGTGAGGCTGAAACGCGTCGGTGGAGTGTTTGTGTAATAAAAGCTTCTAAATAAGTATCCAGTTGTGCCGCCCTCCTTGTGTTAAAAAATATATATATATACATATATATATATATATATATATTAATTACCTTCTGGCGGTCGCCTAGTTATAGTTAGGATTTTTTTCAATGCAAAATCTCAAAATTCTATTTGGAATAACTTTGGCGCCGGTTGACGAATCTGCCTGAAAATGTCCTCAAATTTGCCTCGCGGAGCTCCGGTCCTTCCTTGAAAGTTTGGAGGGGATTTGTCAAGCGGGGGGGCGAGATAATAGGGGGGTCCCAAAACGTGTTTTCCCCATGTTAATTTCCATAGGGCGGTCGAACTCACTTTTAGCCCGAACGGCTGAATGGATTTCCACGAAACTTGGCAAAATTGTAGGGACTGGTAGCCCGATGTGCCTTTGCTATGTCTCAAGATATGTGCTCAAGTGAATTTTGAGTAATTTAGGTTCAAAAAAATATATATATCTATGGCAGTGCCCCAGTACGCGCTCTGGGGAGAGCTCCGGGAGCGCCACGCGACAGCTGATTGGCTCTCGGTTGTCTGTAAACATTCGAAACAGTCCGGAGCGGCCGCCATCTTGTGTCTTGGTAAAATCGAGACATAAGAGGTGGAAAAATTAAAGGGGGAAATGACCATAAGGGGGCAGGGATAGACCCCCTACCCCCCTAGGTTTGATGTGGGGGCCATAAAAGGGCCCAGCGGGGCAAAAAAAATAAAAAAATTTTGATTTGCGTGGGGGGAGCACCCAGTACGCGCACCGGGGAGCGGACCGGGGAGCGTCCCATGGGGAAAAATGAATATTAGAGTTTTTTAAAAATGTAGCCTTTTTTTATAAATTGGAGGTAGTTCTAAAAAGAACTGTTTTTTTTCTTCTTTTTGTTGTTTTATATTTTTTTTCTTTTTGAACATTTTGTACTTTTTTTGGGTTTTCTGAACAGTTTTATATTTTTTTGTATTTTTCATGGGGAGAAACGAAAAAACAGGGAATTGAAAATGGTTCAACAGGAGTAAAAAAAAAAGAAAATAAATAATTGGGTTTATTGGGGCATTTGTGGTTGTCCCCAGCAAGGACGATGAGCTTTACGCTCTGTTCTCCGTAGGAGATGGTCTTCCCACAATATTTACAGATAATTCAGAAATCTGCAAATCGTGGCTGAATGCACGGCATCGTCTCACTTTCTTCTGGTGCCGACGGAGTGGGTTGCTTCCTTTTTGAGGTGGTGCTTGTGGATTGGGGAGGGTTACTGGCCAGTTCCCTCATCTCTGCAGCAGAATAATTTATTGGATGCTTGCGCTGCATGTGGCGTATCATCGTATTGTTTCCAAATGAATATTTCTTATTCAGGTTTCCCCTGGAAAGTTCCACGCCACAGATTTTGCAAGTCACCTTGGCTTCATTTACTTTTTTCTTCCCCTGTGGGATGGAAAAAACTCCCATATAATGTGTGGTCTTGGCTGGTATGGGGTATTTTGTTCATCAAGCCAACTTCTCCTCCCTTCTTCCTCCTCCTCCTCCTCTTCCTCCTCTTGTTGACCACCAATGATATCTTGTGGTGGTCCTCTTGGTGGTTTTGGTGGTGGTGGTGGTGCAGATGCACCAGCTGCTGCTGCTACTGAAGCCATTATAAAGATCAAAAAGGTACAGAGAGGTACAAACAGGTCTTCCTAAGTCAAAGGACAAAGTCAGAATAAGGAAAAAAGGTGGGGTCTTTCATCCTTTTGAAAAAAAAAATGTATTGAACCAATGAAAAGTGTTATTTTCAGGTCACATGACCAGGGGCTTCATCATTATGAAACCAAAACTGTTATGAACCAATAAAAAGTGTTATTTTCAGGTCACATGACCCGACGCGCTTACACTATGCGCCCCGGGGCGCTCCGGGGCTCGCCCCGGGACGCGACGCGTAAGCGCGTCAGACGCCTACGTTGCGCGATCGTATTTGCTCGAGTGCTTCCGGGTGCGTTTACGCCGTGCGTATCACGCGGTCGCGGCTACGCGATACGTCACGATCATGCGCTAACAGTCTTACTTATAAACTGAGACTTGTAGTTAGGAATTAACATTTAAAAAACCTTTGAAATTCACTGAAAAACTATAGGTTTCACACTAGTTATAGATAGGAATTAGCATTTAAAAAACCTATTAAATTCACTGAAAAAACCATAGGTTTCACACCAGTTATAGTTAGCTGGACATTTTACTGACATAAAACCATTGAAATTCCCACGTTATAGTTAGTTGGACTCACTATAACTTGCGCGCCTGCAATGCACTGCTGATAACGTCACATATTACATCACTCATGACATGGTCAGTGACATCACTCATGACATCACTGATGACACCATCCAGTGAATGTGTGTCTTTCTGAAAAATAAATATTAATGAGTAATGTTTACATTTTTAAATATATGTATTAGTGTTTCACTTTGTGTATAAGTGGCTGCATGGGTTGGTGAGTAGCTACATGTGTGTGTACATGGGATATTAGATGTTTTTCTTAGTATCAGTATGAGTGTCTATATGGTTTGGTGGGGGTATTACTTAGCACATAGATGCATGATTGACTGACTCTCTGTTTGTATGTGTTTTGAAGACAGCATATGTGCAGGACTGTATGAGTAAATGAGTGTGTATATGTGTGTGTTACTGAGTGAATGACTGTCTCACTAGTGTCTTTATCAGTAACTACATATGTTTTAATCTAGTATATGTGAATATTGATGTATATAAGTGAGTATATGTGAGAGTTAGAGATTGTAAGAGTTCCTGTTTAAATAAGTATGTGTTTCTATAAGGGATTGTTTAAGAGAATAAATATGTTTAAATTTCAATAGAAGTAAGGTGGTAGTGTGTGTATAGCTCTATATGCAAGTAAACAGATGTTCAATTGTTTATTTTCATGTGTGAGTATGTGTGTGAGTAACTTTTGGATGACTGTCGGTGTGTAACAGGATGTATAGGTGTATCACTACATATGATGAGTGAGTATATATGTATGAGTGAGTATATTGAACTGTTTGTGAATGAGTAGATGTGTATATAGATGGTGGAATTACTGAATTGGTTGTTGAAACTGATATGGTTATCTCCATTTTTAAAAAAAATTTAGTTTCTATTTTTGAATATGTGTTTCAAGGATTACATTACACTGAAAGGAGGTCTGTCACTCTGTCACAAGGATGGTGTCATCAGTGATGTCATGAGTGATGTCACTGACCATGTCATGAGTGATGTAATAATATGTGACGTCATCAGCAGTGCATTGCAGGCGCGCAAGTTATAGAGAGTCCAACTAACTATAATGTGGGAATTTCAATGGTTTTATGTCAGTAAAATTTCCAGCTAACTATAACTGGTGTGAAACCTATGTTTTTTTTAGTGAATATATATATATATATATATATATATATATATATATATATATATATATATATATATATATATATATATATATATATATATATATATATATATATATATATATATATATATATATATATATATATATTATATTCACTGAAAAAACCATAGGTTATAGACCATATATAGTTAGGAATTAGCATTTACAAAACCTTGAAAATTCACTGAAAAAACCATAGGTTATAGACCATATATAGTTAGGAATTTGCATTTAAAAAACCTTATTTTACTCACACAAAACCATTGAAATTCCATATATAGTTAGTTGCACTAACTATATATCGCGCACCCGCAATCCACTGCTGATGATGTCACATATTACATCATTCATGACATGGTCAGTGACATCACTGATGACATCACTGATGACATCTCAAATGACATCACTGATGACATCACTGATGACATCTCATTTGACATTACTGATCACATCACTGATGATATCATTCATGTGATAATACGATGAACCTCTTCAGACTCTAATTTAACCTTAGATACAATCAGTGTAAACAGACACTCACAGACTGCCACTCATCCATGGAGTTACTCACACACCTAGTCAGTCATGCAAGAATCAATCACACCTTCATTTCCTCAACTATACAGTTATACAAACTTTACTTATTCAAACATATACTAACACATATTTACTCTCTTATACAATCCCTGATACAAGTTCACAATGATCCATATAGCCACTCACACATTCACTGGCTCTTATGCACAGTTATTTATATATGTCAACTCTCACATGTACTGTGTTTTACATATGTACTTACTTTGACATGTAGCACTGAGATATCCATTCACTCACCAATACACTCATGCACACATTCAACTGCCCATACAGCTGTTTCCACATGCACTTTTGAACCCATACATCTAGTGAATCAACTGCTCACACATCTATGCACAGAGTCATACACCTCCCAGCCACCCACACACACACTCAGTCTCCCATACAAATACTTGGGCAACCAATCAATAACCCATATAGTAACTCATATAGCTACTTATTAACACATGCAGCAGTTTACAGAACAAAAGACATAATGATGCACAAATTCAGACAGTTTAGTCACTAACCCATGCACTCAGTGAGACACATTTAATCACTCACTCATACAGTCAGTCATGCACCTACTAAATCCTTCATCCAGACACTTATACATCCACTCATTCTTCAATATGTAAGACATATTTTAACTTTACAGAAACATACAGTCACTGGGTGTTGTCATCAGTGATGTCATCAGTGATGTCACTGACCATGTCATGAATGATGTAATATGTGACATCATCAGCAGTGGATTGCGGGTGCGCGATATATAGTTAGTGCAACTAACTATATATGGAATTTCAATGGTTTTGTGTGAGTTAAATAAGGTTTTTTAAATGCAAATTCCTAACTATATATGGTCTATAACCTATGGTTTTTTCAGTGAATTTTCAAGGTTTTGTAAATGCTAATTCCTAACTATATATGGTCTATAACCTATGGTTTTTTCAGTGAATTTCAATGGTTTTTTAAATGCTAATATCTGTAGCTGTAAAATGAATTCTTCTTTAAATCTTAAAATATATTTTACATGTTTTTTATACAATTTTTAAAAAAAAATTGTTATGTTTTGCTCCCAGTCCGCGAACCGGTCAGCTTCCCGTTAGCTCAATTTAAAGCCGCGGCTCGGTCCGCGAACCGGTAAACGTTCCTTTAGCGTAACTGTTACGTTAGCATGACGTTTTGCGTTGTCGCGTAATACGTCATTGGACGCGCCAAGTTAGCGGACCCGGAAGCGGACCGGAAAGTGGAGCAAAGCGCGAAACGTAAACACAGCAGGTCATGTGACTCGATAATATCACTTTTCATTGGTTCATTTCACTTTTGGTTTCCTAATGATGTAATACTAGGTCATGTGATCTAAAATTAACACTTTTCATCGGTTTAGAACTTTTGCTTTTCCCAAATGATGAAAACCCCTCCTTCTTTCCTCACTCTGACTTTCATCTTGGTGAGAGAAAGACCCTTTTTCATTGTTCACAAATGGCTTCAGTAGTTGCTTCAGCTAGTGTACCCCCACCACCACCTCCACCTCCTAATGGGAAGAGAGGACCACCTGCTCAAGTTTTCATAGAAGAAGAGGAAGATCAAGAAGAGGAGGAAGAGCAGGAAGAGCCTGAATATTTGCCAGAGGAGCCCAGGAGGTACAATAGAAAAGAAAACTATATCTGGCAATTTTTCAAATTTCCTGAAGGACAAAAAAAAGTCAATGCCAGATATGTGTATTGCCGTATTTGCGGCGATCGACTTTCAAGGGGGACTGACAAGAAATACTCCTTCGGAAATTACACGATGCACAGGCATATGAGTAGGTGGCACCCAAACAATTATAGTGCTGCCCAGCTTCGCGATGAACAGCAAAATCCCCCGGCAATGGCGAGAAGATCTGTTGTCCAAGAAGTATCGGGACCAGAGGCGAGGGAGGTGATCCCGAACATTCAAATGGACTTTGGGGAAGTAAAACAAGTGTGCGTGCGGTGCAACCAATTAATTTGCTACAGGGAAAGTAGCATTACTCTTATAGTGAAAGCTATCCAAAATCATGTTTGCCCGAAACGCCCCAAAAAATAAATTCTTCTATTTTTTCGTTGCTCCTGTTGAGCCCTTTTCAATGAATCATTTTTGTTCCCCCCCTCCCCCCCAAAAAACAAAAAAATTACAAAATGTTCAAAAAATAAAAAAAATATATAAAAAATGTTCAGAAAAATAATTAAAAAAATTTAAAACAACAAAAACCAAAAAAAAAGTTCTTTTCAGAACTACCTCCCCATTATAAAAAAAATTGGTAGAATTTTTGAAACTCTGCCAACCTCTATTTCTTTTAGTTCGCTCCCAGTTCGCACTCCGGTACGCGAACAGGGAGCGACTCAAAATTTTTTTTTAAAAAAAAGAACAGTAAGTATAAGGGATGGAAACAGACAGTTATGTTACAAAAAAGACAGCTATAGGGAGTAAAGAAAAGATACTGTTACCCGCAATCCACTTCTGATCATGTCACATATTACATCATTCTTGACATGGTCAGTGACATCATCAGCAGTGGATTGCGAGTAACAGTATCTTTTGTTTACTTCCTATAGCTTTCTTTCTTGTAACATAACTGTCTGTTTCCTACCCTTATACTTACTGTTCTTGTTTTAAAAAAAATTTTGAGATCATTCAGAAACAGTAACATTAATAGACACAGAATGAGTGAATAAGAATGAAGAAGTATGAGAAGAGAGGGACTGAGAAATATACTGGAAGGAGTAGAATAATTAAGTAATAGAGAAAGGAATAAGGGAAGTAGCAAACACAGGAAAGTAAGGATTAAAGAAATGAAACAGTAGAACTAATAGATGTTAAATGTGATAGATTAAATGATTGATTCAGGATGACGATAAGGTGTGTCCTCTCCAAAAGTTTGTTTAAGGTGAGGCCTACTCAGGGTTGCATATCAAATTTATGCTTGTTGAAGAATACAGAGGAGATAATACATGTGAAGGCCTACCATTGAAGTAAAACATGTCCACTTCACTCTTGAACAACGGCTAGACCTCTTCTGTGTCCATAGACAGACCTAAACTTTCAATCTGTAAAAGAGAGAACAAACATTTCAAAAATATTAAAACATGTATTTAAAAATTTGAAAAGACAAGGGAAAAGGTTGAAGAAGAAACAGTTTTTCAACAACTTTGACATTTACAGAAGCCTCTGCTGCTCTACGTCCCCTACACAATCCTAAAGATATATATTTTAAACAAACAGTATCTTGATGCTGATGAAGTGAGGCCTATTTTGGAACATGGTGCATCTTTTGCACTGCTGATGTCTCACAATAGTGATGCAATAGCAGCGCAAAAAAAATGTAAAGCCATCATAAAATTGTGTCTAACATTTTAAATGATTGTTTCAGGATGCAAATAAGATGTGTCCTTTCAAGAGGTTTCTTTAAGGTGAGGCCTATTCAGTTTTCAAAAAAAACAGTACCCAGAAGTGCAGCACTGTAAGCATTAACTTTGACACTTACAGAAGCCTCAGTTTCTCCATATCTACCTCACATTTCTAAATGTATATCATAAGTACAAAAAGTAGAACATTAATTATACATGTTAAATGGTTTATTTTTGCTGGTCTCAGAATGTATCAAATTTCACTTAAATCAGTGACTTGAAGGTATACATCATGTAACAGCGGGGAAAAAAAAACACAATCAAAATGATTGTGTTTAAAAAACCCATACAACCTAAGAAATCTGAATTCAAAACTCCTTAAAATTAACTTACTTTCCATAACGTCGAAGGATGTCCTATGAACAGCGTACACTCTGTTGTGCTATAAATATTTTCAGCTCGCCACTTTCTGAAAGAAAACCTCCATCGTTTTGAAAAATATGTTACATACAATAAAAGACTTCTCACTTTTTGCCACATGTTTCCCCTTGGCCAAATCATGTTGCAGCGTTTTTCAACTCTTGTAATTCTTATAATGAAATCCCGTCATTTTCTATTTTCGCAACTTTCAAAAAGAAAACATTTAAGATTACTTTCACAATCCTGGACTACTAATATCTTACCCTTCTTTCTCACTCATGTTCTCCTTTTCCTATGACACTGATTCAGCTTACTATGAAGCAGACTTACTTGCATCAGGTTTATATAGTTGGATTTTTAAATTGACATTATAATTAAAAGTTTTGGACCAATAATCTAGACAGCATTGCAGACTTACATTCCCTCTACTTCATGAACCTTTTGCAATTCCTCAGAGGAAATCCAGAGATTCTTTCCTTAAAATTTTGGTTTTAAAAACACCAGGTAAGAATTTTTAAGGTCAAACGGCAATTTTTTTTTGAAAGTTACAACAGAATCGTTGCAGAATGACCAGCCGTTTCTAGACTTTAAATAAGCTGTGTAATGTCCTGATGTTGTTGAAGGACCATCGTGATAGATAATTGCTACAGTTACAAAAGTCCTTCCTGATATTGACAGCTGAGAAGCAACAAAATTTTTTATTAACGTTGTCAATTTTGATCCATCAGGCCTACATCCTTGGATCATTAAAATGACATACTGGCCATATCTTCGTATAAATAATGTTGACATCATTTCAGATTTACATTGGCTACACTCCATGTTGTGATCAGCTGCATTTACTAGCTTATTAAAGGAGACTGATTTACTGTCTTGCAAAGTTAAATATATAAATCTTTCTGAGTCTACACTAGTAGTACATGATACCATACAGTTCTCGCAGTCATGCTGCCATTGATAAGAAAGCCCAAACAGGTGATCTACATCTACACCCTCATCTTGCAATACATCAAGCATATACATTAAAAACTCCTGACAATCCTGCTGATTATTTTCAGAGAAGTCTGTTTGACCTGAACATTCATCTAACAGATAACGAACTTCAGACACACTTTCTACTTTTGTTCGATCAGTGCTACATTTCTCGAACACAGAATTCAACAAACAGCATAAACTTTGTTCTGAATTGAACACAATCTGTTCTTTTAAAGTCTCTAGTGAAAAGAGAACATTAACCACTACATTTGCATAGCAGTTGACACCAGAACTGTTTTCAAATTGAAAACAGACAACATCTTCAACAGAATCCACTTTCTTTCTGCTTACAATTTTCGGTTCATCGACTTTTGGGCTTTTTGCTACAACCTCCCTACTATTACTGATATTTCTTCGTTTCCGGCCTACCACACGTTTCTCAAACAAAGGATATTGAGGCAAATGTGGCGCATACTCTTTTCTTAACCTATTGTATTCCTTAACACAATCTAGATCCGCACAAATGTTTGTGACATCACAGTCAATCAAGTACAATCCCGATAAAGTTCTAACTCGTGACAATGCCACATATGCCATACCCTCCTTGAACACAGAACTGCCAATATTCACCAATGCACTATCTACACTTAAACCTTGAGATTTATGGATTGTCACCGCATATGCCAAGCAAACAGGAAACTGCTTACGGCGAACATATAAGTCTTTAACAAGCAAAAACCTAGCAGAACAACGACCAATTAGCTGTACTTCCTCAATACCATCAAATTTAATTTTTAAAAATTCAATTCCATCTCTATTTCGGTATTTCTCAAAATCAACAACATTACCCATTGATCCATTTACCAGACCTCTTTCAACATGTAAATTCCTTCTCAAAATGATTCGGCAATTTAAACACACATTCAAAGTCTTTTCAAAACCCGCTGTTTTAGATATAGTCTTCTCTAATGAATCCAATTTTGATTTCAAATTCTCAGACAAAATAATTGTTGATCCCATATGCTCTATTCTGTCAATAGCTTCAAGTTTCACAATCTCTTGCTTTTCTAAATGCAACATTTTGTTGTTGAAGATGGCACATTCTGCAAGAGTTGGCATCAAACATATTCCGGATTTCTTCTCAGTAATTTTCTGAAAAATATTCTCAGGCACAATGTCTTGTTCGGGATATAAATTTGAAAGTAATCGTGCATTTAAAGCTTCTTTCCCATGCTCAGTCACTTTTCCAATTCTAATATCTTGTAGAATATTCTTGTAATCTTCATCCTTCGCCTGACGCATATTTTCATGCAGTTCAGCATAATTGAAGTTTAACCATATATTGACGTTGCCAATGCTCCCTGGGCACTTCCTGGTATCTTCATGCGTGAGTATTTTGAACACAGGTTGTCCTTTTACTGGTGTCAGCTGCAGAAGATCTCCGAAAACAATGATGTGTTTGCCACCAAATAACACATCATACTCAGTTTTAAGAACTTCTTGCATTCTCAAATGCACAAAGGCAAGCATGACATTGGAACCCATGCTTACTTCGTCAATGATAAGAAGTTTCATTTTCCTCAAGACTCTTGAAACTTCACAACAAGCATCCCCAGATAACTTGTGGTATTGTAATTTGTTGTCATGCTCCACTGGCAGCATCAATAGACGATGCAAAGTAATACCTTTAATGTTATGTGCTGCCAGTCCAGTAGGAGCGGTAACAACACAAGACAACGATGTCCTAGTCCTTTCCTGCAAATAACAAGAAATTGCTTTAATAAGAAAACTTTTTCCAGTTCCCGCTTCTCCACTCACGTACAGTGGGACAGGCTTCAACGATGTACATGAGCACTCTTTCTTCTCATGACTTAATCCATGCTCAATTTGCTTGGTAACTTCATCATATATTTTCCTCTGCTGAACGTTGAGTTGTTTTTCCAAGTCTTCTAAGTTAACTGCATCCTCCTGAGCATGTGCCATGGCTCTTTCCACTTCATTCATAGCAGTGGCAGCTTCATTTTCGATAATAGGTCCTCCTAGTGGATCCTGACTCAATGAAACAGAACTCTGACTGTCCTGAGAACTGTCTCTGGCAATTTCGGCTGCAATCGTTGCTTCCTGCTCAATTTCCAAAGTCAACATTTCTTGATATTTGGGAAAAGCAGGACATTCTATGGTCTCCTTAGCAGCAGTGAAAGAGTCTTCGTAACAGAGGAAATCTCCAAGCAGTTCCTCTTCTGCACGCCAAGGCTTAAAAAGTTGCAAAAGTGCTAAATAGAAAAACTCTTCTTTGCTTGACCAGACATCCCTCACTTCCAATTACAGCATACACTCCTTTCTCAATATCTTCTTTGATGTTCCTCTTGAATATATAATTTTGGAGAACCTCATATAGACAAACATTCTCAAGGTGACTGCTTCGATTTGGATAATATGTATCCAACATGTTGGTCTTCAAAATGTCAGTACTGTTTGGTTCCTTTTCTGCCAAATACTCAATTTCCCGGACAGGTTTTAGAACTCGATTTCGCGTTGCAGCAAGACCAAGACTCGCCCAAACGATACTCCTGGATTTGGCATAGAGACTTGCTGAAGACAACCGGTCAGAACATTCGTAAGCTCCGATTTCTCGATGCGACATCATCTTCAGACTGAAACTGTACAACTTCTTGCTGAGGCTCTTTTCATGGGAAATGTCCTCCCACATATCCTTCAATTCTGTCTTTTCTTTTTTGGTGATGTAAGATGTCACATACCGAGCCACAGCCATACAGTTGTCAGCCACAAACTGTATATCCATGTTAGCATTCCACATGGACAAAATCACTGGGTTGTAGTCGTTGATGTACTTGGACTCTTCGTTCCTTTTCAAATTGTATGTATTTTTGGGTGATTTCCTCGTCACATTATGTCGCAGCGAAGACATCAAACTGTTCACTCTTCCTTTAGAAATCACCGGTTGTGGAAAGTTGAAACGACATTTGGTGTAGAACTTGTCCTTGTTTCTGAATTTACGACGACAGTACTTTCCACAACGATGGCTTTGGAAACGTAGAACTTGTTCTCTTAGGCTTTTCTTCTCCATTGCGTTTGGAACAGCACACGTAGAATACTGTTCTATGAAGTTCATCACTAAGTCATCCGGATCTGTTCCAAATTTAGGTGCATCCTTGATCCACAGCAACATATGTATATGAGGAGCACCTCTTGCTTGGTACTCCTTTCTCCAGAAGAAATCCAACACCTCTCCAAGAGGTGGATTCTTCTTATTTGTGATGAAAGACATCATAGCTTCAAATCTATGATTGAAGTACCTGCATACATTCACTGGATCCAAAGAACACAGTTCTCCAGGTGTCTTGAATTCAATGTTTTCAATATTTCCATTTGCCTCTTGTAGAAATTCTAGTAAGTCTTCCCAGCCATACTCGGCACAGCTCAGAGTAAGGAACCATGTTGGAGTTCCTAAGTTCCTCAGCATACATTTTAAATCACCATGACGACGGTACCAGTACTCATTAGTACCACGCTGACACGCCATGAGATTAATTAGGTGAGAATCCAATAATACTGTCTTGGACATTGACTTTATGCATAAAGTCATTTGCCGAGATGTTTCGCATCTGTATTCCACTTTTTAAGATGTGGTTCACTGCATATGACAGTCCAGACAGATCGCTTTCAAACAGGAGATGAAACAAATAGGGAATGCATTGACGAAACCTAGGATCTTCTGCATACAATCGTAAAGTCCGGTATTCAGACGCAGGAATTTGATGAGGTCGCTCATCATATCTTCCTCCTTCACCTGTTGGAAATAGCTGTGGGAAACACCGAGCTTCTAAACTTTCCTCCCAAACACTAGTGGAACTCCCTTTGGCTTGTTTCATTTGAAACAACTCAATTGCATTCCCCATGACTTCCTTGGAATGCAAAGGATGAACACTATAATCTTCATATATTTCTTCACTTTTAGAGGCCTCTACTTTCTCAATTTGGCCAGCACACAAATCGCTATCCTCTTCATCACTTACTTCCTCTTCTGCAACATATACATTTGTATAGTACTTATTATTTTTCTTCAAATACAATGTTGCCTTTTTGACTTTCCTAACATCCACTAAATCTTGCCATATTTTCTTATTCTTTGTCGGAACCCCATTAACCAAGATAACCAGAGGTTCCTCTTCCACTTTTTCTACTCCAATTGTGTTAATGTTTTTGTTCAAATCTAGAGGCAAATAAACAACTCTTCCCTTTAATCCTCTCTGTAAATCTGATGGAGGCAACTTCCCTGTCTTTGGCTCCATTCTTACAATAGCCTGAAAGGGATGGATACTTTGAATCAAAATAGATTCATAAGTATTTAAATCCTTCAATTCAGAAGGAACCTCAACCAATTCCAGATTATTATGAACCGCCCTAGCAGGCATCTGGTTTTGGTTTAATTTGTTACAACAATAAGTACACACACGTTGATCCGATCCCAAATCAAAATAATTTTCTACCATCAAGTATGTGGCAAAATCCTTCCATTCACTATTATTTTCCCTTTCACTTTTTGCATATAAATCCACTAACTTAGTCTGATTCTTATAATAAGTGCGTCGACAACACACACAAGTGAAATTAGGCCTCTCACTTGATTTCATCTGAAACGTGGCAATTTCCTTCTGAAATTTATCTGTACTAGAAACCTGTACATTTTCTTCAACATTACCCTCTACTTCTGGGTCAATTTGAACATTCTCATCTTTACTACCAAAGTAACAAAACTCAATTTCTTCACAAATATTCTTGACATCTATTTCAGAACCATGCAAAAGAGCAGCACATAATTGTTTAAGCATAATTGCTGGACTCTTAGCATAATACAACATTCTCACTAATTTTCTCACTTTATTATGATGCACTGCTAGCATCCTGAAATGATGAAAAACACTCTGGCATACTCTCCTGGAAAGACAAGCCAGTGAATGACCACGCAAACCTGTCATTTGTCTCACTCTGCAAGGATCTAAATCTTGCAACAACTTCATTTTCTGCTTCAAACTTTTCTTATTAAATGTCCGTATAAAATCACAAAGCAAATTGATGGAAACCTGTCGCACACTGCAAATAGAACTACACTTCCCAATGTACACAGGACCCTTAGGACATCTTCCTAAAACCTCATTACCTAACACCTCGTCTGTCTCTGTTGTCACAAGTTTTTCTTTTTCAACTGGACAACCATCCTTCACTTCATAAGCTCGACCACTGGTGTCAACTGCAAACACCAAATCATTATCCTGAAAATAACTCTCCTCATTAAAAAATGCCTCACAACTTGAACTATGCATCCATTCTCCGGAAAAAACTTCACAAAAGTTACTACGATTTACTACTCTCTTCCATCTGCTATTTGATTTGAAATCAGAAATTACCTTGTTTAGTTTCCTAATTCTATTGATTACCAAAATAAACAACTTTCGCTTAATTCTAAAAGCATGATCAATAATTTTCTCTACATTTTTCTTCTTCTTATAAAATGCCACTTTCTGTTGGCCTTTCTTAATATTTTTTAATAAATTAACTATTATCCTGTTGCGGAACATTCGTTTTCGAATGTCCCTAAACTGTTGTTTCCTTCTACTATCATTATCTATAGTTATCTCTTGCTCTACCAGTAACATTTTTGATGGGTCTTTCCTTTCCATTTAAATTGCTTTTCTTTTTCTGGACTGAAACATTTTTTGGAGAAATACTTTTTTTACTACAAATATTTCTTATGAATGATTTCGTGCTCTTACCCGGAGCTTTCTTGGTGATTTCACGAGTATTTTGGGTAGAGGACTGCTGGAAAGGGGCGACCAATCGGTCCCCCCGAACGTATGGCAGAGTACCACGATCCCTCCGGGAAGCCATCTTGGGCGGGAGGCGAGTCTCGGCTGGTATGCCCGAAGCGGCGTAGCCAGGGCGCGCCTTGTTCCCGCTCTAGAGTGGGTTGGCCTAGACACTGAAGCGGCTGGCCACGCCCTTGGGGCAGGCAGGGGCGGGTTTACGCCCGCCCTGAAGACGGATAAAAGGAGGAACAAGACCAGAAAGCATCCTCTTGTTCCTGTGCTCTAAAGCTGCCCTCCTCGCTGCACGTGAGCTCGAGACGGAACGAAGAGCCAATTTTGAGCGTTGTAATCTTTCTCGTTTGTTTTACAGATACTCTGTCGGAGAATGCCGAAGAAGGCGGGAAAGCGAATGACTACCGAACAGATGCTGCGTGTTCTCATGAAGGAGATGACCGACCTAAAGAGGCGGATGGATAAAAATGAGGAAGGGGGCCCGAAACGTCCTTTGGAGGGAACGGCCCCGGGAGGAAAAGGCAAGAGGCCCAGGAGAGGAGCAGCTGGGGGAGATACCCCGGGTCCCAGTGTCCCGCTCGAAGCACCCACTCCTGTGCCGGAGGAAGGGAATCCGATTCCCGTGGTGGTAACCCCCGTGTCCGGGGAAGATATGCCGCCCGAGCTGGCAGCACAAGTAGCAGCGTGGTTGGGTAAAAGTAGCAAGGGCGCCACGGCTGTCGACGCGCAGGTGTTAATGAAGCAACTGCGGGAAACTCGTGAAGCAGCGAAGGTATCCACGCCGGCTGCGGCCGTAGAGAAGCCACAGGGGACGGTTTTAGTCGCAGAGACAGCGTCCAGTTCAGGTAAGCGGCCATTGCCGATTGCGAGGGAAGAGTCGGCACCCTCTCGAAGGGAGAGGTTGGGTCAGCATGTTCCTTTAGCTATTAAAGAGAAGATATGGGCAGGGGAATATGTAAACATCTTCTCGTTGCTTACTGATCATTATGAGATGGAGCATGTTAAAGGTCAGAAGGATCTCATGCATCCGAGTGTTTGGCGCGCAAAGATGGCCGCCTTTAAGGTTAATGAAAACGTTGGCAATTGGGGCAAGGCATGGGGAATTTTCACATCGATCTTGGGAGAACGGAGGCCCGAATTGCTACCCGAATTGCCGAGTTATCAGTCACGGATCATGGGGTACTCGGTATCACACGAGGGTAATCATTGGTTTTGCTATGATAATCTTTTTAGAAAAGCAAAAGAACATGATAAAAACTTAACTTGGGATTGTTATGATTCTGTGTCCTGGTCCAAAATGAAGGAGACTGGTATGTTGAAAGTGCCATTAGTAGGGAGTAATGTGGGCGAATCCTCCCGTCAGTATGCGGGGACGCCTTTTCGATCAGGTACGGGTACCGACAATCACTCGAGGCCTACCGGTAATACAGGTAAAAAGGGGGTTTGTTGGAATTTTAACAGGGGTAAATGTACTAGGCCCCAGGGATCGTGCAAATTTAAACACGAATGTAGTGGGTGTGGGCAATCATCCCATCCTGAGTCCACGTGCAGAGCCAAAACGGGTGATAACGGGGGTAGAGGAGGTGCCAAACAGGTCTAACATAGTCCGAGGGGAGCCTTTACCTACCCCGATTGATACCTTGGCAATGATTCCCTGGCTCAGTGAATACCCGGATCGTGCTTCTGCTGGGGTGTTGCGGAACGGGTTTTCATATGGTTTCCGCATCCCAGTGGGGGACTTTCAGGGTGTGGAAAAATGCAAAAATCAGATATCGGTCTTGCAGCATACGACCGTGGTACAGGAAAAGATCCGGAAGGAGGTTACTCGAGGTCGAGTCGCCGGTCCGTTTAGTGTACCCCCGGTGGCTAACTTTGTCTGTTCGCCTTTAGGAGTGGTCCCCAAGAAGGACCCGGGTGAGTTTCGGCTGATACATAATTTGTCAGCCCCACGTGGTCTTTCCGTAAACGAAGCGATAGACCCGGAAATGTGTTCGGTACAGTACGCATCTTTCGATGAGGCCGTGGCCATTTTGAATCGCCTGGGGCCCGGGGCGCTGATGGCAAAATCTGATATTGAGTCAGCGTTCCGGTTGCTCCCGGTACATCCAGACGATCAGCGTCTCCTGGGTTTCATGTTTCAGGGTCAGTATTACATGGATAGGTGTATGCCGATGGGATGCTCTATTTCTTGTGCCCATTTCGAGAAATTCAGTAGTTTCCTACAATGGGTCTTCACTAAGAAGACGGGTTTTCAACATGTGATGCATTATCTTGATGATTTTTTGTTCCTGGGGGCAGCCGGGGATCCGGAATGTGGGCAAGCTTTGGCTGCATTTTGTGATTTAATGAATCAGTTTGGCGTTCCATTGGCACCAGGGAAGACGGTGGGTCCTTCGACTTGCCTCGAGTTTCTGGGGATCGAGTTAGACTCCGGAGAAGGGTGTTTCCGTTTACCAAGTGATAAAGTGTTAAAGTTCAGGGCATCCCTGCAAATGTGTATGAGTGAATCTAAGGTTAAGCTGCATCAATTACAGCAGTTAGTGGGACAGTTGAATTTCGCCCTAAGAGTTATACCAATGGCCCGCCCTTTTTCCCGTTCGATCGCTCAAGCCATGGTCGGATTGAAGGAGGGCCATCATCGCACGAGGCTCTCGGCCGAGGTCCGCCAGGACATGCGCATTTGGTTGGCATTTCTGGCAGATTTCAATGGTCGAGTCGTCTGGAATAAACCAGCCGTGTCCTCTGAGGAGCTGGGGCTGTGGACAGATTCGGCAGGGAGTATAGGTTTTGGTGCCATTTTCGGTGCTCGATGGTCTGCACAAAAATGGCCGGCATGGTGGCATAACAGTGGACTGACAAGTAACATTGCTTTCCTGGAACTTTTCCCCATTTTCGTGGCCCTGAGAACGTGGCCCGAAGGGTTCAGAGATCACTCTGTGGTATTTTGGTCTGACAATATGACCGTGGTTGAGTGTATCAATAGGCAGGCAGCACGATGCAAATGGGTTTTGAGACTACTCAAGGAAATCGTATTACTGTGTATGCAATTGAATGTGTTATTCAAAGCAAGACATGTCCCGGGGGTAATGAACCAGGCGGCTGATGCCCTTTCTCATTTTCGTATGCAGGCCTTCTGGGGTTTTCTGCCCACAGCGGACCCGGAGCCGGCACCCTTTCCCGAAGCTCTCTGGTCTCTCGGTGCCCCGAACTTCGTAACCTCGTGGGAGAGAGTTTAGCACCCAGGACGAGGAAGGCATATGAAGGGGCGTTCCGGTCCTATTTCGCCTTTTTGGGGACTGCTAGAGAGGAGCTTTGGGGCCAGGAGGAAGGGGTAGTGAACTTTCTGATGTCATTACATCTGGCAGGGAAAACGGTGGCCACGGCCCAGAGGCATCGGGCTGCCATTTCCTTTGTTGCTAGGGCTCATGGGATCCAGGACCCGACAGCGTCTTTCGTTGTGCAAAAAGCGCTACGTGGGTGGCAACGCCTTGAGGGTCGCAGAGTAGATGTGAGGCGCCCGATAGGTTTGGATAGGTTGGCCCAGTTATTATCCAGACTCCCTACAACATGTTCGTCTCAGTTTGAGACAGTGTTATTCCGAGCCGCTTTTACGCTGGCATTTCATGGGGCTATGCGGGTAAGCGAATTAGTGGCAAGGAACAAGCAGGATGTGACGGGAGGACTGTGCGCAGAGCACGTTCAGATCAGAGGGGAGACGATGACTGTCTCGTTTGTGAGGTCCAAGACCGACCAGAGTGGGATGGGTGAATGCATAATCATACGCAGGATTCCCGGGTCGTCCATGTGCCCAGTGAAGTGTTTAGAGGATTATTTAACACGAAGGGTGGCATCATGGGGGGGGACCTTGTTGAGACACGCGGACGCCACCCCACTGACAAGGTTTCAGTTTCAGCGGGTGCTTGTGATGTCGATTACAGCTGCGGGCTTGAACCCGGGCGAATTTGGGACCCATTCCTTTCGGATAGGGGCTGCTACAGAGGCTACAGCCAGGGGTCTGAATGTGGAACAAGTTAAACGTGTGGGGCGTTGGTCCTCCAATTGTTATAAAAGGTATGTGCGTTTGCACATGTTGTGAAGCTGTAATGATGTACTCACGCTTCTTGTTTCTGTTTGGTTTTCAGTTACGCAAGCCTACGAGGCGGGGCGGACTACGCAGTCGACCCAACACCGGGCCAGCGGTCAGACATCACCGGCTGTTAAAAAGGAGGTGTGGGTCGTGGGCCACTCATACGTGAGGCGTGCCGCGGACGTATTCAAGGCAGGTGACATGGTGCACGTGGCTGGGGAATACGGGTACAGTGTGTCCTTCTACGGAAAGGGCGGTCTCTGTATTGACCAGTTTCAATCATTTTTCGAGGGTTTACTAGGGCGGACGAGGTCACCGCCGTCTGTAGTCATAGTACATCTTGGGGGCAATGATTTGGTCACCATTGGTAGACGACTTCTCCTGGAAGCGATGCTTTCCACTGTAAGTTGGTTAGCGAGGAGAGTTCCAGGGTGCACAATTGCGTGGTCCCACATGATCCCACGAAAAGCGTGGCGGGGGGCTTTTTCGGTTTCTGCTTTAAATCACTCTGTGAGAAAAATTAATAACAAAGTAAGTAGGTTGTTCCGTTCCAATGCACTGCATTCTATCACGCATGGATGTATTAATGATGACAGTATGTACTTGGGGGATGGTGTTCATTTGTCTCGGATGGGGAATGAGTTACTCATAGGAGACTTCATAGCTTGGCTGAAGACGTTAAACATGACCTTTAGGTAGGAGTGTGGTGGGGGGTCCGGATAGCCGGTCAACTATCCGGACCTGTGGCGGTAAGGTCATGATCGGTGAGCACTAATTGGAAGATCCCTATGAGTGGGCGTCACCCATTACGGATGGGGGCGCTCGGGGGAGGTGGCCATTGGCCCCTCAACGGGGAGGCGGTCCCTTCTAAGGATGGGTCGCCGAAAGGAAAGGGAAGGCGGTCAAGGCCCCTTCATGGGTAGGAGGGGTTACAGCCCCCTCCTGGGTAATTTCCCGGGGCCAGGACGTCTGCGACGGCAGATGTGGTAAGTTGTGTGGGGTTTGGGGGGGGGGTCTACGCTACCTTCTAGATACCTCACACGAGTCCTCGTACGACCTTTAAGTGGCGTCGAGTTTTATTGGGGCCCCCGTCAAGTCAAGGGAAATTGGTAGTTGCACTTGAGGTATGCCTCCGTGCCGCCCCTCTCAAGTGAGGGGGATATGTCTGGGTTAGGGATCTTGACACCGGTTACGACCTTGCCGTTGGCCCTTAAACGTTAGGATGTACAATTTCAAAAGTTAAGTAAATGTTTGGTAGGATGTTAGTTCGGCTAGGAGAACCTTTGTACTAGAGGATATGTTAAGGTTAGCCAAACATCGCAATGTGGTAATGAAATTGTACATAATATGAAACTGTTTATTTTAATGTTTTAATTTTGTTTCATATTTTAATAAATACGGCCCGGGAGGGTCACTCCCTCCCGTCTCCAAAAACTTCAGAACTGTTTCCGGTTTCCCATCCTTGGGGATTGTGTTGAGAGGGGGTGGCGGGTATCTCAGCCATATGCAATAATAGATGATCTTGCTGTCTTTGACGTTTTCTAGCCTTTCTAATTCGAGTCTTAGTTGGCATTTTTTAAATTTTGAAATGATGTGCAGTTGAATCTGTGGAAAAATATAATAAAAAATGTTATTAACCACTATTACCAAACAGTAAATGAATAACAGTCATCAAAAACTTAACACCCTACTTATTATTTAACATAGCAAATCTTTTGCACCAGCACTGCGTCACAAAAATGACACACAGTGGTACAAAACAGGCATACAACAATCATAAATCTCTCCCTAACATTTTAAATGATTTATTCATGTTGACGATAAGGTGTGGCCTATCTAGAGGTTTGTTTGGGCCCAGATCTTTGGACTGGGGTGAATGGGTGTCATTGATCCACATTCAATCCATCACCTGTTTTGTTTGTTTGAGGTGAGGCCAACACATGGTTGCAGATGAGATTTTCACTTGTTTAAGAAAACAAAGGAGATAATACATGTGAAGGCCTAGCAATGAAGTAAGTCATGTCCACTTCACTCTTGAACAAAGGGCAGACCTCTTTTGAATCTGTGGTCACACCTAAACTTCATCTGCACAATGTCATTCATAAACTTAGGAAACAGTAGTGATGTAATTGAAAAATGTGAAGTTTCTTTTCCTCATTTCAGAATTACATCACCTGTGTTTCCTCATTGACTTAAAATGTCCTTAATGCACATGAAAGCGTTTTTTAGATTGCCCTTGCACCATTTTTGGGTCATTTTGAACATGGCTATGTTACTCCCATAATCAAAATCTAAATTTGCCAAGCAGAGGTGGGAGCGTATTTACAAGAAACTTGCCCCATGAAGAACGCTTTCCATTTAAAAAGGGAAAAATAACATCATAGACACTCAAATGCCTTATAAATATGACCCAAACAACCTATGAAGCTCTAGCAGTACATATCCAGAAATGTAATTGATTTAAAAAAATCGTTTTTAAACACAGCATATAAATCAATTGTATACCTACATTCAAGAGGAAATGACTGAAAATGTCCTTGAGACACATGAAAGCGTTTTTTTAAATGCCCTTGCACCATTTTTGGGACATTATTAACATGGCTATGTAACTCCCATAATCAAAATCTAAATTTGCCAACCACAGGTGGGAGCGTATTTACAAGAAACTTGCCCCATGGGGAACGCTTTCCATTTAAAAAGGGAAAAATAACATCATAGACACTCAAATGCCTTATAAATATGACCCAAAACAACCTATGAAGCTCTAGCAGTACATATCCAGAAATGTAATTGATTTAAAGAAATCGTTTTTAAACACAGCATATAAATCAATTGTATACCTACATTCAAGAGGAAATGACTGAAAATGTCCTTGAGACACATGAAAGCGTTTTTTTAAATGCCCTTGCACCATTTCTGGGACATTATTAACATGGCTATGTAACTCCCATAATCAAAATCTAAATTTGCCAAGCACAGGTGGGAGCGTATTTACAAGAAACTTGCCCCATGAAGAACGCTTTCCATTTAAAAAGGGAAAAATAACATCATAGACACTCAAATGCCTTATAAATATGACCCAAACAACCTATGAAGCTCTAGCAGTACATATCCAGAAATGTAATTGATTTCAAAAAATCGTTTTTAAACACAGCATATAAATCAATTGTATACCTACATTCCAGAGTAAATGACTGAAAATGTCCTTGAGACACATCAAAGCGTTTTTTTGAATGCCCTGGCACCATTTTTGGGACATTATTAACATGGCTATGTAACTCCCATAATCAAAATCTAAATTTGCCAAGCACAGGTGGGAGCGTATTTACAAGAAACTTGCCCCATGAAGAACGCTTTCCATTTAAAAAGGGAAAAATAACATCATAGACACTCAAATGCCTTATAAATATGACCCAAACAACCTATGAAGCTCTAGCAGTACATATCCAGAAATGTAATTGTTTTCAAAAATCGTTTTTAAAAACAACATATCTGTTTCAGCTTACATGAAAGACCATGGAATGGGCTCCATGTACAACAATAACTTGTGTTACTGCATGCCAGAATGCTAAACCGAATATGCAATTACAATTTCTCAAAGAAACAAAATCTATTTGTATATCACTTGAGACAAAGCCACATTTTAAAAACACAGCTTTCCTCATCATTTTCTCCTTAAATCATACTATTCTCTATCTAAATTAAATAAATCTTTTCTCACCTTAGCAAATACTTTTTGAGTTTCAAAACAGTCTCAAAAATACACCAAATTGTCTTCAGCAGAACAAAGAGGATGCACTCCAGAGGCTGCAGCTATTGAAAGCACAGAAATACAGATATTCATTACACATATCTCTCATATAAGCCAATCATAACTCTTCCCTCACTTTTTTCAAATCAAAACCCTTCCCCCCTCTGCCCTCTCTGCCTTTTTTGCTTAGCAACCACCTCCTGAAAGACCTCTCATGTTTGCAAGTTCACACAACAATGTTTCAATTGAACTCTGAACTCTCAGTGCACCTGCCTATCCAGTGCAATCTTTCATTAAATGTTTCTTCCTTGACCATTCAAATTACATCTTTCAAAGAACACATCCATGAACCCTAACTTTCTGTTTTCAGAAATGGAAATGCACCAATCACTGCTAATGAATCATTAGGACTGGAAATCCACAGTTTTTTTTCTTTACAAACTCCTACTGTTTCAACTGCCCTTTCATTACCACACTTCATCTGACTGCAGCCCAACCTTCTCTCACCATGTTTAATGTCTGGATTGTTGGACATAGTTACATCTACTGGGCTCAAAGGTATGCTGAGAACAGAAATTTACCTAATCTCAATTTACAAGATGTGGAAATTAAGTGGTTGGGCCAAAGAGGATTAAAATGTCACCAATTGATACCATTGGTGAAAACCTTTATGCATTTGCCAAAACCTGACCTGTTAATAGTGCACTGTGGAGGTAATGATTTGGGCACTTTGACTGGGGTAGGTCTGGAAATGCTTTTAAAGGACACCTTTGAGCAATTAATGGCACTTTTTCCTCAAACTGCCTTGGTATATTCCAATATATGCCAAAGACAGAAATGGAGGTGGTCCAACCAATTTTGTCCACAAATTGAGAAAGCGAGGAAGCATGTAAACAAATCTGTGTCAGCTTACATGAGAGACCATGGAATGGGCTCCTTGTACAACAATAACTTGCGTTACTACATGCAAGATATCTACAGAGGAGATGGAGTTCACTTCTCAGATGAGGGCAACAGAATTTTCATTTTGAATTTAAGACTGTGCATTGGTACCTACTTATAAGTACCAAAATGTACCATAAACCCAAAAGCTCTTCTCAGAGCTACCCTACATCTGATCACTCACAATTATTATTTTTCTCTAACTTTTTTCTATAATTTTCAACAAACTACGCTCAAAGAGCGCTACCCGGTACGCGAACTGGAAGCTAACCGCGCAAACATTTTGTAAAAAATGTTTTTTCCCCGCACATATGGTCCTCCTCAGCCACCCTCAGAAAACCTAGGGGGTCAAAATACTTGTACCTTGCCCCCTTCTACCCATTCTGAACATTATTTGCCCTCCATTTTATATCTTAATTCGACCGAAATACAAAATGGTAGACTTCCGTTACGCTCCTAGTTCGCGGACCGGACCGCTTCCCGGGAAGCGGTCCAAAAAAAAGGTGGGAAAGTAATTCACAGAAAAACGACTGGAGACACTGTCACCAAATATAGATTAGCTCATACTACATAACAATCCCTTTCATTTTCACAAATTTGATTGAAATTCCATTTAGCCATTAAGCCTGTAGACCTCTTTAAATACCGTGAGGTAAATTACTTCACAAAACACATCTGAAGTGTTGGAATTGACAACCAATGAAAATGTTACTTTCATTTTCTACTTATATTACCTGACATTTGATTGGTTATGTACCTGAATATATATATATATACAAAGAGAGAGAAACACACCCATTTTGACTACTACTTCGTGAAGTGCATAACAAAAAATCAACTGATAACTTCAACTTATATTTAAAAGGTAAGATATTATTTATAAAACTGAAGTATGTTCTGTACTGAAAGCTAATTAGAAAAACATTTTCTGACAGAGACCATGAGCGGCAGCCCACGCTGCCCATGCCTAGCGCCAGCCCTGAGTTAAGGATAGAGTTAGACTTCTCTAGTATAATTCAGAAGAGTTTATTTTCTTCATATTTCTACTTCTAATTTGATACCATACACTGCCCAAAGAAAAAAACACTATATAAATAACCAAACTGCCAATCTGTACTGAAACCCAACAATGCTCTTTCTGTACTGATATATTTTTTTAAAATTCATTTTTCAGAATTGAAAATGGAAGAACAACAAAACAACATGAAAACTGAAACAGAAAAAAAAATTGAGACACAAGATGACATGGATTTCTACGACAACACAATAAATAATGAACTTGTGCAATGCGTAGATGCAGTAGATTTTCTACTAAAAAATGAAGAAAAAAATGATCATGATTTTTTAGATTTTCTTTTAAATTTTGAAAAACAAAATGAAAAATAAATTTTAATTTCTAAATTCAAAAATTGTTTGACACATTATTTATTTTTATATGTATATTGAATGTTAGAAAGTTTAATGAATTATGAAACACAATCAAAATAAAAAAAAATACTTTAAAAATAAAGAAAACAAAAAAAAATCAACAAAAACAACAAACAATTAACATACAGTATTAGAAAAGTCTATCATTCTTTTATCCTTATAGTACGCTGCCCAGAACGCTTTCCGGTTCGCGTACTAGGCGCTCACCACGCAAAAAAAAAACTTTTTTTTTTTTGCCCTGCTGGGCCCTTTTAAAACCTCCACATAAAACCTAGGGGGTCAAGGAGGATCTACTATGCCCCCTTATGGTAATTTTCCCCTTTGTTTTGGCCTCCTCTTGTCTCTCGATCCTACAGAGAGACAAGATGGCGGCCGCTCCGGACTGTTTAGAATGTTGACAGACACCAGAGAGCCAATCAGCTTCGCATCGCAAAGTTCCGTTACGCGAAAAGTATGCGAACCGGAGCGCTACCCGGAGCGCTATTACAGATATATATCTTATTTTGAATGTTAATTTCTCAAAATCCACTGGAGCACATATATTGAGACCTAGCAAAGGCACATCGGGCTAACAGTCCCTACAATTTTGCCAAGTTTCGTGCAAATCCATTCAGCCGTTCGGGCTAAAAGTGAGGCCAACCGCCCTATGGAAATTAACATGGGAAAAATGCGTTTTGGGACCCCCCTTTTTTCTCGGCCCCCCCTTGCCGAACCCCCCCCCCCCAATTTACAGGGGCTGCTCAGAAACAAAATGTGCCATTTTCCTGAAAATTTCAGCCAATTCCGTCCAAAAACGCCAAAGTTATTAGACATAGAATTTTCAGAAATCCCATAGGGAAAAAATCCTAACTATATATACCTACTGGCGACCGCCAGTAGGTAATATATATATATATATATATATATATATATATATATATATATATATATATATATATATATATATATATATATATAAATTTGCCTTGCCTATAGCTATGACATAATTTGACCAATCTTCATGAAACTTTCCAAAACAAGGTTCTAGTTATCATGAAAAGTTTAGGAGTGACTCGTGCAGTGGGGACCGAGAATTTGGGCATGAAATAAGGGTGCATTTGTAATATTAATTCCCATAGGAACCTTTAGCCTCACCTACAGCCCAAACTGCTAAATGGACTTACACCAGATTTGGCAGGGAGGTAGATGTTGGTTCAAGGAAGTGCCTTTTGTCTATTTGGTGCAAACCTGTTCAGTACTTTTTGAGACATGTAAGCCAAAAATAATAGTGATATCTCTGGCCACGGATATTTTGCAATGATTCTGTGATTAATTGCAGATGTATGTGCCAACAGGAATGCTCGATTGGCTGGATGGTTCCTTATCAGAAAGTTGCGGCCAACATTTTATTGATCCGGAATGGTTACCAGGGCTGACAATTTCTGAAAAAGATAACATAAGGGCTCAGAGTGGAGGTACTCTGACCCCATGTTTGCGAAATGGGGGTGTTAATGACCCAAGGTGCATTTCCAAGATTTTCTTTTTAATCACATGCGATATTCATGAACACACTGCGACCACCAGTGCGGCCTCCCATGTACCATTGTGAGGACGTTGCGACTACGACATTGAAACAAATATTGGTGGAAATATAAAAAGAGATATATTTGTATACACTAGCCGGTGACTGTCACACACTTATGTACCTACTCACATTTTCATTCAGACACTTATATACCCATTCACTTACCCGCTCACACACTTATGCATCCAGTCACATACCCACTCAGATACCGATGTACCAACTGTCATAACTATTCAGGTACTCATGCACGCACTGACAGACTCACTTTGAGAGTGACACACCCATGTACAGACACACTCACACACCAACTTACAGACCCAGTGTGAGACTTTTGCTTCCATTGACACACCCACTGATATTGAAACCAACTCAGACACTTATGCACCAACTCATAGATCCAGTCACTGGCTCATGTGCCCATTCACATATGCAGTCAGAGACTCATATACCCACTCAGAAACCCATTCAAAAACCCATGCATCATCTCAGAGACCCACTCAGACATTCACACACCCAGTCAGAGATTTACTCTGACATTCATGCATCGACTCACAGACCCACTGAGAGATCTACAATGCCACCTACACACCCATTGAGACATTGATTGACTCAGTCACAGATCCAGTCTGACAATCACATACTGACTCACAGTGCCACTGACAGACTTACTTCCACTCATATATTTATTGATGGGGATGCATTCAGAGACTTATGCAGCCAATGACACACTTACTGAGAATCTCATGAGTCTACTCTGATATCCACTCATAGACCTATATATGCAGTAACAGACCCTCTCAGAGACTTATGCATGCACTCATATAACCATGCAAATCATTATTAAAGACTGCTATAGAGATATTAATAAATGTTTTATGAGTTCATTGGTTACTGACTTATCTACTATGATGATTAGAATTAGTAGGATAGTTATAATTTGTGAATGTGGTGGTGACCATTGAATTCCTGCTTTTGCTTAGCATTTTTGCAACGTATTTGCGATGATCACAGGTACCGATGTCATCAAAATCTACGGCATCACCGCAAAAACAGAAAATAGGCTTTAGAGATGGTTTTTATAGAAACCTTCTAGAAAACTGTGATTTTAGAGAATACTTTAAGTAACCCCTAGTGTGCAAAATACTATAATATGTGCTGATATATGTGTTTTAGACTTTATTTAAAAGGTAGGCAGGAACGTCGCTGTTAACAACGCAACCGTGACATCCCGAATAACAGCGAAAACAGAAAATAGGTCTGAAAGATAAGATAAGAGTAAATAAGCATGCTTTTAAAGAAGCATGTAAATAGTAATATGTTTAGTGCAATGTTCAGAATGGACATTTCTAAACAATATTTATGGACGTGATGGTTGTCATGGAATATCTGCTTTTGTTGTCTGTTTTTCCGACTTATTCGTGACGATCGTGACATTGTTGTGAAGATTGTCACAACCTGAAAAAAAACCTTTAGAAAATAACTTTACAATATTTCGAGTACTAGGGTGGCTCTAACAAGAGCTATTGCATTGGTTGTGTGTTTATGGCTGCTACAAATGAGACTGGATGCTGAGTTTCAGGTTACTTAGAAACACCCTGTTGCCTTCCTCTGTAAAATGCACTCCATCATTTCTATAAATTCTATGCATGTCAAAACACATATTGTTGTTATAGATACAGGCCATGGGATGGTCTCTGAAGAAAGTTGCAACAGCTTTAATAACATGTTTCTAGGCTTTGTCAATTAGTGGACAGAATTGAATTGACCACTTCCATTTCTCCTTTTGGCATATATAAGAGTACACCAAGACAGTGTGAGGGAAAAGCAACATCAGTTCTGCAAAGGTATCTTTCATTAAGATTTCAAGTCCAACCCCAGTCAATGTGCCGAAAGTCATTGCCACCACAATGTACAATCATGAGGTGAGGAGTTTGGGAATCCACAATGGATTTAACTAAAGCCAGCAACTGATAAAACTTTAACCCTCTCTGGCCAAGTCAAGTAATCTGCATATTTGGCAAACCCAAGTCCCTGTCAATACCTCTCTTTAATCTAGCCTTTTTTACCCCAGTAGATATAGCTGAGGCCCACAATCCATACTCTAAGCATAGTAGTCAGGAGAATGCTCGAGCTGAATGAGGTAGTTTTCCAAAGGAAAAGCAGTTAAATTGTGGGTGTTTTATTTTTTTTTAAATATTTATTTCATTGGATGCTGTCAGCATGAAAGTGAATAGAATTAGGTAGGATGTTGGTTGCCTTAGGAAGAAGTCTTATTATTGGCTGATGTTTAGAAAAAGAAAGATAATTCAAACATAGATATGCTTTTGAATCTGTGGAGTAAACCGCACCTGCCGTTTCTCATTTGGAAGTGGCATGTAGGATGTGCTGTGAACTAGTGACCTACTGGTTCCACTGGGTTGCTAGGTACACTGAGCTAAGAATAAGAGTATGGGGGGAAGGGTGTTAAAGAGTCATCACTTTTTTATTTAGGTTGGGGAGAGAGGACACAATTTAAGTAATGGTAAACTTTAATTTCCAACTCAGGACTATGTCATAAACTGTTGTGTAGTATTTCCTTTTTTTTAAATGAAGCTAGATATAGGTTTGAACTCCTGTTTTTAGTCATTTCTCTGCGATCATCTTCAATACATCATGAACACACATAGATAGGAATCTCTTTTTGAAAGAGAGGGAAATGGTTGATAGATACTAACCATTCACAAGTGGAGATAGTTTAGTCTAAAATTAAAGACATGATTTAATTTGCTGCCTTTCTCATGAACACAGACTGAAAAGTTGAAAAGGTTGCCATGTTATCGTTGCTTTGCATGAGAGTGGTGTCCCATTCCCTGCTCAGTTTTTACAAATCCTAACAGTGTCAAACCTATCCACAAACAGCTAAACAACAATAAAATCTACAAACTCAATTCACTGGTATTTACATAACTTTTTAATTCTTTATAAAAATTACATTAGAAATATAGATGTATATTGGAGTTTGATAAAAAAGAGTATCACAGTGATATGAACAAATATATCAAATGAACGGTATCTATTGGAGGGCATGTGTTAAAGAGGTTAGTGGTGAATGTTTTGGGCAGTAAGAGAAAAATGAATTAGTTCTGTTTTATTATATAGTGTACTTTATTGAAAAACAATAGTATAGTATTGTGGAAAGTTGCAATAAGGAATTAAGAATTTTTTTAATGTTTAAACGTCATGTGCAGAATAGATACATCCATTATTTGCATTCTGGGAGTTGTAGTACTTTTAGTAACAGTATTAAACAGGAATAGTGTAGTCACAAATAAAAGATGAGAGCATGTTGTCTGCCTGTATGTGAATTAGAAATAAGTAATTCTTATTAGGTATGCATTGGGAAGTGTTTGTTAATGTGGATTTGAACTGATATGACCTCTTCACATATGCTTAGATGGTGAGAATAGATATGACTCTTATGGTTGCACATAGCTATATATACAGTGGGACTTTTGAGTTTACTTAAAGATGCAAAGAGGTATGTATGTTTGGAAAGATGGCTTGCTGGTATACATCTATTAGGAGATAGCTAATATGTTTATATGGTGATCTATGTTCAGTAAGGCTGATGAAAATGTAATTTATATGGCGCGGTGGTATTTTTTCTTTAAAAATAGTTTGTTTAAAATTGAGGAGGATTAACGGGGCAGAATGCCTCGAGAATTTAATTGGAGTGCAACTTTTGTTTGAGAAGTGCTGAATATATGTTTTAGGTGTGGAAGAAGTATTTAAAAAATGATGTAGTTATGCTTTTAACAAAAGGTTTTGTAAATTTTGTTTTCCGTTTTAGAAACCTACTGATTCCTGCACACACTCAGTAACAAAGCAATATATTCTCCTAGAGAGCAATGTATGCAATTATATATCAAGTGAGATATCTAGACTTCACTCACGCATAGCTCAGTGGAAAAGCATATATAAAGGTAGTTTGATACTAACAGAAGGAGCTAACAAATGAGTCAGAGATAGTCACAACTGTTATATATCTAACAGCAATAAAGGTACTTTATAAACCGGAAGAAAAGATTAGTGAATAGAAGTAACTTTTGTACCGTTGTTTTGTGGAAAATGGATATCTACTTCTAGGACAGAGCCTTTCTTTAATGAATAAAGCTATCTGCAGGATAACAGATTAGTTCATGTTATTTATGAAGAGAACAGTGTTATGAAATGAAGACTGGTAGTCCTATAGCAAAAGAGACGATGGTACCTAGAAAGGTAGAAGAAGTTATTGCAGAAGAGTAACAGGGAAGGCATAGTCAGTCCGTTGTATAGAAATGGAATTATTGTAGTGTTTGTAGTATTCAATAGCAATCCATTGATATATTAAGAAATTCCTACGTATATTTCGAAGGTGAAGTTTAAAACACAAAATAAGTACTTTACAAGGATTGAATCCTTGCAAGCTGAGAAAGCATACTGATTTGCAGGGACACTCACTACCAAGAACAAGACGATATGGCAGTAGTTAGTAGAAGTTAAAAAATCAACTTTATATATGGTACAAACCAATTTTCACTATAGGAATGTGGAAACCCTGACAGGTATCACACAGATGGAGGATTAGACATTTCCATCAACAGGTCAAATTAAGAAGGTGGATCAGTCTAGAACAGAAGACATTTATGAACATTACAGCATCCACCCTTTGCATTCTCAATTAAGTGTGTGGGGAAAAAAGTTTAGAAGCTCAGTGTTTCTCAAATCTTTTCCCTACTGGAGTAGGTGGTAGGTATGATGAGCAGCCAAAGCAAATACCTGCAGCTGAATGTAGATGCAGTTGACTTTATTCAGAAGACCCTAGATTTTGTTGGTGTACTCCATATATATTTCACCTATTATTTGAGAGTGACGTGTCTGGTCTCTCATATGCTGTGAATCATATTCTTAAAACATGAGTTAATTTGCATTATATATAATCAAGAGAACGTTTGGAAAAAGTTCAAGGAAAAGATGAGCACTTGAAATGCAATTTAATAAAACTAATGGCATGGCAGCATGGGACTAATAAATATTGGTATTGCGCCATTATGAACTCAAGTGCATGTTAAGGAACCTTGGAGCACCTTCTTGGTTCCTGATGCTGAGTTGTGCTGAATACAGATGGGATGGCCTGCTAGAATTCTTTCAGGATGCAAATTCAATTATAAAAGACATTCATCTGAAGACACCAGGAAAACTGTGCTCACTAGACCCTACAAATGTTTGCAGATATTTTAATCACAGATTTCCAGCAATGACATCTTGAATAAAACAAAACCTATTATTGGGGTAGTGATTGACTTCTTTGTAGTAAAGAGTAGCAATCCAGATGTGCTCCCCACAGTCACATGCTGTTGTGGGTAAAATATGCCCCAAAGTTTGGAACAGACAGTGATGAGTCTGTGTTGTCTTTAATTGAGCAGTATGTATCTTGCTCCATCCCAGGGGAGAGTAGTGACAACATATTAAGACAACAAGTTCTATGGTTCCACAATCACAGATGCTTAATATACTGTCAGCAAAAACACGGAGCAAAAGAGAAATTTTATACAAGATGTTGTTTCGAATTCCCATGACTTGTCATCTCACAAGGAAGAGTCAACAGCTTTTGTCTGCAATCAGACATACACTTATAAGGAAATCACTGACAAATACATACAACCTAAGAAGAGCAGAGGCCTCCAAGTACATTAATGACTACAACCCTGTGATTCTGAAGATGTGGAATGCAAACATGGATGTACAGTTTGCTGCAGAAAACTCAATTGCTGCTGCTCAATAGATTACATCTTATATAACAAAGACAAAGAAAACTGAGATGAAGAAAATGTGGGAGTAGATTACAGCAGAAAACAGTCTTACAACAAAATTGCACACTTTTAGTTTGAAAATGCTCACTCACAGAGAGATAAGCTCCTACAAATGTGTAGACCAGTTAATCTGAGCTAGTTTGTTTTTCAAAAACTAGAGGTGTCCATGGGTGAGTTTAGGGCTCGCTAATAGTTGTAACAGAGTACTGAAGTATTTTCCTGAAATTCAATATCTTGCAGAATTTGAGCCACACAGTACAGATACTCTGAAGATGAACATGCTAGATACGTACTATCCAAGAAGAAGTTCTCATCTGGGGAGGATGTGTCTCTATGAAATACTTAAACATTATTCTTTCAGAAGTAATGTCAGTGAAAACATAGATGAAGGTAAATTTGCTGTGGCTGAATGTGAAGGATATTTGGTGAGACATACCAAAGGAAATTTAGACAACCATTGAAAGCTAAATTGACAAAATGCAGACAAAAAAGAGTGTTTCTATTTACAGTTGTTTAAGCCATGGCAAACTGAAAGTGAGCTACTTGGAGAATTTGACTGTTATGAAGACTCATTAAACGCTGTGTAAGACAGCATTGATTGCTCTGTGTTTCCAGGGTATGTTCAAATGTTGAGAGAAGAGATTGAACAAGAAAAAACAATTGCTGTTGAGATCCCAAGAGAGAGTTTTCAGAGCACTCAATGTTCACCAGCTGGAAGTCAAGATTCCCTTGGACAGCCAATCATTGAAAATGAAGGTGCAATAGCTATGAAGGAACTGTAGAATACAATGCAGCAAGTAAGAAGGGAAACTGGATCTAGAACTGCTAATACAGTAATGGAATGCAGGTCAGAAAGAAATGTTTAAAGTGGTAAAAGGTAAAGTAGAACATGGATTTCTCCATGAGAACAAAAGTGTGCATGTTGTACATACAAACCAGTTCTATTGTACATAAGTTGTGAAGCTGGAACTGGAAAAAACTTCTTGATTAAAGTACTGACAAGTTACAAACAGAAGACAACAGATTCCAATTTGTCATGTGTAGTCATTGCACCAACAGGCTCAGCTGCTCATAATGTTGAAGGAGTTCCCCTTCATCGATTACTAATGCTGCCAGTTGAATATGACAAAAAATTACAACACAAAATATTATATGGTGATGCTGGTCATGAAGGTGGAAGAGTATTAATGAAATGAAAGCTACTAAATATTGATGAAGTCAGCATTGTATCTAGCCTAATTCTAGGTTTTATCCATTTAAGAATACAGCAAATATATATTTTTTTGTGTTAAAAATATTTTATTAAATTTTACAGCAGAGAGATGCAGTGGTAAACAGAACTAATCCATAATAGGAAAGCAAAGTAACACCAGGGGTAGGGGGAGGTGGCTGTGCATAAGTTGATATAGTAAACGCTCTACATCAAGGGTTGAATGGTACATTGTTCAGAGGATAAGGCATAGGCATGCAGATGTAAGTATCGCATTCATTCTACATTATGAATAGAACAGTACTGTCTATATTGAATAATACATAGGCATGCGGAGATGAATATTGCAGGGTTTCATAGCATGTCATATCATATCGTATGGAGTGAACTACCTTGCCATACGTACATCTTATACATTAACCATTATTCAGGGATAAGTATTAGAAACTGGCATGTTAAAAGTCAAGAAGAGTTATTTACCTTAACATCTATGACATAATAGAATGCACAGGGGTGAATAAAATGGATTTGTCTCATATGAGTGAGGGGTGATAGAGGCACATGTGGTGGTAAGGACTAGAGTATGGGTAGCTGTAGCAGCATAGGCGAGTCATCTACAGAGTGAACAGAGAGAATTGAGGGTGAGGTGAGTTTACCATTTTGATCGGCATGGTGGTTTATAGGTAAAGGCGCTTGTGTCTATGGCATTCCAGATCTAGCACCGTGAGTATCTCCACGGGGAGGATTGGAGTGCAATGTTGTCAGCTCCTCTATGAAAAGTTAGCCACTCACGCCATTTAGAAAAAGAAACTGCTTTGACGTTTTTCCAGCTGTATAATATTAGTTTGCAGGCTAGAGTAAGCATTAGGTCCAGGAGGAACCAATAATTGTTGTTCTTGAGTTGGGGGTCCAAGGGGCCTTGTATAATGTATGAGAAGTCTTTTGTGGGGATGATTCTTAGGGTATGTGTTATGAATTTGAACACTTTAACCCAATAGTCGTGAAGCAAGGGGCACTCAAACAGCATATGTGTGAGGGATCCCTCATGTTTCCCCCAACACCAGCAGTTGGGGCCTTTTGTAAGGCCTACCTTGAAGAGTCTAGCGGGCATCCAATAAGTCCTAATAATTAACGTAAATTTAGTTTGTGAAAGTGTAGGCGAACTTTCATGTGAAAGGGAGACTTGTTGATGGAGGTCCAGTTGAAACCAATATTTGACTTGGTAGAATCGGCTTCCCACTTCCATTGTTTACAAGGGAGGGTTTTGTTTTGGTTCAATAAGAGAATTTTGTATATGCATGAGACCAGGTATCTTACTTTGGATAGGTGAGACAGGAGGGTGGTGATAGATGGGTTAGTCTCTGATAGATTCAATTTGGTGTCTGTGTCGAAAACTGCAGAATATGAAAAACAGTTACATATCTGTAAAAATTGTTGTGTAATCTTACATCATAATTTAAATGTTGAAGAAGGGCTAATGAATGGTGCAATGGGTAAAGTTATGAAATGTATTATTAATCCAAACAGAAATTATGTGGAATACTTAGGCATAAAATGTATGATGTTGCTGAAGTTAAGCAGATTAGCAGATGCTTTGTACGTTTTCTATTTGTGAAAGGCTTGTGTGTCCAGCTAAAGCAGTTCCCGTGTCTGTAGCGTGTGCAGTAACTCTTCACAAATCGCCAGGTTTAAGTGTAGATACAGGTCTTGTTACTATTGATAGTGGGGTTTTCAAAGAGGGAATGTCATATGTTGCTTTGTTGCAAATTAGAACATTGGTTTATTTCTGATTGATTTTGATGAGAAGATAGTAAGTGCTGATGTGAGCAGTGTAACGGACTATAATCGGTTAAGAGCTCAATATACTCCGCATATAGGCCAATAACCTGCGGTTAAAAAAAAATAAAGCAACACTGTGTCCAAAGCGGAAAATATCAAAGCAATCTATCAGAGTTAAACATAAAGATGAAAAAAAAGAAAATCAACAAGGAGGAAAGAAAAGAAAACTACAGCACAATGCGGAAATTAAAGGCTATCGCATTGATAACAAATCTTGAGTTAATTGTTATGCAAAATTAGTGTTAAATGGACTATATCATTTGCCTCATTTTACAAATTCTATTAAATAAAAGGTAGATAATAAAAATGTCTTAACAACCATGTAGTTTACTTGAAGGATTAAGAAGGGGCAAAAGTATTGCACTTTCTGCTACTGGAATAAGACAACTGGAATAAGAAAACTCACTGTTGACTGTACTGGAACAGTAATGTTCTCTCAAAATCTTCAGCAGGATGCTGAAGAATTTCTAATGGTAATGCTAGGAGTATTAGCAGAAGAAGATGTGAATCTCAATAAATGATTTGGTTTAACTTATAAATGGACCCATAACTGTGAAGATGTGAATTTACGTCTAGCACCAAAAATCAATTAAAAAAGATTCCTCTACTTGACCTTACTAGATTGCAAAGCTGTGCCCTTTGAAGATTTAACTACAAACGCCCATCAAGATATGACCTGTCCAAAATGCAGATCAGAACTTAGGTCAACGTTGTTTCTACAAAGGAATGGAAAATATGTCATAGTCATGCTAAAATGATGCAGAGTGGATGGTACAAAATTAGGAACAGAAATTACAAACTTTAAAGCTGCACAAATTTTCATTTAAAAAAAACTTTCACAACCATAGCAATCATATTTAATGAAGGAGTTAATATAACTTCTTGACACTACACAGTATATTTAAGATGTCAAACAGGAAGGACAGAGTGCACTGACATATAAGTGACATTCAAATCACAACTACCTAAAAAGTTACTAAACGTATATCTGCTGTTTCTAGACCGAAGTCCTAAGGAGAGCCTAGGATAAGATTGTGGTATTGTGTTGACATATATATGGATTATGTGTTTCTGAGACTTTATTCAGCCTATTAGGGGTATTGTCTACAACAAGCTGTTGGAAATTAAGGACTATTTTGAACTGCCTGAAAGGAATTTATAAAACATTTTAGGACTACATTGTGTTACTACCGTTAAAAAGTAAATGGAGGTACAATAATACCAGTTGCCTTACGTTGCATGTGAAAAGTCTCTTCACCAGCAAAAGAAATGACCCCTTTTGTTTTTGCAACAGCAACTTCTACCTAGTACTATGGGGCTGACTACGATGGTGGTGAACCCGCCACAACAGGCTGTCAGTGGTGGTTTACCGCCATCCTGAGGTCATTCTCCACCCCCCATATTATAATGGTGGGCGGGTCCTTGGAGGTTGGAAACTCAAACCGCCACCCATCCGAAGGGCTCCTTGAATCCACCGGTGCTGTGGAGGCCTGCCAATATGTAAAATGGTGGCAGTGCCTACCAGGCACCGCTGTAGGAATTACGATGCTCCATCCCTGCAGCCTTTCTATGGTGCTTCAACTGCCATTGAAAGGCTGGTGGGAATGAATATTGGGGGCCTGTAGTGGGGCCCCCTTCACCATGGGCCCTTTCATTTCGGGGTGGGGGCATCTGTGGTGCCCTCCAACATTTCCATGTACCATGTGGAAGGTCACATGGTGCCTGTCACGTAGTGCAGGGATGCATGGAAATGTGCAGTTTTTACATTGCAGGGGGAAGTGCAACTGTTGTGGTGGCAGTCTGATTGTAATCAGGAATGAGGGATCGCCTCTTTGTAGGTACTACCCATGTAGTAATTCCATTATCCATGTACCACTCTTGCATTCATTCATTCTTCAATATGCCAAACATCCAGTCATTTTCAATTGCAAACATTGTACACATACTTACACACACTTTCGTTCATTCAGTTTCTGTAAAATGTTTTTGGGGTTTTATGGGGAAATTTTGGGTTTTTGTTTTGTGATTTTTTAACTTATTATTCTCAAAAGCATGAGAATACTGCAAGGGCCCAAAGACAAAATCAACATTTGTGAGTCTTGCAACTGTTGCTGGAAGCTGTCATGCTCTGCTCTTCAGCACTAACCACAACTCCACAGTCCATACAATAAGTGACCATCCAACTGCATTCAGGTCTGATATCTTGAGAATGTTGTTGCACTTAAGAAGGCACTCTTTGCCCAGGAGTTGATGCACTTGCTAAAGATGTAGATGTATGTTCAGCCTTTCAGTGTCTCTTTGCAGTTTTTAATTGGCTGTTATGGAAAGTTTTCAGATGGTAGAGAATTAAAGTTGTTCCACAAGAGTATTTTTCATTTTTACCTCTAGGCAACATCTTCTCACAAATTGTGCATTGCATTGTTTCTGCCCCAGTTTTGGCTTGTCCAGAAGGAATTATGAAGAACTTCCATGTTTCTGTGGAGGCCAATAATTTTCAGAGTCTTCCTGGTTTTCCTGTTGCTGCTGGTTTTCCCCCTGTTGTTGTTCTGTTGTTTGAGTTGGCATTTCTTTAATAAAGTTGTTACAATTTCGTCAGATAATTCCAGACAACTTCTCTTGCTGAAGTGCGCACAGAGAATTAATCAGAAAGGTGTATGGGTGTGTTCTTCGCAATGTTATAATTGAAAAGTGCATCATCCAATCATACTGCTTTGTTACCCTGTCACGTGATCTTCGCGGCGATTGGCAACATCATGAAGACCGGAAATTATACTACTTTTCAGGCCCAAAGAAATGAAACTGGACATTATACTAAACCTTTTCTAACTCACCCACTATATCATTCAAAAGAGCTCTACTCATTTCTCCTAAACATAAGGCAGGTGTTTTAACATAGTAAAACCTCCTAACTAATGTTCGCATTTCCAAATGGTGTACAGCTAACATTCTGAAATGAGGAATGGTGCTTAGGCATGTTTCTTTGATAGACATGTTTTTGTGTGTCCCTTTATGTTAGTATACGTCCTTGTTTTGCATTGATCTAATCCTTGCAACATAGCTATTTCTGCTACAAACTTCTGCAGGGAAACATATACGGGACATTTCTCAATATATCAACAGTTACATATATTGCTACAGTTCCCTACAGGTGCCTGTCTGCGCCTTACCTGAACCTCTTCAGCTATCACTCCTCTACATTTCTAGGTATCATCCATTCTTTGGAAATATAACTACCATCCTTCATCTTATAACATCGTCCAGATTCCTCAACTGTGTGCACTGAGTTCTCTTGGAAATAGCTATCTTTGATAAATAAAGGCTCAGTACTAGAAATATGTCTCCATTCACAGCTGAAAACTTTGCAAAAGTTACTTCTATTGACAAGTCTTTTCTTGTCACTTCTTTTCATCATAGTCACACTATTTTATCAAGTTTCCTCATTCTGTTTAGAATCGCAATAAATAGCTTTCTCTTGGGAGCAAAGGCCTTATCAACTACATCCTCAACACATTCCTTTTGTCTGAGTGCGTCTCTTCTTTTATAGTTCTTCATACTTTTTATAGAAGTCTGAATTACTCTACTACTAAACATCCAAAATCTGATTTCCTTAAGCTGCATCTGTCTCCTGGCTAAAGAGTCTTCTTTTTTTAGCTCTGTTTCCAGATGTCCA
Source organism: Lissotriton vulgaris (assembly GCF_964263255.1). NCBI lineage: Eukaryota > Metazoa > Chordata > Amphibia > Caudata > Salamandridae > Lissotriton > Lissotriton vulgaris. The sequence goes on from NC_141685.1 coordinate 1,549,590,412, forward strand.
CAACCTATTTTAAGAAATGTCTTAGTTCTCTTATCAGCAGCACTTTTCTCGTTCACCACTTTCTCTACATTGTGCCCCTTTTGTTTCTCAGCTGGGAGGCGAAAGTATCTTTGCATCTGTTTCTTTCTTGTCTCATTTTTTGATCACATTAACTGTTTGTAGTTAAGTAGAAATTGATGCATGAGAAGGGGAAACAATAAGTACATTAAGCTTTCCATTATGTAGTACCTGATTACATGGTTTAAATATATAACTAAACACATAAACAGTTGTGCAATTATATTATAGATAGCACTACTCTCTGCAGTAGCAGTCTGACCTAAAAATGCACAGATACCTTCTACACCAGTTGGTAAGTATGAAGGATGCTCTATGTTTTGGAAACACGTATGTCAGTGGCATTAGGAATGGTATGCTCTACGCACTACTTGGCATAAAGGGTCTGCAAATTTGTGACTAAGTTTCTAAAACTCAAAAGGACATCTCTAATCTTTTAAACACAAAGCACCATGCTTTATAGTCTACCAGCAGTGAATCTCAGAGGTGACATGTGTGCAATAAATCATGCATTTGGCGGTTGACAAACCGTTAATTGCATGCCAAGCGGAGCTGCAAAAGAGACTGAACAGACAGAAAGTCTGTTTAAAGGGCCTTTTGTCTGCATGGATGACAAGACTATGTCACTACTTGCCTACATATCTGAGTGAGTGTAACAGTACACCTGTAGCAGTGTCATGAGATGTTTAACTAAATGTGTCAGTATGTGGTGACCTGTTGTAGGACCTCTATAACTCTCTAAATGTATTTCTATGTGTCTTTACAAATAAGCCTAGTGCCTGTGTTTGGGAATACGAGGATATGTACCTGTGTCTGTAACTGCCTTCTATACTAATGCATACAGGAGGTAAGAATGTGACTGAATCTATGAGTGCCTCTCTAGCCTTGTCACTGGGAGAGAGAAAAGCTCGATGTATGCTTTTATGAACATGTATGCCTGTTGCTTTTTGGGTGGCATACTCTATGTAGTAATTGGCATAGGTAATGTAAATGCACAAGTAACTTATTAAACTCAAAAGGACATCTCTCATCTTTTAAACACAAAGCACAATGCTTTATAGCCTAACTACACTGTATCTCAGAGGTGACTGGTGTGCATTAAAACGTGTGTTTGGCACTTGGCAAACAGCTTTTACATGCCAGGTGAAGCTGCATGTGAGACTGCACAGACAGGGTCTCCACTAGTAGACCTGATCCATGTTGAAATGACTATTTGTCTGCATGGATGATGAGGTTCTGTCACAACTTGCCTACATATCTGAGTGAGTGTTGGGTTGGAGTACACTTGTAGCAGTGCCAGGAAATGTTTAACTAAAAGTGCCAGAATATACCAGCCTGTTTTAGTACCTCTATGGGTCTCTAAATATGTTTGTAAGTGGCTAAACAATACCTCAGTGCTTCTGTTAGCTCTTTGACTGGGTGCAGGGGAGACTCTGTTCTTTTTTGAACATGTATGCCAGATGCGTTATGGGTGGCATACGTTATGTAGTTCTTGGCATTGGCACCTGGAAATGCATGAGTAACTTATTGAACTCAAAAGGACATCTTTCAATATTTTAAGCACAAAGTACCACACTCTAGGGCATACATACAGTACATCTCAGAGGTGAGTTATGTGTACTAATACATGGGTTTGACACTTGAGAAACAGGCATTAGGTGCTAAGTGCAGCTAGCAGTGAGGATGCACAAACAGAGTCTGCACTAGTATGCCTGAACCATGTTTAAAGGACTCTTTGTCTATATGGGTGACGAGATTGGGTCAATACTTGCCTACATATCTGAGTGAGTGTAGGAATACACCTGTAATAGTGCCATTACATGTCTAACTAAGTGGGTCAGTGTGTGATGGTCTGTTTAACTACCTCTATGACTCTCTAATGTGTATGTAAGTGGCTGACCAAAAACCTTAGTGCCTGTGTTAGGGAATAGGAAGGTATTTAGATGTGTGCAACTGCCTTTGGGTCTCCTTTACGTATAAGTAGTTTCTCAGTCAGTTACTGAATGTATAAGTGCTTCTAGAACTGTCTCGCTAGGTGAGAGACAGACTGTATGCTTTTTTTAAACATGTAAGTCTGTTGCTTTAGGAGAGGCATACTCTATGTAGTACTTGGTATGGGGGCCTGAAAGTGCACTGTTGTATAGCATTTTAGGACCCTAGTGTAATTTTACCGATTCATGCCCTTATATAGGTATAAATCACCATGTCCTTATATAGGCATAGTGTGGTACTGCAATTCCGGACCCTGCTGTTCCACCGGTCCCGGGGTCCAACACTCGTGTCACAAAATATCGTCGTACCATGACGAATTTGGTATCTACGGACCGGTAATGATTAGGACATTACCCCTATGCATTTGCGTCATGATTGAGTGATGCTAGCACCCTTAAATCATGGTTTCCGCCCCGAACCCTCAGACTCCATTTTGTAAACGGCATCCATCTTACGACTTGCCCTCATATATAGTCAATTGATTAAGACCGAGTTTGATGTAAAAGGACACGTCCACCGTAGCTGACTTCCCCATGACCTGGCCGAACTGACTCCATCGCCTCCAGCCAAGCCTGTTTGGGCAGCTCCTCGCCCAGTGGCCGAGCAAGATATCATCTAGGCACAACATGTCATAAACCATTCACTACATACAGACCATGTTTTCCATACACATACACCTGTCCATGCTTCTTGTTTATGACCCGTTTTATGATGGGAGGGTGCCCGACCTTATTGGTGTTTCATCGATATCTGATGGGAATTCTGGATCTGACGGGGTAATCCATCACAAACTGGACATCCAAAATATGTGCTGACCAGCATGACTTTGCTCTTTGTATTGTTGTAGAAATATGTGTATAACCATATCATAAACCCAAGAATTCTTGCCCGCAGCTGTTATTCATGTATATAAGGAGAAGGCTGGTTCTGTAAAAATGAACAGTCTCCTGAGAACTTACGGCCCGTGTTGTCGTACTTCTAGGACACATGGTACTTGGTTGCAGCCAATAAAACTCGATCTCTGACTTCAACTAGAAGACTCTGTGTTTCTGTGGTCCGGAACAGGGAGAACTCAGAGGTCCCCGGGTGTTACCCCTGGCACCACCGGGTTCCTAAAAACCCGGCACCTCAGTTGGCGCCCAACTCGGGGCAGTATCAAGCGGTGATGGTCCTAGCCAGATGTTCGTGAGGAGCTTCGTGTGAAAATTCCAGAGGACGGCCAGCCACTTCAGCGACCCCTGCATGTCGACGTGGTTCCGAAGGTCTTTACTGCGAGGTTCCCCGCGTCCCGACGGCTACGAAGGACTGCTGCCCTGACTATCGCCCTGTTTTGGACCCAGTGATCCTTGGTAGAGCGAAACGATAGAAGAGTCTTCTAGTGACGTCACCGATCTTCAGTATTCAGTTAAGTATAAGTGGAGCGTCTCCCAGTTCTTAGTTTGGTTCTTAGTTTCGGTATCCCAGAGATACGGTTTGTATTGGTTCTTGCAAGCACCAAAACCGAGGGATTCGTGTATTCACGATAATATCATAATTAGATAATCCCTTGAAGTTTGAAGCTAGACTAGTGAGCGAAGATGCCTGGTCTTAGTAGACTTGGAAACTTGTTTTGTCTTGGTTGTAGTAAGGACTCCCGATTAGAGGATTCGTGTCCGGTTCCTCCGATTGGAACTCCAACATATGAGTTATATATAAAGCACGGAGTAGGTCCTATCACGTATAATGAAATATGGATAAAATACACCCGCAAGGATGGTGTTTTAAAATGGCCCCAATATGGTAGTTTCGACTCAGAAGTATTAGACAACCTCGAGGTCAAATTGTTCAAGAAGAAAGCCCGGCCGTCGATGTTTCACTCTTTTCGCTTATGGCGCAAAGAAGCCAAACAGAAAGAAATAAAATTAGCAAAGAAAAATAAAAGAGGCATGTCGATGGTGCAAGCTGCCATCGCATACAGGGATAATGAGGAAGAGCAGGAAAGTGAGCAAATGCTCAGAAGCAAGAAACTAGCAGTAGATAAATGCTACCCTATGTTACCACATGTGGGACCAGACTCAAAGGGAACATCCGAGAAAGATCCATTAATGTCGCATTTATTGAACTCACCACCCCCATACACATCGAGTATTGTGGGACCCCCAAGGCGTATTGTTATACCGCGCCCTGGCGCATGAAAAGCAGCTCTTGCACAAGCACCAGCTCCTCTTCAGCTGGTTCCTACTTCTCCGGCGCAGCCTTCTCAAGGGCCGCCGCCTTTGCTACATACTCCATCTACTTCTACGACTTTGCCTACTGCTCCAACTATTCACTATGATACTATGTCTACTACTGCCTCGACTTCCTCTGCTGTTGCTTCAACTTCCTCTTTACATCAGCCTGTCTTTTCCGGCGCTTCTGCTTCGCCGCAAGCTTCTCCTTCTGTCAGACAGAGAGTGGCAAGTACTGTCACTGGTCTATTCTCGCCTTTCTTTGGGTCGCCTAAAACGACCCCTAAAGCAGAACGTAGACAGTTGCGTAGTCAATTACCCAACTACGAGGAAAGAGAAGTGCTGAATGAGTTAGCATGCAAATAGGTTACTGATACTGTAAGATATGACGTTCAGTCTGTTATGGAAGTATTCCGTCAGTGGGATTCATCCACTCAAAGATATGTATTTGAAGAGATGTGTGTGTACCTTTGGGAAGATTTACGAGACAATGACCCAAAACGCAGAATGCAGGAACTAGCCCGCATGCGATTCAAATTTTACGAAGGCATGATTATAGGTGCAGACGTTGAACGAGCAATGGATCTGTTGTTATCTTATAGGAGTAAGGGAAACAGCTCTAAATCGTTTGATGAGGATGATGTGTCAGATAGGAAAAAGGCGCGACAGTACCCCATGAGAGAGGTTCCTCCAGTATGGAGGGAAGGTGATGCGAATGCACAACCACCTGTTCCACCGCATTTCCAGCGTGTATGGGAACATGTCCCCTGGAAAAGATCCGAAGTTTTAGCACTCAAACAGACACTACCTGATCCACGTAAAAACCCAGCAGGATATTACAAGGAATTATCACAAACTGCCAGCTCATGTATAATGAATTTAGCGGATATAGACATTTTGTTTGGGAATGTTGTCCCGCATCCTTTATGGAGTAAAATTCGTCATGCAGATCATGATCAAGAACTAGGTGACTCATGGGCTAATATTACAGCTACTGATGCTAGACAAATTGGTGGTTCTAAACCCGAGCCTTTAATAGCAGACCTTCCCGGTAGGATTATCACGTACATGAAAACGTTAATGCCTGAAGTACGCGTAAATTGGGAGAAGCTATCTGCATGCAAGCAGAAGAAAGATGAGAATGTGTCTGACTTTTTCACGAGATTTGAGGAGACTTTCACTGATCATAGTGGTCAGGACATGGCTACCGAGGGTGGTCAAAGATTGTTTGTAGACAAATTTGTACATAATCTGCTTCCTGAACTGTGCAATAAATTGAAAGATTCAGAGAGTGCTTGGGCTGTTTCCACGTCAGCGCAGATTTTAGCCACAGCCCAGTACTATGAAAATAGACGCAAAGACGAGCTAGATAAGACAGACAAGAAGACTAAAGAACTAAAAACTAAAGTTCTTCTCCAGCAGGCCTATCCGCCTCGCACTCCTAGTCAGCCCAATTATCAGCAACCACAGCAGTATTCGAGAAACGCGCAAGGAAACGAGTTTTCCCACCAGCGTTCTCCGTATGGCCCGAATCACTGTGCATATTGCAAAGAAGGGGGTCATTTCAAAAGTAACTGTCAAGCTCTTGCGCGACGTTTGAACGGTGTTTCCGGCGCAAGAGGTAGAGGTGTTCAACAGGCTCCTAGAGGTAGGGGCCGTGGAAATTTCTCCCAGAACACCATTTCTTTTCCGCCTCAGAATTCTATGAATAGCTTTGACCAACAGAATAATGCGTCCTCCAGGACAGCTCAGTACTATGCAGACGACTATTACCCAAAAAACGAGAATGAGGGTAATAATTGCTAGGACAGCCATGGACAAAGAGAGGGAGTTGTTTCAGTTCCAGTAGATCAGAATGGACCTTATGTCGAGGTGATTACATCCGGAGTATCAGAGCCATTTCTGCTGGATACTGGTGCTACAAAAAGTTCTATTATGCACTCAAAACTTCCTGGCGCACCTTTGTCCGGCGAAATGAATGTTTCAGTAGGTTTTTCTGGCGCCCCTGTTAGAAATCCGATCTCCAGTCCCATGCCCCTTTCTGTTGGCCCATGCGAATTAGAAGCACCCCTCATTCTTACCACAGGTTGTGGCGAAAACTTGTTAGGTTTGGATTTGTTGAAGAGATTATATGCAACTTTGTACTGTTCTCCTTCGGGAGTACAACTCACCCTTGGTAAGAAAGTGATTTCCCCGATGTATTTGTCAAAAGAAAGAATTCCAACTGAGTTGTCATCTCTTCCAGATGTACTTTGGGCGAATGGTTCTAATGATGTAGGCTGTTTAGAAATAGCGCCATATGTCATAACATTGAAAGCTAATGTTAGGTTGCCGCGTATTCCCCAATATGGAATATCAAACGAATGTGAAAAGGCTTTGTTAGCGATCGTCTATGATCTAATTGCGAAAGATGTCATCGAAGAGACCTCAGGCAACATTTGTAACAGTCCTGTTTTGCCTGTGTTAAAGCGTACCGATCCTTCACAGCCCCCTGTGTACCGATTTGTGATCGATCTAAGGGAAGTGAATAAGATCGTTGTACCACAGTTTCCAGTCGTCCCCGACATTACTGCTTTATTGACAATGGTTCCAGCCTCAGCCAATTGGTTTTCAGTGATTGACCTGAAGAACGCCTTCTTCAGCATCCCGATTGCCGAAGAGAGCAGAGATATCTTTGGCTTCAATTTAGGAGGACCGAGCTTCTGCTTTAAACGCGCTCCTCAGGGCTACGGTGAGGGTCCATCAATATTCAGTCAGGCTCTGAAAAAGCAACTAGATACGATCGTTTTACCTAGTGGCGCGACTCTGATTCAGTATGTGGATGATTTACTGATCACTGCAGATACTGAAGAGATTTTCAAGCGAGCTACGTTGTCATTGTTGCGTCGTTTATGTGACATGAAGCACAAGGTCTCGCTTTCCAAATTACAATTCTGCCGACAAGAAGTAACCTACTTAGGTCACATCTTGTCGAAGGAGGGAAGGAAACTGACCCCAGAAAGAATACAGGCAATTGCAGAATTGAGTGTCCCAAGGACACAAAGAGAAGTGCGTGCTTTCTTGGGCATTACATCGTACTGTAGACAATGGATACCGAACTTCTCACTATTGGCCAAACCCTTGCTGGCATTAATGCGTAAAGACACACCAAATCCTTTGCCTTGGTCTGAAGATTGTCAGGCGAGTTTCCATGAGTTGCGTGAGGCATTATGTTCGGCTCCTGTGTTGGGCAACCCCGACTACAGCAAGCCTTTTACATTATATGTCCACGAGAAGGAAGGTTGCGCATTATCAGTCTTGACACAGCACTTCGGGGACAAACAACGCCCATGTGCATATTTCTCCGCGACTCTAGATCCTGTAGCTAAGGCATTACCAAGTTGTTTGAGGGCCACTGCCGCAGCGGCTGTCTGTATTCGACAGTCCGCTGGGTTAGTCATGAATAATACTCTGACCGTAATGGTCCCACATGCAGTAGATATCCTACTAAACAGAACAAAAACGCAACACCTAACTAGTGCTCGACTATCCAGCTATGAATTGACCCTGTTAGCAAGTCACATTCACATAAAAAGGTGTGATACACGTAACCCTGCTACCTTATTACCCGTTCCAGCAGAGACAGATGAGGTCGACAAACATGATTGCTGCTTTAGGACAGAGGAAGAGACAAAAGGGAGAGTAGACTTACAGGACACTCCCCTCTCTGAATGTAATGATAATCTAGTTGCCGAATGGTGATACGACTGCAGCATATGCTGTGACAACATTACACACGATTGTAGAGACAGCTCGCATCCCCCAGAATTCTGCACAAGCAGCGGAGTTAGTCGCACTCACAAGAGCATGTGTGTTGGCGAAAGGAAAACGAGTGAATGTGTACACTGATAGTCAGTACGCCTTTGGCGTAGCCCACAGTTTCGGAAGACTGTGGCGTGAACGTGGGTTCCTGACGTCACATGGCGTGAAAATTCAACACGGCCAGCTAGTACACGACCTTCTCGAGTCACTGACCTTGCCCCTACAGGTTGCGATTGTAAAGTGCAGCGCGCATAGAAAGATCCGAGATGATGTTGGTCGAGATAATGCATTTGCCGATGAGGTCGCGAAAGAGACTGCAAGGAACACAATGAGTCGGATGTATGTCGTAGGTCCTGCTAGATGGACCCCTGATAAGGGTATGTGTGAGGACACCATCGAAAGCGTGAAATCTATACAAGCTGATGCTACTGAGAAAGAGGTGAATGAATGGAGAGAAAGCAAGGGTAGGTTAGACGCGAATGGTTGTTGGGTCGAACTGTCGGAACATCAGCGATGGTTGTTACCTAACGCCTATGTGCTCGCAGTGGTAACAATGGCCCATGGAATGGCACACATCAATGTGAAAGGAATATGTAAGCTGTTGGCCCCAGTATGGCAGAATAGTGGTATCCCAAAATGTGCAGAGAATCTGGTCAGAAATTATATGGTGTGTTTGAAGCACAATCCCGGTAAAGGAACCCCAACCCCAGCTGGTCATTTTGCACCTCCAACGTATCCGTTCGAGGTCTTGCAGCTCGATTTCATTCACATGGAGAGGTGCAATAACCTAAAATATGTCCTTGTTGTCGTTTGCGCCTTCTCCAGGTGGGTAGAAGCGTACCCCCTTAAGAACAACACCGCATTGTCAACTGCCAAAGCCCTTGTCAAGGAATTCTTCCCCAGATTTGGCATGCCTGGAGTCGTCTGGAGTGATAATGGAAGTGAATTCGTGGGACGAGTGATGAAGAGAGTGTGCGAGTGTCTAGGCATCCACCAAAAATTTCATGCTGCGAATCATCCCCAATTGGCAGGATTGGTAGAGTGCTCTAATGGCACGTTAAAATTGAAACTGGCCAAGATCCAAGCCAGCACAGGCCTCAAGTGGCCAGACGCCCTGCCTTTAGCACTCCTGTCTACCAGGATGATTGTCCACTCCAGATTAGGACTCAGCCCACACGAGATCGTGTTTGGGCGCCCAGCAAATATATGGGGAGTACCAAGGCCCAGAAAGCTCAGGGAAATAGAGTACCCTGCACTGTTTGACTATTTGCACGAACTGACAACTAAACTGCATGCTTTACATCAACAGGTCCACAGCTCCTCTCCACCGGTGTCTGACGATCCAGGCCACACCATCGAACCTGGCTCCTGGATCCTGGTTCGGAATTTCAGACGAACAAAGTACGAGGAGCCTCGCTGGACCGGACCTTTCCAGGTTTTGCTGTCCACCCGCTCTGCAGTACGTGTCCTCGGGAAGAAACATTGGGTGCACGGCGCCCACTGCAAAAGGGTCCAGCTTCCCCTTCCATATGACCGATGGGTCCAGCACGGAGTCGCTGACTCCGAAACTGAGTTTATACCTCGTTTTGTCCCCTTGAGCGATGCACGATTAAAATGAACTGGTATCGACTAAGAGAGCGATTGTATTTTGCAAGGATCTGTGAAACCTTCGATGCAGTTGGACACTACAGAACCCGAAACATTGTTTGAAGATCACACTGTACCTGGAAAAGAGCGATATAATCTGAGGTCAAGACCAAGGAACTGACATAACCGAATTAATACGACCCCCCCCCCTTTTTTGCCATGAACTATTTTTGATTTCACAGCTCTCTCGCCCAGGGAACTAGCTCATTTTTGATTTTCGAACCGCCATCCGGTTCTGCTGCTAGGGCCGCGGTTGAAGTCTGAGAAGTGCAGCCGGGGACGCCTAGGTCAACGGTTCTGGTCGGTCTGAGGGAATTACCCCGGACTGGACAGAGCGCACATCTTGGCAGAAGCAACCTCCCACCGAGGGCAGCAACCAGAGGATGGAGTTCCCGAGGGTAGAGAGACCTGCTAGACACATGAACTTTAAAACGAAAATATGTACTGTAATGGCCAGGAAGAAATTCCTGATAATATGTATTTCGATGATATGTAGCATAATGATGTTCTTGATTGGTTACACCTTGTCCACGTTTCAAATCACCTTTGTAAACAACACTCAGCCAACGCCTTCTCCGACCGCCTCTTTGCACTCCTTTCACCCTCTCCCTGAACACGAGTCTGCCAGAAGACTAGAGTTCGTAAATAACTCCTTCATCCAACTCCTACACCAGCACCAGTCCATAATGAACACATCAAATTGTTGGATATACAGACTCATGCCGCACACGACAGATAAGGGCATTCCATACTTCATCCTACCATTCAGTTATTATGGTTCTCTGTGGGCTTTCCAGACCATGTTCCTGTTCGCCCTAGAACCATATCCGCCCCGTTCCGTGGAGAGCGATTCCAGCAACAAGGCACTAGTGGTAGGAATAAGAAATATGAGTAGGGATGTTGATACGTTTCAAATGATTCCTAAAGATGAACTCACTCCCTACGGCCGTTGGAACGTGACTAAATATGGGATCTCTTTGAATAAAAACCAGAAAACAAAGAAATCCTCCCCAGTTTGGATAGTACCCCACCGAGGTCACTTATGTCTGCAAGGTATTGGCAGGGATCCCAAAGAGCAGTTGGGGAAGAGCACATGTACGGAAACATACGTATTTGCCTCCCGAACTTCCCCTCCATTCTTGGCGGCTAAAGGCACCTATTTCGTCTGCCATGACAAAGCCTATACATGGTTGCCCCCTTACTTCTCGGGCACATGTTTTATCTCGTTTCTGCTGCCACCCACCTACACGGCCGGGGCAGATTACCATCGGACAAGGACAGTTAGGGGTGTCGTGAGTCAAGACGACACTGCGGGTCAGGAGTTTGGAGACTTCGCAAAGGGTTTTCTGCCATTTTGGGGGCCCATGGTGAACAGCAGGAACATTCGACAATTGACGAGAGTAGTTGAATCCGCCGTGACTGAAACGGCCGGTGCCCTTAGCAACCTGACAGCTGAGCTTCAGTCGGATCGACTTATGACCCTTCAGAACAGGGTTGCCCTAGACGTCATACTTGCAGACCGTGGTGGTGTATGTAGAGTGATCCAGTCTAGTTGTTGCATTTTCATCCCCGATAATGCTCCAACAGTGTACCAGGCCATCTCCAAATTACACAAAATCTCTGATTCCGTTCACGTGGAGAAAGGGGATTGGTCCTTGCTCGGGTGGTTCTGGGAACTGATATCTGCCTGGGGATGGAAAACTCTGATTTTCATTGGGATAATCTTAGCTGTTCTGTTTATGTTCTGCCTGTTTGTACAGTGCGCTCCTGCAATATGTGGCCTCTACGCTACTCCATGTGTAAGGAAGCCTGTATCAAGGGACGAATTAAGCAACAGAATGATGCTACAGCAGCATCTCCATGAATTCATCAATATAGATTTGGACTCAGATTAGAGTGAGTTATTGCCTAATATGAGGGCAAAAGGAGGGTCTGTGGTACTGCAATTCCGGACCCTTCTGTTCCACCGGTCCCGGGGTCCAACACTCGTGTCACAAAATATCGTCGTACCATGACGAATTTGGTATCTACGGACCGGTAATGATTAGGACATTACCCCTATGCATTTGCGTCATGATTGAGTGATGCTAGCACCCTTAAATCATGGTTTCCGCCCGAACCCTTAGACTCCATTTTGTAAACGGCATCCATCTTACTACTTGCCCTCATATATAGTCAATTGATTAAGACCGAGTTTGATGTAAAAGGACACGTCCACCGTAGCTGACTTCCCCATGACCTGGCCGAACTGACTCCATCGCCTCCAGCCAAGCCTGTTTGGGCAGCTCCTCGCCCAGTGGCCGAGCAAGATATCATCTAGGCACAACATGTCATAAACCATTCACTACATACAGACCATGTTTTCCATACACATACACCTGTCCATGCTTCTTGTTTATGACCCGTTTTATGATGGGAGGGTGCCCGACCTTATTGGTGTTTCATCGATATCTGATGGGAATTCTGGATCTGACGGGGTAATCCATAACAAACTGGACATCCAAAATATGTGCTGAGCAGCATGACTTTGCTCTTTGTATTGTTGTAGAAATATGTGTATAACCATATCATAAACCCAAGAATTCTTGCCCGCAGCTGTTATTCATGTATATAAGGAGAAGGCTGGTTCTGTAAAAACGAACAGTCTCCTGAGAACTTACGGCCCGTGTTGTTGTACTTCTAGGACACATGTTACTTGGTTGCAGCCAATAAAACTCGATCTCTGACTTCAACTAGAAGACTCTGTGTTTCTGTGGTCCGGAACAGGGAGAACTCAGAGGTCCCCGGGTGTTACCCCTGGCACCACCGGGTTCCTAAAAACCCGGCACCTCAATAGAAATCATAACCATAGTTAGACATAGCTCATGCAGTCTCAATACGGCTTGACTACTTCCACTAGTTCTGTAAATCCACAACGATTTCTTGGAAAATTCAGCTTTAGCAGTTAGGGACTTCCCCTTGCTTGAATATTGATTTGTCCAAGAACTCATTGACTTTTCAAAGAACTGAGACTTTTTGATGACGTTATTATGTCCACCTTTACATCAAACTCAACACCTTCAAGGTATAAATATGCCTACACGTGCCATAGCAAACACACAGTGGTTTGGAGCAGTTTGACTATCTACTTGCCCAACTCATCTGCTACAGCAAGTGCCGAAGGAAGTCGACCTCCAGCAGACGCACTGAGAGAGACGCTGTCTTATCTCTTGCCAAGAAATCCAGCTCCAGTGTTTCCAAGCTACCCTTGCGGGTTGTTGGGAAATCAAGTCCTGAGACTGAACTCCTTCATTCAAAACCAAGGTACGGAGCTGATTATACCCTAAGAGAAATTTTGGATAGATTCTTGGCAAAAGAATACTAAACTTATGCTACACCACACTTACTTCGTCCCTCGTACTAGACTTAGGCTAGGTACATCGGGGTAGGCGTATTTTAGAAGCACCAGTTGAGTACTTTTTAGTCTTTATTTATTTATGTATGTATTTTATGGCTTAGAAACCATACCATGCTTTTACAGTATTATTTTATAATACTCTTTTTGCTGTACGCATTATACTTTACAGCCAGTATTACGATTGTAGCAGTTCATTTCTTCTACATGAGAAAGAAGACTGTTCAATAAATACTTTTATTGAAAACGCCTGTCTCTCTATTTCTCTGCACCTCTGATGAAACGAAGTATGCACAAATGACTGAGTAAAATATCTATCTGTTGTGTTGATGACTCTGAAGATCAGTTTTATCTTGGGGAAACAAAAGTTGTCATGTTTATGCGGTTGTCAGAAACGAATCCCTTCTTGTGAATTCGAGAAAGTTTCTAGTCACCTCTGAGCTAGCTGGCACTCACAATTAAGTTTAATATATTCAATAGAGACCTAGTAGACATAAGTCTTACATCACATCTATAAGATACATTATTCGAATGCGCAGAGCCTATTGGGAATATAGGAACTAAACTACATGGCTTCCAATGTTTGGTAAGGCACTAATTTGACGCTAGATACTAGAGTAACTCAGTTGTGCATTTCACAGAGACCCCTTTTTTTCCCCGAAAATACTCCAAAAGACGTCTGGAGTGGGTTAAAGGCTAAAATATCCGCCATAACTGAGTAGGATGAAAAATCCTATGTATTAGTTTTTGGTTTGTTCAACGTTAAAGGATACAGTGTTCCAAAACATTGCGCACCTTATCTTTGTTTCCTTGAAACTTGCTCTGCAAGACTGTCAACAAAATGTCGAATACCGACAACGAGAACGGTGGATCAGCAGGAAATAATACCCGACCGGGTTTAGACGTTACAGGTCTCCAACAAGAAGACCCGAATGCTATAATCATCCCAGAAAATGTAAGGAAAACTATAGCTATAAAGCTTATAGAAAATGGCCTATCACCAAGAGGTGGTAGGGTTATATTTGTCATAGAGGCACACGAATATCGGTAGACAGAGGTATTCTATTCATGGATTATCTTTCCACAAGCAAATCCAACAACTCATGTGTTCCACTTCTACAAGATAGAGAAACATCCAGCGGAATACCTTCCTTTCGAGGACATTGAAATTCTACTAACTTACCAAGAGCATCAGCTCTGGTTTAAAGGCGCCCTACAACATCAAAATCACATTACAAGGCTGGGTCACTAGGTAGATCAAGAGCAACATGGCCGGTACTAGCCAGCTATACACCACATCCTGACATTGAAAGAATGACAGGTGTAGAACCGTTAGCTCAGCTAAAACAATTAATTAAAATACATAGACAATTGGTACAATATGTCATGCGGACTCTAACAGTCTAACCGACTATCAGGATTCCACAGCAAACCCTTCATCAAGGGAACACAAATAAAATGACACCACAGACTATACAATCAGTTATTGGTAAATTACCCACAAAAAGGGAAAAAATTCCATTCTGGTTAGCTCAATAAATTACTCAGATCGAGACAGTATTTCCCGATAGTACACCTCATGAGAAACACAGAATACTAACAATCTGTTTACCAATGGGGATCACACCACACCTGGAGGACTGTGACACTCGTGGTACAGTCTTTGCTGCAATCTACACAAAAACACATGGTTTTCCATCCATGGCGGTGATACCAGACGTCCTGAAACAGATTCAAAATGAATACAGTGCAGAGCCTGCTTTAAATCTCGGTATGAAGTTACTGAAGGATTTCAAACAGGTCTCAGCTATAATATTATCTAATATTACAGGTGAAGCAGCATCCGTGGCAATCCACCAAAAACTAAAAGAACCTGATGTAACTGAGCAACCATATGAACTGGCCAGAATAATAGAAAAAACCTATGAAGAACTAAGTAGAGATAGTTTGGGAGGGAAACCAGTAAAGCCCGAGCTGACAGAAAATCCTGATTTTTTTTTACTTAAAAATACACTCACTTCTCCTAAAATGAAGTGGGAAAATACTAGACAGACACTTCTTAAAGAGAAGCGTTCTCAATCCAGTGGTAGGTCTCCTCAAAAGGAGCACTCTGAAAAGAGGTATAACCTCAGAAACAGGGATAATTTGAGAAAACCTGATAGATATCAAGATACTGATACACGTTCCTCTCGTACCTTTCAGACTTCCTCGCAGAAATCCTAAAGGAGAGGACGATCAGAACAAAAGGAAGAATGCGTGAAGTGCCAAAGACAATCAACAAATTCCAAAAAATAAGAAAACTCAATTCACCAAGAAGAAGGTAGCAAGTCTAAAAATCAGACATGCCAAGGATCTTGAGGACATAACTCAAGAATGGGAAGTGGGCCCAGACAATGCTGGACAGCGCAGCAGAAGTTACCATAGCTCGCAAGATCCTGAAGGATCATCTGGAGACAGTGGACCTGAATGAATACATTCAGGTTGAAACTGCCGATATCAGGGTTAGTGTACCACATAAGTTATATGAAGTAACAGCCCGGAAAGAGGGGGACATAACTAGAAAAATAAAATCACTCTTTTAGGAAAAACTATCTAAGGGTTATGACATCCTTCTGGCTGAAAAAGACTGGCCATCTGAATTTGTCAGGGAGTGCCCACATGGCAAAGAGATCATTATGCCAGCCTTCTCCAGTCATATTCCTATTCATAAAAAAAACACTTGTGCCAGAAAATGGGCTGTAGTACAGGCTCCAGCATTATATAAAAATCATGTGGGATGGGATGAGGACTCTCCTCACCATAAAATCCAATTAAAAAATCAACCTTCTGCTCAGAGGCAGTATCCAGTTAAGCAAGAAGCTAAAAAACAGGTCAGGGAGATTGTAGATCAACTTGAATACCAAGGGGTGATTGAAACATGCACCTCCTCCATGAAAAATCCTTTGTTTCCTGTCTCCAAACCAGACATTACATATCATTTAGTTTTGGACAACAGACACTTAAATTCTTGTTGCAAAACTTTCGCAGTACAAAATGCACACAGTGTAGCACTGATGAATAACATTGTGCGCAAAAAATATAAAACAACATTAGATATTTCAAATGGTTTCTTCTGTCAAAATATCGCACCTGAAAGCAGGTACTTGACCCTTTCTCAATTATGGGGACACAGAGTCACTTCTGTCATCTTCCACAAGGATTCAAGAATAGTCCAGGGTTATTTTCAGCTAGAGTAACAGAGTTACTACAAACTTTCAAGTGAAGGCAAAAGCCTGGCAACAAACTTTTTAGAAGAATGTGCCCTGCTGCAACCTCCAAAAACACTGAAAAACCTACAGTCAGTTCTAGGACTCCTGAATTTCGGAAGAACTTACATTCTGAACTACGCAGAAAGGGTTAAACCTCCCTACGAACTAATCAAACCTGATTTCAAACAAACTAATTAGACTCAAAAACACACAGAAATTTTGCATTCAGCGCAAACAGACATGTTAGCAACAACCCATTTACAGACACGCGTAAACGAACGCAACCTTGTAATCCGAATCATCCCCGGGAGATGCGGATCCACGTACTTAACCTTTAATGAAGGTGAAAAGGTACCAATAGCTTACAAATCACACTTGAAAACACAAGCTGAAATGAAATTCACTTCAACAGAAATAATTCTGACAGCGGTTCAAACTGCAGTAGCATAAGAGAGAGCCCTCGTGCCGGGAAAACGCATAAAGGTCGTTACTCCTGCACCTGCCTTAGAGGCAGTGACAATAGCGAGCATTTCGAATGCAAAAGCTTTACATCCAAGAGGGACAAAATGGGTTAATTCTCTTGCCTCAACAGACGTTGAATACGTTTTTGACCCCTACTTGAAACCTCAAGGATTTCTACAATCCTAACAAGAATGTCCTCTGCCCACTGAGATTCTGCCTCTAGAACATTACGGATGTATAATTTATACAGACGGATCAGCACAGCCCGCAATTGGAGGTAAACAAGCTTATAGCGCAGCGTGTGCGATTGTTAAAGGTCGCTGGCGCAATGGTAAATTCTGACCTATGGTCACAAAAACTCAATCTCTCGGAGACTCTACAGCTCAGTGAGCTGAACTACAGGCTTTCACAATGGAGCTTGAAAATACCGATCACGAATTCCCCACACTCATAGTGTGCGTTTCGTATTACTGCGTCTAATCTTACAATGAATATTTGCAGAATTGGGTTCAAAACGGTTTCAAAGACGCAAAAGGTGGCACAATTAGCACAAATTACTTTGGGAACAAGTAGTTCTGTAACAGAAAAATCTACAAAAGACTCACTTTATCCATACACTGAGTAATCGACCTGATGGCGTTCACAATGCTGGGAATTCATTGGCTGATGAAGCTGCGAAGGCAGCTGTGCAAACGGCTTCCGTAGCTGCAATCACTTGTTCAAAAACAAAAATAGATAGCGAAATAATGCAAGCTGTCAACTGCTTCAATGAAAGACAGTGGTAAAACACTTCAAAAGACTTTCCACTCAAGTACTCATATATAACTGATGCAAATAATGTTCCTTTTGCTCGAATCCCTGGAGTGGGGGATAGGGCAATTCCAAACATGGAACACTGATTAGGACTGATTTTAGCAGCACATGAAGGGCTTGCCTCTGCACACGCAGGTGTTTCTGCCACAGTGTCGTTATTAAAGCAAAGATACTGGTAGCCGCGCATGAGGAAACAGACCAGAAACTATGTTTTGGAATGGGAAATCTGCCAGAAAATGAACAGTTCAACAGTGAAACGACCGGCGCAGATGCCCCTTTTAATTTCAGATAAACCATTTGCATGTGTTTACGTGGACCACTGTGGTCCCTTACAAATGGATGGCAACTATAAATATGTCATGGTCGCAGTGGATTCATGCTCAAGATGCATTTGGATGTGGCCTTAGCGCTCGGCTGACGCCCAAACTGTTATAAAAGATTTGCGAGTCAAATCAAATCAAATCAATTAAGCTTTATTCGATTTTAAATTGCAAAATCATAAAAGGACATATTAAAACAATATTAAAAGAGATCTATACAATTAAAAGTACAACAATATTAAAAGTACTATCGGCTTCCACAGCTGTAGCCCCAGTGCCCTCCCTTTTTTCCCCTTTCTAGCATAAATAGCCCTCTCAAGGTTGTGCATATACAATAGCTTAGCCAGCCACTGCTGGAAGGAGGGAGCCAATTTATCTTTCCATACAGACGCTATGCAAAGACGTAGTACGGCCATTGCCACAAATATGAAACCACCTGCACTATGTTGTTCTATATTGGGTGCCTCGAGGCCTAACATTATTACATCAGGTGTCAATTTCACTTTGAAAGCCAATGATTTATCACAGAACATTTCAATACTGTTTATGAGTGATGAGAGGATTGGGCACCCTGCGAACATGTGGATTATGTCTGCCTCTGAACTATCGCATCGCGGGCACCTCACCCCCTGTATTCCTCCCCACTGAGCGATCCTAGCTGGGGTATAGTAAAGTCTAAACAAAGTTTTGTAATGTTGTGCTTTTAGTGATGCCAGACATAGTACCTCATGCCCCAAGGTTAGTGATTTTGTAAATATCCCTTCAGAAATTCCTAGTGCCTCCATCCATTTGGTCTCATACTTCCCTAAGTCGTCCCCTCTATGATCTATTAATGCTGCATACAGCCGTTTAATTGTACATGGCCGCTCTGCTTCAATCATCTGTAGTATTGAGTTCTCCTTAAATCCCGCCTGACCGCCACGTTTATTACCTAAAAAACTTCTTATCTGTAAGCACTTGAAAAAAGACCTATTACTAACCCCGAATTCCTGTTGGAGCTCTGCAAATTGCCGTACCCCTAATTCCCCCATCAAGTCTCCCATGTTTCTAATTCCTTGTCTAACCCATTCTTTAAAGATTACATCCGAGAAAATATCCGAGGGTAGTGTTGTGTCCCCTACTAGTCTCGTATATCCATGGAGTCTACCCAGACCAAAACTCTTCTTAAATGCCTTCCAGATCTTATTGGCGGCTTCCAGTGTCTTAAACCTAGTTCGCTTGAAGTAGCTTGGCTCCGTATATCTCAGAAAAGCATTATTAGCTTCATCTCCCAAAATTAAGCCATACACTTCTAAAGACCCTGTATGTAATTCCTCCTCTCCTTCGATCCCTCCCAATAAACAGGTCATTTGTTGCAGAGCCGCTGCCCAATAATACATCCTGAGGTCTGGTAGAGACCATCCTCCCTTATCATAAGGTAGTGACATATATTTCAGTGCCCTCCTTGTCTTCCCTTGTGCCCATACGAAGCGATTTACCATATTCTCTAAGTTCTTAAACCATATCAAATTAAAAAACAGCGGAATTGTTCTAAACAAGTATAGCACTTTGGGGAGCAGGTTCATTTTCACATAGTTAACCCTTCCAACAATTGTCATATGCAGATTGTGTATCCTATCCAGGTCTTTTTTCGTTTTTGTGAGAATAGGAGTGATATTGATTTCCACCAACTTTCCTAAATCTGCTGTGATAATAATACCCAAGTATTTACCTTCATTAACCACCCGTGTATCTGTGCAATCTGTGTGTGCGTTTTTAATAATTTGTGTCTTATTTTTGTTCAATGCATAACCCGCTATTCGCCCAAACAGCTCTGCCTCTGATTCTATTTCCCTTATCGCATCCATTGGGTTGGGTGTTATAACCGCTATGTCGTCTGCATACGCAAGAACCTTTATATCTCCCCTCTTAGAAAGTAGTGGTTCAATTCTTGCATTTTGTTCTAATTTGTATATTAGAGGGTATATATACATTGCAAACAATAAAGGTGAACAGGGGCACCCCTGTCTTGTGCCCCTGGTAATATTAAAGGGTTTCGTGCGACCTGTATTTATCCTGACACTTGCTGTTGGATTTGAGTAGAGTGATTGTATTACTTTGACAAATGTTTCGCCCACTCCCCCTCTTCTCAAAACAACCCATAAATACTCCCATGCTACCCTATCGAATGCTTTCTCAGCGTCGAGTAACAAAGTGGCCATTGGTTTCCCATCCCCTTCCTGAATATCAAACAGTGTTATCATTTTCCTAACATGTGTTGTGGTATCTCTGTGAGGTATGAACCCGTGTTGGTTGTCACTCACCAGTTGAGTAATTACCCTGGCGAGTCTAGCTGCCTGTATCTTTGAGAATATTTTGGTATCTGCAGGATGTTAAATGTATAAGGGGGTGACACAAGGTAGTAGGCCCTGAAGAAGCGAATGTCAAGTTTTTTTCTTCTTTCCTTCCTACTTTAAATACTTAAAGTTTTAGTTGGTAGTCTTAAATTAGGATTTCTTTGCTGATTCTGTTATTTTATATCGTATTTTGTAAGAAATGTTATTACTGCAATATGTATCATCTGTAAATGAGTAATGAGAAATGAAAAATTTGTTACGGCGCGGGGTGGGGGGGGGAAAACTGTTGTAAAATGTCAATAAAAATAAACAAAAAAAAAAAATATATTAAAAGTACTATAATACAGTTCATAATACAATTCATAGGACCCCATAAATTATTGAAAAGATTGCTCTGCACAATTCATTTCATTTGTCCAATATCAGGGTAGGGACAGAGGAGGATTTGTTTGTACATGTTCCAATTAGAGTATTTACAATTTGATTATACACTATATACATTCATTTTGGTGACTTTCAATATGGGAGACTAGACATACCCATATGTTATATGGTATTCCGATAACTGATGAGTAGTTTTAAAAATACTGCCTTAATAACATATTCATTCTCTAGCTGTTTTAACTTAAGAAATGTCACTCTACAGCTCCTTAGCCCCCAGGCCTTTAACCCCTTCGACGCTGATGACGAGCTGGGCTCGTCATGGTGTAGCCCGCTCGCACGCTGATGACGAGCCCAGCTCGTCACGTAACATGCGGTTTTGAAAATCTCAGCGTAGGAGCAAAATTGCGCTAGCGCATGTGGTTAATATAGGTTTCAGGAACCTTTTCCTCGGAGTCTGATAAAATTTGCAAAACAAGGTGCAGTGGATGTTTGATTGGTAGGAAGTATCATCACATGGGCAAACTGCCAAATCCTTTGACCAATCGTTACATTCAGGAAAAGTTATCAATCTAAAAAATGTGTCAGTGTGGAAACGGGTCAACAACATACGAGTGAAACAACTTGTATCTATTAACAAATAAGGTTAGATCCCTTCGGTGATGGTAAGTAACTGATTTTCCGCGACTGTACATTTGCCCTTTTCCAAGAGCCACCCTTTGTTGTCTAGATGTTCCATGGCCAACCTTTTCAGTGTATTTCTAGGCACTACTTCCATACTTGCAGGAGTATCAAAGAATTCTGGGTGAATTTCACATAAATAATCTATTTTATGTTGGCCACTCCATCTAAATTAGGGAAGTCTATAATGATGTCCCTATTTAAACTTGTTTCAGGCGTTACCCATATTTTATGCCATAATAATAAAGGGGACATTTTGATTGGGTCTGAAATACATGGTAGACTCACTTTGCTATGGCAGATGTAAGTAGCTGTGGATTTGGGGACCGCTAATAAGTAGCGGGTAAAGTGGTTCTCGCAGCGTTGGATCTGCTCCACCTGTTCAATCCCTCAAATGCCTGACCCGTAGGTACCGGTTGAGACACATTTGGATTTATAAATTTGTAAGAGTTCTCGTACCGGTCTCCCTCCCAATTTTTTTGAGAACTTTATCAAAGCCCCTGTGGCCCTGGAAAAAGCTAGTTTCTTTGCGATCACTGCTCCCTGCCATGTTCCCTTTCTGTCAAAATTGATTCCTAGATAGAAAAATCTATTGGTGCTCTCAATCTTATTCCTATCTAGGAAGATTGCTCGGGAGGTCTTTATTCTGTTTCCACAAATCATGGAATAAGTTTTGGATACATTGACTTTTAAACCTCTACGGTTCATGTATTCTGTGAATTTGGTTACCGCCCTTTGGAGGTCAATCAAGGTCCGAGACATAATTGTGGCATCATCTGCGTACAGAAGGATTGGTGCAGGGGCACCTCTTACAGTTGGGTAATCATACTGGGATTCTCTGAGGTATTGACCGATGCTGTTAATATACAAAGTGAAGAGGAGGGGTGCTAAGATGATACCGTACCCTAGCACCCACCCCCCTGTACAATTCCTTAATAAATAGAAGAATCTGTCGGTCTACGCCAATGTCACTAAGTGTCTTCCATAATTTTCCATGGTCCACACAATCAAAAGCAGAACTTAAATCAACTAAAGTAACAAAAAGGTTTCCTTTTTTAGCCTGCGGGTATTTGGTTATTAACAATGCTAAATTAAGGCCCTGTTCTGTCGTCCCTCTCCCTGCCCGAAACCCATACTGAAAAATAGAGATAACATCCCTCTCCTCCGCCCACTCTTGTAGCCTTTTTAAAATTATCCCACCTGCCACCTTCATTAGAGCATCTAATAGTGATATGGGGCGGTAGCAGGTAGGATCGTTCCTGTCCCCTTTTTTGAAGATAGGGATCACAATGGCATCTGGCCAAGTTGAAATTAATCCAAGGCTGTTAGAAGTAGAACTATTTAACACATTAGTTAACAGAGGTGCTCATAAATCTATTTCAAATTTATAAACGTCAATCGGGACGCCATCCGGGCATGGTGCTTTTCCTGGGGCACTTTCCTTAATTGCCCTAATGACCTCAAATGAAATCCCCAAAGGAAACGTACTAGGTGGATCACTACCATCGGATGTACCGGTTAAATCGTCAATTACTTTTTACAATCATCTATGTTAACCTTGTCATAAAGGCCCTTAAAATGTGTCACCCAGGTTTCACCTGTTATAGCTAGATCGATTACATCTGTGTCCTTTTCTTGTATAAAAGGAGAATTAACCGCTTTCCAAAAAGCTATGTTATCATTTCTGTGGATGCTTCATGTAATGCATGCCAAGCTTCCCTTTTTAGTTGTTTTTTCCTACTAGCTATGGTGATATGATAGGATTTTCTGGCGTGCTGTACTAGCTATAACGATCTAGGGGATTCATGTAAGGCACGTTTCAACTTAGTATGTGCCTTAGTGCAATCCTTATTGAACCATCTATGGGCTTTGTTAGTGTTGTGACGGTGTTCCCTTGTTAATGATTTTATAATTTCCTCTGATTTGCGAGTCTTTATCGGCACATACACAATCAGCACGCTACATTCTGACCAGGGTCCTGTGTTTAGCTCTCGAGCTTACAAGGGGGCCATGGCCAGCTTGGATGTTGCATTGCGGTACTCTAGTCCATTCCATCCTGAGGGAAATGCGGTTGTGGAAAGAAAAAACCCGTGACATAAAGCAATCTATAAAAGCTAGGGTATTAGGCTCGGGTGACGGGTGGGTCAAACATCTAATAAGTGTCCAACGTAGTCTTAACAATCTGCCAAGAAATTCTCTGGGTGGAATCACTCCATATGAAATCCTTTTTGGTACTAGAATGATGGTCGAAGATCTCGATCATCACACTTCAGTGGTAGAACAAAAACCCTGTGATATCAAAGACCCTTTGGCTGTTTTACAGGACTTAAATGAAACAAGAAGAAGTCTAAACAACACCATACAGAAGCCAACGACCACTGAAGAAAAACCACCTGTCCCAGCAAGACCTGTCTGAAATTCAAAGATTGGGGATCTGGTCAGAGAGAAAATAGCGGATAAGACGGAATGTGGGTCTTCTTACAGAAAACCAGTACCCGTACTAGCAGTCTACGGATCAAGAACAGTGTTACTGCTGCCCCTTGCTGGAAGAAAGGAGAACAGGCTGTATCAATTGACCTGGTAAAACCACACCATGTGGCCGATAAAAAGTAGTAGGCCCAGTGGACTCCAAAGATGTAGCAGACAACCAAATCTTGCTACTATCCAAGAGGTTCAAACTGAAAGACTCATCACCTTTGAAGAATCTGCAGTAAGAAAAGAAGGACTATGCAACAAAGCCATGGAACTTGTGCCTCTTGAGACCCAAATAACAGTTTGTCAAGAAACTCCCGTCTACAACGATGTAGCATCTGACTATACTAATATGTCAAGGGAACAAGCAGCTCCAGCGATTTCAAATAATCCGGATTCAATACCAACAATTGACAGAACTGCCTCTGGCTATTTCATCAACTTTGATACGTTTTCTGAGGATCCCAGTGAGCCCGAAACAACGCCAGCAAATAAAACTTTCAAGGAACAAGTAACAGAACTTTTTCACCAGCTTGTAAATACATATCTGGATTGTGTTAGGTGTACCTTTTCTCCTACTATGGCTCATTCTTGTTTTAAGTTTGGGAAAGTTGATAGATGGGAAATATAGTAAAATGGACACAGCAAGTAAGAACATCAACTTGCTCCTGAAGCCACACAAATCATCTCATCGTGAACAAAGACACCTGTCATCAGTAAACATCACAGCTGTTCCTTTACCTGGTGGTATAGCATGGGACAGAGCTGATTATGACATTTATGGTCCTGTCGAGCTGCTGAAAATTACTCACCAATTTAAGGTTTCCTTGAGTGATTTTGTTTCACCCAGTACATTTTCGGATGATTGGGACTTTGAGACTGTTAATAACATGATGGCAGACTTAGAAATGTCAGCAACATTTATTTATGTATTTATTTATTTATTTATTAATAAAAAATTTAGAGCGCGAACAAAGGCCCAAGGGCGTCTCGGCGCTAGAATATCTGCAGAATTTAACCGGTGAGGAGAAGAGTGGGTCTACTGAATAAAAAGCCAGGTCTTGAGTTGTTTGCGGAAAGACCAGAGTGAATGGCTTGATTTGATCGAGGAAGGCAGTGTGTTCCAGAGTTTGGGGGCTGAGACAAAAAATCTTCTGTCTCCCCATGAAACAGATTCGCTGCGTGGAACCACAAGGTCATTTAGACTGGAGGAGCGTAAGGTTGTGGAAGGACAGTAAGGAGTCAAGTTTTGCATGAAGAAGGCAGGTCCCATATTGTGCATAGCCTTGAACACTATACAGAGAGCTTTGAATTTTATCCTATTCCTTATAGGCAGCCAGTGTAGCTCTCTGATAGTTGCTGAAGCGGAGTGGTGTTTGGGAATTCTGCCCAGGAGTCTTGCTGCTGAATTTTGGATTATTTGCATTTTATTCAAAACTCTTTCTTGTGCATTCAAGAACAGAGCATTGCAGTAATCCAGGGTCGACAGTACCAGCGAGGTGACCAGTGTTTTGCCAGCTGATTCAGGAAGGAAGTGGAGGATTTTTTTGATTAGTCTCAGTTTATGAAAAGCTGCAGATGTAATCTGGTTAGCATGAGGGAGAAAGGTGAGACGGTCGTCAAAAATGACTCCGAGATTCCTCACCTTGCTAACCGGCTCAGGGGGAGGGCCCAATGACGTGGGCCACCAACAAGAGGGCCATTCCGGGGTCAGATGACCAAAGATGACTACTTCCGTCTTGTCGGAATTTAATTTTAGGCAATTGGAAGCCATCCAGTTCCCAATTGCCAACATGCCCTGATTGAGGTCATTGGCTTTTTTATGGCCATCATTCTTGATGGCCAGGACCAACTGGGTATCGTCCGCATAGGAGGTAAGGCTCATCCCATGTGCTCGAATGGTATTGGCAAGGTCCGACACGTAGATATTAAAAAGTGTCGGACTAAGGGATGAGCCTTGAGGAACTCCACATGGCAGAGACAATGTGGAAGAATGGAAAGAGCTCATTGTAACCACCTGAGTCCTATTGGCAAGAAATGAGGCCAGCAGTTCCCTGGCGTTGTGTTGGACACCAATGTTTTCGACACGGTCGATCAAAGTAACATGATCGACCGTGTCGAAAGCTGCCGGCAGGTCAAGCAGTATTAAAACTGCAGTGCCCCCTCCATCCCGGATGGATCGAATATCATCCGCGGCTTGGATCAGAGCCGTCTCCGTCCCATGATATTGGCGAAAGCCAAACTGGGAGTCGTCGAGAAGATGATGTTCCTCTAAGAAGGCCGAGAGTTGTGAATTCATGGCCTTTTCGGCTATTTTTGCCAGAATTGGAGGGTTGGCGATAGGTCGATAGCTCTTTAATTCTTCCATATCAAGATGAGGCTTTTTTAACAGTGGTTTAATGAGGGTCTGTTTCAATGTGGCTGGGTAGTTACCTGAAGTGAACATGGAGTTGCAGATAAAGGTGATGACGGGAAGCACCACTTCGATGACAGGAAGTAACACTTTAAGGGGACATGGATCAAGAGCGGAACCCGATTTTATGGTGGATATAATGTCCGCGACCTGAGAGCTGGAGATATCTTTGAACTGAGAAAGGGTGGGTCCTGTTTGAAAGGTTGTCGGCGAATTAGAGGGGGAGTTAATATTATTGGCGAAGGCGGAGTAGATGTCATTAACTTTGCCAAAAAAGAAGTTAGCCAAGTCGTCGCATAGCGATTGAGAGGGTGGAGGAGTTACATTAGAAGAGTAACCGGCTAACTGCTTGGTAGTTTCGTACAGTGCTTTATTGGAGTTTTTAGCTAGTTCGATTCTGTCGCTGAAGAACTTTTTCTTAGCCTCGCTAATCATGGATTTGTATATAACCAGCATTTCTTAATACTTGATTTTGGCCTCTGCAGAGTAATCTTTCCGCCAGTGTCTCTCTTTATTCCTGCACTGTTGTTTCTGGTTTCTTAGTGCCTCTGAATACCAGGGCGCGGACGGAGCAGATCTATTACAAGATCGTTGTTTAAGAGGGGCCAGATGGGTGGCTGCAGAGCCCACCCATTCATTGAATTGTGTAATGGCGATATTGGGATCGGCTGATAGGGATGGGGTAGAATTGGTCAGAAGAGTTTTCAGGCTGGCAGCGCCAATATCGTTCCAAGCCGGAAAAGGCTCACGTAGGGTAGAATGTTGTTTAGGAGAGCCGGAATCATGAATTGTCAGCGATGCCAAAATGACATAATGATCTGACCAGGTGAGGGGGAGGATCTGGTAAACATGTAACTCCACTAAATTAGTGAAGATGCCGCCCAAAATGTGGCCCCCTTCATGTGTGGAGGATTTGACCATCAGTGGAAGACAAAAGATGGACATATCAGCTAAAAAAGTAGCTGTGTCCTTGTCCTCGGTTTTATCAAAATGGAAATTGAAGTCGCCAAGGACAGTTAGGGAATTGTCCAAGGCTAAGGATTCCAGGATGGTCCTGAGATCTGCAATAAATCCGATCCTTGACCCAGGGGGTCGGTATAATAGGATCCCTTTAAAGTTGAAGGATGGAGTCAATTTGATGGAGAATTTTAAGGCCTCACATGATGGTAGCGAGATTGGATTGGTTTTGACAGTAAGTACATCACGTAAGATGATTGCAATATCACCGCCTTTCTTACGCTGTCTGTCCAATCTGTGGATAGAGAAGCCAGTGGGAACTGCGATAACTAAATCAGGATCAGACGAACTGTCCATCCAAGTTTCGGTCAGGAATAAAATGTCAAGTTTTTTGTCCTCGATCAAGTCAGCTATGTCCTGTCGGTGTTTACTGAGCGACCGAACATTAATGAGGGCCATGACGTACGCTTTATGAATACTTAGAAGGTTCATCAGATTATGAACAAATGCATTGTTTTAACCATTTTGGTCACCATTATTTGCACAAATCTGCAAACCCTAGAAATGTTTTAACTTGTTATCAATGGGAACATTGTGCAACGCTACTAAAGGGTAGCTCAAAAACATTTTATGAAAAATGTCCATACTTCTCAGGTTTTAATGTCACAAATCCAGAAACATTTTAGTTCTAATATATTAATAAGACAGGCATGAAAAGTATGTTGACTAATACTAAGCAAATTTATTCTGCTGCCTTTTATGCTCAATTATCCACATTAGGTTTTGACTTTTAGAAAGACAACATTGAGACAAAAACTGTCTGGGGCACAAAAGACTGGCAGGTGCAAGGGTTAGAAGCCTTACTTAGAGCCTGCATCATCCCGGAAAAAAATCTGTTTTTAAATGAAACTGTTCAACAGAAATCTTGTCTTGGCCTGGCTAAGATAAAAGATTTAAAGAAACCGTCCATACCTAAGCCCACACCAGATGAGGAGGTAGACGTAAATTATATTTTACAACAAAACAGAACTAATCCTGATTGAAAAAAATGGTTAATCTGGGCCACAGACACGAATAACTGTCAAGATAGATTGCTGAACAAAACACAAGTGTTTACAGTAACTAGGCCAGATCCAAGATATATCCAGAGACAACATCCAGGGATAATAACAAGTTACAGTGTAGGAAAACTGTGCCTTGAGTGGCTACAAAAATCTGCACTCCCAGATATAAAAAAAATTTAACTTTACTTAAAGATGGCATTGATTTAAGAGAATTCTTACTAGGACCTTGCAAACAACGCCATAAACGTTTCATCCTTATAATGAAGCATGGAAAGTCACGCAAATGGAAACTACAGAACGAATACCAGACATTGATAATATTAATTTAGAGAAAGCTCTCTCTGTAGTTGACAATGGGTTAACAACTCTGTCATCCAGAATTTATTGTTTGGCCAGCATTGTATCTTCTGCCATAGGCATAATGGATCAAGACTTGCTCATGTTACAACATGGACAGTCTCAATTGCGTTGTATAATGCTGCTAGGCTGGATGTTACAAAACCTTCATTCAGGCTATGTGCCTTGGCGTCTAATCAACACCACGTCATTGTTTACTGGATTTAACCTTACAGATAAACAAATCTCTTTGGCACTATGCGGTGCTGCGCATAGAAAAACTGGAAAGATTACCATTAACCGTTTCTGAGAAACCAGCTGTTGAATGGTAATACATAATAGTAAATCACGGATGCCTGGTCTCGAGTTCAGTGCTGTTTTTTATTTATCAGCAAGTATGAGCTCTTTATTGAATTGGGAGACTCATTGTTACTTAACTCATTTCAAATGTTTTTCTTACTTATACATTTCAGTAAGAGGTTGTAACACATCCTTCAAATCAATTTATACACATAAATCAAAATTCATAAATCAGTTGCACGTGAAGAAATCATAACATGAATGATTGCATAAACATTACACACATAGCATGAATCAACTTTATATAAAGGTACACCAGAATTTTTAAAGTTCAGTCCCTTCTCTTAATTCCTTTTGTAAATTTTAGGACTGAGACACACTATAGGCATGTTGCTTATAAAAGTTCAAAAAAGTCCTGCGTTGCGGGACATCCTTTCTATTTAGTGCCTTGTAGTGGGACGCGTTTCCAAACCCGATATGGTTACTCAAGTTTTTCCTCAGGGCAAACCTGGGTACCTGGTGAATTAAAAAAACAAATTTTAGTCTCTGCTCTTTCTCTAATTCTAGATGTATTTACATGGTAGTGGGGCATGTAGTACCTGTTTGTTTCGAATACGCGAAGTCGTCTATGTGATTATTCCTGACCTTGACTCTGTATCAAGAGAAAGGAGACCATCAGTTGTCGCCTTGTCTCTCTCTGTTATAAACACATGAGCATATCTGTTTTTAATTACCACTTACTTAGTGTTAAGGTGTGCGAGCACAAATCGTTGTTCTGAAATTGATCGCGCTGTCTTCTTGAAGCGGGCACAGGCAGGGATAGGTTTCCCGCGTTAGGCTGGTGGGCGCGTCTCCCTTACTAGGGTTGCGTCCTCGTTCGGGTTTTTTTTGGGGCTGCAGAATTAAAAAACGCTCAAATTAGTTTGGCGTTTTGCATAGCTCGTCAATTTAAGGAATGTATGACGTTACAACGCATACCATTACAACGCGGTATTTACAACGCATACCGTTACAACGCATAGCGCTTAGAGGTGCTGGATAGTGGTAAGTATAATTTTATATTCCAACTCCAGTCCCCTTGGACACTAGGGAAGGTGTTGGATATAAAATTATACTTATTCCCTATCCTAGAGCGCCCCCCAGCGCAATGCGTTGTAATGGTATGCGTGGTAATGCCTGCGTTGTAGTGGTAGTACGTGGTAAAAAATTCGTTGTAAACGTTGTATACCCAATTTAAGCTACGGATGGGGCACTAAGGGAGCTCACCTTGTTACGATCTGATCTCAACATTCGTTCTGCCGCGTTGCTCTGCCGCCATTTTTCCGGAAGTAGCCTTTATTGATCACCTGACAATACATGTAAATGTAAATGTAAATGTCAAGGTATTTGTAGAGCGCACTGTCACCAAGCGGTTTCCTGGCGCTATTACTCATACCGCTGTGGAACCCCTCCTGGCTTTCCCTGTGAAGTGTCCACTCCTGGGCACCCCCAGGGTGAAGCCAGGCATCCACAGCGCTGTTGGGGCCAGTGTGGAGGTTAAGCAAGCTATTGCCCAGAGTTGCAGCGTGGGACCCATGATTAGAATAGGCACCGAGGCGAGAAATCAGTTCCGAGGAATTATGAGCCCAAGACCTGCCAAGGCGGGAATTGAACCCTGGTCCCGGACCAGAACTCTGCATCAGGGTCTGCCGCTCTAACCATTGAGCCACACTCCTCCACCTCTACATGGCACCATCACGATACCAGTGACAATTTTCCAGTTTCAGTATTGCTTAAAACACATACCAGCAGGCCTGTATGAAAGGTTGGGTAAATAATACATAAAATCGACCTGGGATTTACCATACACACACAAATGTTGGAGTGGGGAAAAGTAGGTATTTCTTAGTGGTAAAAATTGCAAAACCACATTGAGCGGTACACTTCTATATCAGGGCATTAATTTACATGGAGTCTGTGATGGTTCCTCAAACAACTTATCGTGCCACCTGCAGGGTTCCCTGGCAGCAGTGATAGATCCAATTTTTAGGCAGCTATCCAATGGGAGCTACATAATGTTGAATGATCACAGCTGTTGTGGAATGATGCCAGGAATAGCCTATCTCGTTAGTGTGTCAGCCAGGGTCACTTGCTGTATGCAAGTATTGTTTCCTAAAACTAAGGCAGATGGGGTGTCGCCGCTATGGCCTTCACTGAACATCTTTTCTATACGAATTGATACTTTAAGCAGAATGAAAGCCATTCTTTTACAAAAAACTGTGTTACTGACCTCGTCCAGAGAGACGTATGATCTACAAGTTGCAAGGTCCTCTGCAGAGATACATGCCATATTATCAACAAACTGCCCCATACATTTCGCAGTAATGTTAGGGCGTATCTTATACATGTCTGATACTAGTGGTATTGTACATGTATTGAAGACGATTGTTTCGGGACTATTAGCACCATTTGAAGCATTCCTAGGCATTTTTCCAAACTTGTGCACTCTGTGTTCGGCGGCCTGCCTCTCGTTTTGGGACTCGTATCAGGGATACTATTTTTGTTCCTTCTGCTCCATTATGCAAAGTCCAGTCACCAGCGATACCCAGATTACCATGGAGAACACTCTACTGGCAATTTAGTATCATGAACGCTAAACATAGATTCTTGGCGTGGTTCGTTTGAGAGATCTGAATACCACGTGGGTCCTATCGATCAGATCAATCTGGCAAGATTGCATCTTACCTGTTCTACAATGCCTGCTTTGTGGAGAGGAATGCGTGTTGGATATTTGTTTAACACTTCCATCAGCTCTGCCATGGATGTTGACACTTTGCTTGGTTGGGTAAAGGCTCATGCATTGTGTTGCCCCCAACGGCTACCAATCCTGATGACGGCATTCATTGAGGTCTCACCGGAAATTCCAGCTGACGGTGAGATACGTGGACCAACGGGCACACAGGCACCATCTACTGCGAACATTGCTAATGCGACTGACGCTGACGGCAATGCTTCTCATGTGTGTACAATTATTCTACTTAATGAAGTGGTTCAACTTTCACCTACTGTGGTAGACGATTCCTTTGCCAGCCTAGAAGATTTAAAGTTTTCTCCTGACACCGAGAATAACTTTTGAAATTAGCACACAGCGTTCCATCAACTTTGAATTTGACCTTTGTTTTTCTAAACAAAAAACTCCTAACTTTGGAACTCTATTTTTCTACAATTTGATTTGACTTTTTCCAAAAATGAACTTTGGCACAAAGTAATCTGCTTAAAGAAGAACTATTCTTAGAGAACAAGAATTCTCTGAATACTTCCTAGAAACGATATTTACCTTATCCACAAACCAAAACAGCTTACATATTCTGCTATGGTATGGTATCGACCGTTTTCTTCTGTATTTAGAACCATTTCATAAATTAATTTCTTTATGATTCATTCAGTTAGCATTGCCAATATGATATTTTATACTTACAATGAAATCATTGCTTTTATATGCGTACAGTATAAATGCTCATTTTTCGTGTGCAACCATTTAAAATGCATTTTTATGTATCTTTGGGTGGGATTGTAAACACATGCTTTAGAAATGTTTTAGTGCTTAAATTTAGTAATGTCATATATAATAAAGTGGAGTGGGTGTTCTGGAGCATTTTAGGACCCTAGTGTAATTTTCCCGATTCATGCCCTTATAGAGGTATAAATCACCATGTCCTTATATAGGCATAGAAATCATAACCATATGTAGACATAGCTCAAGAAGTCCAAATACGGCATGGCTACTTCCACTAGTTCCGAAAATCCACAACGATTTCTTGGAAAACTCGGCTTCAGCAGTTAGGGACTTCCCCTTGCTTGAATATTGATTTGTCCAATAACTCATGGAGTTTTTAAATAACTGAGACTCCTTGATGGCGTTATTATGTCCACCTTTACGTCAAATTCGGCACCTTCAAGGTATAAATATGCCCACACTTGCCATAGCAAACAGACAGTGGTTTGGAACAGTTCGACTATCTACTCGCCCAACGCATCTCGCTACAGCAAGTGTCGAAGTAAGCCAACCCTCCAGCAAACGCACTGAGAGAGACGCTGTCTTTTCTCTTGCTGAGAAATCCAGCTCCAGTGTTTCCAAGCTACCCTTGTGGGTTGTTGGGAAATCGAGTCCTGAGACTGACCTCCTTCATTTTAAACCAAGGTAAAGAGCTGATTAGACCCTAAGAAAAATCTTGGATAGATTCTTGGCAAAAGAATACTAAACTTATGCTACACCACACTTACTTCTTCCCTCGTACTAAACTGAGGTTAGGGACATCGGGGTAGGCGTATTTTAGAAGCACCAGTTGAGTACTTTTTACTCTTTATTTATTTATGAAAGTATTTTGTGGCTTAGAAACCATACCATGCGTTTACAGTATTATTTTATAATATTCTTCTTGCTGTACGCATCATACTTTACAGTCAGTATTACGATTATAGCAGTTAATTTCTTCTGCATGAGAAAGAAGACTGTTCAATAAATACTTTTATTTAAAATGCCCATCTCTCTATTTCTCTGCACCTCTGATGAAATGAAGCATGCACGAATGACTGAGTAAAATATCTATTTATTGTTTCCACATCTCTGAAGATCAGTTTTATCTTGGGGAAACAAAAGTTGTCATGTTTATGTGGGTGCCAGAAACTAATCCCTTCTTGTGAATTCGAGAACGTTTCTAGTGACCTCTGAGCTAGCTGGCACTCACAATTAAGTTTAATATATTTGATAGAGACCTTGTAGACATAAGTCCTACATCACATCTATCGGATATATTATTCCAATGCGCAGAGCCTATTGGGAACATAGGAACTACACTTCAGTGCTAGTTGAGTACTTATTGAACTTAAAAGGAAAGCTCTCATCTTTTAAACACAAAACACTATGTTTTATTGTCTACCTACAGTGTATCTCACAGGTGACTTGTGTGCAGTAAAATATGCCTTTGGCACTTTACATTCCAAGTGAACCTGCAAGTGAGACTGCACAGACAGGGTCAGAATTAGTAGGCTTGACCCATGTTTAAACACTGCACAGTTAAATATGCCTATGACTCATTCTATGCATCAGACTTAGTATAAGTTTAAACAGCATATATTACGAGCCAAGCACATACAAACCTGCCCTAAAATGTACCTACACCTACCCTAAAAGGTATCTAATACATAGCTGGCAAGTTCACAGATTCAAGTATGATCTCTACCTACAGTGCATTTTCTTTTACTTTCAATTCTGAGTCTTGTACACCTCTTTTAAAATACACAAAATAGGGCTTCAAGTCCCAGAATTCAAAGAACAACATTCCTTTTGAACAGCAGCACATCATATATAGACTTGTACATCTTCTAATACATTGTTAAGTATAAGTTTAAACCTTAATATACATTTTATTTTCTAGAAATTAGTAAAATATCAGATGTACAATATAAAATTCCAGGGCAACACATTGTGAAGCAACTTCTCACACATCTAATCAGCACATCAGACAAACTGGTAAATACTCATACACTCATAAAGTGTCTTACTCACCTTTAAAAATAATTATAAAACCACTTACTGTTGTCTGTTGTACAAGCTTTATTCGAGATTATTTCTCATAAAAGCACATCATAAAATCAAACATTTACAGAATAAAAAACATAACATTTAACAGGTACATTCATATAGACATTCTATGCGAGCTCATACAATATCAACGTGGAAAAATTTACATATAACAAATTAGTTTTAAGTTTTAAAGACAATTAAAAAGGGAAACATAATTAACTGGTCCCCCCCCAAAAATCGCCGCCTAATTGCCCATGCCCACCCCAAGTATTTAGCTACCCCAATAACTATCGACTCCTGGGTTGAAGTAGTCAACATTCTTAATGCCACTGCACTGTCACGTGTCCCAAGGTTTTTGCATACAGGTGTAAGCCATACTCTCCTAGGTGATGAGTAGGCTTTACATGCAAACAGTAAGTGGCCTACACTTACCACAGCTGTTTAAAACCACTTACACTATCACTTATAGGTCATCACATGTAGTTAGAATATTTTTTTAAAAATATTTCATACTATTCTTTAACATTCTCACAAACACACATGTCTTTTCAAGCACATTTGTTTTCCAAATTAAATGTAATTTATATCCAGAAAATTTGGTTTGTTGATCAAATATATTTTTCTCTCATCAGATACATACGATACTCTCAGGAAATGTCCAAATTAAGCATAAGAATGGGACAACATTCACATACAAAGCAACCATTAATGGCAAACTTTTCAAATTAGTACTCTCTGATAGTGTTCCCCAATACACTCTTAGTACAGTCTCAATAGCAACCCACTAGAACCCGTAGGTCAAAAGTTGCACTGCATTCTAGAAGGGCTATACTAGTTGCAAAATGAGCTGCAGCATGTGCAGTTTGCAGTACAGAATTAAAAGCAGAACCAAGCCTGCATTATACTTTTTTTTTCATGCAGCCAATCGTAGATCTAGGTATTTATACTGACTGACTGATTATTTATTAAGCGCACTATTGCCGAGGCATCTTTGCGCTGAGGTGTGTGCGGATTGTGCAGCGTTAACAGATCTAGGTCTTTGCAAAAAGCCAGGTTTTCAATGTTTTTCTAAGTAGAGTCCTGCTAGGTTGCTGTCGCATCTGTGTAGGAAGGGAGTTCCAGAGCTTAGCCGCTTGGAATAAAAAGCCCTTTCCTCCCCATCTGACTCTTCTTGTCTTGGGGAGACATACCAACCTCATATTTGTGGACTTAAGACAGCGTAATGGCAAGTACCGACGGAAAAGGATCTTAA
Source organism: Lissotriton vulgaris (assembly GCF_964263255.1). NCBI lineage: Eukaryota > Metazoa > Chordata > Amphibia > Caudata > Salamandridae > Lissotriton > Lissotriton vulgaris. The sequence continues at coordinate 1,549,626,111 of NC_141685.1, forward strand.
GATCAGCCACTCCTCCTCCATACAGAGCTTTTTGCACCAAGTAGAGGGCCTTAAAGTCTACTTGTCATCGAACTGGAAGCCAATGTAACTGCTTTATACCATCGGACCGGTAGAAAAGGGGGTGGTGATGGACGGAGCATCTGAACCAATCAAACACTCACACCCAGTCAACAGACCTGGGTTTGATCCATCACCGTTCTTTAGCCCACTCTGCCACCCCAGTTCAGACATGGCCATATGCAAATCATTCTGACCCTGTGCCTCATGGGAACAGTCCAGCCCGAACTGCCAAGCCATGCCTTCCCTGGATCGGAAACAAGCTTCCTAGGACCGGTTTCTGGCATTACAGCCGTCTTGAGCCGGGCTTGCTTGAATCCAGTGGCAAAGTGAGCAAGGGACTCTTTTCTGAGCATACCATGCCAACTTATGGCGAACAAAGCGGTACAAAAGGGGGTGGTGATGGACGGAGCCTCTGAACCAATAAAACACTCACACCCAGTCAATAGATCTGGGTTTGATTAATCACCGTTCTTTAGCCCACTCTGCCACCCAGTTCAGACATGGCCATATGCAAATCAGTCTGACCCTGTGCCTCATGGGAACAGTCCAGCCCGAACTGCCAAGCCATGCCTTCCCTGGACCGGAAACAAGCTTCCTAGGACCGGTTTCTGGCATTACAGCCGTCTTCAGCCAGGCTTTCTTGAATCCAGTGGCAAAGTGAGCAAGGTAACTCACGTCTGATCATACCCTGCCAACCTATGACGAACAAAGCGGTACAAAAGGGGGTGGTGATGGACGGAGCATCTGAACCAATCCAACACTCACACCCAGTCAATAGATCTGGGTTTGATTCATCACCATTCTTTAGCCCACTCTGCCACCCAGTTCAGACATGGCCATATGCAAATCAGTCTGACCCTGTGCCTCATGGGAACAGTGGAGAACTGGGCCTTATGGGCCGGGCGGCGCAGGGCACGCCTAAATCCCTGGATTCACCTGCCTTGTAACTAACAGAGCTAACAGAGACACAAGACACTCCTTTGACCGTGGAAGGTTTATTAGCTGCAGCTAAGCACAGTTATCCTACAAGTTACACATAGAGTGGGTTCTAGGGAGACTGCCACTTCAATCCGTTGTGCACAGTCTTTTATAGGAAACATATTTACGATATCTCACTCCCCAGACATACAAAACGAGCCAATGAGAGAAGTTGAAAAACAAGCTATCAGGTGTCTCAAAATACGCCCCTTTCTGGGACCCCGTGTGTCATCCCTCCCGACAAATTAATCAGTGATGGTGTTCACAATCCCCTCTCGCAGGTGGTAGGACATGCTTGTGTATTTCAAAGGATGGCTGTGTAATAGGAGCATGCAAGGAGAGAATAGCGAAGGCCAGTAGGATACGACAGTGTAAGGGAAGAATGGGAGAGGCAAATAGTCGGCAGAGAAAGGGATCAATCGAACCAGACATGGATTAACAAACTCAGCCAGACCCTGACATCGGGTATCATGAACAAGGACAATGGAGTTACCTTCTAACTGAAAGGAAACATAGCAGCTGTAAAAGCAAAAGCACATCGTTCACCGTGCTGCCTGAGTGAGGGCAACACAAAATGGCTACGGGACACAAAATGGCAGCTAGATACGAGACAAAATCTGAAATTGCAGAACCTCAGGCCTCCTTTTGCCATTACTCAGGCAATACACCAGGGACTCAAGTCAATCTAAGTCAATGTCAGTGGCCATGATGTCATCGAGCTGTTGCTGTATCCTCATTATAATGTTCTCTGTTTTCCATGACGCAGGCTTTGAGACACACTTATAGTGGCAAAAAGACCATATATTGCAGGTCCACACTACACACAAAGGCAACAAGAGAAGATGATAGCCAAGATCATTCCAAGGAAAGTTAGTATCTTCCATCCCCATAAGGACAGTAGTCCCCAAAACCATCCCTTCACGGACCAATCTCCTGTGTCCTGATGTATAGATTCGGAGATGGTATGTAGCTTGGAGATAGCTTGGTATACTGTAGGGGCATTATCAGAAATGTAAACACAGCAACTAGACCCGATCAATTTACAGACTCCACCACGATCTGCGAGGATAATATCTAAAACTATCCTATTTTGTAACGTCATAAGACGATCCGCCTGAAGCTCGGCTGTCAAGTTACTCAAGGCTCCAGAAGTTTCATTTATGGTAGCCTTAACAACACGAGCAAAGTTCCTGATGTCTCTGCTATTGGCCATTGGGCCCCAGAAAGGAAGCAACCCTTTAATAAAGTCAGTTGCCTCCTGTCCTACTGTGTCTTTCTGATCAAAGACTCCCCTATCATGTCTCTTCTTGTAATGGCTTGAAGGAGCAGTATACATTGGGGGAAGAAGAAAAGCCACATAATATGTTCCTGAGAAATAAGTAGGAAGCCATGTATGGGCTCTATCGTGACAGATAAAATATGTGCCTTGTGATGGCACTAACGGTGAGGGAATCTGAGGTGTATAAACATAAGTATAAGAACAGATACTCCTCTCTGGCTGATTTTTGACATTCTGACCATTGATTTGCAAACAGAAATTACCTTGATGGGGTACAGTCCAAATTGGCGGAGAGCTCCTCAATTTAGCCTTTTCTGTAAGGCTAGTAACATATCGGGTTATGTTCCATCCATCATATGCTCTCTTCTCATCCATAGGGATCTTACTAATCTGAGCAACCTTAGCCATAGTCACTATTCCCTTAATCAAAGTACTATGACTAAAGTCTGCTCCACCACCATATGGACTACCAGGAGGATATTGCAGCTCATTTTGATAGAGGTTAGAGAACATAGCCAAATAAGCCCAGGCGGAGCCTTCATAAGAAAATGGAAAAACCAAATATGGCATGCCTCTCTCTGTATTATAAGGCATGAGCCCACAGACCCAACAATCAGTAGTATTCATTACTAATTGGTGTTGATGTAATAGCTGAATAAACAAATTGTTGAAGTATTCGGTCCTCCTAATCTGTTCATGTTCTGAAAGTGTATGAAACCGGTGTGGGAAGGCAGTAGCAGGTAAAGATATGGGGACAGAGGTAGGGAAAGGTAACGGCTGCAGAAAATAAATAATCCAACTTCCACACGCTAATAAAATACATAAACATATCAAAATACATAAGGTTATCCCACATGGACTAACCATTAATTTCTTAAATCGTTCTTTCATATTTACAGTCTGATCATTAATTTCCACTTTTGCATCCATTACTCTAAAGGCGTTGCTCACTGTAATCTTCCTAGATCACTTAACTGTGATTGTTAGCCGTCCTATGACACTGAAAGTCCTGCGGAACCTAGGTCAGTACTCAGGTCACAGCTTAAGACTCCTACCGTGACCCTGCAACTTGATGGATAGTGGAAGAAAACACATAAAAATGTATTTTCAAAACAAAAAGGTATAATCAGAACAATCATAAAAAAAGGAAAATTCAATTGTTCTTGACCGTTCTCGGTCGCAAGTTATATCGAGTCTCATTAGGGATCGTCTGGTCTTAAAACAAGGCTTCTGGATTCACGGTGTTCAAACTCAGCTGTGTTGGGACGGCCTCCTGTAACACGTCGTCGTCTTCTTTCCCAAAGTTCGTGTGGTCCAGGCCTGCACTACTAAATTGTACAAATCTAGGCACTGAAGAGAACTTTGGCAGTGGACAAGGCAGTATTGTCCTTCAGGGGGTAGGCCTCTATCCATATGGAAAAGGCACAAACCACCACCAGAACATACTTGAGGTTATTGCAACGATCCATATGAATGTAATCGATTTGCAATACCTCAAAAGTATATGTAGGGGGAGCAAAATGACCTGCTAGAGTTGGGGTTCCCTTTCCTGGATTATGCATTAGACAAACAATGCAATGCTTCACCACGTTTTCTGCACATTTAGGAATTCCTTCATTCTGCCATACTGGAGCCAGGATTTTACAAATGCCCTTTGCACTAATATGGGCTGGACCATGCGCCATACTAACTACAGGTAGTACATAGGCGTCTGGTAACAGCCATCGTTGATGCTCTGACAATTCCGTCCAGCAGCCAGTCACATCCAACATTCCCATACTCTCTCTCCACTTACTTAGCTCTTTCTCAGTAGCCCCTTCTTGAATCATTCTTACACTTTTTACCATGTCCTCACACATTCCTCCTTCTCTGATCCATCTTGCAGGGCCCGCAACATACATACGACTCGTAACATCTCTCGCTGTCTCTTTTGTTACTTCATCTGCAAAAGCATTCCCACGACCTACATCATCAGTAATCTTTTTGTGAGCCCTGCACTTAATTATTGCTATTTGTGTAGGCAAAGCAAGTGAGTCGAGAAGATCAGTCACCAACTGACCATGCTGTATTTTAGTCCCATGGGAAGTTAAAAATCCTCTTCCCTTCCACAAGCGACCGAAACTATGAGCCACACCGAAAGCATATTGACTATCAGTGTAGACGTTTACTCTCTTTTCTTTCGCCAAAACGCATGCTCTCGTTAAAGCGATCAATTCAGCTGCTTGGGCTGAATTCTGTGCAATACGTGCTGTCTCCACTACAGTATGCAAAGTAGTAACAGCATAAGCTGCAGTTGTCTCACCATTTGGAAGCTTAAAACAAAATCCATCTACCCATAGGATCCCGTACGGATCCACAAGTGGTGTATCTTATAGATCTATTCTGCCTTTCGTTTCCTCCTCTGTTCGGAGAAAACAATCATGCTGTTCTTGAATGCCTTTCTCATCCTGTATAGGCAATAATATTGCTGGGTTCAGAGTATTACACCGCTTGATATGTATATGACTAGCCAAAAGCGTTAGCTCATATCCAGACAAGCGAGCACTTGTGAGGTGTTGTGTCTTAGTCCTATTCAAAAGAGTATCTACTGCATGTGGTACCATAACAACGAGGGTGTTGTCCAATACCAATCCAGCAGACTGACAAATAGAAATTGCTGCCGCCGCTGTAGCTCTGAGACAACTAGGCAATGCCTTGGCTACTGGATCCAAGGTAGCTGAAAAATAGGCACATGGCCGTTGTTTGTCTCCAAATTGTTGCGTTAAAACTGACAACGCACAACCTTCTCTTTCATGAACATAGAGTGTGAAAGGCTTACTGTAATCTGGAGTACCTAGCACAGGTGCAGAACACGAAGCATTACGCAAATCAGAAAAACTCTTCTGACATTCATCAGTCCAGGGGAGAGGTTGTGGTGTATCTTTCAACGTAAGTGTCAGCAAAGGTTTAGCTAACAAAGAAAAATTTGTAATCCATTGTCTACAATAAGAGGTAATGCCCAAAAAGGCACGTACCTCTCTCTGTGTAGTTGGCTCAGACATTTGTGCGATAGCTTGAATTCGTTCTGGGGTCAATCGTCTTCCCTCCTTCGACAAGAGATGACCTAAATAAGTAACCTCTTGGCGGCAATATTGCAACTTAGAAGGGGACACTTTATGATGCAGGTCAGACAAATGACGCAACAAAGAAACCGTCACATCTTTACAAACATCCTCCGAATCAGCAGCAATCAGCAAATCGTCAACGTATTGGATCAAAGTAGCACCTGGAGGCAAAGTGAACGCGTCAAGCTGACATTTCAAAGCTTGACTGTAGATAGAAGGACTTTTACAATAACCTTGAGGAGCACACTTGAACCAGAAACTTCGGCCTCCAGGAGAGAAGCCAAAAATATCTCTACTTTCCTCAGCAATGGGAATACTAAAGAAAGCATTCTTCAGATCAATAATAGAAAACCATGCCGCTGAGGCGGGTATCATAGTAAGCAAAGCCGTGATATCTGGAACAACAGGAAACTGAGGAACAACAATCTTGTTGACCTCCCGAAGATCAATCACAAAACGATACACAGGTGGTTGAGAAGGATCGCTGCGTTTAAGAACAGGAACAACAGTACTATTACAAACATTGCCTCTCGTTTTTTCAACCACTACCTTCTGGACCAAATCATAGATAATAGCCATCAAGGCTCGCTCACCATCATTAGAAATCTTGTACTGCGGAATACGTGGCAACTTAACATTAGGCTTAATAGTAACCACATAAGGAGGAATCTGTAATAAACCAACATCGTTCGGACCTGTAGCCCAAAGCGTAGCAGGAAGAGATTGCAGCTCAGGTGGAAAACTATCTTTCGATAGATATGTAGGAGAAACCAATTTCTTACCCAAAGTAAGACGCACAACAGAGGGGGAACAATACAATGTTGCATGAAGACAACAATACCAAACCCAACAGATTCTCTCCGCAACCAGCCGTTAAAATAAGTAGAGCTTCCAGATCATAAGGACCAATCGAAAGAGGCAAAGGACAAGAAACTGGGTTAGCAACTGGGGCACCAGAGAATCCTACAGAAACGTTCGTTAAGCCAGACAAAGGTGCCCCAGGGAGTTTTGAATGAATCATAGAACTTCTCATTGCACCAGTATCCAAAAGAAATGGCTCTGCAACACCCGAAGCAACTACCTCGACATAAGGCCCATCCTGATCCACTGGAACTGATACGACTCCCTTACTTTGCCCATGGCTATCCTAACTAGAACAAAAATCCTGAACCTCACCTTCAACACAATAATCGTCAATGTAATATTGCGCTGAGTATTCTGCTGATCAAAATAATTCAAAGAATTCTGAGGGGGAAAGGAACGCAGCCCCTGAGGCAACGCACCTCGCCCTCTACCCCTAGATGCTGAATGAAAACCACCATGGCCACGCGGCCCTTGAAATCCACCATTACGTTGCAATAAAACCGGCCAACTATTCTTAAAATGACCTTCCTCTTTACAATAGGCGCACTGATTAGGACCAAGGAAAGGTCGCGGAACAAAAGGCTCAGCTTTCTGCAGCAATCTCTGAGACTGAATAGGTTGCTGGAACTGACGCTGACCGGAACGAGGAGGATGAGCCTGCTGAAGAAGAACTTTTGTTTTTAAATCCTTAGTCTTCTTCTCAGCCTTATCTTTTTCCTCCTTGTCCCTATTCTCATAATATTGAGCAGTGGATAATATTTGGGCAGACGAAGAAACAGCCCAAGAACTTTCCGAATCTTTTTGCTGATGAGACAATTCAGGAAGCAGATTGGAGACAAATTTATCCACAAATAATCGCTGTCCACCTTCAGTACTCAAATCCTGACCACTATGGTCAATAAATGTCTCCTCAAACCGAGTAAAGAAATCAGAAACACTCTCATCTTTCTTTTGCTTACACGCAGCTAACTTATCCAAGTTAACGCGTAAGGCAGGCATCATCGTCTTCATTAAAGTTATGATTCTACCAGGCAACTGTGTAATCAAATCTTCTGGCTTAGCACCAGCCGCTTGTGCTGTATCTGCGGCAACTATATCAGCCCAGGTACCACCTAGAGCTTGATCATGATCCTCTCTACGAATCCTAGCACACAACGCTTGTGGAACTACATTCCCCATCAGCATATCAATATCAGCCAAATTCATAATACATGCATCAACAGTCTGGGACAACTCTTTAAAATAACCAGCAGGATTTTTACGAGGGTCCGGCAAAGACTGCTTAAGTGCTAGAACTTCTGCTCGTTTCCAAGGAACATGTACCCATACGCGCTGAAAATGAGCAGGGACAGGTTGAGCAGCGCCTACTTGTGGAACCGCGTCCCTCCATACCTCGGCTTCGTCTATTGCAATATGTGAATAACAAAAATCAAAAACAAAACAAAGGAGTGGGCACTACCCAGGAATACTTAACTAAATGGTCTTCTCATGCCAACGGAGGTCCGTCTAACGTCTCGCGATACCAATCATCACCAGAGGGGCCAAGGCAGGGCGGTAGTCAGGGCAACAGTCATCAGCAGCCGTCGGAAAGGAGTAGCCGCGCTGTAAAAATCCTTCGGTCCACTTCGACATACAGGGGTCATTTGGTGTGGCTCGCGAATCCTCCGGAATTTTCTTGCGGGGCTTCTCACGACCCTCGGGCTGAACCGCTACCACTGAAACCGCCCCACGTTGGGCGCCAGTTGGAGAACCGGGCCTTATGGGCCGGGCGGCGCAGGGCACGCCTAAATCCCCGGATTCAACTGCCTTGTAACTAACAGAGCTAACAGAGACACGAGACACTCCGTTGAGCGTGGAAGCCAGGGTTATTAGCTGCAGCTAAGCACAGTTATCCTAGAAATTACACATAGAGTGGGTTCTAAGGAGACTGCCACTTCAATCCGTGGCGCACAGTCTTTTATAGGAAACATATTTACGATATCTCACTCCCCACACATACAAAACGAACCAATGAGAGAAGTTGAAAGCCAAGCTATCAGGTGTCTCAAAATACGCCCCTTTCTCGGACCCCGTGTGTCACCCCTTCATACAAATTAATCAGTGATGGTGTTCACAATCCCCTCTCGCAGGTGGTAGGACATGCTTGTGTATTTCAAAGGATGGTTGTGTAATAGGAGCATACAAGGAGAGAATAGCAAAGACCAGTAGGATAAGATAGTGTAAGGGAAGAATGGGAGAGGCAAATAGTCGGCCGAGACAGGGATCAATCGAACCAGACATGGATTAACGAACTCAGCCAGACCCTGACATCGGGTTTCATGAACAAGCACAATGGAGTTACTTTCTAACTGAAAGGACACGTAGCAGCTGGAAAAGCAAAAGCACATCGTTCGCCTTACTGCCTAAGTGAGGGCAACACAAAATGGCGACGGGACACAAAATGGCGGCTAGATACGAAACGAAATCTGAAGTCGCAGAGTGGATGCATGAGTGTTTGTGAGTGGGTAAATTAGCCTCTGAGTGGGTCTGTAAGCGGCTGCATGAGTCTCTGAGTGGGTATGTCAGTGGGCATATCTGTTCTGAGTGGGTGTGTGACTGTGTATATGAGCCTCAAGTGGGCTTGGGAGTGGATGTGTCAGTGTCTGAGAGGGACTATGAGTGGGTGTCTCAGTCCCTGCCAGTGTCTGTAAGTGGAAAAATGAGTCTATCAGTTGGTCTCTGAGTGGGTGTATGAGTATCTGAGTGACTGTGAGTGACTGCATCAGACTATCAGTGGGTCTGTAAGTGACTGCGTGACTGTCTGTATGGTTCTCTGAGTGAGTGGATAAGAATATGAGTGTGGCTTTAAGTGAGCGCATGAGTGTCTGAGTAGACCTGTGAGTGGATGCATCAGTCTCTGAGTAGGTCTGTCAGTGGGTGTGTGAATCTCTGAGTCAGTCTGTGAGTGGGTGCATAAGTCTCTGAGTGGGTCTGTCAGTAGGCACTTCTGTCTCTGAGTGGGTGTAAGACTGCCTAAGTGAAACTAAAGGTGGGCATATGAATATATATATTTTCTTTAATTTTTCAAGAATTTGTCACAATGTATATTCACAAATTCATTGCGATGGAACATGAGGACTCGCTGAGAATTTGCAAATAACGTGAGTGGGAAAAATACATTCTTTTGACATACAATACTCATAAGGGTTTCCTCAAACACCCCTATATTCCTCTCATGTGTTCAGGGCATATGCAACCTGACCCCTTTTGCCACTTTCTACCATTTGGTTTGAGCCCTGGGGACAGCTTGTATGTGATAAAAAGAAGGGCGCAGCTCTCTGATCAGGTTGTAGCCAGCATTCCTCTTGGCGCACGCATGCACTCTAAAATCATAAAATCATCGAAGAGTCACTGCGATCGCAGGTATCCAAATTTTAATTTCCTTTAATTTCTCAACAACTACTCAACAGATTCACACCAGATAGCTGAAAGCGGGATCTGCAATCCAAAATCTACCTTCCTGCCAAATTTCATCCCTTGGTTCGGGCTGCAGGCGAGTCTAAACTCCTATGGGAATTAACATTGGAAATTGACTTTTTTGGCCCCTCCTTTTTCTCAGCCCCCTCTTGATGGATCACCCATAAACTTTCCATGCACACTAAGACTTATTATGATACCTTATTTTGAAAATGTCATGAAGATAAAAGATATGTCGTGTGGCGGCTTTCAGTGGTCCCGAACGCCGCAGGATACATGCAGACATCGGGACACTCACTTCCGGCCGGAGGTGGTGTCCCGGTCTAGTCCTCCACCACAGACATTGGGAGATCCGCTTCCAGCCGGAAGTGGTGTTCCGTGGCAGTCCTCCACCGCAGTAGCACTTCCGGGCCAGCACATTTAAAAGTGCGTGAAGCCGCCGGAACGGTGCTTCTAATCCTACCCGACAGACGCTTTGAAGCCCAGCTGACGCCGAGGGTTTCTTCATGTCACGGTAACGCTGCCTTGCCTCACGCGTTACGTGACTGCTTCTGTCTGTATTCTTTGGTGTCCGCCGCGCAGGAGCGCAGCTGATACAACTCACACGAAGCAGCTGCAAAGACACGCTGCTTCTTCCCAGCCTTGGTTCGTTTTGCTGGCAGTGGCGCAGGAGCGTTACTGCCTGTTTGATTTCGAAGTGCAAGTGCACTTTGCCTTCTTGTTCCTTTGTTATTTTGCCTGAGGCGCAGGAGCGCTTACCTTTCTTTTCCTTTGAACAGACGTTTGCCTTGGTGGTGGCCCAGGAGCGCTACTGCTTGGCTCCTACACGCAGGAAGCGTAGGAGCATTGTTCATTTGGGCCGCGCTATATCGCTTACCCTGGAGTTCTTGTCCTTGCCTGCTTTTCAGCGCAGAAGCGCTTTTCTTTACGTACTATTGGTTCCTTGGTGGTACTGGCGCAGGAGTGACTCATTCTTCGTTTCCCTAGCCACGGATGTGAGGCTCCTGGATGACACTGCACTGGCCTCTTCTTTACGACAACAAGAACATTAATAAGTGGTGAGTGTCAGCAACAGGGGCTCCTGTCTGTATGTGTCTTGTGGGGTGTTGTCCAGCACGCGCGTAGTACCTTGCCCTAATCTGTGTCTTGTTCCCTCAGCTGTGCCAAGACCCGTCCCAGCGTCCCTACCACCAAAACCACTTCCTTGGTTCCTTTTGGCCTCCATTGCTGGATCCATCTCATCCTTGTCGGGCGTCTTCCCCGTGAGGGTTTGGTGGGATTAGGGGCGGTGGTTTCTGTCGTCTCTGCGGGATCGCCTCACAAGCCCAGGTGAGTCTTGTTGGGTACTTGACAGAATTAGAAGCCCACGTTCATATATCCTGCCCAGACGACATGATAGAACCGGAGGTAACCCTGCAGGACATAGCAGCCTTGCTGGCTGCCATGCAGGCAGAGAACCTCAGCTTACGTCAAGACATGACGGCCCAACAGGGCCAAGTGGCGGCAGGCGTCACCAACCCCTGGGGTGCCACTCCTAGTCCCAGAACCAGAACAGAAGGGTTGCTTAGACCACCTACGTTCTCCTTTGGTGGATCCTCCTCTGCCACCGGTCAGGATACGGCTATCCAGGTCATCACGCCCCACCCGGTGCAACTGGCACCACCCGAACGCTTCTATGGCGACAGCACCAAGTATGGGGTCTTTATCCACCAATACCAATTGCATTTCATGGCCAGAACAGCTGCTTTCCCTGATGATGCATCAAAGGTGGCATTCATACTGTCCTACATGGGTGGGGACGCAGCGCAATGGTCATCTCGCTGGTTGAAAACGACGTTCCCATGCTAAAACACTTGCCCACGTTTAAAGAGACCATGCGACGGATGTTCGCTCGTCACACGTTTGTACAAGCCGCCGACAACCAATTGCTTGGGTTAAAGCAAGGAAATAGTGACCTACTGCACTATATCACGACCTTCAGTCGCCTGGTTATCGAGGCACAATGGCCTGAGGACAAAAAGGTGTCGGTGTTTTACCGAGGGTTGCAGGACGACTTGAAGGACCTTATCGCCCAACACCCCGACCCACCAGACATGATAGGACCGTTCATCGACATGGTGGTCAAGATGAACTTCCGGTTGCAAGAGAGGAAATCCGAAAAAGGGAAACACAACGACAACCGTTTCCTCCCTATCACAGAAAAGGCCTCGGACAAAGGCAAGGAGGATGCCTCCTCGCCTAGCGACACCCATGAACCAATGCAAATAGGCGGCATCAGAGGGGCCCTAACCAGCCAAGAGAGAGAGAAAAGGAGGAAACAGAACCAGTGCCTCTATTGCGGTAAGAGCGGCCACTTCGTCAGGGAGTGCCCGGTGAAACCCAACCGCACACGGAACAAACGGCCTTACGCCTTGCCCATCGACAAAGGAAACAAGGCGGGAAACGAGACAACCCAGTAGACATGGGGGTCCGTCCTCTGGGTTTTTCTTCCTGTACCACCGCGATCCCTGCAGTCTTCGATAGCAACCATCACATAGGCATGGACGTAACCTTGCAGAACCAACAAGGCTCCACCTGGAATATTGTCGCGATGCTTGATTCCGGAGCCACCGGCAACTTCATCGACACCGCCTATTCACAAACCCTGGGAATGAGCATGGTGTCTAAAAAACAACCAGAAACAGTAAAAGCCGTTGATGGTACGGATCTGACCTCCGGCCTCATCAGGCATCAGAACGAAGCCTTGACTATGTGCTTCACGAACAAGCATGCCGAAACCATCAGCTTTTACGTCATAGACGCACCCCAGTTCAAGGTCCTCCTGGGACTGCCATGGCTAGTAAACCACAATCCCCGAATCGACTGGAGAACTCGGGTGATCACTTTGGCTTCTGAACACTGTTGTAGCACCTGCTACGAAGAGGACAACAGGCATGGTATCCGTTCCATACAAGCACGGTCGTTACCAGGACCAGGCATGGGGATGGTGTCCCAGGCCGACGTACTAGTGGACTATCAGGATCTGGCAGAAGTGTTCGATAAAAAAGGAGCCAATACCTTACCACCGCATCGTTCCTTCGATTGTCGGATAGATCTGATACCCGGCTCTACATTGCCCTGTAGCCGGATCTATTCCCTTACGGAAAAGGAGAACGCTCATCTACGTTCCTATCTAGATGAGTACTTGGAAAACGGGTTCATCCGCCACTCCAGGTCCCCGGTGTCCTCTCCCCTTTTCTTCGTTTCGAAGAAGGAAGGGGACCTGAGGACCTGCATCGACTTTAGGGCGATGAACACCATTACGGTAAAAAATCGATACCCGCTTCCGCTGATCTCCAACTTACTGGACCAAGTCAAGAATGCCTCAGTATATACAAAACTGGATTTGCAGGGTGCCTACCATCTGGTCAGGGTTCGGAAGGGCAACGAATGGAAAACCGCCTTCCGGACCAAGTTCGGCCTCTTCGAGTACCAGGTCATGCCTTTCGGACTCTGCAACGCCCCCGCAGCGTTCCAGTACTTCATCGATGAGGTTTTGAGGGAGTTCCTCGACATCTTCTGTATCGTATACATAGACGATATCTTGATCTTCTCCCAGACCATTACCGAGCACGTACAACATGTACGATCGGTCCTACGACAACTAGGAAAACACAGACTATACGTGAAACTGGAGAAAAGTGCATTCCACGTTACCTCCGTGGAATTCCTGGGTCACGTAATCACCCCCGCCGGTATTCAGATGGACAACAAGAAAGTGGAGGCCATTCTTCTTTGGCCCACGCCGGACTCTGTGAAAGGGGTGCAACGGTTCTTGGGGTTTGCCAACTACTACCGCCGTTTTATCACTGGATTCTCCGGTTTGGTGGCGCCTATCTCGCGCTTGTTGCGCAAAGGACAGCGTTTTTGTTGGGACCAGAAAGCAGACGACGCGTTCCAAGAACTGAAGAGGCGGTTCACTACAGCACCGGTGCTGATACATCAGGACCCCGAACAGCCGTTCGTGGTGGAGGCGGACGCCTCGAAAGAAGCCTTGGGAGGCATGTTGTCACAAAGGGATGCCAACACCGGACAGCTACATCCGGTGGCCTTTTATTCCAAGAAATTACAGGCGGCGGAAAAGAACTACACGGTGTCAGACAGGGAGCTCCTGGCCATCAAGACGGCATTCGAGGAATGGCGTCATTACCTGAAGGACGCAAAACATAAGGTCACCATCTACACGGACCACAGGAACCTGCAGTTCCTACGCTCAGCACGCGCCCTGACCGCCCGACAGTTACGATGGACCCTGTTCTTTAACGACTATAACTTTACCATCACCTACCGACCCGGAAAGGACAACGTCAAGGCAGATGCTCTCTCGAGATTGGACGAGTTCGAGGATACCACTGAAGACACGGAACCTATTCCCGTTATTTCGGAGGACCACTTCCAGGGAGTAGTGGCCTCCACGGACTTCATGACCCAGTTACGGAAGGATACAGATGGAATAGATTCAGCAGCTCTAGCGCAGGGACACAAAGGCGTGGTTCGAGAAAACGGATTCCTGGTCAAAGGGAACAAGTTGTTTCTACCGAGAGAACCCTGTCAACAACGAGCGATCCGGTTGTGTCATGACCATGTCATCGCTGGCCATCCGGGCTACCACAAAACGCTTGATCTGATACAACGACAGTTTTGGTGGCCAACAATAGAAACTGACACAAGAAACCATGTCTCCCGTTGTACTATATGCATGCTGGGCAAAAACAGATCAGAGCCCCCAGTGGGCCATCTCCGTCCCATCCCTGTGCCGCCCTATCCTTGGCACACCATTTCTATGGATTTCGTGGTGGAGCTACCACTAACCAAAACCGGCCATACCACGGTACTGACCGTGGTGGACCACCTCACCAAGATGGCTCATTTCGTACCGCTGCCCAAGATCCCCACGGCGGCGGAACTGGCATTGGTATTCGTGAACAACGTGGTTCGCCTCCATGGCATTCCGGAAGTGGTGATAACGGATCGGGGGTCGCAGTTCGTCTCCCGTTTTTGGAAGGCAGTGTGCAAACTCATGGAGATGGAGGTTCGTCTGTCTTCTGCTTACCATCCCCAGACAGACGGGCAGGCGGAACGAACCAATCACACCATGGAACAATACCTACGCTGTTTGTTGCTCACTGTCGAGAAGGAATGGTCCGATGTGCTATGGATGGCAGAGTACGCCTACAACAACAGCAAACACTCTGCCATAGGGATGTCCCCCTTTTTCTGCCTACAAAGGAAACACCCCCGCACCTAGGCGTGGGACGGTCCAGCAGAGAGTCCATTGCCCACGGTTCGGGCTTATCACAAGACACTGTGTCAACTCTGGCAACAGGCCAGGTTCGAGCTAGCCAAAGCAAAGGACACCTACAAGTCACACGCTGACGCTCACAGACAACTGGAACCCGAGTATCGCACCGGCGACAAGGTGTGGCTCTCCATTCGGCCTCTCAACATGCATGGTCCCAAGAAGTTGCTGCCTCGGTTCGTGGGTCCTTTTGAAATCGAGAAGGTGATAAACCCTGTGGCCATGAGACTGGCGCTCCCGGCTCACATGAAGATACACCCGGTTTTCCATGTCTCTCTTTTGCGTGCGGTCCATCCTGACTACACCGTATCCTCTCCTCCTTCTCCGGTGGTAGTGGAGGACCATGCGGAATATGAGGTCAGGGCCATTCTGGGTTCCCGTCGTACCAAGGGGCGGTTGTTCTACCTCATTGACTGGAAGGGTTACGGTCCTGAGGAACGGTCCTGGGAACCCCGTTCCCATGTTCGTCATGCCCCTGTCCTGGTCCGCGCTTTCCATCTGAGCCACCCTCTGAGCCCGCGCCCTGCTTCCTTTCTCTGACTCCCGGGGGGGGGGTTCTGTTTTGTGGAGGGGGTACTGTCGTGTGGCGGCTTTCAGTGGTCCCGGACGCAGCAGGATACATGCAGACATCAGGACGCTCACTTCCGGTCTAGTCCTCCACTAGAGACATTGGGAGACCCGCTTCCGTCCGGAAGTGGTGTTCCGTGGCAGTCCTCCACCGCAGTAGCACTTCCGGGCCAGCACATTTAAAAGTGCGTGAAGCCGCCGGAACGGTGCTTCTAATCCTACCCGACAGACACTTTGAAGCCCAGCTGACGCCGAGGGTTTCTTCATGTCACGGTAACGCTGCCTTGCCTCACGCGTTACGTGACTGCTTCTGTCTGTATTCTTTGGTGTCCGCCGCGCAGGAGCGCAGCTGATACAACTCACACGAAGCAGCTGCAAAGACACGCTGCTTCTTCCCAGCCTTGGTTCGTTTTGCTGGCAGTGGCGCAGGAGCGTTACTGCCTGTTTGATTTCGAAGTGCAGGTGCACTTTGCCTTCTTGTTCCTTTGTTATTTTGCCTGAGGCGCAGGAGCGCTTACCTTTCTTTTCCTGTGAACAGACGTTTGCCTTGGTGGTGGCCCAGAAGCGCTACTGCTTGGCTCCTACACGCAGGAAGCATAGGAGCATTGTTCATTTAGGCCGTGCTATAGCGCTTACCCTGGAGTTCTTGTCCTTGCCTGCTTTTCAGCGCAGAAGCGCTTTTCTTTATGTACTATTGGTTCCTTGGTGGTCCTGGCGCAGGAGTGACTCATTCTTCATTTCCCTAGCCACGGATGTGAGGCTCCTGGATGACACTGCACTGGCCTCTTCTTTACGACAACAAGAACATTAATAAGTGGTGAGTGTCAGCAACAGGGGCTCCTGTCTGCATGTGTCTTGTGGGGTGTTGTCCAGCACGCGCGTAGTACCTTGCCCTAATCTGTGTCTTGTTCCCTCAGCTGTGCCAAGACCCGTCCCAGCGTCCCTACCACCAAAACCACTTCCTTGGTTCCTTTTGGCCCCCATTCCTGGATCCATCTCATCCTTGTCGGCGTCTTCCCCGTGAGGGTTTGGTGGGATCAGGGGCGGTGGTTTCTGTCGTCTCTGCGGGATCGCCTCACAAGCCCAGGTGAGTCTTGTGGGGTACTTGACAAGATATAGGCAAGTCAAAAAAAGCTTTTTCTATTGAAGCATGGTCCTAACTATAACTAGCTACTGGGGATCACCAGTAGGTATGGAGTTTATGTCAATATTTTTAAAGTACATTTTTATGTATTTGGTTCTGGGGTTCAGGAAGTTGGAGGAAGTGAGATAGCAAACACATCTGGTGAGTCTGCCCAGCTTATCCTGAGTACGCCTATGGAGGAGGGAGATGGTTCTCTTGGTAGGACCACTAGGCGCACTGTAGGTATCAAATGCATGCTTGAGTTAGACAATCAATTAATCCCTGTCCCTAGGGTCAATAGACATGTTCAATCTGTACCCAATCAGAGGCAGGTTAATAGTTCATTTAACTATGACCATAAGGTAGTAAATCTCCCCCATGCTGTTGTGCCACTGATGGTAGTTTTGGGTAATGTACCTATATTGCATGAAGGCCAGGAGGAATCCACGCAACAGCCAATGGCAAAAACTATGGCTGAATGCCAAACTGAAAGAAGCAGGAGTTTGGGGATGGGACATCTGTAAAGAACTTATAATGGCTAGATGCACCTCATGGGTTGGCTACTCGTTGGAGTCGAGTGCCCTTTAAAATGGGTCTCCTGGGTATGCCTGGGTTGTCATAAGCCACTGAAGTGTTGATCTCAATTTGGTTTCATTATTCATCCCATTTATATGACACAAGGCTATACGCAATATCTGATTATCAACTATTTATTTTAACTGACTCTTTCCGCATGATCTTGCGCTGCATAGTTCTTCCCCATTTTGATTGGCTAGTTCCTCAATAATATATGATGCAATCTGCCTGGTCCTAAATCCTGAAACATAGCTCTCCCTCCCACCTGAGATTATTATTTCTTTTTTCACCCCACTTCCCCATGCCCCTGTTGCCTCCCCTTTACCTTACTCGGAGACCCACCCATCATGGACTTCTTCCCCACCCGAGCTATGGCCCAACACCCATACCTCTCCTTCTACTCAAGATAGAACCTTGGAACGGTACTTAGGTGCTCATCTAGGGAGGGATGCAAAAAGGCCTGAACTTCATTGAACAATGTTTCTTGATATCAATCAATGATTGGCAATATTAAATCATGTCATTCTTAACCCTTTTTTTGTCCTTTATCATATACATTGTGATGTGATGTGATGGGGTTTTGTAGAGCGCACTTCTACCCTGAGGCCTCGTAGCGCTTAGGACGGGTGAATAGGGCAGCCATCAGACTGTGCAAGTTACTGGAAGAGGAAGGTTTGAGTAGATCTGGTTCGCTACGTAAAGCGAGGGGCAAGGAGTTCCAACGGGAGGCGGCGTTCCAAGAGAACGAACACCCCCCCATCTAGCTCGTTTAATTTACCGAGTTACTGCCATGAAGGTGGCACTGGAGTGTAGATTTCTTGGTGGGTGGTAGGGGGTAATTAGGGAGCAGGTTAAAGCTGGGCCCGAGTGCCACATGGCTTTGTGAGCTATACACATCGCCTTGAATTGGATCCGGGCCTGTATGGGCCGGATGCAATATATATGAATGCTATTTCATGGTTCCCCCTTTGCCCCTGACTGTAAGAAGAAATTCTTATGCATGCTGTATTGACTGAAATAAATGTGATTGTCCCTAATACACAACGTTTAGCACAGGTTGTTGGATTATGCCAGCTGGAGCACCAATTGTTTAAAGTCATCTATTAATCTAACAAATTCCCGATATCTTTGTGCTGCCAATATTGACATATTCTGATCAATCCCAAAAGAAAAATGATCAGGTGAAGAAAAAGACTTATTTTGCTTGGGTCAGGATTTGCTCTTTGATCCTAACATCTCCAAAACTGACCAGGATTGTTCACAGGTATTTAACATTTGTAGATCGAATTGGTGGTACTCAATTTGCTCTTTTATTAGTCAATTCTCCCATTTTTGTGCTTTTTCAGGGAGTACCATTGTGCACACAAGATGTGATATCAATTTCATGGGTGAAAGGCCTACTTCTTGATCTTCTGTTATACCCACAAACCTTGAATTAGTATGTTGAGCTTTATTTTCGACATCATCTAGTTTAGGCTGGAGATCTTCCAGCTCGGTTTGAAATTTACTTAGATTCCTTTGTTGACTGTTACTGTTCTCTTCTAAAGAAGATACATTCTGTTCAAACTCAGTGGAGAGCTAATGAAGAGTCTCATTATTATGGTCTCATTGTTCATTAGTTTTATGGTGTGCCACTTCTTGAGAGAGCTTCATTTTGCGAAATTCATTTATTATCTGCTTTTATGCCATCTCAATCGTTGAAGCCTGTAATGATTATACTGCTACGAGAGTCTGGGCTCCAATTTGTGCCTGATTATTGCCTTCTGAGGGAACATTTTCCAAGGCTGCTGTAGTACTCAGTTTGGCTTTGATTGAATACTAACTGCATCAGACAGATTTTTCTATTGGCCCCCTCTTGAGACCCCCACCATAATGTATATGCCTGTTTACCATTTTCTTTAGGTATCCCATTAGATATCTCCTCCAAACAAGTAGTAGAGTGGTTTACAGGATCTCTTTCAGCCATGTTTAAAGGAGAGATACTGGAGTTTTTTAGGTTTTGCATTGATTCCATCCTGCCTTCAGTGCCCTGGGAAAGATTATTCCAAAATCTATCCGGCGAAGGAGATAGCTGGGGCGGCAACTGGGATCTATTCTGACCAGCTTATTTTTTGACTGTAAATTCTTTTTAGTCGTACGCATGTCATTGATGGATCTCTTGATATACACTTCACTATAGCTTTTAATGGTGAGTATTTTGAAATATTCTGGCTGGGGGATGCAGGCGTTGTCACAGGTTGGCTGCAAGCCACATTGTTGCTACACAGACTGCTTCTGCAGCCAGCACGTCCTTCCTCTTCTTGAGAATTAGTCAAACGCACACTCACAAGCTGCTTCAACCCCCTACTTTCTATATAGTCAGCTGAGAGAGGTAACCCGGTATTCTGTTGGTTGGGGTTCACTTGCCAAGTTTTGGCTGGTAAATCTGCCAATCCACGAGAACTTGTACGAAAATATAAATTGATCATCTGCAGTGCGTCTTCCTTTTCCTCAATTCAATTTATTGAGCATTTGCCCCTCCTTTCTGTACTGTCCTGGGAACTCTCTATAACCCCATAAAGCACTCCTAATCTATTTACCATATCCCTTATGAAAGAGGTGCGAGGGAAAGGAGAAATCTACAGATGCACACTCACCAGAACAGAATCCCAGAGTCTTTTATTCCTTCAATAGAGCATCCACAAGGCTCTGTTTTCCTTTTCCTTGAGCAGTACAGTATCAATGGTGACTCAGTTCTCCTCCTGCTACTATAGATTCATGGGAACTACTGATTCTATTGTCCTCTCCACTGCAGGGCAAGAAACTGATGGGCACTGGTCTTGTGGGTCTATACTGCAACCGCCTATTTTAATGCTGGACTGTGGCCCCTCTGAGCCCCGCAGCCTTGCACCCAGTTTTCTCCTGGCCTTAACTCGGCCCATTGTCTGCCGGCTGAGCTGCTGTCCCCCTTTCTCTGCTCCCTAACCACCACTGTTGCTGATTTCGCTGCTATTGTTTGACAATCTCGAGCCTCAGGTTGACCCCCCCATGGCCCAAAAGTCTGCAGCTACACTTTATGGGTCACTGACTGGTCATCTTGCATCCTTCTTGGAGGGGACCTCAACCGCTGAACATGACGGGGGTTTTACGTGGCCCCTTTCTGAATAACCCTAAAATTCAAGGCTTCATCCTGCTTTAGATGTATATCTGATTAAAACTACCGCCTTAGCGCTGTTCTGCTTTTCTCTTCAGTCTTTTGAAAGCATGATTTGATAAGGTTTCACCTTTTCTCTTCAACGCATACATCACAACTTTTCACATCTCATCAAATACTTCATCGTTACTAGCTACAACTTTGATGATGACCACCTATTAGATTTAAACTCTCTCTGACCAGGGCTTCTTTCCCCAAGATTATTGCCTCCAAGAAGTATACTACTAAATGCTACACATTCAGAAATAAAATGTATCACCCCACCTCCAACTGTCTTCAGGTATTCAAACACACCCAACTACTTTGAGAAGTAAGAATTCTTGAAGTAATTATGGTCTCTTATGTTGCCTCAGCACTGCAAGTAAATTAAGTGAACAAAGGGCCTTCTATGCCATGCAAACTTTGCACCACATCTTCCACATGTAGTGAAGGTCACCATCACCTTGGCCATGTCACACCATCTACAAACCCAACACTAACTTTCACTTCTGTGACACACTTCATGCACATATGTGAAGGTACAGGTTCACTTAAACATATTTTGAGCACCCCTAAAAATGTCAAAATCAACAACCAATATTCATGACAAAGGCCAGCACTCTACTAACCAAGCATAATATATATGGTAGCCTCTAACCTAATCACCCAAATGATGGAGTGTCTTCCAGCATTGCTCTATGAATCTTACATTTTTGTGCTTCACTCCAAGCACTTGTACATCAATTTTTACCACAACTCATTTTGATCAGGCTTCCGAATCTCATGGACTACACCTGAAACCTTCTATACAGATTACACTATATGGCTAAGCTTTATCAACCATGCACAACAAATATGGCAGCTACAGCAGTGCAGCTCTTCAGGTTACTTGAGGGGCATGAAGCACAAGTGCCACAATACAATAAAAAGCTGGTCATCTTCTGAATTTATTTAATAACAATAGACAAACAGTTGAGAAAGCTAATCTTGAATCGAATACAAAGGACAGCCTTTTGCAGCAGATGGCATTCTGCATTTTGTTAGCATTAAATGTCCTGTCTGTTTTGTTGTGGTGTGTGGCAAGAGACCAGTCAAAAAGTGTAATTTACCCAGCACTAGAATAAATTGCAGTAAAATGCCTACACTAGACATATTTATTGCCTTGATGTCAGATGTACATAAAGGAAAATATATTTGTATTGTGCAATTCATTAGAAAAATATGTTTGAATTAGTCTAAGATGAATAGTTGAGCATCCCATCACAATATATTATTATTATTATTATTGCCTGCTGTTCGCTTTTGCTGCAAGGGACAGTTAGCTAAGCTGTCTGTGTGAGGACTTTGCAAGGCATGACTAAACGATCATTATTTTTTGACCTGCTAAGTATTCATCAAAATTACACTAAAAAATCATGATTCACAACTGCAAATTTACCAATGCAGTTTTACTCTATCCCTGCACCTAAGAGTAGCTTTAAATGTTTTGCTATTCACCTTTTCCAAGTGTAAAGTTTTTCCTAGTTGTAAACTTACAATTCTGCTACATTGGGTAGTGCAAAGTTACTCCTCTTAACTTTTCAAACAGTGACAGGTGATGATATTTTCCTGTTGTAAAATAGAGAAAATGTATTCCAGTTTATTAAACTTAAAACATGCGTATTAAGTAATTCATTGTTGAAAATATATTTATTTAATTTAAAAAATAATATAATTAAGAATAATTTTATTCAACATACATTAAAAAGTATTGAAAATTATGTGGCTTGGTTAAAATTTTGGAAGAGAATGGGGGGATGGGAGCACACTGCTTCACCGCCCAGCACAGTTCGCCTCTTAGCATCCACATAAATGCAGTTTAGTTTAAATGCTTACTTGAATTTTTTTCACCACATTTGGTGCAGGATAGTGCTGTTAATCTTTAGACATAAGTGTTTCTGGATATTATCCATCATCAGTAGAGATAAAAATGAAATTCATCTGGGGTTGCTGAGAAAGCTGCCACAATCCTCTCAGGTCTCCATGTCTCTCCCAGGCACTTAGGCACATCTCCAGGGGTTTGTCAGCTCAGTGGCTCAAGGGCTCAAGGGAGCCTTTTTGAAAAGAAGGGGGATGGGAGCACACTGCTTCACCACCGGGAAAATTGGCACCATAGCATCCTGGAAAATGCAGTTCAATTTAAATGCCTACTTGAATTTTTGTTGAAGTGTTTCACCAAAGTTAGTGCGGGTTAGTGCTGTTAATCTCTAGACACATGTGTTTCAGGATATTATCCTTCATCAGTAGAGATAAAAACTAAATTCAGCTAGGGTTGCTGAGGAACCTGCCACAATCGTCTCAGGTCTCTGTACCTCTCCCTGGCACACAGGTACTTCTCTAAGAGCTTGTCAGATCAGTGGCCCAAAGGAGCCGTTTTAAACAGAAGGGGATGGGAGCACACTGCATAACCTGCAGTTCAGTTTAAATGCTTACTTAAAATATTGTTGAAATTTTTCACCAAAGTTGGTGCAGATTATTGCCATTAATCTCTAGACACATGTGTTTCTGGATATTATCCTTCATCAGCAGAGATAAATATTAATACATCTAGGGTTGCTGAGAAACATGCCACAATCCTCTCAGGTCTCTGTACCTCTCCCTGGCACACAGGAGCGGCACACAGGAGCATCTCCATGAGCTCGTCAAATCAGTGGCTCAAGGGAGCCTTTTTAAACAGAAGGGGAATTGGAGCACACTGATTCACCTACCTTCACCTACCAGCACAGTTCAGCCCTTCGCATCCTGGTGATGCAGTTCAGTTTAAATTCGTACTTGAATTTTGTTGTAGTGTTTCACCAAAGTTAGTGCATGTTATTGCTGTTAATCTCCAGACGCATGTGTTTCTGGATATTACGCTTTATCAGTAGAGATCAAAAGGAGATTTCTCTGGGGTTTGCTTTGAAACCTGTTACAATCCTCTCAGGTCTCTCTACCTCTTCCTAACACACAGGTGCGAGGGGCGTGGCCAAGATGGCGGTGTGAGCGGACGCGTCCTTCCGAGCTTCTGCCGCCGGGCTTCTACAGCACGGGCTCCGACTTCACGGAGCCCCTTCACAGCGACCCCAACAGCCAGCCTGGCATCCCCTGTGGCCTGAGAAGTCAGCGGGGGACTGAAGGCGAGCAGACAAAGCGAGCATTGCGGCCGCAGCCGAGAGGCCTACAGTGCGGCCTGCGCCCGTGACTTGCCCGAGGGGCGGAGCTGAGGATCAGAGCAGTGGCGGCTGGGCCGGGTGCCTGAGGTTCAGGGCCTCCCTACGCGAGGTCCGGTGCGGATGCAGCGGGTCCGGCCCGCGCATACATCCAACGTGAGGCATTGGCGGGGGTTCCACCGATTGCTACTGCGGACCCGCCACATAGCCACGGAGACAGCTTTTAGCCCAGGGGCGAAGAGAGGTGAGAAAAGGGGAGCGGCGATCGTGCTTGGCAGACATCCCCGCGCATGGGGGATTCAACTAGTACCGGCGGGTCCTGCAGCAAGTCTCGAGGTCGGGGTCTGCCTTGGGGGCAGGCCAGAGGACGTGTAGACTAGCGGCCGAGTGAGCCCAAAGTGCGAGGTTATATTTGGCGAGGACGGGTGCGGAGGTGACAGGCCCGTCCCATGCTTCACGCGAGGCAACATGCAGGGACCGCGCCTGGATGGTGCTGCGGGCCTGCCGAGTACCGCTTTGTCTGGAAGGCGGGGGCCGGTCATTGGCCCCAGTAGCGCAGGGAGAGAGACGGAGCCCGCCTGTGGGGGGCCGTGCATACACTGCGGCCCTAAGCGTTCGGTGGGTGGCTCCCCTCAAAGACGGGGTGACTGAGGAGGCCGAAGGCCCGAGGTGGCAGTGGTGAGGAGGAGAACTGAGCACCATAGTGACACTTGGACACCTCCGCAGGTGCAGGTCCGGCGGGACGTGAGGAGTGAGCTGCAGCAGGGAGCAGAAGGGATACTGTCCGTGCCCTGAGTGGGCAGAGCCAGGAAGGGCCCGGATACGGCGGATCCGCCACGTGGCCTGAGGTGAAGGTTTCAGCAGGTGCCACCTCTAGAGGCTCTAAGCGGAGCTGCATGGAGCTCAGGTTGGTGACCCATATAGCATATTTGCAGGCCTGCTGGGGGTGCGGCCCTCACGCGGACGATTGGAAGCAGAGGTGCTGTGAACAGTCGCCTGGGAGGTGGTGCAGATGCGGGCGGAGTAGGGTGGCGGTCCGGCCCCTGCTGTTTGGGCGGGCGGACACGGTGCACACGGGGGCTCAAGAGTGTCCAAGACTTGACGTGGGCAAGGATCATACCAACCGTCTAGTACCCCGGAGACGGTACGTGGCCTGGAAGGTTCCCTGGGAGAAACCCCCCGGTCGCGGTATGGCCATGATGTCCGGAACGAGGGCCTGTAAGGATAAGAATGTCAGAGATGTTCACCAAGGCCCAGTCGCCCATTACAGCTAAGGACACTTCATCCACAGGAGTGCGACGGGGCTACCGGAGGTGACGGGCTCGGAACCCATCACACAGGCATTCCTTGAGTCCCTATTTACGTCCCTGAGGGAAGACATGCATACCCTCAAAAAAGAATTCTCGGAGGAAATCCGAGCGGTGCGGACGGATATGGACGGCATTGGGGAACGGGTGGCGGAGCTCGAAATGAAACAAGATAACTGCGATGTCGAGACGGAGGCGCTCCAGCAGGAGAATATAAGACTGCATGATCAACAGGTGGACCTACAGGCGCACCTCGAAGACCTTGAAAACCAATCTCGGCGGCATAACATACGTATTAGAGGAGTGGCACGGTCAGACGAGGACAAGGACCTCTTTAAATTCACCAGGGAACTTTTCAACCACATCCTGGGTCGCCCGGCGGAGGCAGTGCTCACGATTGACAGGGCGCACAGGGTCGGGCGCCAGCGTTCCAGGACAGCTTTCCCCACTGACATCTCGGTGTGTGTACAGGACTTCCGAACTAAAGAAGAAATTCTACAAAAGGCGCGGCAGATGCACCCCGTCTCCTTTCGTGGCCATTCGGTGACCCTGTTCCAAGATTTATCGGCAGTCACGTTGCAGAAACAACGTTGTTTCAAGCCGGTCACGAGCTATCTTCGGCAACAAACCATTCCTTACAGTTGGGGCCACCCCTTCAGGATCGCGTTCAAACTGAACAATAAACTATACCAACTCCGCTCTCTGAAGGAGGCTTGTCAAGTGCTGGGTATAGACCCGCCGGAAGAGGAGGATGAGCAGACAGCGCGCCAAGGGGGCAAGGGAGACTCAGCCTCCCAATGGCGTCAACAACGTGGTCGGCGCCGTGTTAAGAAACCGCCAAAGACTGAGATCAAAGATGGTCAGAGGGCGGCAGTGGAAGCAGCGGCAGCAGACTTACCTTCCCAGCAACCGGGCTGAATAATCGCATGGATCCTGAGGCATTTGGGGCCTATTGTGTCTTTTTGGGGGTCGGCGGTGGGGGAAGAAATTGACTTGATATACCCTGTATTACCTCTCGACCAATCATCGAAGGGAGATGATGGACAATTGTCTAGTTTTCTACTTCTTCATGTTCATGTTTGTGGTTCGGTGGGATTGGGGGTGGGGGACGGGAGGGCGTAGGGCAAAGGGTAAGGGAGAGGGGGGGATAGGATGGTAGGGTTTTGTGGGGAGGGGTGGGTGGGGTTCCAGGTCCTAGAATGTCCAAAGAGGGATGATGAGGCGAGTCTCCAGATCATTTTCGCAGGCCACAACAGGTTGCGTCACTGGCCAGACTGCGACCAACCTTTAAGAAGCTGTGCTATTTCGGCGGTGAGCCTCAGGTGTGCGGAGCAGTCACAGTTAGAGATAGGTTATGCCTCCCTCTGAACTGTGAATTCTCACCCTGAACGTCAGGGGGCTCAACAACCCAGTCAAGCGGAGGGCAGTCATCTCATGCCTAGAACACGAGAAGGCCGATATATGTCTTCTACAGGAGACACATTTATTACAGAAAGACTGCGCAAGGATGAGGGCACGCAGCTTCGTACAGCAATTTTTCTCATCAACCTCGAGTAAAACAGCTGGGGTTGCGATACTGGTGTCGCAGCGATTTAGAGGGCAGGTACTACAAAAGGTTTCAGAGATTAAGGGAAGGTTGCTGTCCTACCGCTTCTCCCTAGGGGGGTCTGAATTAACGATTTGCTCAGTCTACGCCCAAACGAGGGGCAGGAGAAGTTCCTTCATTCAGCGCTAAACGAAGTGGCAGCCTCCACAGACAGACATATCCTGATTGGTGGGGATCTTAACCTGGCACTAGATAACACTTTAGACAGATCTGCGCAGCGCACCACACAGGCGGGCACCCTCTCTAGTGGGGGGTTGGCTAGGCTGGGGGAGCTGGGTATGGTGGACCTGTGGCGCGATTTCCACCTGGGTACGAGAGCATACTCATACTTCTCAAACGCACACCGCATTTACATGAGACTGGACTACTTTTTAGCTTCCACCTCCCTTCGGGCTTTGACATCCACTGTTGACATAGGGGTAGCATCCCTCTCTGACCATGCCCCGATTTCGGCGACATTGCTTCTTTCCCCTGTGACGCGTCCTACTCGCTGCTGGAGATTACGTGACACACTTTTACACCACAAAGACACAGTGGAGAAAATCGTAGGAACGATCAAAGACTACTTGCACCACAATAGCATCTCCGACACCTCGCCGGCAACACATTGGGCAGCCCTTAAGGCTGTTCTCCGGGGCGAGTTCATTGCAATATCGGCGGCCGAGAACAGAGTCAGAGCAGAGTAAAGGGACGAACTCACACAAAAGGTTAAGGAGCTAGAACGCATTCATCAAAGGACGTGTGCCCCCAGGATCTGGAGGCAACTGACAGTGGTCAGGAAGCAACTGAGTGCGTTACACCAGGATAGGGCAGAGTTTGCTGCTCTGAGAGTGCGACATATGTACTATACCGGGGGGGATAGATGCGGCCGTTCATTGGGCTGGGCGCTTAGGGAAACGAAACAGCGTCACGCGGTAAAAGAGCTTTGGAAACAGGATGGAGGTCTAGCAACGGAGGATGTGGAGATCGCAGCCAAGTTCTGTGACTTCTATGCATCTTTATACACCGGGCCACACTAGATCTCGATGGCGGGTGAGGCTTTCTTGGAATCTTCCCCGCTTCCGGTGCTTACACCAGACGAGGCTGTGTTCTTGGACTGCAGCATAAGACCCGAAGAAGTCATCTCAGCCATCTCTAAGCTTAAACTTGGAAAGGCCCCGGGGCCTGACGGCTTCACAGCCATATTTTCTGAGATGTTCTGCACACAGTTAGCGCCTTTGCTTACTACCCCGTTATCCTCTTTCTCGGAAGACGGGCGGGATTCCACGAGATCTACTAGACGCCACCATCACCGTTATCCCCAAACCAGGGAAAGACCACTCCAAGTGCGAAGCCTACCGGCCCATTTCGCTACTGAATGTAGACCTAAAATTGTACACAAGCATACTAGCGGTGAGACTTGCCCCGCTTATGCCCGGGCTGATTGATCCAGACAAGGTCGGATTCATCCCGGAGCAAAAAACTGTGGACAACACAAAGAGGGCGCTGCACCTAATAGAAAAGGCTACCCGGAGTATATGATGCTAGCGATCGACGCAGAGAAAGCGTTCGATCGAGTCCACTGTCCGTACCTGGAGCAGGTCCTGGTGGGGGCCGGGCTGGGGGACAGGTTCCGTACCTGGACATTAAATTGTCACTCGAGGCCTTCGGCGACAGTACGCGTCAACGGCTGCTCCTCACCCCGCTTTTCCATTGAGCGGGGTACGAGACGGGGTGCCCATTGTCGCCCTTGCTTTTTGCTCTCTATATGGAGCTGTTGGCGCAGGCTATGAGACTTGCCCCCTCAGTTTGCGGGATAAAAATCGGGGCCTTTGAACGCATCATAAGTTTGTATGCTGACGATGTTCTACTGTCAGTATCTTCCCCCCGAGAGTCTCTGCCAGCCTGTGTTGACATCCTCAACGCTTTCGCAAGGGTGTCAGGCTTTAAGGTTAACCTGAGCAAGTCGGTGGCACTGGATTTCTCCCTGGTGCCCCCTAGCAGCGCCCACTTGCAGGGACTCTTCCCCTTCCCCTGGGCCTCGTGGGCTATCCCTTATCTAGGGATTCAGCTGGCGGCCACTTTACAGGACACAGTCCGTCTTAACTATACTTGGCTCCGGCAGTTGGTCCGGTCAGAACTAGGTAGATGAAGACATCTTCCACTATATTGGCTGGGCAAAGTCGCGGCCATTAAAATGACGACGATCCTACCGCAGGTCCTCTACATATTTCGCGCCATACCTCTGAAACCCCTGGAGGGTTGGATTCGCCAGACACAATCCGAACTAGCGCAGTTCATCTGGAACGGTAGGCGGCCAAGGATGAAACTCCGTTTGCAAATGCTGGAGAGTGGAGTTTTGGGGTTACCGGATCTGTTGCTATATTACCAAGCGGCGCAACTGCGAACATTGGTGGAATGGAGCAAGTGGGAGTCTGAGAAGCACTGGCTCTTTCAGGACCAGGCAGTGGCGGGCCGCAGGCTTCAAGAAGTCCCCTTCCTGCAAAGGCAGCACCAGCCCCCTAACCTCTATGCCTCGTATATTACGAGGACCCTGCTGGAGGTGTGGGATCTCGTGAATGTTGCACATGAGTTGACATCCTTTCCATCGCCACTGACACCCATTCTGAATAACCCGGACTTCAGCCCTGGCCAAGATACCGTGGCCTTTGCTCGCTGGGGCCCGGCCGGATGCAGGGTACTTTTCCATCTATACACAGCGGAGGGAGTCATTCCCTTTGATGTCTTCCGGTGGGAATTCGACATGCCCGAGGAGGAGCAGCTTCGATACTTCCTGGTGCGACACTGGGTGCTCCATGGACAGATCCGAGGAGAGGCGTACTGCAGACTTAGCGCGTACGAATATTGGCTGTTATCGAGGAAATCGGATCGGAAGCTCATTTCAGATCTCTACCGCATGCTGCTAGGCAGATACAATTTACAAAAGGGGGTGGTGATGAACAGAGTGTCTGAATTGAGCAGACCACTCTTACCCAGTCCAAAGATCAGGGCTTGATCCATCACCGTTATTTATCTCACTGCCCCATCCCAGCTCAGAACCTGGCTATATGCAAATCAGTCTGTCCCTGGCCCAGTGCATCATGGGAACAGGGCAGACTAAACTACCAAGCCAATTCTTTACCAGAAAGGAGACAAGCTACCGGGGACCGGTTTCTGGCATTTCAGCCTCTTCGGCCCGGCTTGCTTGAATCCTGATGGAGCAGTGAGAAAGGGACTCATGTCTGAGTATACCCTGCCACACCTATAGTGGCCAAAATCGATTTACAAAAGGGGGTGGTGATGAACAGAGTGTCTGAGTTGAGCTTTCTGCTTAATTCAGAGACTCTGTCCATCACCACCCCTTGTTGTAAATATGCTAGGCAGATACACACACACCTACAACTCAGGGAGGGCAAGATGGGAGAGTGACCTGGGACGCACGCTCAGCAATAAGAAGTGGGAGGGCATTTGCTATCGGGCTCGACACTCTGCCTAACATATGGGCCTGACTGATACTCTTACCGAAATCACCATGTATTGGTACTACACACAGGCTTCATGAGATTGATCTCTCGCGTGATGTCACCTGTTGGCGTGGGTGTGGTGGGAGGGGATCCCTGGTTCACCTGTTATGGGACTGCACTCATCTACAGGAATATTGGAAGCTTGTCTTAGATGAGGTGGACACACATTTTGACACGACACTCCCAAGGTTCCAGGCTTATGTGCTGTTGGGACTACCCAATCCTATTACTTACCCGCTGCGTGCCCGCCGGGGACGGCTGATGGCCATAGCCCTGGGCTCCGCTCTACAGAATGTCCTAACCTACTGGTGTACCACAAACATCCCCACCTTTCAGGGCCGGTTGCACCGTCTCTGGAACGTACTTGGTATGGATAAGCTGTCCTTGGTTGCAAAAGGGGACGGGGACAAATACCAAGACTTGTGGCGACCCTTTTTGGCTCTGCTGGCTACAGAATTTAGGGAAGTGACCTGTCCCAGATATCTGCGTCTTCTGAGACTATCGCAGGGAGGAGACCCGGAACCGCCCAGTTAGACCATAGGGCAAAAGCAGGAGGATATTGGACCTGGAACAGGGTTGGTGGGTGGGTAGATTGGGGGGTGGTGGGGCGCGGGTAGGGGGGGTTAGTTGTTGATGATATGTTTGGATACTCACATGCCCTTCCGGACAAAGCTTTCAGTGCGACAGTAAGCCAGTTGTGATATTGTGCCTATTTTGCGATACTGTCAGCTCTTGGTTTGAGTTACTTGGGGATATAATACTGTCTGGGTTATGCTTTGCTCGAATATCTGCTTGTATCTGTCTTTTTCTGTCAATAAACAGATTTAATACTAACACACAGGTGCTTCTCCAAGAGCCTCTCAGCTCAGTGGCTCAAGGAAGCCTTTTTAAACAGAAGGGGGATTGGAGCACCCTGCTTCACCTACCTTCACCTACCAGCACAGTTCACCCCTTAGCATCCTGGTGATGCAGTTCAGTTTAAATTCTTACTTGAATTTTGTTGAAGTGTTTCACCAAAGTTAGTGCAGGTTAATGCTGCTAATCTCTAGAGACATGTGTTTCTGGATATTATCCATCATTAGTAGATATAAAAAAAAATTCATCTGAGGCTGCTGAAAAAGCGGCCACAGTCATCTCAGATCTCCATACCTCTCCCTGGCTCACAGGTGCAGCTCCAAGAGCTTGTCAGCTCAGTGGCTCAAGGGATCCTTTTTAAACGGAAGTTTGATGGGAGCACACTGTTTCCCCTCCAGGCGCAGTTGGCCCCTTAGCATTCTGGTAAATGCAGTTGAGTTTAAATGGCTACTTGAATTGTTTCACGAACATTACTGCAGGTTAGTGCTGTTAATAGCTAGACATATGTATTTCTTAATATTATCCTTCATCAGTAGGGATAAAAGCGAAATTCATCTGGGGTTGCTGAGAAACCTGCCACAATCCTCTCAAGTCTCTGTACCTCTCCCTGGCACACAGGTGCTTCTCCAAGAGCTCGTCAGCTCAGTGGCTCAAGGGAGCCTTTTTAAACAGAAGGGGGATGGGAGCACACTGCCTCACCTCCCAGCACAGTTCGCCCCTTAGCATCCTGGTAAATGCAGTTCAGTTTAAATGCTTACTTGAATTTTTGTTGAATTGTTTCACCAGGGGCATAACACATGGTGCGGGGCCCAAGCTCCAGGGGACACTTTCAGCACAGCACTCTGGATGCAGAGATGCTTACTGATCCCAGAGGGGCCCTACAAGTGCTTTGCAGGGAAGCCCCCTCAAGGTTCGTTATCCCAGTGTGTCTCACAAAAGTTGGTGCATGTTATTGCTGTTAATCTCTAGACACATGTGTTCCTGGATATTACGCCTTATCAGTAGTGATAAAAACTAAATTAATCTTGGGTTGCAGAGAAAGCTGCCACAATCCTCTCAGGTCTCCATACCTCTCCCGGGCACAAGGGTGCATCTCCAAGAGCTTGTCAGCTCAATTGCTCAAGGGAGCCTTTTTAAACAGAAGGGGGATGGGAGCACACTGCTTCACCTCCCAGCACAGTTCGCCCCTTAGCATCCTGGTAAATTCAGTTCCGTTTAAATGCTTACTTAAATTTTTGTTGAAGTGTTTCTCCAAAGTTTATGCAGGTTATTGCTGTTAATCTAGACACATATGTTTCTCAATATTATTCTTCATCAGTAGGTAGAAAAACTAAATACATCCAGGGTTGCTGAGAAAGTTACCACAATCCTCTCAGGTCTTGGTACCTCTCCCTGGCACAGAGGTGCATCTCCAAGATCTCATCATCTCAGTGGCTCAAGGGACCCTTTTTGAACAGAAGGGTGATGAGAGCACACTGCTTCCCCTCCCAGCACAGTTCACCCTTTAGCATCCTGGTAAATTCAGTACAGTTTAAATGCTTACTTGAATTTTAGTTGAAGTGTTTCATCAAAGTTGGTGCAGGTTTGTGCTGTTAATCTCTAGTTTAGCCACATGTGTTTCTAGATATTATCCTTCATCATTAGAGATAAACATGAAATGTATCTGGGGTTGCTGAGAAAGCTGCCAAAATCATCTCAGGTCTCTGTACCTCTCCCGGGCAGACAGGTGCATCTCCAAGAGCTCATCAATCATGCGGCTCAAGGGAGCTTTTTTAAACAGAAGGGGAATGGGAACAAACTGCTTTACCTCCAAGCACAGTTCACCATTTAGCATTTTGGCAATGCAGTTCAGTTTAAATGCTTACTTGCATTTTAGTTGAAGTTTTTCACCAAAGTTGGTGCAGGTTATTGCTGTTAATCTCTAGACATATGTGTTTCGGGATATTATCCTTCATCAGTAGAGATAAAAATGTAATTCATCTGGGGCTGAGAAAGCTGCCACAATCCTCTCAGGTCTCTGTACAGCTACATCTTTGCCCCAATGATGCATCGGGGCAAACTGAGTGCTGGGATGTGAGGCATTGTGTGCCCACCCTCCTCCTGTTTGAATAGGCTCCCTTGAGCTAATGATCTGACAAGCTCTGGTATTCACCTGCACCCAGTGAGTGGTACAGAGACCTGAGAAGACTTTGGGCAGCATTTCCAGCCCCCTCAAAAAGAATGTTTTGCAATCTAATGAAGAAGGACAACTATCCTGAAACACGTGTCTAGAGATACACAGAACTGGCTGCACCATCAAATTTAAAAAACTTAGGCCTGACACCGAAGTCAGTGTTATCATGCACTGCATATACTATGATGCATCGAGGCAAACTGAGTGCTGGGATGTGAGGCAGTGGGTGCCCATCCTTTTTTTCCTGTTTGAAAAGGCTTCCTTGAGCTAATGTGGAGACAAGCTCTGGTTGATGCACCTGCGCCCAGAGAGTGGTACAGAGACCTGAGAAAACTTTGGGCAGCATTTTCAGAACCCCCAAAAAGAATGTGCTGCTCTCTAGTGAAGAAGGACAACTATCCTGAAACACGTGTCTAGAAATACACAGCACTGGCTTCACCAACAAGGGTGAAAGTCTCAAGCCTGACACCAAAGTCAGTGTTATCATGCACTACATTTACTAAGATGCGTTGGGGCAAACTGAGTGCTGGGATGCAAGGCAGTGTGCACCCACCCTCCTCCTGTTTGAAAGGGCTCACTCAAGCTAATGAGCTGAAGAGCTCTGGTTGATGCACCTGTACCCACAAACTCTTGGAAGTCCTGGAATGGGGAGTCTGGGAAGCACAGTTCAAGTTCAGTCTAATTAAGATTCTTCAGGACTGGCAATGGACCCCAGCATGGCTTCAGGTTGCAGGGTTGCTCCCTCACTCTGCCTGCTGATGATGCAATCACATGCTCTGTGATATAGTTCATACATTCCTGATTGTCCTGCTGATCATCCCTTCAGTAGTGAGCTCTATGCTCCACGGATTTGCCCATGCCGCTTTCAGACCCCCCTAATTCTCCTCCATGACTTATTGGACCTTTCCGAGCTGACCCGCCATGTCCGTTATTTGCTCATCAGTGCCTTGCAGCTACTAAGATCTGTATTCTACGACATTGGTTTTCTCCCCATCGGCTGTCACCCTTCATTCTTTTTCCTTTCTTTTCTTCTCTCCATCTATACCTTTTTTCTCCATCCTATCTATCTTTTTTCTTCTTTTCTTATACATTAGTGACATTTGGTATTGGTTCATGGATTGCAAAACCATTTTTATCTTACTGTGAGTTTATGCTGGACTTGCATGTCATTGAACTAGCTGGTATTTATTTTTGGGTACTTAACCCCTTCCATGCTCATGACAAGGCCAGCTCGTCATGAGGCACGGTTGAGCTGTGCTTATGACGAGTTGACCTTGTCATGAACAATGATAAATACCACTTTGCAGCACAGGAGGGGAAAACCCCCTAGCAGCCAAGGTGTTAATTCATGCCAATAAAATAAGTTATATGCAAGAAATGTAATAAACATACACTAAAACGTATTAAATGTTATGATTAGATTAAGTATAAAGACTAAGAATTATTTATTAGTGTCACAATTGTTACAGTTTTATTCATTAAATAACTTTATCATTAAGGACATGTGTAGGTGGCTAAATACCGGTCGGTAACGCTGAAATTCTTAACATTTCTGCGTTACCGACCGGTATTTAGCCATGTGCCCTGTAGGGAACTTTAAACCTATATGCAAAATAAGGAATCGCAAAATAGCGATTCCTTATTTTGCTCTTGCATTTAAGGACTCGGAAATACTGATTCCTTAAATGCAATGTACATAGCACTGAAAACAGTGCACCTTAGCCTTAAGGAATCTCTATTTACCACCAACTTCAACTTGGTGGTAAGTAGAGGTTTCCTTACAAAAATCACTTGTTTGCTTTTTTTAATGTGCCATGTGGCACACATCCATGCCCTTAGGACATGGATGTGCGCCAAATGTGCACACTTGCACATTTCAGGGGTGCAACAGGGTGTCCTTTGGACACCCTTGAAATACCTCCCGCTATTAACGATTCGGTAATACCGAATCGCTTATAGTGAATCTCTTCCCATTCATTCCTATGGGCCTCCTAGCCCATAGGAATGAATGGCTATGTGTTCCTTAATACCAAATCCGAATTACCGATTCATTATTAAGGAATGTTAATATTTTAGCGATTCCTACCTACATTCTATTTAGCGAGTCCTCAATAGCGATTCGGTGATAATCGCTATTACGGACTCGCTAAATGGAAGTTACCAACATCTGGCCTCAAATATTTTAAAAATGTCTGATTTCTTTTGTATATATATTCATATACATACATATGTGTGTATATATATTCCTATATGATGTGATCAAGGGTACTCGTTATCCGAAACGCGTCATGCTGAGTGAGAAGGAGGGATAATAAACCTACCTGCTTAAACTCCACATTGCCTGGTGGTCCGTTGTTTCTGTGTTGCCTTTTGGGAGAAGACGGAAAGTATCTGCATATATATATATATATGTGATCAAGACCCAGTAGGGGTCGAAACGCGTCATGGCGGACTGGCTGGTCGGAGGAATTTCACAATAAAAATTTGATTTTCACTAGAACTGTTGGTCGACTTTTTCGTTTCTTGCCTGGAATCAAGGCGGTGAATAGCAACGATTTGAATGTACATATATATATATATATTCATTCATATAAATACATTCAAATGGCTATACATTCAGATGATTGCAATAGTCTTGTTTGCTGATGTTCGTGTTTATCAGAAGAGGTGTGTGGCTGTTGCATCTTGCTGAGAGTTTCCACATGGTGGTGAATATGTCAAAGAACCAAACCATTGCCAAGAGTTTCAAGGACAGATAATCTGCTCCCAGCCCACTTAATGCATGGTATGAGGTGCATTAAAGTTTAGCGCCTATTGCCATTGATACCCTTTCAGAGTGCTCGATTGAAATTGTGAGGTGGGGGATGTTGAGTTAGGTGTATACGATTTGGGATTCTGCTATAAATAAGGTGCAGCAGCATCACTACACTTAAGTATGAAGTTCTGTCAAGATAACTAGAAAATACACAGACTTGAAAATTATAGATAATTAGGGGCATATGTACGAGAAACTGAGCGCTGAGTTGCGCAAAATTGGGCACTGTAAGACTCTGACTTTTTCAAAACACGGGCATGCTCCGTATTCACAAGAGCACAGTGCACCCCTGTCTTTTCCTTAGCACTGGAGCTAGATTTAAGTGCCTGGTGCCAGCGCAGGAACCCTTGTATCATGGTGCAAGCGTGCCTGTGTTCCTGGAAATTATTGTTTCTGTGCAGGAAGGTGTCTCTTTCTGCACATAAACAATCACTACGTATTCAGATTTACACCTTCATGTACATCTTGGACAACGCCAAAAGCAATGGGTGTTGTGCTTGAACGACCAAAGCAACACCCATTGCATGCCCCTTTCATGCTAAGTGATGCGGGTAAAGGGGCCTTATTTAATATTACTTATTTACACAAAAAGTGTCTCAACGCCACTTTGTAAATATGGAGAAGGACATATCACCATCACAATGTCGCAAAAAGTGACATTCTGGTGGTGATATCCCCTAGTAAAAATGCCCCTAGTGTTTTTAGGAAGGTAAGCATCACAAAGTATGTTTTGCCACAAATGTGGGGCCCACAAGTAGTATACTATGGAGGTCAACCCAGGGGTGATGAGACCCACCCTTTATGAACTGTAAGTTGTCAGGGAAAACTATATGGTGTTAATCCAGAAGCCAAAGAGAGGAAATAGTATGTGGAGTCCACCAAGCGCAACAAAGACCCAACCAACTGCAGGCAAAGTTATGCAACCAGTTAAAACTATGTCTCTGATTTGAGTTTTATGGTACTTGTTACACAGTAAAACCACATGTGATTTTATCATTTTGCCGATTTAAATTGCCCTAGTACTGTGTAATTATGAGTAAACCCCAAGAAATGTGGAAATACTATGTGAGACGGATTTTCAGGTCATCTACCCGCTCAGAAACACCTATTCCCATGCAGATTTATCACATACATTTATCGCCTTGTGGTAAATGTATGCATACGTAAGTGAATGGTGTGGGGGTTGATGAAGTCGGTTGGGGGAGCAGAGGAAGACGGGAACATTGTTTTCTAGCAGGGAAAGCATTTTCTGCGTTCTCCTGTTAGTAAGAAATCCGAATAAGATTTAATTGTTACTGTAGCAAAAGTGTCATACAATTTTCTGGACAGTTTTGAAAGCCAGAAAAAACGGGTCAGGTTGTTCTATGCTCAGTAAAACTAGGGGGCATATTATCAAGACAGGTGATAAAATTATCGCTGTTTTAGCGGCAGAAAACAGCCGCTAAAACGGCGATAATGGGCTTGATAATATGCTCTATGGAATTCCATTTGAAGCTCATGTTAAATATGAAGGACATCTAACAAGGGCTTCAATTGGAATTCGATAGAGCATATTATCAAGTCCATTATTGCCGATTTAACGGCAGTTTTCTGCCGCTAAAATGGCGATAATTTTATCGCCTGTCTTAATAATATGCCCTCCGTTGAATAAAAACTGATCTTTGTAATGAGGCAGAAAGAAATTAACGCATAAAGTCATACACTAATTTCATTCTGCCTGAATTGTAAACCCCCCAGTACTGACATTAGCTCAACCTCAGCAGCAACAAGAATATATTTTGTTGAGTTCATCTAGGAGCCCCGTGGAACAAATGTTGGGTAGCCATTATGCAGACCCCATAGCATAAGTCCAAAGGAGTTCACTCAGTTAAGGCAAGGAAGCAACCCACAAAAAAGGATATTTCATATCCTGTTGCTGTGAAGGCCAACCAGGAAATGTGACAGCCCCACCCTATATAGACAATGTCCTCCTCCTCTGGAGTGGATCCACAGAAACTTTAAACACCTTCTTGGATTGGCTCAACCAATCTCAGAACCATCTCAAGACAGTGACTGCAAAAACAATGACCTACCTTTCTTGGACATCACCATACATGCCAAGAAGGGTAAATTAGGCACATACCTATATCGCAAGCGAACAGAGAAAAACACACTGCTTTTTACCTTTTTTT
Source organism: Lissotriton vulgaris (assembly GCF_964263255.1). NCBI lineage: Eukaryota > Metazoa > Chordata > Amphibia > Caudata > Salamandridae > Lissotriton > Lissotriton vulgaris. Next base: position 1,549,664,246 of record NC_141685.1, read on the forward strand.
TTAGGACATTGTCGATCTTGGCATTCCGTACATTTGATATTTGATATTTAGAATCCATGACATCATTGTATATATCGTATCGATCAGGTCAAGGTAGGATACTATAATCTACCATACTACTGATACACTATAAGAAGCACACTTTCGGATTAAGTTTCAATGCACCATTCAGTACCCTGCATGACACACACTTCTAAACACATGCATGAATATGGAATTGTTTGAATGATTCACCCTCTGGGTTTTTTTTACCATGTTGATTTACTTTTTAGATTTACACATGAATATTTATGTATTTATTTATTCTGTTGAACATTCACATGGTACATATCTGTTTGAGTTGGTATACACAGTCTGGGATTTAAGGTCGAACTGTCCCAAATCTTGAAATTCTGTATAACTTTATTGATTTTGAACAAAGACTGTATGTATTTTTGAGCTGACCGTTGTATATTCCTTTTCGACAGTACATGAAGCCCCCGATGAAGGTTAGTTGCCCGAAATGCATTGGGCTTTGAAGACTGATGTCTGATGTCTAAATAGATATATTGATGTGAAAATAACGTCAAGGAACTTTGAAATAATTTAAGGAACATTCCAATAAAACTTTATTGATATGAACAAGTAACAAAATATTGAATCATGTTTGTTTTTGAGTGCATTTGGGGACGTTACTCACGTTTGGAATAGCGCAACAGGATTCATTCACTGTTGATTTTACTCAGAAGGAAGTACCAAATAGCACCTATTCACCTGCTAGCAAACTGTCACACCATACAACGCAACAGGAGTGTGATTGTTCTTCATTTTCATTGTCAATTATCCTATTCTGAGTAGAACTAAACTACGCACCCACCAGTACAATGCAATTTGAAGATATAATAAACCTCACTGACTAAAAATCTGAGACATTTAGGTACTCAGAAGAGGATCCACAACATATTTATTCACTCATTGAGGAAACAGAAAGTTTGGCAACCAGCACTGGATCAAACCAGAGTAACATTAAACAACTGCTCTACATGTCAAAGAAAATAATAAACCCGAAGTTACACGCAAGCACACTCCTCAAATATCATAAAGTACACAGGATACCACAAGGGCTCCGTATCTCGCTCAAATCAACACTAAGCAAAAATAATTCAAAATTCACTGAAAAATGGCAAGCAATACTAACTAAATGTTCTTTAGATTTCATTCTCCTAATCATAGAGGAATTGGCAAAATTATTTGAAGACCTCATGAAAGAATATCAACAACTCAAAAATGAATTAAGTCAAATGCTCTCATCAGAGGAATTGGATGATATATTAAATGACATCAACAAACAACTTGATACGTACACCAAAGAAATTAATGAACAGAAAATTAGAAAATTTAAACGTGATACTTTGGACTATAAATTAGGCGAGGCGTAATATTTATGCTAGACGCATACAACAAAAACAAAACTCGGGCAGATCCACAGATGAAACATCATCGTCTGCTGAATCACAAAGTAGGAGGTATCCACCTGCTAAACAAGATTCAAGCAAGTCAAGTGAAAGACCACCACATCCAGTGGGGGACCAACATTAACCACTAACACTGCTTTTTTAGAGAAAGGCCCAACATTACCAGTAGAACCAGGAGGGACAAAAGGAACAACACCCGAGCATCCCATCGCAAAGAATACAAGGAGACAAAAAACCCTAGTTATCAATCTGTCGAAACACAAAATCTCATTCTTTGAAACACAAGTACTACAAAAAAAGGGACCACCAGCGTATCAACATTCCATTCCAACGCATTGGATAGTCAAGTTTGCATATACAAATTCATGAGGTCACTAAGACTTAAACATTTCTTTACAACTGTCATTCCAACTTCTGAAGAACCATCTAAAGATACCCTTATGGGATTACATAATAAAAGTAAATTCATACCACCAGTAAGCCACAAAGTTTTGGATGCCTTCGAAAAAGTGATATCTAAAGACATTGAAACCATCTACAAACAACCCAAATCAAAGTTCACCAACCTCTCTATAAAAGAACAACAAACACTCAACAAGCATTAGAAATGCAATAGGTCTCGCAGCATTAGAGTTAGTGCTTTTAGAATTGTTAATGGTTTTTTTTGTAAATCTTTAGCATGAGGGTGAGGGTGAGTGAGGGTGAGTGAGGGTGAGGGTGAGTGAGGGTGGGTGAGTGTGAGTGTGAGTGAGGGTGAATGTGGGTGAGTGTGTGTGAGTGTGGGTGAGTGTGGGTGAGGGTGAGGGATTGAGGGTGAGGGGTTGAGGGTGAGTGAGGGTGAGGGGTTGAGGGTGAGTGAGGGTGAGGGGTTGAGGGTGAATGAGGGTGAGGGAGGGTGAGGGAGGGTGAGGGGTTGAGGGGTTGAGGGTGAGTGGGGGTGAGTGAGGGTGAGGGGTTGAAGGTGAGTGAGGGTGAAGGTGAGTGAGGGTGAGTGTGGGTGAGTGTGGGTGAGTGTGGGTGAGTGTGGGTGAGGGTGAGGGATTGAGGGTGAGGGGTTGAGGGTGAGTGAGGGTGAGGGGTTGAGGGTGAGTGAGGGTGAGGGGTTGAGGGTGAATGAGGGTGAGGGAGGGTGAGGGGTTGAGGGGTTGAGGGGTTGAGGGTGAGTGGGGGTGAGTGAGGGTGAGGGGTTGAAGGTGAGTGAGGGTGAAGGTGAGTGAGGGTGAGTGTGGGTGAGTGTGGGTGAGTGTGGGTGAGTGTGGGTGAGTGTGGGTGAGTGTGGGTGAGGGATTGAGGGTGAGGGGTTGAGGGTGAGGGGTTGAGGGTGGGTGAGGGGTTGAGGGTGAGTGAGGGTGAGTGAGGGTGAGGGGTTGAGGGTGAGGGGTTGAGGGTGAGTGGGGGTGAGTGAGGGTGAGGGGTTGAGGGTGAGTGAGGGTGAGGGGTTGAGGGTGAGTGAGGATGAGGGGTTGAGGGTGGGTGAGGGTGAGTGAGGGTGAGGGTGAGTGAAGGTGGGTGAGGGGTTGAGGGTGATTGAGGGTGAGGCATTGAGGGTGAGTGAGGGTGAGGGGTTGAGGGTGAGTGAAGGTGAGGGTGAGGGGTTGAGGGTGAGAGAGTGAGGGTGAGTGAGGGTGAGTGAGGGTGAGGGGTTGAGGGTGAGGTGTTGAGGGTGAGGTGTTGAGGGTGAGTGAGGGTGAGTGAGGTGTTGACATGCCTCTGCCAAAAGACCGCCCTGAAATCCCTAGATGAGAGAGTCGTTGCTATATTGTCAAGGCAAATAGCAGCAGTAACCTTGTGCTCCCATATACATGGCAGGCAATACGATGCGCAGCACGCTTAACAACTATTGCAAACGGCGCAAGAACAACTTAAAAATAAACATTCAAAACCATACATGCAGGAGGGAGCAGAGATGCTCTGAATACTTCACCTCTTAACACGGTACTGAGGACACGAGAGCTCCATCTGATCGCCGCCATCGCTGTGCGTGGTATTCAAAGTAACACGGGTGTGAAAAAAAGAAGAGGTGACTGCAGCGCCGCCATGTTTTTTAGGGGCAAAATTGAAACGGGAGCAGAGATGCTCTGAATACTTCACCTCTTAACACGTTACTGAGGACACGAGAGCTCCATCTGATCGCCGCCATCGCTGTGCGTGGAATTCAAAGTAACACGGGTGTGAAAAAAAGAAGAGGTGACTGCAGCGCCGCCATGTTTTTGAGGGGCAAAATTGAAACGAGCCTGTATTTAAAGTTCCGATGATGGCAGCGGCCATATTGTAGTAGTCAAGGTTATCAAGACGTTCGAATACGTTATGCAAAAAAAAAATATATATAATTTTTTTCACAACGAACCCGAATCTATTACTTCTGTATACGAGAGTTTGAAACATTTGGTAATACTCGTATAACGAGCACAAACGAGTATTGCGTTGGAAATATTTGGAAACAGCAAGGAACTTAAGTACCTTAATGTAATTAATCAGTACACATTTTCTTGAAATGTTAAAGAATGACTCTGTTTAAGGGGAGGGGGGAGGAGAAATGCGACACGGCGGGAAGGGGAGGGGGCGGAGCGGGTCAAATAAACAAACATGCACGCGCCCGTGACTTTTAAGGTCAATGCGCATGCGCATAAGCTTAATGCGCATGCGCATTGACCTTAAAAGTCACGGGCACTGCAAGGAATCGCCACGATTCCTTGCAGTGCAGATAAAGAGTGGATAACTCGCAATAGTCTCGCTTGCTCGATGCGCATGCGCATCGACAGGCGAGACCTAAGAATGTGGCCAACAATCCCAATATTACCATTCGACAGGTGGACAAGGACGGCGCCCTTGTCATCATGGACACAGAATATTACAATGATCGTGTTAATGAAACGTGAATGATTTATTTATTTATTTATTTATGAAGCTTGTAGAGCGCACAGCTACCTCCGACGGAGGTGTCCCGTCGCTAAGATTACATGATTGTCCCCATAAAGAGTAACCAGAATCATATCTCACAGAGAGACTGGGAAAAAGCGAGGATCTGACAGTGCCAAGTCCTACCGCTTAGTGAACAACCAAGTCTTGAGTTTGCGACGAAAGGCTGGCTCAGATTCGCAAAACCTGAGGTCAAGGGGGAGGCTGTTCCAGAGCTTGGCGGCAGTGACGGTGAAAGATCTGCCGCCAGTCCGAGAAAGCTTGAATCTTGGAACCATCAGAAGACGAAGGTTGTTGGATCTGAGATGTCTAACTGAAACAGAGATTTTGAGACGCTTTCTCAGATAAAGCGGGCCAATTCCATGAATAGCCCGAAATGTCAGGGTCAGAATTTTGAAATCGATGCGTCGTGAGATGGGAAGCCAGTGAAGCTCTTCTCGGTAGGCTCTGACTGAAGTACGGGCAGGGATATTACCAATGAGCCGTGCCGCCGCGTTTTGAACTATTTGCAGGCGGTCAATAAGGTAAAGGGGGGCACCTGCATATAGACTGTTAGCATAGTCTAGATGGGTGGTGATGAGAGCCTGGACCACAGTTTTGCGTGAAGATTGAGGGAGGAAGGGGAAGATTTTCCTGATCATACGTAGTTTGGAGAAACAGGCCCCTACCACTTTGTTGACTTGAGCACTTCCAGACAAAGAGTTGTCAAAAGTGAAGCCAAGGTTACGAGCTGCCTGCACGGGAGTGGGTGGGGGATTCAAGATGGTAGGCCACCAAAGGATTGCAGGGGGGGGGGGGGGATTTCTTGCTGAAAAAAAGAACCTCCGTTTTGTCGGTGTTAAGGGCAAGATGATTGGCTGACATCCAGGTACAGATGTTACCGAGGCAGTTTCTGAAGTTGGAAAAGAGGGAGTCAGAATGGTCTCGAAAGGAAAAGATAAGCTGAGTATCGTCAGCATAGGAGACCACCCTGACACCCCAGGACTCAACTACCTTGGCCAGAGGAGCCACATAAGCATTAAACAGTAGAGGGCTCAAAGCAGAGCCCTGGGGCACTCCGCACAGGAGGGGTTTGTCCTCGGATTCAAAAGGGTGCATCGTAACCGTTTGAGAACGACTAGACAGGAAAGAAGTGATCCAGGCCAGCACTGTCCCACCGACCCCTAGCTGTTGTAAGCGGGTGGTAAGTATTTTATGGGAAACAGTATCAAAAGCAGCGGATAGGTCGAGGAGGACCAGCATGGCCTCCTCGCCCCCATCCACTGATTCCCTGAGGATTTCAGAGACTTCAAGCAGCGCAGTCTCAGTGCTATAGCCGGACTGAGAGTCGTGTAGCAGCTGATTTGACTCTAGGTACAGTGCCACTTGTTTCTGTACCACCTTCTCCAGAATCTTGGCAGGTTTAGGCAAGAGCGAAATAGGTCGATAGTTGCTAAAGAGTAGAGGGTCGGCACCGGGTTTTTTCAGTATGGGGACAAGCCTGGCCTGTTTCCAAACTGAGGGGAATTGGCCACGCGACAAAGAGGCATTCCAGATGGAAAGAAACGGGTTCACTAGAATAGGGGCAAGGGTGCCCATGATTTTGGCCTGGACTGGGTCCAGGGGGGAACCAGACTTAACGTTGCGAAGCAAGGCTAACGCAAGGTCTGGAGTTAGCTCACTAAAAGAGTTGAAAGAACAAGAGGGGGGGCAGGGGTGATCATCAGGGTGATCAGGAGTCATCGCTGCAAAGGAGGAGGAGAGTTTAACTATCTTCTCTTGAAAGAAATCAGACAATCCATTGCAGAGATCTTGAGTGGGGGTACAAAGGGATTTCGAAGCAGGGGGGTTTACGAAGTCTTTCACAATGGAGAAAAGAGTTTTAGAGGAATTCTGCGCCTGTTGAATAAGATTGGAAAAGTAAGCTCTCATTGAAGAGCGTTTAAGTTTGTGGAATTTATTCAGGGCAGATTTGTAAGCCGATTTGGCTAAAGGATCATAGTTCGGTCTCCATTTGCGTTCCAGCTGCTTACACTTGCTCTTTTCCTCACGCAGCAGAGGGGAAAACTAAGGGGCAGAGGGGCGAGATCTGGAGGAAGTGACAGGAGCCAGAGGGGAAACCAAGTCAAGCGCATCAGAGAGAGACAAATTAAATCTCAAGGTTTCTGAATTGAGGTCCTTTTGCTGGTTAAGGTGAAAATGAAGATGAGCTTCCAGGGAGTCACAAGTAACTTTGGTCCATTTACGTCCTTTAACTCGATTAACGGGGGATAGGGGGAGGAGGTGTGGGGTCCGTGAAAGAAAAAGGAATGAGGAAGTGATCGGTCCATGTCAAAGGAGTGGGGGGGAGGGTAGAGAGGGAAGGATGATTAGAAAAAATGAGGTCAAGTGTATGGCCTGCTATATGAGTCGGGCCTGTCACTAATTGGGGCAGGGTGAGTCCTTGTAAGGTTTCTAACAGAGAGGAGGCTAGTGTACAGGAAGGATTATCAATGTGAATATTAAAATCTCCTAATACAGTAAAATGGGGGTGTTTGAGAGAGAAATCAGCGATAGAATGCATCAGAGTAGTAAGGGAGGAAGAGGTGACGGCAGGGGGGTTATAGACCAATATGCCTGCACAGATGGTACTAGCGGGGTCCATAATTACAAAGTGAGCGGCTTCAATGAGGCCCAGATTGGGAATTTTCGTGAGGTTTAATTTGAGATGGGATTTAGCAATAATCGCGAGACCCCCTCCGGTCTTGGAGTTATCTCGATTGATGCCAGTGAAACAATAACCAGGGGGAGTAGCTAGAGTGATGTCCGGTTTGGAGGAGTCTTTTATCCAAGTTTCATTAAGAAACAGTAAATCCCAATTGTGGGTGTCGAGAGATAGCCAGATGTCATGGGCGTGGGCTGGAAGAGATCTGCAATTGACTAATGCGGCCTTTAAGATGGTGGGTGGCGGATCATTGATAATTGAGGATAGTAGCGGTGCTTTAGGTACCATAGGAAGAAAAAAGTTGCATTGAGGGCAGGAATATGCAGTAGTTTCTAGGCTAAAAGTATTACAGCAGGTGAAAGGGGCGCAAGTAGCAGGACGGAGGTGAAGCAGTTGATCTGAGGACCAGCACATTTTTGGGCCGAGTGGAGCAGGGGTTCTGGCGCTAGGCGCGGACGGGCGCAGACGGGCTTGCCTTCGGCGCGCCATCGGCGCGCCATCGGCGCGCCCGCTGCGCCCGCCCGCTGCACGGACGGGAAAGCCCCTTCCTTTTATCCATATCTTGCTGGGGGTGAGAGGAGGGTGGGAGGCGTCCAGGAGCTGGAGCGCTACCCTGCCTCCCCCCAAGATGGCGGTTCCGTTTTACCCAGCCGGCGAGAGCGCTGTGCTCGGCTGCACCGGTAAAGGAATGAAGGTCGGGACCCCTGTGACGACTAGATCTCGTCAAAGCATGCAGGCGGTCAGTGTCCGATAATTAAAATATAACAATTAAGATATGTACAATTTTTAAAAAATGCCGGTCAGCGTGACTGTACGAGGTCGTAAAATCACCACACATACAGTTTAAGGCTTTGAATTCACACACTCTCACACAAGATAGGTTTAGAGCAAAATAGCAAGAGAAATGCCCCCGGCTTCCGCCTCAGGGGAAAACAAGTAATCTAAATGAAGTATCCCCAGGTCTCCTTATGTAGTGAGGCAGGGCGGGAGGCGTCCAGGAGCTGGAGCGCTACCCTGCCTCCCCCCAAGATGGCGGTTCCGTTTTACCCAGCCGGCGAGAGCGCTGTGCTCGGCTGCACCGGTAAAGGAATGAAGATCGGGACCCCTGTGACGACTAGATCTCGTCAAAGCATGCAGGCGGTCAGTGTCCGATAATTAAAATATAACAATTAAGATATGTACAATTTTTAAAAAATGCCGGTCAGCGTGACTGTACGAGGTCGTAAAATCACCACACATACAGTTTAAGGCTTTGAATTCACACACTCTCACACAAGATAGGTTTAGAGCAAAATAGCAAGAGAAATGCCCCCGGCTTCCGCCTCAGGGGAAAACAAGTAAAGATGTGATGATACTAGATATCACAAAACTGAGCAGGATCCAACAAAAGAGTTTGCTAAAATACTCACCATCATCATTGACGGAGCAATCAGCCGCGGAACAATTGGCAACCAAGAAAAATAATTTTTGATCAAACAAAACCTGGTATTACCCTATATCTACATGATCCCGAAGGTGCATAAACATCCCACGCACCCTCCATGTAGACCCATAGTCTCCACGGTCAACTCCATTCACGAGCCTGTCGGAAAATATTTAGAAAAACACTTACAGCCCCTGGTTCAAAATATGACTACGTCGATAAAAGATACAACCAATTTCCTTAACATCTTAGAAGAACACGTGGCAGCATACACAAAAGAGATGATCTTATGTACTATTGATGTACAATCATTATACACTTCAATCCCATACAATCTCGGACTGAAGGCGGTAGCATCTTTTCTAATGCCGATTGAAATGGATGATGATCTGAAGATATTTCTTATGGATTTATTGAAATTTACTCTCTATCACAGTTATTTTCACCGGAAGAACAGTTATTTGATCCAATCTTCTGGAAAGGTTATTGGAAATTGCACAGCTCCCACATATGCGAATCTTTTTATGTACAGATTCAAACTAGACAATATTTTGAATAATCGTGACTGGACCAACAATTTGATTCTATATAGAATATATATAGATTATATATTTATCCTTTGGAAGGGATCAGAACTGGAACTACTTGAAGTCATATCGAAATTGAACCAAGTCAATGACAGAAATGGATTTACACACAACATACAAACCAATCAAATATCCTTTCTGGATGTAATGATAAAAAACAACAATGGCAAACTGGATACAACAGTTTTCAATAAGAACACAGACAGAAACAATCTGTTACACTTCCATATCTTTCATCAATACTCACTAAAGAAACATCTTCCATATTCCCAGTTACTAAGCATAAAAAGGATTTCCCCTACTGATAAAACATACAATAAAAATATGCAAACCACAGTCAATAAATTCAAAGAGCGAGGGTACCCAAATGGCATCCTAGAGGAAGCTGTATTGAAAGCATCAATGTAAGTCGTTCTACCTTGTTAAAAACACAGGAGAAACCCAAGGGTAAAGAAAGAATGGTTTTCATTTCAAAATACTCCACTGAGAGTCAGCACATTAAAAGGATCATATTGAAACACTGGTCCTTATTGACATTGGAAGATGATTTTAACTGGATATTCTCTAACCCACCAATGTTTGCATTCCAACGAACCAAGAATATCAAGGAACTACTAAATAAAAAAGATGACCAGAAACAACACTCATACAAAGGCCCGTTACCCTGCCATAACTGTGGCAGTTGCAACGCGATCATCAAAGGAAATTAATTCCAACATCCCAGTCGAGGAACCTTAATGAAACTAAAAGTAACAGCTACTTGTGACAGTCGCAACCTAATTTACATGATCAAGTGCCCATGTGGCCTCGCATATGTGGTCAAAACAGAAAGAAAAATTAAGACAAGGCCAATAGAAAATAAGAATAACATTCTCACCAAAAGTTCAAAGTCACCGTTGGCATCGCATTTCAATACCTCCAACCATACTCCCAGTCAACTCAGATTCCTTATCTTGGAACAACCACCCATTCTCCCCGGGAGAGATAACACACAGCATCTTTTACGACGAGAGGTATTTTGGATCAACTTCTTAAATACTATTCACCCGAAGGGACTGAATGATCATTTTGATCTGAACTTTTCTTGTAAAACATGTTATGATGAAGCCATAGTACGATCGTGTATAACATTTTGAAAATAGACCCTATGATTTTCTCAGCGATTTTAACATTGTTTCCATCTGAAACTATGAAAATATCCATTACATGCAAGTATGTGAACTATATCTTCCTTGATTCACATTTATATTTATATTTCCACACGACCAGTACACCTTTGACATGTATTAAGGTTGTTTAGTCCTAGATAACTTCTTTGGATGATTTTTCTTATTTTCTAGAGGCATTATTGCACCCTCGCACACACCTCATTTAATATTACTTTTTTAGTAGTCATTTTTTTTGTTTCACTGCAAGACACTATCTAGATTCCGGATCTCTTTTCCGATTTATCATTTTTACTACACACATCTAACTTGGGAATCTTTCTTCCCTCGTTTGCATTACCTAGTCGTATTTATTTTATGTCTACATGCCTCATGACGCATCTTGAAACGCGCCGAATATAATGTGCACACTTCCGTGTTTTCTACGGAAGAGACAGAAACCCAGTCAGGATACTTCATGAAACTTTATCGGTAAGACGCATGTTCTCGCATTACTTTTTATAGCGAAGCTTCGCGATTTCTACGGGATTACTAGTACTAATTCACTGGTTTATCTTTTTTAGATCTTCAAACTAACAAATCACAGACCGTTATGATCTGTCAAGTTTCTGAGGAACTGATTTTCTTACCCGCGTTTAAGTGAATGACGTGATAGTCACCATTTAAGTGTTTCACCCATGTTTTTTTACATTTTTTCAGGACATTGTCGATCTTGGCATTCCGTACATTTGATATTTGATATTTAGATTCCATGACATCATTGTATATATTGCATTTATCAGGTCAAGATAGGATACTATAATCTACCATACTACTGACACACTATAAGAAGCGCACTTTCGGATAAAGTTTCAATGCACCGTTCAGTACCCTGCATGACGCACACTTCTAAACACAGGCATGAATATGGACTTGTTTGAATGATTCACCCTCTGGGTCTTTTTTACCATGTTGATTTACTTTTTACATTTACACATGAATATTTATGTATTTATTTATTCTGTTGAACATTCACATGGTACATCTCTGTTTGAGTTGGCATACACAGTCGGGGATATAAGGCCCAACTGTCCAAAAGCTTGAAATTCTGTATAACTTTATTGAGTTTGAACACAGACTGACTGTAGTTTTGAGCTGACCGTTGTATATTCCTTTTCAACAGTACAGGAAGCCCCCGATGAAGGGCTAGTTGCCCGAAATGCATTGGGCTATGAAGACAGATGTCTAAATCGATATATTGATGTGAAAATAACGTCAAGGAACTTTGAAATAATTTAAGGAACATTCCAATAAAACTTTATTGATATGATCAAGTAGCAAAATATTGAATCATGTTTCTTTTTGAGTGCTTTTGGGGACGTTACTCACGTTTGGAATAGCGCAACAGGATTCATTTACTGTTCCTTTTACTCAGAAGCAAGTACCAAATAGCACCTATTTACCTGCTAGCAAACTGTCACACAATACAACGCAACAGGAGTGTGATTGTTCTTCATTTTCATTGTCAATTATCCTATTCTGAGTAGAACTAAACTACGCACCCACCAATACAATGCAATTTGAAGATATAATTAACCTCACCGACTAAAAAGCTGAGACATTTAGGTACTCAGAAGAGGATACACACCGTATATATTCACTCATTGAGGAAACAGAAAGTTTGGCAACCAGCACTGGCTCAAAACTGAGTAACATTAAACAACTGCTCTACGTGTCAAAGAAAATAATAAACCAGAGGTTACACGCAAGCACACTCATCAAATATCATAAAGTACAGAGGATACCACGAGGGCTCTGTATTTCGCTCAAATCAACACTATGCAAAAATAATTCAAAATTCACTGAAAAATGGCAAGCAATTCTAAGCAAATGTTCCTTAGATCTCATTCTCCTAATCATAGAGGAATTGGCAAAATTAATTGAAGACCTCATGAAAGAATCTCAACAACTCAAAAATGAATTAAGTCAAATACTCTCATCAGAGGAATTGGATGATATATTAAATGACATCAACAAACAACTTGATACGTTCACCAAAGAAATTAATGAACGGAAAATTTGAAAATTTAAACGTGATACTTTTGACTATAAATTAGGCGAGGTGTATAATTGGGCAGATATTTACGCTAGACACAGACAACAAAACCAAACTCGGGCAGATCCACACATGAAACATCATCGTCTGATGAATCACAACGTAGAAGGTATCCACCTGCTAAACAAGATTCAAGCAAGTCAAGTGAAAGACCAACCACATCCAGTGGGGACCAACATTAACCACTAACACTGCTTTTTTAGAGAAAGGCCCAACATTACCAGAAGAACCATGAGGGGCAAAATGAACAACACCCAAGGAGCCCATCGCAAAGAATGCGAGGAGTCAAAAACCCTAGTTATCAATCTGTTGAAACACAAAATCTCACGCTTTGAAAAACAAGTACTACAAAATGGGACCACCTTCGTATCAACATTCCATTCCAACGCATTGGATACTCAAGTTTGAATATACAGATTCATGAGGTCACTAAGACTTAAACATTTCTTTACAAATAACGTTTCAACATCTGAAGAACCATCTATAGATACCCTTATGGTATTACGTAACAAAACTAAATTCATACCACCAGTAAGCCACAAAGTTTTGGATGCCTTCAAAAAAGTGATATCTAAAGACATTGAAACCATCTACAAACAACCGAAATCAAAGTTCACCAACCTCTCCATAAAAGAACAACAAACACTCAAAAATGTGGCCAACAATCCCAATATTACCATTCGACAGGCGGGCAAGGGCGGCGCCCTTGTCATCATGGACACAGAATATTACAATGATCGTGTTAATAAAAACGTGAATGATGATACTATATATCACAAAACTGAGGAGGATCCAACAAAAGAGTTTGCTAAAATAATCATCATTGACGGAGCAATCAGCTGCGGAACAATTGGCAACATAGTAAAAGAATTTTTGATCAAACAAAACCCGCATTACCCTATATCTATATGATCCCGAAGGTGCATAAACGTCCCACGCACCCTCTGTGTAGACCCATAGTCTCCACGGTCAACTCCATTCACGAGCCTGTCGGAAATTATTTAGAAAAACACTTACAACCCCTGGTTCAAAATATGACTACGTACATAAAAGATACGACCAATTTAATTAACATCTTAGAAGATCACGCAGCATCATACACAAAAGAGATGATCTTATGTACTATTGATGTACAATCATTATACACTTCAATCCCACACAATCTCGGACTGGAAGCGGTAGTATCTTTTCTAATGACGATTGAAATGGATGATGATCTGAAGATATTTCTTATGAATTTATTGAAATTTACTCTCTATCACAGTTACTTTCACTGGAAGAACAGTTATTTGATCCAATCTTCTGGAAAGGAAGTACCAAATACCACCTATTCACCTGCTAGCAAACTGTCACACCATACAGCGCAACAGGAGTGGGATTGTTATTCATTTTCATTGTCATTTATATGTGGTACATTACATGCCTGAGTCTCTCTCCTATCCTTATTTTTACATGTACAATTGCCCGAATGGGCCAGATGTTCTATTGTTGTAAACCTTGTCAATTGGTAAACATCACGAGTCCGCATACACTGTTCAACATTCTAGTGTTTATTTACCCATGCATTTCCAATGGACATACTATTTTCTTTCCTCATCCAACTGTAAATCGGGTTTCCGAATACTTATGGTTTTTAATGTCCCCCTTGTTGCGGTTGTTCTTGTTCTTGTTGTTCTATTTGACACCAATGATATACTTAATTCAACCAGAATTGTTTGTAATGCTTTATTGTTCCTCGGTCCGCCCTCTGCAACTTCTCTCCTTCACCTGCACTCCCCGCCCTCCTTCTCCCCTTAACACGCCCCTTTGCCGACACCCACCACTCTCGCTCGGAGGAGTCCCCTCCCACGTGACCAGGGCACGACTCCCCTCTCCGTCCATAAGTCAAGGACTTCCACCTTGAATACCGTCCTCGATCGCGGCTACCCGCACATGCTGTGGCGAGATCCTGCTGGCTGCTTCACTCAGCTTAGGTAAGCCCCCCTCCCATTACACCTTTCCTCCGTACACCCAGCGGACACTTGCCACACTGAATCAGGCTCGTCTTCTCTCTTTTTGCAGGTTCCGACTTTCAGGCATCGTTACTAGAACCTCCACGGAGACCGCTGCCTCTCTACCCCGAGGCTAAATAACAGTCCTACAGGTCATTTTTCCGGCTCTCTGCCCGTTCTTTTAGCTCACCCCAGCACAACAGCATTCTTATGCCTCTCCTCCCTTTCACAGGAATTCGGCTCTCATGAGTCCATCAGCTTCCAATTTTCAAGTCCCGCGTTATTCAGGTAATTCCGATCTGCTCCTTGCTCCACGCCTCGCGGTTCACGGGCCAGTTCTTGTTTCGCTCACAAACGCTGTTACATGTCGGTAAGTTACCCAAGCACCCACTCTTGGTCAGTTTAGGTGGCTTCATCGCTACAGCCCCTAGCAGTGCCCAATTGCACCACCTTCCCTTCCCACCTGCCGCGACGGACCACCCCCCTGCGCTGTCCATCACTCACTCCGTTGGAGTTCTGGACTTTTTGGTTCCGTCCAGAGGTGTCAGGGTACAACACCCAAAGACCCCGGAGTCCCACCTGCCTTGGTGCACAAATGAACAGAAACACGGGCTTCTCGATGGTGGCGTCAAAGACCAAAGGTTTATTACTGCAGGGACACAGAAGTCACAGAATCTACACACGGGCAGAATCTAGGAGACTGTTCGATTTGTACAAAGTGGGTTGCTCCTTATATACTAAAAATTGTGCTCTAGGCAAATATTTCACATGTCGGTACATTCCCAAACCTTTGTGTCTCTAAACAATAAATATTTGGCGTTACACAGGAACTGTCGATAATATCTGATACCAAACATCACGAAGAGGGGTTCCCACCAGTCCATCACAATCCCTTGTCAATATTGCATTCAAGACCCGGACCGCCTCATCGTAAAGTTCGTTACCTCCCCCTAATAAAGGCCCAGAAGGAAAGGAGCAGAGCCAGGTGCAGAAGATAGAAAAGCGGGATAAGAGATGTTTGTGGGTTGTAAATGGGCAAGGCTACCGGCTTCGGCCGCCTAATCATGATCAGGTACAATGGACAGGAAAACCAGTTCAGGTGGGCTGGCCTCGGGCAGAGGAGGCAGCCTTTGTCGAGTCATGCAGCTTCAGCGTGATCTGGTTTAAGGTGCACGTGTCATGTAAGAGGTGAATCTCCGGCTAAGGCTACGTGTCCTTAATCAAAGTGAAGTGAATGAAATGATCAGAGGCTATTGCATATGTGAGGGCAAGGAACCACAAAATGGCGGCCATGATCTAAGATGGATGCCGTGTGTATATCAGAAATGTGTCAGTGGAAGGAGTGCTCTTGCTCGTAGCGTAGCGAAAACACTAGGATATACTAAATGGATCATTTGCGGTTCGCTGATACTAATTTTATGTATTTCCGACAAACTTGAAAACACGGGTTCAAGTCGTCACGGAACCGTCACGGAACCTCAGACCCTCCTTTTGCCCTTACATAGGCAATTACTCAATCTATGTCTGAATCTAGTTCTATGCTCATCAGGTCAGTGACATGCTGTTGTATCATCATCCTTTCTCGTGTCTTTTCTCCAAATGCAGGTGGTTTCCTAAAACAGGTTGTAGCACAAAGACTACACAGAGCAGGACCACACTGGATAATCAGACAACATGAGAATAGTAATATTAAGATGACACCAATGACCATTAGAACCTTCCATCCCCACGCTGAGATCAGAGTCCAAACCCACTCCATAAAGGACCAGTTTCCCTCATCTACATGTATGGAGTCCGAAATCTTGTGCAACTTAGAGATCGCCTCGTAAACTGTTGGAGCATTATTAGGAATAAAGACACAGCAGCTCGATTGGATCATTCTGCATACCCCACCTCGATCTGCAAGTATAACATCTAGAACCATACGGTTCTGCAATGTCATGAGCCTATCCGCCTGAAGCTCAGCTGTCAGATTGCTAAGGGCACCAGCAGTTTCGGTAATAGTAGATTCAACTACCCGTGTTAGCTGACGTATGTTTCTACTATTGGCCATAGGCCCCCAGAACGGAAGGAAGCCTTTGAAGAAGTCTCCAGCTTCCTGACCAGCTGTATCTTCCTTGCTGAAGACACCTCTCGCTACTCTTGTTCTGTGGTAATCAGGTGAAGCAGTGTATGTCGGAGGCAATAATCGAGCAATATAACATGATCCTGAGAAGTCAGCAGGTAACCATGTATAAGCTCTGACTCGACAGATGAAATAGGTACCCCTAGCAGTAAGAAAGGCAGGGGAAGAGTTAGCCGGAAACACATAAGTCTCTACGCACTCACTCCTCCCTAGCTGAGCTCTCGGATTTCTCCCATTACCTTGCAAACAGACCTGACCTCGGTGAGGTACGACCCAGATTGGAGTTGAGCTTTTACGCTTGCTTTCTCCTAAACTAAGGCGATACTCTGAAGTATTCCAACTTAAATATACTCGCAATTCGTCTCTAGGGTATGATGGAGTATTATTGACGTCTTTGACCATGTCAATAATTCCCTGGACTAAAGCTTTGTTGGCAGAGTTATATTTAGTGGAACGTGGTGGACGTGGAGGATAGGTCTCAAGAGCATAAGCAAAGATGGTTTGAAGGGCCTGAAATGATCCATTGTAGCTGAAAGGCAAAACCAGATAGGGAATACCTTTATCCATAGTGTGGGGTATCAAGCCACACACCCAACAGTCTGTCGTGTTAACTACCAGTTGGTGTTGGTGCAAGAGCTGTACAAAAGTATTATTAATGAATTCTGAGCGTCGAGTTTGCTCATGTTCCGGAAACGAGTGAAAAGAGTGTATAGAAGAAACAGTAGAAATAGCAGGATCAAGGGGAGGTACTGTAGATACTGGCACAAAAATCAAATTTATGCTAAAGACAATTCCACCCACCAGTGTTGCTAAAACAATCAAAAATGTAATGGCACATTGCATCAAGAAACATTTGCTATGAAGAATTCTATTTAGTCTGTTTCTGCGAACGTAAATCACATTTTCTCGTTGCAGCGCAGGAAGTTCCATCTTCTACAATCCGCTCGCGACCACTGATGATGTGTACGTAGATGAAAATGCCTCTGTCAGCCCTGGGAGTTCCCAGTACTAACAGAAAGATCGACCTTGTGTCAGACCCCTGCAAATTCAAACTAGGCACACAGCCACGACCCTACGGCTACCCAGACGGCAAGGCAATTTATTAAAAACAATAAACAATAGCAAACTTCCTGGCTGAAAAGCAAAAGTTCAAAATATATATATATATATCAAAATCACAGTATGCAGTTGCCTGCTTTATTAGTCCTTTTTATGGCTTCTAAGGTTGTATCTTTTCTTCGCTGGTACTGTTTGATCGGAAAATAGTGTATCACTAGCAGCTGTTGCAGAGTTTACGTTCGCAGATGACAAAGTTTCTTCTGATGCTGGAGACAAATTTTCAATGTTCAAAGCAGTCTTTTCAAGAGGAGAGTCACGTTTCAAAGTGTCAGAAATCAAATCGGCATCGCTGAAAGGGACAAATTTTGGAGTTATTTCAGATTCGGAGGCACCAATTCCCTTCTTCACCCAGTCGTCGTAGGGCAGCGGCAGTGGAACACGCTTTACGTGAGAAGCGTGGATCCAGTGCTTGCGACCAGCAACACGTACAGCTGTCCTCGTTGCCAGCAGGATTTGGAAGGGGCCGATGTAGCGAGGCTGAAGATTCTTTGTCCTCGCAAAATTTCTGACCACCACGTGGTCGCCGGGTTTCAGCTGATGCCCTGGACTCTCCGGAGGTTTTGGCAAAGCATCAAAGACCTGTTGATGAATAAGACTTAATTTAGCAGTCAAGTCGTAAAGATAGTCTATCAACATAGGATATTCAATGGAGCAGAATTGTTTAGGCCTTGGCACACCCCAGACATTTGCCGGGCGGCCAAATACAATCTCATATGGAGAAAGCCCTATTCTAGAATGCACTGTTGCTCTCGTTGATAACAAGGCCAAAGGAAGTGCGTCTGGCCAAGCCAAACCTGTGGATGCTTGAATTTTGGCTATTTTAAGCTTGAGGGTGCCATTGTAACCCTCGACTAAACCAGCAGACTGGGGATGGTTCGCACTATGAAATTTTTGTTTCAATCCTAGACCAGCACACACACTCTGCATAACTTTCCCTATAAACTCACTTCCGTTATCTGACCATACAATCCGTGGCATTCCAAACCTAGGGAAAAATTCTTTGAGAAGAATTTTGGCAGTTGATAAAGCAGTGTTGTCCTTTAGTGGGTATGCTTCTATCCACCTGGAAAAAGCACAAACCACCACCAGGACGTATTTTAAATTGTTGCAGCGTTCCATGTGAATGAAGTCTAACTGTATTACTTCAAAGGGACAGGAAGGAGGAGCAAAATGACCAGCTGGAGTTGGAGTTCCCTTGCCAGGATTATGCATCAAGCACACCATACAATTTTTCACCACTCTCTCTGCACACTTACTGATTCCCTCATTCTTCCAAACCGGAGCTAACATCTTACATATCCCTTTAGAACTTATGTGCGCCACTCCATGCGCCATCGTCACTACTGCAAGCACATACGCATCAGGCAACATCCAACGCTGCTGTTCTGTCAAATCGATCCAACATCCATTCGAGTCCAATTTGCCCGTACTTTCTCTCCATACGCGTTTCTCTTCCTCAGTCGCTTCTTTCTGAATCTCTTTCACACTTTCCATTGTGTCCTCACACATTCCAGACTCAGCAATCCATCTTGCAGACGTAGCAACATACATTCTACTCATCATGTCTCTAGCTGTCTGTTTAGCGGTTTCATCAGCAAAGGCATTTCCCCGACCAACATCATCCGTGATTGCTTTATGAGCACTGCACTTCACAATCGCAACTTCAGTCGGTAAGGTTAGAGATTCTAACAAGTCGTTAACTAGCTGACCATGTTGAATCTTAGTCCCATGGGACGTAATGAAACCCCTTTCTCTCCACAACCGGCCAAAACTATGGGCCACGCCAAATGCGTACTGACTATCTGTAAACACATTCACTCTCTTTCCCTCAGCTAAAACACACGCTCTCGTAAGAGCTATTAACTCTGCAGCTTGGGCAGAATTCTGACTCACTCTTGCAGTCTCCACAATCGTCTTCAAAGTCGTTACCGCGTAGGCAGCAGTCACATCACCATTCTCCAATTTAAAACATGACCCGTCCACATACAGCGTACCATCTGGGTCGGATAGAGGAGTATCTCTCAAGTCGATACGACCTTTTGTCTCTTCCTCCGTTTTGAAATAACAGTCATGTGGCTCAGAATCACTCGACTCTTGATCAGTCGGCAACAATGTTGCTGGGTTCAATACATTGCATCTTTTGATCTGAATATGACTCGCTAATAACGTCAGCTCGTAACCAGATAATCTCGCACTAGTAAGGTGTTGTGTCTTCGTTCGGTTCATGAGTGTGTCCACTGCATGAGGAACCATGACCACTAGCATATTGTTCATCACCAAACCAGCAGATTGTCGAATGGAAGCTGCAGCTGCCGCTGTAGCCCTCAAACAACTAGGCAATGCTCTAGCTACCGGATCTAATGTTGATGAGAAATACGCACAAGGGCGTTGTTTATCACCAAACTTCTGTGTCAAGACACTCAACGTGCAACCTTCTCTTTCGTGAACGTAGAGCGTGAATGGCTTACTGTAATCAGGTGTGCCCAATACAGGAGCTGAACACAAAGCTTTTCGTAATTCAGCAAAACTCTTTTGACATTCATCAGACCATGGCACCGGACTCGGAACATTTTTCCCAGTCAAAGCTACCAACGGCTTTGCTAAAAGTGAAAAATTTGGGATCCATTGCCTACAGTAAGAGGTAATACCTAGAAAGGCACGTACTTCCCTCTGTGTGCGTGGAACACTCATTTGCATAATTGCTTTTATTCTTTCTGGGGTCAACTTCCTTCCCTCCTTTGACAAGAGATGACCTAAGTAGGTTACTTCTTGGCAGCAATATTGCATTTTGGAAGGTGACACCTTATGATTCAAATTAGACAAATGATGCAATAGTGAAATTGTAGCTGCTTTGCAAGTTTCCTTGTCATCGGCAGCCACCAAAAGATCATCTACGTATTGTACTAGGGCAGAACCTGGAGGAAGGACAAAAGAATCTAACTGGCTTTTTAAAGCTTGACTGTAAATAGATGGACTTTCACAGTAGCCTTGTGGAGCGCGTTTAAATCTGAAACTGCGACCTCCTAAACAGAAGCCAAAAATATCTCTGCTTTCCTCGGCTATCGGAATGCTGAAAAAGGCATTCTTCAAGTCGATGACTGAGAACCATGTAGCTGTAGCAGGAATCAATGTTAACAAAGCAGTAATGTCTGGCACTACAGGAAACTGCGGAATTACAATCTTATTAACTTCTCTAAGGTCTATGACAAACCTATAGACTGGAGGCTTTGTAGGATCTGTTCGTTTCAAAATCGGCAATACAGGACTATTACAAACATTTCCTTGCGTTTCTTCAACCACACCTTTTTTAATCAAATCTTGCACAATCAATAAGAGTGCACGCTCACCTTCATTCGATATTTTATATTGAGGAATTCTTGGAAATTTCACATTCGCTTTCAAAGTTACTACATACGGTGGAATCTCTAGTAGACCTACATCATTGGGACCAGTCGCCCAAAGAGAATCAGGGAGTGAACGTAGCTCCGGCGGGAGTTTGTCCATTGACAGATACATCGGAGAGGTGAGTCTTTTACCCAAAGTAAGCTGTACTCCTTCCGGAGAACAGTACAATGTCGCATATAGTCGTTTTAACAAATCTAAACCAAGCAGATTTTCATTACAACCTGTCGTCAAAATTAAGGGTGCTTTCAATTGACACGGTCCAACAGAAATAGACAAAGGACCAGATATCGGGTTGTACACAGGGGCGCCTGAAAAACCTACGGAAACATTTGTTGAGCCAGACAAAGGTGCGCCAGGGAGTTTCGCATGCATGATAGAACTTTTTGCGGCACCAGTATCCAACAGAAACGGTTCGACTACACCTGATGTTGCTACTGCGACATAAGGCCCACTCTGATCCACTGGAACTGATACTACTCCCTCTCTCTGTCTATGGCTGTCCTAGTACCCATTTTGTTGAAATCCCTCTTCAACTTCACAATAATCCTCAACAAGATATTGCTGAGATCTATTCTGTTGAGCTGACTGTACATTTCGCTGATCAAAGTGATTAGAAGGACGATCATTAGTTTGTGGAGGCATAGCACCTCGTCCCCGACCTCTAGAATTCTGTGCAAAATTACCACGACCTCTCTGAGCTGCTGCCGCATTATTTTGCGCTAAAATCTGACAATCATTTTTATAGTGACCCTCTTTCTTACAGTACGCACACTGATTCCACTGGTATTGAGGCCTGGTCGAATTATAATCTGTCTTTTGATACGAATTCTGTTGCATATTAGTCTGATTCGTGCGAGGCGGATACGCCTGCTGTAAAAGAACTTTAGTCTTTAAATCTTTCGTTTTCTTCTCTGATTTCTCCTTTTCCTCTTTATCCCTATTTTCATAGTACTGTGCAGTCGCAAGTATTTGCGCTGTCGTAGATACAGCCCACGCACTTTCTGAGTCTTTCAATTTATTGCATAATTCGGGTAACAAATTATGCACAAATTTATCGACAAACAATCTCTGTCCTCCTTCAGTGCTCATATCCTGACCACTATGGTCTACAAAAGTCTCTTCGAACCTCGTGAAGAAGTCGGAGACACTTTCGTCTTTCTTCTGCTTGCATGCGGATAATTTATCCCAATTAACACGCAATGCTGGCATCAGAGTCTTCATTAAATCTATTATTCTGCCAGGAAGATTAGCAATTAGGGGTTCGGGTTTCGCACCACCTATTTGTTGAGCATCTGCTGCAGTGATAGCTGCCCAATCACCACCTAAAGCAGCCTGATGATCCTCTCTACGAATTTTAGCCCACACTGGTTGTGGAACTACATTACCAAACAACATATCAATGTCGGCTAAGTTCATTATACAAGCCTCAACTGTCTGTGTCAATTCCTTGTAATATCCGGCTGGATTCTTACGTGGATCTGGCAAGGCCTGTTTCACTGCTAACACTTCTGCTCGCTTCCACGGAATATGTATCCATACTCTTTGGAACTGTGCTGGAGCAGCTGCAATACCCGCATTATCATCACGTTGTACTGCTTCGCGCCAAATTGGAGGAACTTCCCTCATAGGATATTGGCGACTTAGCTTCATTCTACCTTTCTCTAAATCTCTCGGCGAACGAAGAGATGGATCATTCCTAAAACTCAAAATGAGTTCCATCGCTTCCTTTATATTATCGCCCACTATCATTCCAGCAGCAAACTCTTTTTGAATCTTAATTAAATCTTCCAAATCTGATTCGACATCGTCTTCTTCTATTTCCTCACGCAACAACGAGCACATCTCGTCGAAGACGTATCGCTGTGTTGGCTCTCCCCATTGCATAAATGTCTCTAACACATCTTTCGTACTATATCTTCTAACTTTTGTAATCCATCTGAGAGCCGTGGAGTCTAAAACTCCCCGTTCCTCAGTACTTGGAAGCTGACTCCGTCTCTGAACAGAGTCAGGAGTAGGAGTCTTAATCAAGGTTTTATATATAGGAGACAGCATATTAGTAACAGAATCAGTAATTCTTCGACGAACAGAAAGTGGAGTTAGTACACTCGCAGACATAGAGAACGCAGTAGAGGTAGGAATAGATGACGAAACAGTAGGAGTATCGAGGAAAATAGTTTGAGGACCAATAGGTACAGTGGTAGGTATAGGAGCGGGCAGTGCAGGAAGAGGAGGAGCTGTAGGAACATTTACATTCACCACAGGAAGTACAGGAACTTGATTCTGAGGAACAAGAGCAGGAGCACCAGGTTGTCCAGCAACCGGCAATTGAACATTCGGTATAAGTGGAGCCGCAGCACCTTGTGCATACGGTGGAGGCGACCGTAACAGATAAGATAGCAGAGGATCGTTTTCGGAATCCTCCAGTATCTTAACCATTTTCGATGGCAAGGCAGGATAGCACTTGTCAATCGCTAAGTTACGCTCTCTAATGGCTACATCTATGGCTTTCTCACACTCGTTAGCCTGCAACTGCTTAGTCGCTTGCTCTAGAGTTAACTCTTCTAGTTCTTTTTGCTCTTTTTTCAACCTTTTCATTTCTCTCTGTTTGGATTCTCTCCGCCAATAACGAAAAGAGTCAAACATTGCCGGCCGGGCTTTCTTCCTAAACAATTTCGCTTCTAAATTGTCGAGAATCTCTTGTTCAAAACTACCATGCAGTGGCCAACTAAGGACACCATCCTTCTTACAATAACGGACCCATATCTCATTATAAGTTATAGGACCCACACCATACTTACAATATAGGTCATATAGGGGAGTCCCAATCGGAGGAACCAGACAGGAATCCTCTAATTGTGAGTCACTGTTGCAACTAAAACAAGACAACATTTTCCGACTTACCATTCTCAGTCTGGAACACAAAACAAACAAACACGGAACAAATTGTGCACTTGAACCAAGAACTTAGGCCTACCAAAACGAACTGATGTATCGATACCCAAAACTGAACCAAATAGATTATCGTAACCAGAACAACTAGTGATAATCTTACAAAACCAAACCAAACCAAGAACCGATCAAGGATTTTTAACAATCCTCACAAAAGTAACCAGCTAGCTATCACTAAATACTTAACTGAGGCACTGAAGACGTCACCAAGGAGAAACCCGTCACGTTTCGCTGTACTAAGGACTGCACCACTTCGGGTCCAAGACAGGGCGACGGTCAAGGCAACGGCCCACTGCAGCCGTCCTGAACGGGAACCCTCGTGGAAGAGAACTTCAGGGCCACTTTTGCGATATGCTGGGATCGATGAAGTGGGGCGCCTCCCTCAGGAATCTTCACACGAAGCTTCTCGAACTCTTCAGGCTTTTGGACCGGTACCGAATGACGTCGCCCCACGTTGGGCGCCAATTGGAGTTCTGGACTTTTTGGTTCCGTCCAGAGGTGTCAGGGTACAACACCCAAAGACCCCGGAGTCCCACCTGCCTTGGTGCACAAATGAACAGAAACACGGGCTTCTCGATGGTGGCGTCAAAGACCAAAGGTTTATTACTGCAGGGACACAGAAGTCACAGAATCTACACACGGGCAGAATCTAGGAGACTGTTCGATTTGTACAAAGTGGGTTGCTCCTTATATACTAAAAATTGTGCTCTAGGCAAATATTTCACATGTCGGTACATTCCCAAACCTTTGTGTCTCTAAACAATAAATATTTGGCGTTACACAGGAACTGTCGATAATATCTGATACCAAACATCACGAAGAGGGGTTCCCACCAGTCCATCACAATCCCTTGTCAATATTGCATTCAAGACCCGGACCGCCTCATCGTAAAGTTCGTTACCTCCCCCTAATAAAGGCCCAGAAGGAAAGGAGCAGAGCCAGGTGCAGAAGATAGAAAAGCGGGATAAGAGATGTTTGTGGGTTGTAAATGGGCAAGGCTACCGGCTTCGGCCGCCTAATCATGATCAGGTACAATGGACAGGAAAACCAGTTCAGGTGGGCTGGCCTCGGGCAGAGGAGGCAGCCTTTGTCGAGTCATGCAGCTTCAGCGTGATCTGGTTTAAGGTGCACGTGTCATGTAAGAGGTGAATCTCCGGCTAAGGCTACGTGTCCTTAATCAAAGTGAAGTGAATGAAATGATCAGAGGCTATTGCATATGTGAGGGCAAGGAACCACAAAATGGCGGCCATGATCTAAGATGGATGCCGTGTGTATATCAGAAATGTGTCAGTGGAAGGAGTGCTCTTGCTCGTAGCGTAGCGAAAACACTAGGATATACTAAATGGATCATTTGCGGTTCGCTGATACTAATTTTATGTATTTCCGACAAACTTGAAAACACGGGTTCAAGTCGTCACGGAACCGTCACGGAACCTCACCGTCCTGACACATTCCCTTCCTGGCCCACTCGCCACGAGTCAGACCTCGACTCCCTCTCCTCCCGGTTCCTCTTCCACTTCCTTCCCCCCAAATTGCACAGCTCCCCCTACTCCTCTTCATCACACACTCATCCCCGCCAGTATCCCAGACTCATCTGATCCTACGACCACAGTAGCCATCAGTACCTTTCCAAGGGGCCCTCTGTCCACCCTCGCCAACTCCTTCCACACCCTGAGCCCCAGCGCTCGCTCCCACCCCCCTCCTTCCCTACCCATACCTTCTTCTTCCTTCCTTGTACAGCACCATTCCTTCAACCTCAACCCGGTCCTCAAGATGATCCCTACTAAGACGTATCGAAAAAAGTTGTCGACTATTCAGCGCAATAAATGGCGCATATACAAATGTGGCTCATCAAACCATTACTGCAAACCAAAAACTTTCGCATTGCAATTTATTTGGAGCCACATTGTGTTCTTTCAATTCACTGTATATATGTAACACCTTTATTACCATGCGCCGTCCTTACTGATCACAATTGTCACTTGCGTCGCCACCTTATGTCACTTGCACATTCTGAGCACGAAGTCCAATTTGGGTTGTTTTGTTATTAATTTAAGTATAGTGCTGATACAACTGTACATTTTGTACTTTCCTTTTCCCCCACCTTTTTTTCTTCTTCCCAATTATATGATGCCATGAGCACATTTCATAATCAAATGAAAGAAAAATTAAGACAAGGCTAATAGAACATAAGAGTAACATTAGCACCAAAAGTTCTAAGTCACCATTGTCATTGCATTTCAATACCTCCAACCATACTCCCAGTCAACTCAGATTCCTTATCTTGGAACAACCACCCATTATCCCTGGGAGAGACAACACACAGCATCTTTTATGACGAGAGGTATTTTGAATCAACTTCTTGAATACTATTCACCCGAAAGGACTGAATGATCGTTTTGATCTGAACTGTTTCTTGTAAAAAATTATATGATGAAGCCATAGTACGATCGTGTATAACATTTTGAAAATAGACCCTATGATTTTCTCAGCGTTTTTCACAGTGTTTCCGTCTAAAACTATGAAAATATCCATTACATGCAAGTATGTGAACTATATCTTCCTTGATTCACATTTATATTTATATTTCCACACGACCAGTACACCTTTGACATGTATTAAGGTTGTTTAGTCCTAGATAACTTCTTTGGATGATTTTTCTTATTTTTTAGTCATTATTGCACCGTCGCACACACCTCATTTATATTACTTTTTTAGTAGTCATTATTTTTTGTTTCACCGCAAGACACTATCTAGATTCCGCATCTCTTTTCCGATTTATTATTTTTACTACACACATCTAAATTGGGAATCTTTCTTCCCTCGTTCGCATTACCTAGTCGTATTTCTTTTATGTCGTCATGCCTCATGATGCGTCTTGAAACGCGCCGAATATAGTGTGCACACTTCCGTGTTTTCTACGGAAGATACGGAAACTCGGTCAGGATTCTTCATGAAACTTTATCGGTAAGACGCATGGTCTCGCATGACTTTTTATAGCGAAGCTTCGCTATTTCTATGGGATTACCAGAACGAATACATTGGTTTATCTTTTTTAGATCTTCGAACTAACAAATCACGGACCGTTAAGATCTGTCAAGTTTCTAAGATGCCGATTTTCTTACCCGCGTTTAAGTGAATGACGCGATAGTCACCTATTTAAGTGTTTTCACCCATGTTTTTTGAAATTTTTTCAGGACATTGTCGATCTTGGCATTCCGTACATTTGATATTTGATATTTAGAATCCATGACATCATTGTATATATCGTATTGATCAGGTCAAGATAGGATACCATAATCTACCATGCTACTGACACACTATAAGAAGCGCACTTTCGGATTAAGTTTCAATGCACCGTTCAGTCCCCTGCATGACCACATTTCTAAACACAGGCATGAATATGGACTTGTTTGAGTGATTCACCCTCTGGGTCTTTTTTACCATGTTGCTTTACTTTTTACATTTACACATGAATATTTATGTATTTATGTATTCTGTTGAACATTCACATGGTACATCTCTGTTTGAGTTGGTATACACAGTCGAGGATATAAGGTCGAACTGTCCAAAAGCTTGAAATTCTGTATTACTTTATTGAGTTTGAACAAAGACTGTACGTATTTTTGAGCTTACCTTTGTATATTCCTTTTCAATAGTGCATGAAGCCCCCGATGAAGGGCTAGTTGCCCAAAAGGCATTGGGCTATGAAGACTGATGTCTAAATCGATATATTGATGTGAAAATAACTTCAAGGAACTTTGAAATATTTTAAGGAACATTCCAATAAAACTTTATTGATATGAACAAGTAACAAAATATTGAATCATGTTTCTTTTTGCGTGCATTTGGGAACGTTACTCACATTTGGAATAACGCAACAGGATTCATTTACTGTTCCTTTTACTCAGAAGGAAGTACCAAATACCACCTATTCACCTGCTAGCAAACTGTCACACCATACAACCCAACAGGAGTGCGATTGTTCTTCATTTTCATTGTCATTTATATGTGGTACATTACATGCCTGAGTCTCTCTCCTATCCTTATTTTTACATGTACAATTGCCTGAATGGGCCATATGTTCTATTGTTGTAAACATTGTCAATTGGTAAACATCACGAGTCCGCATGCAATGTTCAACATTCATGTGTTTATGTACCAATGCATTTCCAATGGACATACTATTTTCTTTCCTCATCCAACTGTAAATCGGTTTTCCAAATACCTATGGTTTTTAATGTCCCCCTTGTTGCGGTTGTTCTTGTTCTTGTTGTTCCAGTGACACCAATGATGTACTTAATTCAACCAGAATTGTTCGTAATGCTTTATTGTTCCTCGGTTCGCCCTCTGCGACTTCTCTCCTTCCCCTGCACTTCCTCGCCCTCCTTTTCCCCTTGCCACGCCCCTTTGCCGACACCCACCACTCTCACTTGGAGGAGTCACCTCCCACGTGACCCGGCCACGCCTCCCCTCTCCGCCCATTAGTCAAGGACTTCCACCTTGACTCCCGTCCTCGATCGCGGCTACCCGCACATGCTGTGGCGAGATCCTTCTGGCTGCTTCACTCAGCTTAGGTAAGTCGCCCTCCCATTACACCTTTCCTCCATACACCCAGTGGACGCTTGCCACATTGAATTCGGCTCGTCTCCTCTCTTTTTACAGGTTCCGACTTTCAGGCATCATTACTAGAACCTCCACTGAGACCGCTGCGTCTCTACCCCTGAGGCAAAATAACAGTCCTACAGGTCATTTTTCCGGCTCTCTGCCCGTTCTATTAGCTCACCCAAGCACGACAGCATTCTTATACCTCTTCTCCCTTTCACAGGAATTCGGCTCTCGTGAGTCCATCAGCTTCCAATTTTCAAGTCCCGCGTTATTCAGGTAATTCCGATCTGCTTCTTGCTCCACACCTCGCGGTTCACGGGCCAGCTCTTGTTTCGCTCACAAACGCTGTTACACGTCGTTAACTACCCCAAGCACCCACTCTTGGTCGGTTTAGGTGGTTTCATCGCTACATCCCCTAGCAGTGCCCAATTGCGCCACTTTCACTTCCCACCTGCCGCGATGGACCACACTCACTCCATCCTGACACTTTCCCTCCCTGGTCCACTCGCCACGAGTCACACCTCGACTCCCTGTCCTCCCGATTCCTCTTCCACTACCTTATCCCCAAATTGCACAGCTCCCCCTACTCCTCTTCATCACACACTCATCCCCGCCAGTATCCCGGTCTCACCTGATCCTATGACTGCAGTAGCCATCAGTTCCTTCCCAAGGGGCCCCCTGTCCACCCTCGCCGACTCCTTTCACACCCCGAGCACCAGCGCTTGTGCCCACCCCTCTCCTTCCCCACCCATACCTTCTTCTTCCTTCCTTGTACAGCACCATTCCTTCAACCTCAACCCGGTCCTGAAGATGATCTCAACTAAGACGGATCGAAACGTCGTTGACTATTCAGCGCAATAAAAGGCGCATATACAAATGTGGCTCATCAAACCATTACTGCAAACCAAAAACTTTTACATTGCAATTTATTTGGAGCCACATTGTGTTCTTTCAATTCACTGTATATATGTAACACCTTTTTTACCATGCGCCGTCCTTGCTGATCACAATTGTCACTTGCGTCGCCACCTTATGTCACTTGCACATTCTGAGCACTAAGTCCAATTTGGGTTGTTTTTTTATTAATTTAAGATAGTGCTGATACAACTGTACATTTTGTTTTTTCCTTTTCCCCCACCTTTTTTTCTTTTTCCCAATTATATGATGCCATGAGCATGTTTCATAATCAAATGAGTCTCCTTGTTTCTGTACACGTAATGCCTTTCGCATACATGTTTAATTGTCCTTCATGAATAATACCAGTTGGGATATTGTGTTTTTTACTCATATTGTCCACCCTAATCCCAACGTGGTTTATGGGTCACACTCCTGTTGTACTCTACAAGCCCCACCTTCAGCTTGGCTGACACTAAAGAGGCTATCGTGGTTCCTGTCCTATGGAAGGAAAGCATTTAGGTTACTGAACAGGCTAGCGGTTGTAGGAGAATGGATCAAGGAAAGATTTACCGAGCGCGAAACAGTTTACCTGGCCTGGGCCCTAGGCCCTAACAGGGCCAAACAGGACAGACACCCATATCCTCTCTACCCATTACCTAGAGAACTGTGATGTATATTCTGGGAAGAGATTTTATAAATGAGGAGCCAATCTTTTAAATAAAGTGGAATGATTATGGCCCCTGGGCCCCCCTTCTCTGGTCTTTTTTATAGGAAGGAGAGCACAAGACCCTTGGGGGGAACACAGCCCTTTGATTTTGTCCCGGGTACCCCATCTCCTGGGTCCTGCCATGCTTGTTTGGGGAAGGGACGGGTTGCATCCTTCCTCCCTAGGCTGATACTGGCCTTTGGGACCCATTCCCCCGACGCCCGGGGAAATTTTTAGATCCCCTTTTTTTCTCAACCCCCATTTGACACCAAAACTTTTGAGGGAGGAGCTGAGGTGGAAGAATTTTTTGTGAAGATTTGTCAAATGGTGCCAAGGTTATCAGCAAACCCCAAAAGGCTCTTTCTATGGATAAGCAGTCATAACTATAACTACTTAGTGGCAACCAACACTTTTTAATGTATATATTAATAACCCATCGCCCATCGCCAGTAGGCGGTTGTAGTTAGGACCTAATTTGCAAAGATAGAGTGTTTTTTGTTTTGTCAATATATTTGGCGCCGTTCGATGATTGTTCACAAAATTTTCAAAACTAAAATCATGCTCACCTTACCTGCTTTTTTCAATGTTTCGAGGGGATCCGCCTTTTTGTGATTTGGATAAATGCGATCAGTAGTTTTAAAGATAATAATCAAAATATCTAGGGGTGGGGACTCTTCACAGATCCACCAACGGTGCATCTGTGGGTCCAAGTGCCACAGCAGGGCCCTGTTTGGCTTGCCGCAACTTGAGACAAAAGTTGCGACCATCATTTTATGTGCTGGGATATGGTCCCCGGGGGATAACAATTTGCATGAAAAGCACTTGAAGGGGTTAGGGTATTGGTGCCATGGCCCCATGGATGTTTGAAAAAAAATGAGGGGACAGCATGTTTAATGGACAGTAAAATGACGTTTTCAGAAGTTGTGACTGGTGATTTGGAAATAAAATAGATGTTACCAGACATAAAAATAATACATGGAGAGCAGCTGGAGTGCAGCAAACAGGTAGATTAATTCAATTGTAGTACATGCAAGTATATTTAGACAGCGTGTATGTAAACTGAAAGAAAATGTGTACCTTCTAAACACTATAGTAGAGTGGGAAAAACAGGGATCTTAGATGAGAATAATAACTAAAAATAAAGTGAGCAGGAAAGGAGAAAAAGAAGTTGGTATACTGAAAGATTAGTGATTTTACTACACCAGTATGAATGAATGTATTCGAAATTAGATTATGGTGCTTGCTTATAGAATGTAATTTGCACATGTTCAAATGTAAGGCAGGAACTTGCCTATCCATTTACACTCCCACAAAGCACTTATGTAGCCACCTCTCATATAGCCAGACAGTGACTGCAAAACTCAGTCAGTTAATCATAAGGCATTCTCACACCCACTTACTCACCTATACGTTCAGGTTTGAGTACTAGTTTGCCCTGAGAGGCTGGGGTGACATGAGCAGAATGCAATCTCCACCAGAAGAGTTTGAAAAGGACTACTTCAGCACTTTTGAAAAGGCAGGACCCTGGTTGTAATTGAGCTCAGAATCAAGGCCCTAAAGGCTAGTGGGTTTCAGAAGGAGGGGGAAGAGTGGAGAAATTAGTGGGTACAATCTCCAGAGGAGGGCTTATTTCCCAGAGAGAGTCTTCTCTATTGGCTACAGTGCAGGAAGTACTGTTTTTTCCAAACTCAGTCCCTGATGATCTCAAGGACAGACAGGCTGGACGGGAGCTGTAGCTGCAGCTGGCCCAGGTGGGTGCAGAAGTGAGAAAAGGAGAAGATAGGAGAGTCTTGGATGATACAAGAGTCTTGCTGGCTATAGTGTTAAGGAGGCACACTAAAAGACCAAATAGCTTTTAGAGTCTAGCAAACAAGGTGTGAGCACCACTAGTGTGTACAGTGCAGAAGAAAGAGTTCATATATTCAGACTTGATGGCTGACCACAAAGCGGGGTTTGATATAGACAGGTTATTTCTCTCATAAGAAGTAGCTGTAGAGGTACAGAGGATCTCTTAGGAGGAATGTAGAGGTGCATTTTAAGTCATATTCCTGGTGATGAGAGGGACATCATAGTTGTTCTATAGAATGGGGAAGAGTTTGAGGTATCCCACGACAATGGTTGTCCTTGTCTGTATCTAAGAACTAACCCCAGAGGAGGGGTGCTTGAAATTCAGAAACTGAGTGACTACTACTGGGAGGATTTTGTGGGGTACTTTTCAAATGTTTGTTAAAAGTACTGTCGTTTTTTAAGAAGGTATTTCTAACAGGTTTTTTTTCAAATAGGATTGAGAAGAAGCAACTTGAGAAACCTTTTCTTCAGACACTTATGGGAATTGTTTTGGCTTGTTTATCTGATATAGTTCACTTGCATCCTCATAATCTATTTTGAATGTAGTAGAAGGATACTGTAATGCTCATATACTTCTATCCACTTTTCAAACTGTCCACTTTTAGGCAACATTTCTTCAATCATGCAACTTCCATGTTAGAGAACATCTACATCTTTATAGTACACATTATTGTCTTTAATATATAATGCTGCTCTCTTTGTCTTATTTACATCCACTAGTTCCTTACTGATTGCTTTGTTTTTTGTGGATACACCATTCACTAGAATAACAAGTGGTTTGTTTAAATCTATTTCTACACCCAAAGTTTCAATATAGTGTTTCACATGTAAAGGACAATACACAACTGTACCTTTCAGTCCTTTCGGAAGCTCAGTGGATGTTACTTTTAATGTTAGTTTGCCTCTCTGATAATGTAATGTGAGTGGTCCCATAGATATTCTGTGCAACTCATGGTTTGAAACCAAACTAGGGTTCCTAAATTTCACATGTTGTTAAGCTCAACAGGACAATGATACCAGTTTTAATTTGTCCCAATATTTGCAGAGGTAAAGTAAATAGACAACAGCACTGCAAGTACATGGGTGGGGTCCAACTGTTTCAATTTTATCCTGGAAAATCCTACAAATACTACTACATTCTCATGTATAAACCAGAAAATGTCTACACCTCCCTTGTAACGCATCATCTATTTTATCCACTACATTTCTAAGGATCATCTCTTCATTTCACCCCCTCTCTGGGGAACCCCACATGGGAGAAAATCCCCATCAGTGCACGTCCCACCACGGGGACCATCACTGTCCTGAGCGTGATGGCTTCCGGGTACTGGGTAGCATGGTCCAAGACAAGGATAAACCTGTTGCCCATGGCTGTCTTGGGGTCCAGTGGCCCCACAATGTCAATGCCCACCCGTTCAAAGTGCTATTTTTTGTTGTAAATCTTCAAGTTTCAGTGTGTTGCTGTATTTGTAAATAGTTAAATAAGTTATATTATGTGTTTTAATTGTTTGGTTGAAACTCGATTGTAATATGTAAAAAATATTTACTTGTAAAGTTATGAGTATATTTATTATTAAGTTAATGCGAGACTCACAAACACACCCATTCAGGTACTCATATGTGTACTCGCCCACCTACACACAGAAGAAATTTTTACAGCAGCAAACATGTGGTATTTCGCACAATGAGTAATGATCTCACTCAAATATTCATAGACTGCTGGTATTCTGATGACTGCAGCTGATGAACGTTCTCCCAAGAGTTCTGTTAGATCTGGGGTCTCTAGTTGGCAATAGTATTCACCTCTGTCCAAATAGGGACCCTTACTTCTAAGTCAGGATAAGGGGATTACACTCCTTAATAACCCCTGCTTACTCCCTTGGTAGCTTGGCATGAGCAGATAGGCTTATCTCAGAGGCAGTGTGTTAAGCATTTCTGAATATACACAGTAATAGAGTGAAAACACTACAGATAGACAAAACACAGGTTTTATAAAAATAAGTATTCTTTATATACACTTAACAAAAGACCCTAAAGGACAAAAATCCACAATACTATACTTAAAGATGACTTAAAGATGATAAAAGTTGCTTAGTTCAAGTTGATGATAAATGTGACAAAGTTCTCAACAAAGTACCTGGATGCGTAACGCAAAGTGAACAAAAGGCTTGCAAAAGGGGAGATGCGTTGGTTCCGTGATCCGGGGCAAAGGATGCTTCAAGCCTCAACGCTTGTGCAGAGTAGGGGATGCGTCGTGATCCTTACGGGTGCGGAGTTGATGCGTAGATTCTCAGCCTGCGGGCCCGTTCTGATGTGCAATATGGCGATGGTGATGCGATGCGATGATCCTGTTGTGATGCAAGAAGATGGCGCCCTTGATGCGACGGTGCGATTGCGATGCGTTCCTAGGAGACTGCAAGTTCGCCAAATAGGTGACATCACTCTTGCGCTCCACCACCTCAAATGGACCGGTCCACCTGTCCTGGAGCTCACAAGACTCTACAGGGGCCATGACCCAAACTTTCTTCCAGGCTGAAGCTGAAGCTCAATCAGAGTGGCATTCTGATCGTACCACCGCTTCATTTCCTCCTGGCTGGCTTCCAGATTTTCCTGAGTGAAATCTCTGAATCGCTGAGTCTGGTTCCTGAAGGCCAGCATGTAACTGTATATAACCTGGGGAGGTTCCCTGTGAGATTGCTCCCAGCCTTCCTTGACCAAACTCAAAGGTCCTCTTACCAGGGGTCCATGCAAAAGTTCAAAGGGGCTGAACCCTAGGGACTTTTGTAGCACCTCACGGTAAGCAAACAGAAGGCATGGCAAGAGGACGTACCACTTACGCCTCATTGGTTCTTCAAGACCCATGATCATGCCTTTAAGAGTCCGGTTGAATCTTTCAACCAGCCCATTACCTTGTGGGTGGTAAGGAGTGGTGAACTTGTAGGTAACACCACACTCCTTCCATAGAGACTTCATATAATTGGAAATGAAGTTTTTTTCTCGGTCAGACACCACCTCTCTGGGGAACCCCACACGGGAGAAAATCCCCATCAGTGGATGTCCCACCACGGGGACCGTCACTGTCCTGAGCGGGATGGCTTGCGGGTACTGGGTAGCATGGTCCAAGACAAGGATAAACCTGTTGCCCATGGCTGTCTTGGGGTCCAGTGGCCCCACAATGTCAATGCCCACCCGTTCAAAGGGGATACTGACTACAGGGAAAGATTGGAGAGGAGTCTTGTGCTTCCTTCCACTTTTCCTACATGCCTAGCAAGTTTGTCAAGTCTTACAATGAGTATCTAAACTCTTCCGCATCTGGGGCCATTAAAAGTGGGAGACAAGCCTTTCAAAGGTCTTGTCTGCCCCAGATGTCCAGCTAAAGGAACGTATTGAGCCAAATCCAGTAGGAAGGCTCTGAAGCGCTGGGGTACCACCAGCACACGGGATGAACCAGGCTCAGCAACCTTAGGCTTGCTATACAGGAGACCATTCTCCCTGTAGATCCAGACTGATCACCTGCTGTCTGGTTTGTGGCCTGTTGCCTCAACTCCACAAGAGAAGGGCACTTCTGCTGCTCTTCACAAAATTCCTCCCTGGAGGGACCCCCTTATTGCTGCCAATGGTTCAGCTCAGGTAGGTTCCCCAGTTCAGAATCTTGCTCCCCTGTAGGTTCCAGGGCATCCCCCTCAAGGTCTGCCTCCTCCTGGACTGTGAGAACAATGTGGGCTGGTTTTCCGCACCCCGTACCTCTTCTCTTTAAGGCAGGTTCCCGGGCCATACTTTCAGGCTCCAGGATCTCTTGAATACCCTTAGCTGCCATAGACCAAGTGATCACACACACCCACTCAGGCAGACCCAACATCTCTAAATGAACCTTCTTCTCTACCTTAGCCCAATAGGAGCTTATTAAATCATTGCCTAACAGACAATCAACAGGCATGGCTGGCCTCACAGCTACTTGAAGAGTACCAGAGACCCCCCCTCTCAAAGGAAACTTGAGACACTTTTCAATGGCTCTCTGTGTTGTCAGCTGCAACAACTGGGAAGAATGCATTGGGGACCACCTGCTCTTCAGACACTAAGTGACACTTGACAGCTGTCACACTGGCTCAGGTGTCTCTAAGAGCCTCCACTCTATGGCCATTGATGGTCACCCACTTCCTGTACTTTTTAGTGTTATCAGGCAGCTGAATTTTTGGGACCATCTCAAAGTCTCCTAATGAGACAAGGAACATTTCTGCGGCACCCTACCCACCTTGGGCACCCTTCTCCTCCCTACCCGGGGCTACACTGGCCATCTGACGGGGTGGTGCATGGGGTGGCACATACTGACCTTTTTGGGGACACTGGGGATCATACCAATGGTGTCCCACCTGCTTACACTGAAAGCAGGTAACAGATCCTGACTTCTTCTCAGGGGGAGTCTGGGAGCCCTTACCTTGGTTCCCTTGGGAATTACTTTGGGGCCATTTCTGGAACCCCCTCTGTTTACCCTTGTCCCCCCACTCTTCTGCTGGGGACCTTGCCCACTTTTGGTGGAGTATCCCTCAAGACCCTTGTGGACCCTGGTACTGACCCAGCGGTCCGCCTCCTCAGCAAGCTTCCTAGGGTTAGTTAAATTGCTATCAATAAGGTGCTGGCATAGCTCTGGAAAACAATTAGCAGACAAGTGCTCCCTGGCAATCAAATCATAGAGCGCTTGAAAATTATCCACATTACTACCCCTCACCCAACGATCTATAGCTCTGCAAAAGAAAGATACATATTCTACGCAAGTGGTTCCTTCCAGCTTCTTACAATTCCTGAACCTCTGTCTATAGACTTCTGGGGTCAAACCATATCTTGTTATCAGTGCTTCCTTCATGTGGGCATAAGACATCTTATTCTCAATGGGTAGGTCTAACAAAGTGTCCCTCCCCTCAGTCACAAAGCAGCCCCACGACCCAGCTCCCCAATCCTTCTCAGGGACCCTGTGGGCCAACATTGCCTTCTCATAGGCTGCAAACCACTGCTGAATATCTTTACTTGTATGGAAATCCTTGATGACATCCTTGGGAATGTATACTCCTGCCTTCTGAAGGCACATATGGTGCGCTGCCACCAGAAGGATTGATTTCTAAGACCTTGGACTTGATCTCTTACTCCCTCAACATCCTCTCGTGTTCCATTCTCCTTCTCTCTCTTTCCAAGGCCAACCTGTTATTCTCTGCTTCCCTCTGACTCTCCATCTTAGGCTTAGCCATATCCAGCTTGTGTGGCCTTTATCTCCCTGTCTTCCAAGTCTCTGGGGGACAGGTCTTTGGAAGAGATACTGCTGCCAGGTGGAGAAAGTCCACCTCCCCTGGCTGAAAACACTGGCCTATCAATTTGCCCATCTGCATCCCCAACTGGCTCCACCACAAGATCAGGGGCATTACTTGCTTCTACCCAGGCCCTCAGTGCCTTTTGGTAGCCATCCTTTTTAGAAATGCCTGGTGTAGTAACTTTCAATTTTCTGCATAGATGCTTGAGCTGTTTCACAGTGTAGGTTTCTAACCTCTCTTCCCCAAATTCAAGATCCATAGATGCAACAGATGCTGGTTTACTCATGGTAGTAAGAATTGGGAGTTTTCAGGAAAAAACAAGGAAAAAGATTCTACCCAAAAAAGTATGCGGTCGCGTTTGGTCTGCACTCACTAGTAGTGTACACCAATTACTGTATATGAAACACAAATGCAGGTCCAATTCCTCACCGCTGACCACCAATGTTAGATCTTGGGGTCTCTAGTTGGCAATGATATTCACCTCTTTCCAAATAGGGACTCTTACTTCTAAGTCAGGATAAGGGGATTACACTCCTTAATAACCCCTGCTCACCCCCTTGGTAGCTTGGCACGAGCAGACCGGCTTATCTCAGAGGCAGTAGTTTTATAAAAATAAGTATTAGTTATATAGACTTAACACAAGACTACAAACAACAAAAATCCACAATACTATACTTAAAGATGACTTAAAGATGATAAAAGTTGCTTAGTTCAAGTTGATGATAAATGCGACAAAGTTCTCAATAAAGTACCTGGATGCGTAATACAAAGTGAACAAAAGGGTCACTAAACGGGAGATGCGTCAGTTCCGTGATCCGGGGGAAAGAATGCTTTGTGCTTCAATGCTTGCGCAGAGTAGGGGACTTGTCATGATCCTTATGGGTGCGGAGGTGATGCGTAGATTCTCGGCCTGCACGCCCGTTGTGATGCACAAGATGGCGCCTTGATGCAATGCGATGATCCAGTTGCGATGCGAGAAGATGGCGCCCTTGATGCGACGGTGCGATGACGATTCGTAGCCGCCCTGGCAGCCTTGTGACAATTCAGTACTTTAGAGCCGCGACAGGCCCTGTGACATGCTCCTCCGGTGATGCAATGGTAACTCTCGCGATGGCATCACACTTCGGTCATGCGACAGCAGGCAGCTTTGTTGAAGACATGCTTTCTGGGAGATGCGGCGGCGGCACGCTTCTCCGGCGGTGCGACGATTTCAGGTGTGGCGGCGGCACGCTTCCTCTCGATGCATCGCGCTTCCAGCTCCCAGCGACACGCAGATGTCTGTAGATAGAATTCCCAGGAAGGAATTTCATAGAGGGAGCTGGTAGTGAAGTCTTTTGTCCCTGAGACTTCAGCAGGAGGCAAGCATAAGTTCAAGCCCTTGCAGAGCATTCTG
This sequence comes from Lissotriton vulgaris, assembly GCF_964263255.1. Taxonomy (NCBI): domain Eukaryota; kingdom Metazoa; phylum Chordata; class Amphibia; order Caudata; family Salamandridae; genus Lissotriton; species Lissotriton vulgaris. The sequence goes on from NC_141685.1 coordinate 1,549,702,914, forward strand.
TAAGATGATGAAAGTCCTTAAAAAGTTCCGTCTCCTTTCCTTGGCAATGAAGAAACCACTGCAGTCCAACCCAGCAAACAGCACACTGGCAGAGGGGCAGTCAAACTCCTGCAGCTTTCTTTGGTTTTTCTCCGTGTCAAAAGGTTTCTTGTTCCCAGAAGTTATCTAAAGTTCTTGGGACTAGGTACCAATATTTATACCCCAAAATAGTTTGTTCTGTGAAGGCAGAGAGGCCTCTGTCTAGTCCAAACAAGTTCCTGAGCACTTTGTTTACATGACTCCTTCCTTCCTTTCACAGTGCAGGGCAGAGACATCAGCTGCCTCACTGGAGGTGGAGACAGCACAGGGCTGGGAAGGTACAGCTCTGGAGCACTTTGTTGACAAAATTCCTTCTCTCCTTTCACAGTGCAGGGCAGCCAGCATTGTAGAGCGAATGCCCAGCCCTATTCAGGTCTCAGGGGGAAACAACCTTTACAACGCAACTATTATATCGCACTACCATTACAACAAAGCTTTTACAACGCGACATCCATTACAACGCATGCATTTACAACACAACCATTACACCACATGACACTACAACGCACACCACTACAACGCATGCCATTACAACGCAGTCATTGCAACGCATACCATTACAACGCATAGCATTACAACACATAGTACTCTTACACTATCCAACACTTACCTTACTGTTGCACCCCCTGGAGTTACAATAATAATTTTTACCCCTACACTATCCAAAACTTACCCTACTGTTGCACCCCCTGGAGTTAGAATAGTAATTTTTACCCCTACACTATCCAACACTTACCCTACTGTTGCACACCCTGGAGTTAGAATAGTAATTTTAACCCCTACACTATCCAACACTTACCTTACATGCAATGTAATGTATGCGTTGTAATGGTATGCGTTGTAAAGGTAGTATGCGTTGTAGTGGAATGCGTTGTAAAGGTAGTTTCAAAGAATTCGTTGTAATGGCATGCGTTGTAAAGGTATGCGTTGTAATGGATGTTGCGTTGTAAAGATTGCGTTGTAAAGGTAGGCGTTGTAAAAGTATGAGTTGTAACGTCATACATCCGGTCTCAGGTGCAACTCCTCCCTCCCATCTAGATGCAGATCTCTCTATTTACCACTGGGCTGTCCCTGACTGTCTCCTGGAATCCCCAGCCCTGTCACTCAAAACTCTAGACAATGAATATACAACCTAGCAGAGGCAGGCCTTGGACAGTTAGGCAAGAAAATATCTACTTTCTAAAAGTGTTTTTTTCAAACACAGAAAGTTAAAACCAACTTCACTAAAAGATGTATTTTATCATTCTGAGTTCAGGCACACTAAATTCGAATTTGTACCGTGTTCCCTGAGTCAGTTAGGATTATAAGAATGTAATAATCTAACTATCCATTCTAGCCTATGGAGAACAGGAAGCCTTGCAATAGTGACAAACGAAAATGGCTGTAATTCACTCTTAGGACATGCTACACACACCAGAGCATGCCCTACCTTATACTTACAATGCACCCTTTCCTTGGGCCTACCATAGGGGTGTCTAATATGAAGCAAAGGGAAGGTTTAGGGACTGGCAAGTGGGTGCACTTGGCCAAGTCGACATGGCAGTCACAGACTGCACACAGGCCTTGTAATGGCAGGCCTGAGACACACTTTACAAGCTGCTTCTGTGGGTGGCACAAGCAGTGCTGCAAGCCCACCAGCAGCATTTGATTTACAAGCCCTTAGCACACATGGTGCACTGTACTAGGGTCTGACAAGTAAATCAAATACCTCAATCATGGAATCACTAATGATTACATCAATTTACCATAGGGAGCACTTGCACTGTGGCACTGAATAGCAGTGGCACAGTGCTCAAAAGCATATAACCAGCAAAAACATATAAAAACAGAGGAGGCAATCCATCAAAATGGAAGGGAGACTCACGGAAATGATGCCAGGTCTAACAAGTGCTCTAGTGGTGGAAAATTCTGTTGCACTTAAGGGTATATTTACAAGAAATGGCACTCCGCTCTTTTCACACAACAACAAAAAAAATTAAATGTGACAATTCCTAATGCTATGCTACCACAGTTTTTACAATACCGCACAACTTTGCATAGGAAAAGGTAGCGGGCAAAAACAATTATGCTAACACAAGCGCCAAGTAACTCAAAAATTGCACACTTCTATGAAAAAAGTGACTGTTGGCCAAATAGCAGCAAGAAAAACCATGCTAACAGGCTGAGCATTACATTTCTGTGCCTAGCATGAAAAAAATACAAAAACGCTGCTAAGGAGAAAAAAACCTGAATGCAGAATGGAGCAGCCAGGAACCAGCACAGCACAGGACACCTACCTCCCCACCCACCCCCACCACCACCACCCCACACCCACTAACAGCCAGGATGACAAGCCAGAGTCCAGGAGGAAGATAAAGAGGAAATGCAGGTTCAGTCAGAAGGAGAATGAGATCCTGATTATTGAGATGACAGAGCATCAACACCTGCTCTATGTCAGCTCCAACGTGTCATTGAGGACAAAAAGAGCCATACGGCATTCCATAGTGCACAAGGTGAACTGCATAGCTGAAGTAAAAAAGACAGTGATGGACTGTAAGAAGCACTGGCACGATGCCAAGAGCAAACCTAAACAGAAACTAGCAACCAATCTACAGGCAGCATTGCAGACCCGAGGTGGCAGTCCAGCACCCCAGGAGGAGCTTGATCCCTTGGAGGAGCAGGTGTTTACATTTATATGTGAGTAGTTGGTATTTGGAGTCGCAGTACAGGACAGTGCTGACTACGAACCAGCCACAAGGTAAGTACCAACATGTGACAAGGGGGGCAAATATGTAATGTTGTATTGTCCAGGCAACTATGTCTTAGTGCTCTGCTACACAGTCTGCAGGTCAAGTGGTAGCCACCTGGCTACTCTACGCTTAGATAGTACATTAATGTAAGGCTCATGGGCATTTCGATTGCATGTTTGCATTTGGCAGCATTGCAAGTGTCACAGCTGGGCTATACTAACTCACATTGTAAGAACAGCAATGTGCTGTGTCTACAAGATGCAAAGCAAAACCAAAGGGGATGATGGATGGAGTGTTGAGCACTGCAAGCACTCACCCCCAGTCAACTGATCTGGGTTTAATCCATCATCATTCTTTACCTCACTCCGCCACCCCAGTTCAGACATGGCCATAGGCAAATCAGTCTGACCCTGTGCCTCATGGAAACAGTTCAGCCCGAACTGCCAAGCCATGTCTTCACTGGACCGGAAGCAAGCATCCTAGGACCGGTTTCTGGTTAATCAGCCGTCATCACCCAGGCTAGGTTGAACCCAGTGGCAAAGTGAGCAAGGGGCCCACATCTGGGCATACCCTGCTAACTCAGGGCGAACAAAGCAAAACCAAGGGGGATGATGGACAGAGTGTTGAGCATTGCAAGCACTCACCCCCAGTCAACTGATCTGGGTGGAATCCATCATCATTCTTTAGCTCACTCCGCCACCCCAGTTTAGACATGGCCATATGCAAATCAGTCTGACCCTGGGCCTCATGGGAACAATTCAGCCCGAACTGCCAAGCCATGTCTTCCCTGGACAGGAAACAAGCATCCTGGGACCGGTTTCTGGCTAAACAGCCGTCATCAGCCAGGCTACAAGATACAGCACATTCCTGTAGTAACTCCATGCACTGGGGCACATATAGAAGAAGTACACCAATGCAGGAATGCCTTGAACCATAGGTCAATAGGCTCCTGTGTAGGTCCTGGCCAGCTGAATATGCAGCAGCAGAAAGGAAAGCCCAGGGCTGTGTTGTACTGTCCTTCACACAGCGCAACCCTGCACTTTCCTATTCACACAGTTCGGGGCAGCAGAGTACTTTCTAGCGTGTGCTGCCCTGCACCAGGTCTATGAATGATGCCCCTTTGTCACACTTGGGTCCATGCACATGTTATATGAATTTTATGTTGTATGAATTTATTATGCGCACGGCTACTCGTTAGTGTCCCGGCACGAAACCAACAGGTTGCGGTAGTGGGCTTCAAATGAATAGATGGGTTTTCAATTTTTTTCTTAAATATGAGTGGACTCTGGATGGTATGCAGGACCAAAGGAAGAGCATTCCATGCAATTGCTGCTTTAACTGAAAAGGAACTACCCCCTATCATCTGACGCTTGAAACAAGGAACCTGGGCCAGGCATAGGGGCGTTGGACGCAGGGAGCGAGTAGAAGCATAAAATGAGACCCGCTTCTGCAGATAAAGAGGGCCACACCCATGGAGCGCGCGGTGGGCAATGATCAATAGTTTAAATTTCACTCTGGCTGCCAAAGGCAACTGATGAACACTGTCCCTGGATGACAGATCCGATTGCAGTCTGGCAGCAGTGTTCTGGACCACCGGTAACTTCTTCAGAAGGTAGCCCGAGATGCCAGCAAAAAGGGTATTAGCATAATCCAGTCGGGACAAGATCAACGCACACATGATCATTTGCCTCGCCACAGGTGGCAGAAGGGGAAAGAAACTTCTAAAAGATTTCAGCAGGCCGAAGCAGCCACCAGCCAGCTTCTTGATAGGTACAGCAAAGGAAAGGTCTTCGTCAAACCAGACCCCAAGAGTTTTTGCTGGCTGCCCAGTGGACGTCGGTCATGGGTACTCAGGAGGCCAGAGCTTCTCACTGAAATTCGCAGGAAATGAGCCAAAAAAGCAGAATCTCCAATTTCCCTTCATTGCACTTTGAGCTGTGCCTCTGCCATCCATTTAAAAATTGAGCCCAGTGTTGAGCCCAGAATACAGAATCCGCACCTTTGGCCCAGGTGGAAAGCAGCTGGGTTTCGTCCGCATAGGCCAAGACCTTAGCACCCAGCTCCTCTGCTAAATATATCAGAGGAGTCATATAGATATTAAATAGGAGGGGACTAAGGGAAGAACCCTGCGGGACACCCGTTGTAGCTAACTGAGGAGAGGAGGAGCAAGGTGGAATCCAGTTCTGCTCAAACCGCACTTCCAAGAAGGAGAGGTACCAGCCCCACATGGCACCCGACAGACCAATCCTGGCCAGACGTGACAGAGGCAATGGATGCGGAACCGTGCCAAATGCGGCTAAGAGGTCGAGCAAAATAAGCGCCGCCCTCCCGCCTGCTTCCAGACAGTACCGTATAGCCTCTGCCACCTCAACCAGCACTCTTTCAGTGCTGTGTGACGGCCGGGACCTAGATTGAGCTGGGTGTAGAAGCCCCTCCTTTTCCACAAAATTGGTAAGCTGTTTATTAACTGCCTGCTCACATACCTTTGCCAATGCAGGGAGGAGGGAGATGGGCCGGTAGTTCCCTGGGCAGAGGGGGTCAAGTGACTGCTTTTCCAAGAGAGCCATTAAAGAAATGGGGTAACCCAAAACATACTGGACCTGGGTATTATATCGATATAAACAACAATGGTCCAAGACCTATATATTTCTAATTGAACAATGAATCCTAATTTTGCAATTAAAGAGCATATGTTATTTGAACAGCTCTGCTCAATTAATGATAACCATATAACAGACGGCAACAGCATCAATCTCCAAATACATGCAATATTTTAATCTATTGTCATATTCAAAATTTGCAACTCAGTCCACAATTTATATACATTGCCCGTATAGAACATGCAGTATAGCAAAGGGTGTCAAAGAATGTGAAAGTGATGAAGATGAAGAGAAAAGAAATCACACAAAATTATAAATAAAACAGTTCCAATAATTTCCAAAACAATATCCGGCCGTGCAAATGCCGGACCTGTACAGCCTGACCACTTCAAATAGTCCAAAAAATCTCTCTATTATTGTTCTTAGACAGAGAATGTTATTAATGTCTGTACTGTATCACAGAGAGAGAAATATATCTAGTGGTCCAGGTATTAGATAATTGTCGACGTTTCGACGTTTCGTTTCGATCTTTTTGGTGACCCCAAAAAGATCCCTGGTTTTCCCCGTTAAATATGTCCTGAAGAAGACTCGCATGGCCCAGGCACAACCGACCGCAAGGCCTCAAGACAAGTCGAAACGTCGACAATTATCTAATACCTGGACCACTAGATATATTTCTCTCTCTGTGATACAGTGCAGACATTAATAACATTGAGCAGAGCTGTTCAAATAACATATGCTCTTTAATTGCAAAATTTGGATTCATTGTTCAATTTGAAATATATAGGTCTTGGACCATTGTTGTTTATATCGCTTTTCCAAGAGAGGCAGGATCTTGAGGTCCTTCCAAGCCAAAGGGGCCACCCTTTCTAAAGGGATAGATTGATGATGGCATTCACTTCCACACTGGCAACCTCAGCTGCCGCTGCCAAAGTCCTAGTCGGACAAGGGTCTTAAGGTGAACCTGATTTCAAACCTTTAATGATTTTAAAACATTCCATATGATTCACTGGCCTAAATTCTGACAGTGAGTGCCCAATAACAAACGAGGGAGGCCTCCACGTGGATCCTGTAAGGAAAAAAGGTTGATTGAATTGACAAAATCTTGTCTCTAAAAAAAAAAGAGTGTTGCACCCAGAGGGTGATGATGGCATCACACTTGCTTGGGCCACAGGAGACATAAAGCTCTGGACAAGCGCATGGATTTCCCTGGAGTTGTTACTGGCAGATTCAATACGGACTGAACAGAATTGCCCTTTAGCCAGCTTAATTGCGGCCTAATATATATTCTGCTTATCTCTACGATTTTACAATCATGCTTCAAATCATTAGGAGAGCGGTTGAACCAGGGCTTAGCATGGGGGGCACTATGGAAACTGCAGTCGAGAGCCAGCTGTAGAACCCTGCAACCTGGTCATCAAGCTCTCCAACCAGTCTGGGTTTAGAGGCTGCAAAAGCCAAATTAAACACAAAGGGGTCAATTCTGCCAAAGGCTGAATTATAACTCATGTGTGCCAAAGGCTCTGCTTTGGACACCTCTCAGAAAAAGTGGGTTATAAGATGGTCCAACCAGGTGACCGGACAAGGGTTCTGTAATTGAATCAGAAAGTTAGTGCAGATAGGATCAAGTATATGTCCAGCTTGATGTGTGGGAGAGCTAACATGCTAATTAGGCAGAGCCAGTTGTAGCCCATCAAGCAGGTCTTGTGTGTCCTTACTGTTTGTCTGGTCCAGATGTATATTCAGGTCATCCAGGACCATGTAGTGGGCAAATCTGACCGCCCTAGTAGTGACTGCATCCCCCCAAGCCTGGAGAAAAGGTCCCACTGGGCCCGGGGGTCTATAGATCAGTGAGCCTCTTAAAGTAAAATGCGCTGAGAGCCGAATGCTAAAATCCAAGGTTTCGGTGCTGCCCCAAAAAGTGGCCTCTTCCCTACGGAGCTCCCACTCATTTTGATATAAATTCGAAACTCCATCCCCTCACCCCACCGGATGACCAACTGGGGATATTTTATAGCCCAAGAATAATAAGTCCAAAGAGTGATCCTGTGGAAGATCAAAAACGTTTTCATAATGGATCATAAGTGAGCACACGTTAATAGAAGTGACCCTGTGCCAACATGCATCCTTTTACAAATGCATGAAATGGCTGTATAATCTGGATAATGTTGCATCCCTGTGCACATCCCTGCGCAGCCAACGTAGGTCCCTTTGCACCATGGCTCAAGGTTGTCTGTGTTGTTGCTTGCCTGTCATCATAATTGCTAGCGCAAGGGAAAACACATAGAGTGTGCATACTCCTTGGGAGTATGGTGTTGTCCTGTGTATGTACAATGACGAAGGATAACATAGCTAAAGTGCCTGCTGCGCCATGTGGTGTGAAAACATTGTGAAAATGCCTATCAGTAGGTACATGTCACCATTCCCAGTATAACTACCATCTGGTGTGGGGCCTGACACTTCACACTGTAACACCCTGCCATGTTAGCTTATTGGAGGTTGCGACACATGATGTAGGTAGTGTAGGTACTGGTGAATTAATGTATGATCAGGGTCCCATCAGTGTGTGCCAGTAAGTCGGCTGCCAGGACCCTATTTGAAACAGCCAAAGGGGTCAATTGACACATATAAGTGCGTGGATCAGATTAAAGAGATGTCTGACACCCTGCAGATGACCAATTCTGCACATGATGAAATAGCATGAACGTCAATGATTAAATTTTATCTACTATGACAGGCTCCAACCACTCAGAGTTGGCACACAGTGATACTGCTCACAATGCTGAGGTCCTGTCATGTTCAATTGAGATAAAGTTCTATCTGCCATCCACAGCCTAGTGTAACAACTGTCCTATGAATCCATAGAGAACGGAACGTGTAATGTCATGTACTTTGTTTATTAACTGCCTAAAACCATGCCAACATGTAGAAGACTGCAACAATAGCATGTTTCCTTTTCATTGCAGAGGATGAACCCTTACCTCCTGTCCAGCACCTCGTCACAGACATCACCGATGATGGCGATAATGACAATCTACCAACCATCGACCCTGACACCCTCCAAGAGCTCATGGACTCCATTGGGACACCATCCCAATGGAGTCCCAATGGGGACCTGGGGAGGATCAGCAGCATTGTGGCATGGCATGTACCCCATCAAACAACCAAAAGGCACCACCTACCACTTCGGGGGTTGGGAGCAAACTGCCTCACAGTCCCAGCACAGTTCGCCCCTTTGCATGCTGGTAAATGCAGTACAGAGTTCAAACTTACTTCAAAATTAGCTGGAGTTTTTCACCAAAGTTGGTGCAGACATTGCTGTATATCTCTAGACACGTGTTTCTGGGTTGATCCCTTCATCAGTGGAGAGCAGCAGTTTTAGAGAGCAAAGAACAATCATCTTGGTTGCTGGAAATGCTACTGACAAAAGCGACTAGGCCGTTCCTAGAAGAGGAAAGAAGGGAAAGAAGGTGGTCACGGGAAGGGCAGGGATAGTGCTCAGTGGAGGGCTACCCTGGGTATCCAATTTGTTGGATATAATGGCCTCACACACCCTTGCGAGTGTCATGCTTCATCATCAGCAATGCTCCTCGTTGGGCAGGCGGTGCAATGCCCAACGGGCTCACCTCAAAGAGGGGCTCTTTGGCGGAGATCTTTTATCCAACTGCCTATGGGTGAAGTGCGGGTGAGGGGCCAGGAGAGAAGGAATAGTATGAGAGAGTTTAAATATGGCACAAGGTACCGGAGATCAATTTATTCTGGTGGTCCCCTACCACAAGTAAAAACAGTACATAGCCTATGATCGAAGGAAATTTAGAATTCCACGTCACGATCCAGGACTACAGTGCATATCGTGTGGTCAACATGTTTCTCGCCTAAGCACAATGGCTGCGATTCTTCAGGACCTAATCAGTAACTACTATCACAAACAAACATGACCTAACAAAGTATCAGTTTATGTTATCAGTTGTACTACCTGTATGGCACTGCTCTTGCCTAGGGGAAGACAAAAGAAATCATTACCATAAATCAGTTTCAACAAGTGACCCTTTCGTAACCGTGAGCACACAGTGCTGATGTGAATAAAGTGACATACTAGTGGTGATTTGTGACCAGTATGTATTTTCTTGAATCACATATTAAAAACATATATACACAGCATATATATACATAGAAACATAAAAACAGCAGCAGTTTATTCAGAACCCCCGGTTTTCATCCTGTGGCTCGGGTGTACTGTTACTCACCTAATGGTCAAGGTGTGTAGGTGTCAACAGTACCCGGTAGGTCTGACATCAAGGCAGAACTAAAGGGGTTTAAGGCTAGGGAGGGAACAAGCAGAAGTGCTTGGTTACAGAAGAATAGTTTCTTGAGTAGTTGGAATAGGTGCCTGCTAGTTATTATTAAGCAGGGACGAGGTATCAGGTGGTTGAGTGATATAGAGGTCACGAGTGCGATCAATATCGTGAGCCCAAAAATGCTATGTAACGGTCGCGCTTAGGCTGTGTATCCCATCGGTTATAAATGCAAAAGGTAACGTGGCCACTAGGGGTTAGTTCCTTCGGCAGCGGTACCAGCTCTAACCAAGGGGTGTAAGCGTCAGCCGTCCCCTCACGTGAAAAGCCCAGCGAGCGGTTTGTTTACTGGAAGAAGGCTATAGCAAGGAGCACTAATTTTAGCAAAAATGCACGTTGCTTGCCCCAGAGGATTGCCCCTTGGTGGCCCGGTGCGAGGGAGAAAAGTCAATGATCGCTCCCCGCCAGTCTTTAAAATAAAAGCGGCGTTTAGGCTATTCTAAACAGCAGGGGGTGCGCCCTCATATTGCTAGCTTAACGCGAGGGAGAAAAGTCAATGATCGCTCCCCACCAGTCTTTAAAATAAAAGCGGTGTTTAGGCTATTTTAAACAGCAGGGGGTGCGCCCTCGCATTGCTAGCTTAACTCAAGGTTACCCACGGTAACAACACTTACTTCAATCTGCCTCTGTCAGCGCCCGCTATGTCTACCCATCTCTACCGGGTCCGGATAGTGTTGTTGCCTAGCGTGTTGGCAGGTTAACTAATGTTGGGGGCGTGGCCAGTGTAGGGTGTAGTCCCGCCCTGCGTATCACGTGATTTAGGCCGTGACTGTGGTGGCATCTTGGAAGGGACCAATGTATTAGTGGATCAGTAGATAATATTTAACATTGGTACTGGTAATTCGTGTACTGGAGTTGCAGTAGAGAGGAAGGATGCCGGGTCATGCTGTATTAGCAGTTGTTATCTTTTTTATTATTATTGAAGGTAGTATGGTCAGTGTAGGCTATAGTTGCGCCCCGTATATCACTTGATTAATGCCATGACTGTTCCGGCCATCTTGGACAGGGGTCAAACTTATGATGGACAAACTGGTATTAGTGCTACACCAATTTGTATCCGCAATATAAGATCATTCAGTAAAAACAAAAGGGGGGGCGTGAAGGGCCTTGGTTATAGCGCACTCCACAGGATGTCCTCATTGAGCCCTTGTCTATCAGAGGTTAGCCGGTGTATCCACCTCTGTTCTTTCTGAAACAGATTCTGTTTGGATTTGTTGCTCGGAGTCTCGAGCACTAACCATCTCAGTGAATCAGCAGTGTGGTTTTGCTCTAAAAAGTGTCTGCACATTTTTGTGTTCGTTTTTTTGCAACGGAAGTTGCTTCTGTGTTCCAAAATGCGGATCTTAATGGGGCGGGTGGTCATGCCCACGTATTGCAGATCGCAAGGGCATCTGAGTAAGTAAATGCAATTAGGTGTGTTGCAGTTAGTGTGGCCCCGGAGTTCCCACAGGAACGTATCTGTTAATTGAATGGTTTTGGATATACTGGTAAAGGGGCATGCGCTGCAGGATCCACAAGGGTAGTGTCCCCGTACCGGTGGTAGTTGCCAGAGTGTGGTCTGTTTGTGGGTTTCAGCTTGTTTAGGCCTGGTGTGGACCAGAATGTCCTTGATGTTTCTCGACCTTTTGAAAGCGAATCTGGGGGTCGCCAAGTTAAGATCCCCTGTATTTAAGATCTGCCAGTGTCTCTTTATAATCTTCTTGATTTCATTTGAGACTGGTGAGAAAGTTGTCACACAAGTCAAGAGATCATTGTCTTGGGAGGTAGGAGTATTATATTCCAGGAGGGCCCCTCTGTGGTTATTCTGTGCCTGTTTCCGTGCCTTGTAAATTTTGCTTGCAGGGTATCCTCTCTCTCTCAAATTGCGGGATAGAATGGAAGATTCAGTCTTATAATCTGTTAGGTTGGTGCAATTACGCCTAACCCGCAGGAACTGACCAAAGGGAAGGTTCAGTCTCAAGGCCCTGGGGTGATGACTTGTAAAGAGGAGCAAGCTGTTGCGGTCCGTTGGTTTACCATACATAGTGGTATCGATCTTACCCTCCTCCAGCCTGATGGTGAGAACCAGGAATGCTATTCTGGATGTAGAAGCAGTAATGGTAAAGGTAAGGTAGTTGTTGAGGGTATTAAGCCAGTTGAAGAACTCCTGGTAGAGATCTTCAGTCCCTGACCAGAGTATGAGGTTGTCATCAATGAACCTCCTCCAGATTTTGATGTTGGAGTGGTAGGGGTTCATTGGTCCACTGATGTGTTTGTCCTCGAAATTGGCCATGTACAGGCAGCCACCGAGGGGGCAAAAGTGCTGCCCATAGAAGTTCCCTGGGTTTGATGGTAATGCTGCCCTTTGAATTCAAAGAAATTTTCAGTGAGAGCAAGACTCGCACACTCCATGATGAAGGAGGGTGGCGTTGGGGAGGTCCATTCCTCAGTACTAAGGATCCTATCAATCACCCCTAGTGTGGCCTTCTGTGGGATGTTGGTGTAGAGGGCCTCCACATCTAGGGTGATGAGGAAATCAATTTGGATGTCTTCTTGTAGGTTGTCCAGGAGACGAAGGACATCAGTGGTCAAGTCAAGTCAAGTCAAAAAGTGCTTTATTCGAGTATTACTCATAAAAGCATAGTAAACAAAGAATTTTAAAAACAGATTGCATTTTTTCTGTCGAACACAGTGACACAGCACTTTAAGATACATACAGGAATACATTGAATTAAAAAGATTTTTCCATTACAGAAATTGATAAATGGTTGGAAAAGGATTAATACAGTAAAAAAAACTTTTCAAGATATAGAACGCCAGTGAGCTAAAATCGGTAATACAAATACAAAAAACACACTTATAGCAGACAGAGAATAGTTAACAAACTAAAAGTCTCTGTCTTAATGCAAAATCATTTATAGTTAAAAAGCAGTGATTACAAATACAAGAGGACCATTTTTTCAGACAGAAAATAGTTATTTAGCTAGCAGTCTCTGCCTGATTGCCCACGCCCATCCGAGATATTTTGCTGTAGCTATCATAATCCAGGTAACTGGGCCCATACATATAATTCGCATAGCTACCAAGCTGCATGTTGTCCCAAGGTTCCTGCACATAGGTGCTAACCAGACACGTCTTGGCACAGTATAGACCTTACAAGAAAACAGTAAGTGGCCCAATGACTCCTTCCCCGTCCCACAAGCTGGGCAGATGTTGCTACCTCCATGACCCCATTTTGCAGTCAAAGTTCTTATAGGAAGTGCACCAGCTCCCAATTGAAATAAAAGCTTCCTATCACCTGGCTTCGAGATGGTGTCCCAATATGTTCCCAAGGCTGGATACATTTTAGCCTCAAGGTAGTACATAGACATGGACCCAATGTTATGACTACGCCAGCAGGGTCCAACCATAAAGAACTCAACCCAAGCTCAAATAATATGGCTTTCAATGAATTAAGCCAACTTATTTTATGGAAGCCATCAGCCTTGATGATGTCCAAAAAACCAGTGGCGTAATGTGAGAGCCCGGGAGTAGTCTGGCTTACTGGTTAGAGGCGGCAGACCTGTAAGCAGAGAACGGCCCGGGACCAGGGTTCAATTCCCAACGCGGCAGGGTCGTGGACCAGGGGTCAACGGACTCGATAATTCTCGCCTCAGTGCCTACTCTAACCAGGGAACACACTCGGTAACTCTGGGCATTAAGCGTACCTCATCTCTACAACGGCCCCCCACAGACGCCGGGGATGCCTGGTTTCACCCTGGAGATACCCAGAAAGGGACCATCTCACAGGGAAAACCAGGACGGGTTCCCCAGAGGTCTACAGCGGCAGGACACTCGGGTAGAGTAACAGTGCGCTTTACAAGTATCCCACATTTACATTTACATTTAGTCCAGAGTCTACGCCAATACAAGATCGGGCGTAGTCTGGCTGAATCCTTGATTTGTTTTCTTCCGAGGTCATATCGCAGGGGTAACAGCCGAGTACTTTTAGGTGTACCAGTCAATGCCCGTAGAAATTTGTTTTCTGAGGCTTGCAAAGCATTAAGATTTTCGAAGCCCCACATTTCTGCACCGTACAATGCAGACCCAATAGCCTTTGCTACGTAGACTAATAGGGCTGGTTTAACAGGTTTAGTTAAGGATTTCCTGTGCTCTGAATTGATGGCACCCGCTATTTGCTTATGCCGCAATGTAGCAATATTTAAGTGCTGGCTCCACCTGTTGTTATCAGAAATTTGGACACCCAGATATGTGAATGAGTTGACTAACTCTAGAGGCCGACCGCTCATCATGATTTTAGATTTGAAGCTGCGGTGCGGCTTAAAAACCATGAGTTTAGTTTTGGTGGTATTTACCTCAAGTCCATGTTCCCCACAAAAATTCTCAAAAATCAACAGAGCACGCTGCAAGCCACTAGGGGTTTTTGATAAAATTAGCGTGTCATCCGCAAACATTAGTATGGGGATTTTCAGGCCTGAGAGGGAAGGAGCGTCAACAGTTGCGGGTACCAATCTTGAGACAACACCATTTATAAACAATGTGAACAAAGTAGGGGCCATTGAACACCCTTGTCTGACTCCTCGTTCGACACGGAAATCAGCTGTAACCATCCCGTGGCCGCCCCATTGGATTTTAGCGAAATTAGATTCGTGGAGACGCATTATCATTGTTAGTAATTCTTTCGGGACCCCCAAACTATGCAAGACTTGCCACAGTTTGGCCCGGGGGACCAGGTCGAAGGCAGCCCACAGATCGACAAATGCCGCATACAGGCTGCCCCCCCCTAGCACCCCGGTCTTCCACTGTAGCAATTGGAAGCGGAACACTTGGTCAACCGTACTGGTTGCCCTTCTAAATCCTGCTTGGAAAGGAGATAGAATGTTATTATCTTCTGCCCAATCAAGAAGCCTATTAACCACCACGCGCCCGACAATTTTTTGAACAGTGTCAATAAGGCTAATAGGCCTATAGTTACAAGGCTGGGAACGGTCCCCCTTTTTGTACACGGGGATGATCACTCCACCTCTCCATGAATCAGTGGTGTATTGGACATAAGAAGGGATTCTCTTCACCAAAGGTTGTAGAAAGTAGTCGCAGAATTGCGAAAGGGGCTCAAGTACAGAGTTAATGCCGATACAATCAGACGTCCAGGTACTGGGGTGGTCCCCTTGTGAATTTTTGGAAGGGTGTAAAAATAGGGCACCCTAGGTTCTTTTTTCACAAGGAACTCAGCCTCCTTTTTAGAGATCCAGTCCTGACATTCTGCCGACTCGACCAATCCTGTAATGGATGTCTGTAGGCGTTCAGTGGGATTAGATGGAATAGGGGTGTAGTAGCGCCTATCCCCTAGTTGTCTCAGACATTCTGTCTCATAGTCGGTGGTGTCCATTATGACTGTTGCCCCACCCTTGTCGGCCTGTTTAATGGTGATGTCCCATCGTTGGCCAAGGAATCCAACACCTGCTGGAAATGCTGCCAAGTTCCTCTCTGGTCACAGTACCACTCACAGGCACACAGGTGCATCTCCATAGCTCGTCAGCTTGCTGGCTCAAGGGAGCCTTTTAAACAAAATGGGGGTTGGGAGTACACTGCCTCACAGTCCAAGGACAGTTCACCCCTCTGCATCCTGGTAAATGTAGTACATAGTTCAAATTTACTTCAAAATTAACTCACAGTTCATGGTGACAAAATACCCTAGAACACAGTATTTTTACATTTTACCCAAAATACACAAGGGCGCCAATACAGTCCCAGGAAGACCGATGGTCTACGGTATAGGTGCACTATTAGAACCACTATCTAAGTTTTGTGATCATTTCCTCTGGCCATTAGTAAAACAGACACCTGCTTTCCTTCATGACACCACGTCTGTACTACGCCTCATTGATGAATTCCCACGACAGAGCGAGATCGATCTGTTAGTCACTCTAGACGTGGAAGCATTGTACACGAATATACCCCAACCTGCCACCTTGGAGGTAATTAAGGATGCCTTTGGTTCCTCAGATTGAACATCACCGACTCCAATACCTTTTGTCATGGAGTGTGCCACCCTTGCTCTCACTGAGAACATTTTTTAATATAACAACCAACTCTTCCACCAAACACAGAGCACATCCTTGGGAAGCACATTTGGTCCCAGGGTGACTTGCCTCTACGTGTCAGCATTTGAGACCAGATCCATCTTTAATCAAGCCAACCCATTTTTAGGCAACTTGATTATGTGGAAGAGGTACATTGACAACATATTAGTCTTTTGAAAGGGAGACAGAAGTAGTTGTGAGGACTTTGCCTGTGGATTAACACTCTGAATCCATACCTCAAGTTCCCTCATAAAATCTCCTATTCCACTGTCCCCTTCCTGGACCAGAACATCAATCTGTCATCAGGCTACCTGAACACAATACTATACAAAAACCTGCTGACTGCAATAGTCTCTTACTCTTCAGCAGTCACCACCCTAGGGCCCTTAAAATTAACTTACCTTTTGGACAATTTCTCAGAATTCGGAGGAATTGCACCTCCATTGAGGTCTACAGGGTGGAAGCTACCAAACTAGCATTAGATCTGCGTAAGCGGCAATACCCACAACAGACAGTGTCCATGGCTATGAACCAGGAACAACAATAGAAAAGCTCTGTTGGAGAAAACTGACAAGTATCCCACTGAGGCCATCACATGTGTGACCTCTTACACTCCCGCCTCCAGTCAAATCAGGAACATCATATGCAGACACTGGGATATACTGAACACAGGTGATCTGGCACTGCTAGCCCCCAGATTTACATTCAAATGCACAAACAACTTGAAAGATCTGCTTATACACACCAGACCCAAAACCAGGACAGTATTGACCCAAAGATGCCTGTGGGACTTACCTTCAGTCACTGGCCATTACCCTTGTGGGTCATGTGCAGTTTGCCCAAAAAACAAACTTACCAAAGAAATAACCTTTGCCAACAACTTCACTTGGAAGATGATGAAACATACTAACTGCAACACAGGCAATTGTATCTAATTGCTTTCCTGCCTATCTGATCTCCTTTACGTGGGGATGACTACTAGAACAGCCAAAACTCATATTATAGAGCATAAGAGCAACATTGGGTGTCACATAACCACTAAACAACTGTATACCCATTTCTTAACTAACCAACATGACTGTGACACACTCATGTGGGTGATCCTGGAAGCACACACATCTATCACCCCCGATGCATTGTTCAGAATTCAGCACCCCAGACGCTAGACTCAGCTATCTAACTTAGCTACATCATGAGTACTACAATCTCAAGGAACTCTCCCCCCCTATTTAGCACCCATGGAGGTGCGATTTCGGCGCGTCACACATGCTATGCTAGTTTACCTTGGCCCACACTAATGAGCATTCATAGGTACTATATCTATAACACACTCCAAAATGGCGCTTAATTGTGCGAGCCTTCCTTCCATCATGGCCGCCGCCCAAACTCCATAGTATGCTGGTAAGTCAGTGTTTTAGTGTTCGCCGCTTTGACGCGGGCGCTCCTGATTGCACTTCATTTCCGTTGGGATATCTGCAACCAGAACCGGGCATGCAGTTACCTTCCCGGAACCGGCACTGCAGGGTAGGTCCTCTGCTGAGTGGGCGCGAGCTGATGTAAGTATTGACCTCCTGACACCTATTGATGCCGCCACAACAGGTAAGACCCACTAACACTTCATGTGTTCAGCAGCAAACAGCTAGCGGTCTCCAGCTTGATACCCTACATTTTAGGGACCTGCAATACGCTTCCTGGAGGAAACGCACTTCAGTTGTCTCGTAACTCAGTTATTGGTATTGGCGGCAGGGGTCCGGTGGTCTGAGCTGAGAGCTTGATTCCTTGGGATCAACACTTACGCAGACCACTGCCTGGCCCTGTCATACCAACATCGAGAAGTTGGTCCACGTACCCCACACTGATGTACTGCATAATTAGCTGATCCAGAGTGTGGGCTCCCGCGCTTGCAACAACCAAACGCTGGGTCTACCTTGAATCCACCAACAACACTTATAACCTCACCTTGGCCCCTTTCTCTAGGACACACGTTGAATCAACATGTCCACTCCATGTCGCCATCCGATGGGGCCAGTCTTGATTAGATTTTAGGTGAATTATTGACCTCTCAACCGACTGTGACTAGGTTTTTATTGTACTGCTGCCTGAGTACCATTTATGATTCTATGTGTACCACACACGCTATACGTACTAATGCTCTAAATCGCACATGATACTGATGATATATGCAATGTTAAGACACTAAGGTGGTGCTGACATGCTTTACTTTTACGCAATCCTTACAGCAAAGTCATGTTGCGATTGACAGTTTTTATATTTTTGTATATATTTGTTTTTCATTCTAGATTAGCTACTGCACCCACGGACACCACACACCACTGGGGCTACTACACTGGTAATATGTAGGTTACTACACCCCATTACCAGTCATTCAGTGTAGATTCTAACTCTTAATTAGGTCCTGAAGAATTGCAGCCTGATCCTTTCCTGAACAACTAGGGCAAGAAACATATTGAAAGCATAAACCATAGTGCAACCACCAATAAAATCACTATAGACAGTCGTCACCACTCTTTTTAATCAGGGTGGGAGACAGATTATTAAAATTAGTTGCCCTGATCCCCCCATTTGCCTGTCTTAACTCACTTGGTCTTTTTGAAACCACATCACTCCACTTCTACATTTTAGGGCCCCCACTGAGTGTGTTCGTCGAGTATTGCAGCATTCACCCGACGAGGAGCATGCCCAATGATGAAGCATGACACCCAGCGGGCTGGGTGTGTGAGGGCCCTAATTCTGAAAGGAAGGGTTTCCCATCCTCCCTCTTAGTAGCCATTTAATTATACTTAGTCCAGGTCATTGTCTGCCCCTTTAGGAACTGCATACTCCTTTCTTGTTACTCATAACTATAATGTCCCTGTAACCTTTGTTTTTTTGTGTGACTTTTTAAGGTTTTTCAAAATCCAATTCCTAATTGTTACATCCATAAAAAAATTAAAGGGAGGGGGTCGAGTGCCCCCATCCCCTGGGCCTGACTTTTTGCTTTCTTATTTTAAATTAAAACAAGGGCCAGGGGCCCCCTCCTGGGCTGTTTTTGGCCTTGGGACCAAATCCCCTGGGGCATGGCCAGTAGAGTAGGTTACCTGGTCGTGTAATTCCTAGGAATCCCCTGGACCTGCATGTTTTGGATGACCTAAACTGAGGGCTTGGTGTCCAACCCGATTCATGACACCCCCACAGGATACATCAATCGTTAGACCAGTGCCACTACCTCCACCCTGTGTCTTACAGTGGTGTAGGTAGTTTCTGACAACCACTGAACATGACAACCCTGATTCATCAGAGATCATGGAAAACAGAACAGTACTTTTCGCTCAGTCATTCGTACTTACTTATTCTTTGAAAATATACAGGATGGCATTTAGGACGTTTCAATAAGTAATTATTGGTCCAGTGTCAGTCTTGTGAAAAACATATTTGCAGCAACAATCAGGAGATAGAAGCATATGAAAGAAATCACAAGTACTAATATAGTAAACAGTAGATACATTTCTATCATAGTGCTAAGAAGATGAACAATTACAGTTCAGATAAGACCGTAGCACTTGCATACTCCAATAATGCGCGCCCTAGGTAATTTACCTACATGTACCTAGGTGCAGCATCTATATGAGTATAGTTATATATATGTATATAACTAAGAATCCCCTAGGGAAGAACCAATGTCCTCGCCTGATGGTAGAGAATGAGGGGCCCGTCTCTGCTGTGAGGATTACACCCCGCAAAGGATGACAGACCGCTGCGTGTCAAAGATTCAGCAAGGAGGTCTCCATGTCAGCATGGAAGGAATTCTCCTGTAATTTGCAGGTGGGAATAAGGATCTTATCTACTAGAGTAGTCACTCCAGGGTTTCTTCTAGAACGGATATGTTTTGAAAACAATCATAAATGCTTTACTAAACAATGCTGTAGGAAAATAGGATCTGCTTCCCTGGTTATCCCCACTTTTTGCCTGGTGATAAGCTGTATTTGACTAGTCTGACTGGTATCATGCTAATCAGACCCCAGTCTATCTGCTTTCTCCCTAAATTGTTATGATCAGTACTTAGGTACACCACATATTGAAAGCTGGTGTACCCTTTTAAGTCCCATGTACCCAAGGTATAGGTACCTCCGCGGTCCCCCATGGGCTGAGCATGCATTATGACACCCATGGGGTCCATTCAAAATGGAACTACAGACTTGCCATTGCAGCCTGTGTAAGCTGGTGCTTGCACCACTTACTAAAGATATAAGTTTCCTATATCTAGGGTCACAGCACTTAAAACCTATAAGTCACCCCTAAAGCAGGCGTTTACAATCCTGAAGGTAGGGTGATTGGTTCTAAGTGAGAGGGTACCCCTGCATGACAGCACTACAGCCTACGGAGTCCATTGTCTTGGGTTGTCAGTGAAGTAGCCATATACTATATAGAGGGGCACCTCATAATTACGCGATGACCATCTCAAAATTGGCTGCAACCAATCCTATCATGTTTGGTATCAAACATGTTGGAATCATACCCCACACGGTAATTGGTGTGGGAGGTATGATTAAAACCTCTATTTGGCTCTTAGTGTTCCCATTATCAGCCTTCTTGACCTGGACAGCGCAAAATTGTTGCCCCTGACCAGAAGGCGAAGCTCGAGCAGGTGAAGTACCAAAATTATTTATCATAGAGCTATACTTACCAATAGCCTATATGCCTTATTACCAGAAAGAAGTCAATTTGCAATGGAGAAGGTTCAATCGTTTATTTTGCAAAAGCGCCCTATTTAGGGGAGTCACCCTCTTGCCCTCTCCCTCAAAGGTGCACAGAGGAGACTGCTGGATTACATTTAAGACAGTGCATATATACTTTCAGCATACATTACAAAAACCCCTTACATGGAAAAGTACCACTTCTCGTGAAGCCAACAGGAAAACCCATATAAGGCACAATTGATTGCTTTGAAACTCAACTCTAACTATTCTGGGGGTAGGTCAGTAAAGGTGCCTCCCTTTCGTTCTGGGACACGGGAGTACAGGCACGGCGCCTTCAAGAATGCGCTCATCCTAACAGAAAGGCAGATGTGACCTTGAGTTTCCAAAAGTTAGAATCAATGGTCTGTACATAGCCCAGGGCAGCCTCTCTTGCTCTCTGTGTACAGTATCAGGTCACGTGTTTTCCTAACCAATGAATGAGTCACAGGAGTGGAAACCAAAATGGCGTTTGTTCAGTCTATGCCAGATTCCGAATGTATACATGGTTTGAGCGTATTTACAATGGGTTTTCCTAATAGAATATGTTGATATATATTGGATGCATTAGGCCAACATTGTACTATATTGATTTATATTCCTTCAGACCGTCCTTTTGGCGTGATGTAGCATATACATAAATATGCAGGAAAATAACCAGCTTCTAATCCAAAAATACACCTTCATCTATTTGCATTAGACCTGCAACTTCTTTTTGCACTAATTGTTTCTTAACTTTCTCCTGGTGGGAAACTGTCAACAAACAAGTGAGCCTAGAGCAACAATAGGAGCAACAGGCTGACCCACAATGCAGGCATAGACAACAAATAAATATCACCCCAATTACTCCTGCAAGGATCATAAATATCTTCCAACCCCAGGAAGACAAGAGGTCCCAGAACCACCCTGTTAAGGACCAGATACCAGTATCAGCATGAACTTCCGCTGCCAAGCGATGCAATTTCTGAATGGCCAAATGTATAGTTGGAGCAGAATCATGTATATACACGCAGCAGGAGCTGCCGAATACGCGGCATGCTCCTCCTCGATCAGCTAGGATGACATCAAGCACCATCCAATTCTGAAGCGAAACAAGCCTTGTGGCTTGAAGCTCTACCATCAGATTAGTCAGAATTCCAATTCTACTGGTAAAAATAGGACCCCATATGGGAAAAAAACCTTTCGCCACATCCACAAACTGCTGTAAAGTGGTGTCAGTCTGATCTGTACTCTCAGGATCAATACTTCTACTAATTTGTGTGGAATCTACATTTGGTTTAGTCAGCTGGTGATTCTTATGATAGTTAGATGGGCTTATATATACTAGAGGGTAAAGGAAAGACAGGTAGCACTGTCCGGACCTTCCTCAGGGAAGCAAAGTATAGGCGTTTTCACCACATACAAAATACACATTAGGCGGAGTTATTAAATGCAGGGAGCTATCCGTATGTAAAGAATAAGTGTAATTATATCTACTATTTCCAACCCTAACGTGACCTTTACCTCTAATACAGAATGAAGCAGTACAATTTAAAATGGAAACTGGCATTGCCCTATCGTCAGTAACATTTCGATCTTGAAAATACTGAAAATATTGCGTAGAATTAAAATGTTCAAAATCTAGCATTTCTTCCTTCAACCAGGTGGCATTCTCGTAAGTGGTATACATATTCATACAAGCATCTAGATCTTAGGACCCTTCTCCCTGGTTTCCCATGATGTTGTTCTATATATTTTAAGATAGCTTCATAATCCTTTTCAGTATACCTTTTAATAATAATAATAATAATAATAAAGCATTTTGTAAAGCGCATGGCTGCACAACTGTGTATCCCCGCGCTAATTGCTAACAAAAACTCTTTACAGCTCACCGAGACAGTGAGAAGGGGGATGTTAATGGGGGAAGAGATGGGTTTTTAATTTAGCTCTAAAGAGGATTTCTGATGGTTCCATTCTCAGATGAACTGGGAGGGCATTCCAATGCTTTGCTCCAAGAAAACTAAAGGAGCGACCACCCAGTCTTGCTTTATTGATCCGGGGAAGTTTGAATTGTGACCTACCCGAGGATCTGAGATTTCTGGTAGGGCGGTGGATAGTTAGAAGATTTCTCAAATAGGTGGGTCCTTTGTTGTGTGCAATTTTATGGGCATAGCAGAGAGCTTTAAATCTAATTCTTTCTCTCACTGGAAGCCAGTGCAGATTGGACAAGGTAGCTGTAGCGGATGTTCTTTTTGGTAGACCTAGCACCATGCGGGCGGCCGCATTTTGAATGCATTGAAGCTGGTGCAGTTGTTTTTGGTTCGCACCTAAAAGGAGAATGTTTCCATAATCCAGGTGGGGCGTTATTAGTGCATGCACTAACGTTTTCCTTGCTTCAATGGGAACAAGATCAATAGTCTTACGCAAGATTTTTAACGTGCCCATACATTTACCAATTATTTTATTGACGTGTGTTCTTCCCGACAAATCTGAGTCAATCATTATTCCTAGGTTTTTGACCATTTCGACTGGGTGGGGGCAATCGCCCAGTGTAGTAGGCCACCAAGCCTGGGACCATATTGATGTTTTATTCCCTACCACTAGCACCTCCGTTTTGTCGCCATTCAAACGGAGGCAGTTGTTATCCATCCAGGTGGCGACCGTTGCCATGCAGCTAGAAAAATTGGAGGCAAATTTTTCGCTGTCTGGGGTGAGTTTGAACATAAGCTGGGTGTCGTCAGCGTAACTGACAATGCCCACCCCAAAATTCTCTACGACTCGAGCTAGGGGTTCCATATAGATGTTGAACAAGGTGGGGCTCAAACTAGAGCCCTGTGGGACCCCATAGCTGATGTCGCGAGAAGATGACTTGAAGGGTGGGCAGTGTATTTGGAATGATCTTTTGGAGAGAAAAGATTTAAACCAGGCAAGGGCATGATCCCTTACTCCAATGTCTGATAGTCGGGACAACAGGGTGTCATGGAGCACAGTGTCGAAAGCTGCACTTAAGTCAAGCATGACAAGTGCAGCTGTCTCCCCTTCATCTACCATCTTACGAATGCACTCCGTGGAGTAAAGAACTGCAGACTCCGTGGAGTATCCAGGTCTAAAACCAGATTGTGTTGGATGAAGTATGTTTCCTTCTTCAAGAAAAGTCATCAGTTGTTTATTGACTATTTTTTCTATAATCTTAGCGCATTGTGGCAAGAGGGAGATGGGTCTAAGATTTTGATATTGAGTAACCGGAATGTTTTTTTTTTTTTTGAGAGGGATGACTTGTGCTGTCTTCCATGCTTCTGGGACGTAGCATTCTTGGAAGGACAAGGTGATCAAGTGTCTGATTTGATCAATGAGACCGTTGTTCATGATGTCTTTAATTTTACCTAAAGGACACACATCATTTGGGGATCCTGAGTGGATGCTATTGATAATGCTGATCAACTTTTCTTTGTCAGGAGTAATGAAGCGTGTGAGAGTGGTTTTTTGGGTAAGAAGTGGTTCTTTTCCTTCTGTGACATGGTTTGAAAAAGTTGCATGTATTTTCTCGACTTTATTGACAAAGAAGTCAGCTATCTGGTCGCATATGTCATCAGAATATGTGTCCTGCATATCTAGGGTAGTGGTGTTTGTAAGTTCCTTATAAATGCTAAAAAGTTCTTTCATGGGGTTGGTTGCCTCTTCAATTCTTGTCTGGTAAAAGGAACTTTTCTCCTCTCTGACCATTTTCTGGTATGATTTTAACTCTAGTTTATATAATTCCTTAAGCTCAGGAGAGTAATTTTTCCTCCACTTGCGTTCTATCGCTTTACAGTGTGTTTTCGCAAGTTTTAATTTTTCCGTATACCAGGGTTCAGATTTGGTTCTTCTAACGGGGGGTTTGGACGTCCACGGTGCAAGCGTATCTAGTGCCTTGCTCAGCCATATTTCATAGTTCTTCCAAGTATCTTGTAAAGAAAGACCTATTGGAGGAGTGTGTTTCTGTAATTCACTGACCATACGTTCCGGGGTGTAGTTTTTCCAGTTTCGTCGTTTTGTGAACATGGGTTTGTTGGGGGCTGGCTTACTCTTGTTAATGGGAATATAAAAAGTGATCAGGTGGTGGTCAGACCATATAATAGGTGTAGGGGGGAGCATTTCAATGTCCTCCCTGGTAGAAAAGATTGGGTCAAGAAGATGTCCCTGTTGATGCGTGGGGGAGTTTGATAGCAGTGTTACTCCTATCGCCTTTAAAGCAGTTCTCAGTATTTGGGCTTCTTTAGCATTGATATCTTCCAGATGAAGATTCAAATCACCTAATATCATGAAATTATGATGTTTTATCGCTAATTGAGTGGCTAATTCTATAAGCTGGTTACAGAAGGAAGTTGCATTTCCAGGGGGACGATATATAAGAAGACCAGTAATGGTCATCAATGGGGTCACTTTTATTGCAAAGGTCCCACATTCACTCTGAGTATTAGCAATATGAGTGAGTGTGCATTGTAGATCCTTTTTGCAAATTAATGCTATTCCACCTCCTCGTTGTTTAGGTCTGTCAATTCTTAAAAGGCTATAACTCAGAGGTATCGCCTCTACGATGTCAGGGGCTGAGGAATCGTCTAACCATGTTTCTGTGAGAAACAGCACATCATAATCTTGTGTCTGTAATATCTCACGTAATTCCGTCTTGTGTTTTACCATCGATCTACAGTTTAACAGCAACATTTTGAGTTTGAGTGTAGGGGCATTATGTAGAGGAGCCTTGCTAAAGGAGTGGTTACATATGTGACACTGTTGCGGGAGACAGTTGGGGTCAATGGCATGTAAACACAATTTGTTGGCGGTCTTACCTAAGTTATGTAGAGTCGCGCTAGAGTAGCATAGTCTCAGCTGGTCCACTATCTTAGCAGAGCCTATATTGATAGTAGAGGAGCCAGAGTGTCCTGCCCCGCGCCCCGGTCGTTCGCGGACGGGCGCAGACGGGCAGGACTCTGGCTTGACTTCGGCGCGCGACCGGCGCGCTCGCAATGCGCGTCCGCTGCGCGGAGCCATGGACGTATGCTTTTAAGCGCTCGGTAGCGCGACGTGCAGCGTGAGCCCACAGCAATATGGCCGCTGCCTGACTCTCGAGTTCGTCTACACCTGCCTGTAACCGGTCATTGAATCGACCGTGCCCCCAGGACAGCAAGTAGGAAGCCTGACAATATTCTATGCCTGCCAAATGAAATCGGCGCTAATGAGGCCAAGTAGCACAAGTTTTAAAAGATTGTAGGGGGGAGGGAGCGGACACACGGGATAAAAAGTGAAAATAGATTGAGTCACAATTTTAAAAAGCTATCCTCCCGGCTCAAGCCTCAGGAGTATATGGTAGTCATATAGTATATAGGGTCAGCTACATAATGTAAATACATAAGAGATAGTAACTGAAACCAGGACTCACAACTTGCTAAATGTGATAATGGCAGAGAAATGAATAAATTGTGACGATGCATTACAGATGGCAAGAGGCCACATACCCAACAGTTTGTCCTATTATTAATACTTTGAGCTTGATGTAACATTTCAATAAATACATTTTTAGAATAAGTGTCTTGATGTCTTTCCTTATGAGGAGGCAAAGTATAAAAGTGATGCTCAGGCGGAACTGTTGTAGTACCCAACACCTTATGCATAGGATATTGAAATTCCAAACACATAAACAAACTCATTAATGTTATAATGATTACTGCAATAATTATCACAAAGGCTATCTTCACTCTGTTAGCCCAACCAGAAAACATAGGGACATTTTCAAGGAAAGGTCGGGGTACAAGAGGTCGTTCATCTTCAAGGGCGAACCGGGCAAAGGGGTACATTCTAACTAAAAGTCCAAACTAAACTCGGGAAAAAAGGTGCTAGCCAACTGCCAGAGGGTTTCTTCTTCCTGTGTCCGTTTAGAGCCTCACAGGCAGGCTCCTATCGTTCATCAAAAAGAACACAACTTCACAATGTTATTCCTTTTCGTTGCAATTTAGGCCCTTAATGTATTACAGTCTTTCTTGCTGAATAGAGCAATACAAGAGTTCCAAGCTCTCCACGGGTTCAGTCCAGTGTCTCGCTCAGTACCCCAGAAAAAAGCTTATCTTTTAACCCTTCAACTCAAGTCTTTGCCTATCTCCTAAAATCCGAAACTGGGGTACCGTGTTGCTTTCGGGTCCGTAAATTGTATCGAAGATGGCCAGGTTGTTCCTGGTCACGAAACAACACTGCAGCAGGGACAATAGGTGCAACAAGGTTCTCAGAAGCCTCTGAGAAATCAGCTTTATCAAGGGATTCAAGAACTGGGGCTGATTTGTTTCCTTGCGGTATCAACAATTCTTTCTCTTGCCCGATTTCAAGGGCATCCGTGAAAGGCAAAAAACTCAACCTCCACTCTCCTTCTTGTGTTAGAACTCCATATTGGTTCTGCAGGTCAAAAGGAAGAGGAAGAGGCAATTTCTTTAGATGAGAAACATGTATCCAATGCTTTTTCCCGTCCACTTTCACTGCTGTTCGTGAAGCCAAGATGATTTGATAGGGACGGCTCCACCTCGGTTCCAAACTCGTTTTACGTTGGTAATTTCGGACTAGGACCCACTGTCTTGGCTCTAAATGGTGTCCAGACCCTCCAGGAGTGGCTGCAGTACAGCTGACACCTGTTGATGAATGGAGTGTAAATCTTTAGTCAAAGCGTACAGGTAATCTGTCATCATTGGGTAATCAATATCACCGAAAGATCTAGGTCTTGAGACACCACATACATTAGCTGGTCGACCAAAAATAACCTCATAGGGTGACAGTCCGGCTCGTGAATGAGGGGTTACTCTTAATGACATTAAAGCTAGGGGTAAAGCATCAGGCCAGCTCAAGCCTGTGCTTTCTTGAATCTTTGCCATTTTTAACTTTAGTGTACGATTATATTTCTCAACCAGTCCGGCAGATTGCTGATGTCGTGCTGCATGAAATTTTTGTTTTATCTGTAAACCTTTGCGAATAACAAGGCATGACAAGGTCTGCATTGAAGTGTACGCCATTGTCTGTCCAAATGACTCGAGGCAACCCAAATCGGGGCAGGAATTCTTTTACTAGGGCTTTTGCAGTGGCCATAGCGGTTTTGTCTTTGGTAGGGTATGCTTCAACCCATTTACTAAAAGCACATACCACCACTAGCACATTCTTAAGGTTGTTTACTCTTTCTAGTTGAATATAATCTATTTGTATCACTTCAAACGGTAAAGTAGGAGGTGCAAAATTCCCGCTAAGGACTGTTTCCCTCCCACCAGGATTATACTGTAAACAAACCATGCAATATTTAACCACATGAGCAGCAGTTTTTAAAATATTTGGATTATGTCCACACAGGGTCTAATAGTGCACAAATGCCTTTTGCCCCAATGTGAGCGGGACCATGTGCCATCACGACTACTGCATATACCAGTGCATTGGGCAAAAGCCATCTCTGTTTCTCAGTCAAATCAATCCAACAATTGTTTTTATCCAACTTCCCTGTTTCCTGCTCCCATTTCACTATTTCATCAGGGGTCGCATCTTTCTGCAGTTCTTTAACACTCCCAGTAGTATTATCAAACACTGTTGTCTCCCCCACCCACCTTGCTGATACACTGGGGAACATAGCGGACATTTTAGTTTGTGCTGTATCTTTTGCTACTTGATCGGCAAAGGCATTTCCCTTTTCTGTGGTATCAATAATTTTCTTGTGGGCGCTACACTTGATAATGGCCACCTTTTCAGGCAAGGTTAATGCATTCAACAATCTTTCGATCAAGGGGCCATGATGTATTCTCTGACCATGAGAGGTAAGAAATCCTTGTTCCCGCCACAGCCGCCCGAAACTATGGGCCACGCCAAAGGCGTACTGGCTGTCTGTGAAAATATTTACTTTTAGGCCTTCGCTTAGTTCACATGCTCCTAACAATGCTATTAATTCAGCTGCCTGCGCTGAGTGGTGGGAAACCCGAGCTGTCTCCACTACAGTTCTGAGGGTGGTTATAGCATATGCAGCTGTTGTCGTGCCATCTGGTAATTTAAAACATGAGCCATCCACATACAACTCCCCTTGGGGTTTAGATAAGGGAGTGTCGGTGAGGTCTACTCGTCCCTTAGATTCTTCTTCAGTTCAAAATATACAATCATGGACATCGTCCTTTTGGTCATTCAAAGGGAGGGGTAGTAACGTGGCTGGATTCAGAGTGGCACAATAGTAATGTGAGGT
Source organism: Lissotriton vulgaris (assembly GCF_964263255.1). Classification (NCBI taxonomy): domain Eukaryota; kingdom Metazoa; phylum Chordata; class Amphibia; order Caudata; family Salamandridae; genus Lissotriton; species Lissotriton vulgaris. The sequence goes on from NC_141685.1 coordinate 1,549,731,680, forward strand.
GCAAATAGAGTCAATTCATAACCAGTCAATCGAGCACCCGTAAAGTGCTGAGTTTATGTTCAATTCAGTAATATATCCACAGCGTGCGGTACCATCACTGTGAGATCAGTATTCAGAACAATCCCCTCCGACTGTCGATTGGCCACCGCCACAGCAGCGGTAGCCCTTAGACAGCTAGGAAGAGCTCTGGCAACATTATCCAATACTGCCAAAAAATATGCACAAGGCCGCTGCTTTTCGCCAAAGCCTTGTGTTAACACTGAAAGTGAGCAACCGTCCACCTCATGCACGTAAAGTACAAAAGGCTTTCAGTAATCCGCAGTACCCAAGATGGGTGCAGAGCAAAGAGAAGATTTTAAAGATTCAAAAGCATCCTGACATTCATCCGTCCAGGGCAAGGGTTCATGCACATCTTTGGTTGTCAAATGCAACAAGGGTTTAGCATAAAGAGAAAAGTTAGGAATCTGTTGGCGACAGTAAGAGGTTATGCCAAGAAAAGCGCAAACATCACGTTGAGTACGAGGTACAGACATGTTAGTAATAACAGTTATTCGTTCTGGAGTTAGTCTCCTCCCAGCTTTCGACAGTAAATGACCAAGATAGGTCACTTCCAGTAGACAATACTGATATTTGGACAGGGATACTTTATTTCCGTTACCTGCTAGATGAGTCAAAGTTTGACGGTGGCCTCCTTACAACCGTCTGCTGTGTCCGATGCCACCAATGTATCATCCACATACTGGATGAGAACATTACCAGGTGGTAGGACTAGTTCATCTAATACTGTTTTTAAATCTTGGCTGTAAAAACTAGGACTTTCTGCATAGCCTTGAGGAGCACAAAAAAATCTAAAGCTTTGGCCAGATAATGAGAATCCAAAAATATGTCGGTTGTCAGGGTGGATTGGAATGGTGAAGAAAGCATTCTTTAGATCTATCACGGAAAACTATTTTGCAGTAGGGGGAATCATATTGAGAATTGCATTGATATCCGGAACCACAGGATATTGGAGAACCACGATTTTGTTAACCTCTCTTAGGTCAATCACAAAACGATATGTATTTTTGTAATCTGGGTCACCATCCAATGGAGCTTTCTTCAAAATTGGTAAAATGGGGCAGCTACAAACATTAGCAGCTGTTTCTTCAACTACTCCTCTCCTAATTAAGTCACAAATAATCTGTATTAAGGTCTGTTCGCCCTCCGGCAAAATTCGATATTGTGGAATACGTGGCAAATGTGCATTTGTTTCAAGGTAATTGATACAGGGGGTATTTTTAACAATCCACCATCTGTGGTCCTGTTGCCCAAAGAGTTCGGGGAATTTTAGAAAATTCAGGTGGAAGATGTTCATCTTTAACAAAACATTGAGACGTGCATTTAGTTGGAGGTTGCATTGGTAAATAAACACCATCAGGAGAACAGTAAATGCGTGCATGCAATTTTTTTAATATATCCAATCCTAAAAGATTCTCGCCACAACTGGAAGTGAGCAAAAATGGAGAGTCCACAGTAATCCGGCCAATGATAAATGGAAGTGGCTTAGAAATGGGGCTTAGTACTGGGATTCCTGAGAAACCCACAGATACGTTATTTTGCCCAGACAGAGCAGCCCCGGGACCAATGAATGGGCAACAGAACTATTCATTGCTCCAGTAGCCACCAAAAACTTCTCAGATGTCCCCATCAATAGCCCATACATAAGGCCCCTGTTGGTCGACTGGTACTGATATGTGTTCCCTGCTCTGTCCGTGGCTGTCTCATGCATGGCCGTTCCCATCATAATCATCCTCCTGATAATCCTCATGGTAGTATTGCCTTCCATGCCGATCATCAAAATAATTTCTTCCTGATTAACCATCTACGTATAACCTTGCCTCATATCATTTTGATCAGTACCACCTCATCCTCTTCCTCTTCCTCTGTTGAAAGTGCCTCATCCATATAATAATGGACACTGAGCTCGCCAGTATCCTACTTGTCTACAATTGGAGCACTGATGTATCCCTATATTAGGAGCTGGACCCGTTCCTCCTCCACGTCCCGTCATTGCCCTTCTTATAAATGAACCTCTTCCTCTCCTTCCAACATTTTGTCCTCTATTAACCTGTTGTAGCAGTACTCGAGTTTTTAATTCTTTGACCCTTTTATCAGACTTGTCCTTACTCTCATTTTCCCTGTGTTCATAATACTGGGCCATGCTAAGAATAACTGAAGGGGCCGAAGTGGACCTGGTACTTTCAGCAGCTTGTAATCATGTCATTATTTCAGGCAATAAATTAGTAATAAACCTATTCACAAACAATCGTACGCCCCCTTCGGTGGACAAATCTTGTCCACTATAATCAATGAATACTTTTTCAAAACCTGTAAAGAAATCTGACACACTCTCATCCTTTTTCTGTTTACAAGCCGTTAATTTATCCCAATCCACTTCGCTTGGGCAAATAAGGGTTTGCATGTAAGTTATAATACGGGATGAAAAAGGGGGTGCACTTCCCTCATAGGATGTTGTGTCCCCCAATCTGGATGTTTATTGTACATTCGTTCCCGGTAATGTATCAATGTTTCAACATTTCGGAATACTTCTTCAATTTGTAATTCGAACTTAAAAGCTCGATCCTTTATATCAAATAGTACCTGGGGAGCCAGGCCTTCGTCAAAACATTGTTCCCATAGGGAAATTAATCTAATCCCCATATGTTCTAGTGCCCATTGTTGCGCTACTGGTTCAATTGTCTCATAATACTCCAAATGTCTTCTATAGTATAGAACGAATTCCGCATCCATTGGGATGCTTGAATTGCAATCCTCTGCCTTTCCTCAGTTCCCAAGGCTGATCGGGTAAAAATTTGTCTACCTTCTAAACTTCCCATGGGACGTTGTGGCGTATCATCTATAGCAGCAACAGTCACTCCCGTAAGGGAGACCGTCGGTCCCACGGCTGGGGGTGTCAAAAAGACTTGGGACGAGGGAGAAGGGGAAACAGCAACTGACCCGGGTAATAAAGTATATAATTCTGAGGTAGCTGGACGAAGGGTAGGTGGGGGAAATAACGGAGCTGGAGTGTGCACGGCTACCGGTGCTGTAGCAACCGAAGGCACCGCTGCGGGAGGCGGAGTCCCGGTTACTCCTGTTCTAGCTATTGTAACTGCCGGATATAAATCTTGGGGGGCATACGGTGGTGGTGGACGGGCTTCTAATAATTCCTCAATATCATCTTCTGTCTCAGTTCGTGTCACATAACTCTTGTCTGTCTGTAGCTGAAATTGTCTGTCTTTCTTTTCGATACTTTTGTCTACTTTTGCTTTTTCATATGCCACTGCCTTTTGAGTAATAGTCTGGCCTACTCTAAGTTTTTCCAATTTTTCTTCTCATATTCATCGTCGTTTTGCCCCCTGTAACCATAAGTTCAGAGAGTCGAACATGCTTTGACAGCATTTTTTCATAAACAATTTGTTTTGCAAATAATTAATTTTTTCTTCATTGAAAGACCCTGTTAAAGGCAACTGTAGTACTGAATTATCTTTGGTATACTTATTCCACAATGTATTAAACAAAGTGGGAGAGATACCATGCTTTACATACATATGAAAACTGGGACTGCCTTCCGGAGGAGCAGGCTGTCTTTCTTCCAGGCGTCTACTCCGGCGACAGCAACATCCAAAACATAGTTTACTAAAACATGACATGTTTATGAACCTTAATAACTTATATTGTTGCAATAAACTCACATAGATACTCTACTTATTTCATACCCATTAGTTCTTCAATCATGCAGTCTAACACATTTCTCATACATATATTTCATAAGTTTTCGACCAATAAGCGCTGTTCAGTTCCTATTCTTAATACAAGGCCACCATTTCCAAAATTCCAAATGACATGACTTCTAAATCGAACAGAGCCCGTCGACTCCTGTTCGGGGTACAGATCACCCTGGATACCAGACCAACTAAATTCACAAAAGAGACAGTCCAGAGACTGCCCTGAGATGATCAGACAGGTGAACCACAGACCCACAGCACGGGCTCCAGAACCCAAGCTTACCCAGTTGCTCCTAGGGCTTTTCCGAAGAGGTACCGGCCGAGTGAGCACCCCCCGTGCAACACTAAGGCATCTAATGTTTTCTCAAACGATCGCCAAACATGTCTTTGGGGCATCCGCTCTTGCAGTCACTCCACTGCCACGTTAGGCCCCCGATTTCCCTGTGGTTTATTAACCACCATATTCCATATACAGTTAACTGTTTCCATAACCCACTTCTTCAAAAGTGCTTGTTCCAAAGATGTCTGAATACATACAATACAATTCACTCACCTGGTGCACTCAGGTCTGATTGCGCGTTCTCCACTGCCGGCTCCTTTATAGATCAACACGGTCAGCTTGTTCCAGGTTAAGCCTGAAGGACTCCGGCGAAGGTATTTTTTAGCAGCTGGGAAGGTCACTGGGCTCGAGAGTGGAATTTCTTTTTCAACCATAAACTGGTTTTCTCAATTAGGATCCTTTTACAGTCCACCTCCTTGACCAGAATCTGACATTGTCCCTCTTCTCCTGTTTCCCGGAGGGGACAACCCTATCGCGGAGTCCCGGCTGAGTCGCCAACTGAAGCACCAAAATTATTTATCATAGAGCTATACTTACCAATAGCCCATATAGCTTATTACTAGAAAGAAGTCAATCGGCAATGGAGAAGGTACAATCGTTTATTTTGCAAAAGCGCCCTATATAGGGGAGTCACCCTCTCACCTTCTCCCTCAAAGGTGCGCAGAGGAGACTGGGGGATTGCATTTAAGATAGTGCATATATACTTTCAGCATACATTACAAAAACCCCTTACATGGAAAAGTACCACTTCTCGTGAAGCCAACATTATAAACCCATACAAGGCACAATTGATTGCTTTGAAACTCAGCTCTAACTATTCTGGGGGTAGGTCAGTAAAGGTGCCTCCCTTTCGTTCTGGGACACGGGAGTACAGGCACGGCGCCTGCAAGAATACGCTCATCCTAACAGAAAGGCAGATCTGACCTTGAGTTTCCTAAGTTAGAATCAATGGTCTGTTCATAGCCCAAGGCAGCTTCTCTTGCTCTCTGTGTACAGTATCAGGTCACGAGTTTTCCTAACCAATGAAAGAGGCACAGGAGGGGAAACCAAAATGGCGTTTGTTCACTCTATGCCCAATTCCGAATGTATACATGGTTCGAGCGTATTTACAATGGGTTTTCCTAATAGAATATTTTGATATATATATTGGATGCATTAGGCCAACATTGTACTATATTGATTTATATTCCTTCACAGGGGAAGGCAGAACAGTAGGCATCCTGTCACAGGATTTAGTGTATTGGGGTAGGGTGGGTGTGCTTGCCAGAGACACTCAGTCTGCATGAGAGGCACATTTGGTGTCCCCGTGCATTGTCCAGTTCAAACCAGTCCAACGCTCTTGTGGGAAACTGGACAAAGGACATAGGAGTAACCTTCTCCCTGTCCAGACCCTCCCCTGTGAGGGTCCCCTGAATCGTCCTAACCCTTTCCCTAGCGTATTTAAGGGCTTACCAGGGTGTAGGTCCCTAGATTCGTCGTGGGACAAGATTCAGATCAGACACCACTTCTTCTACCGTCTGGGCACTCTGGACTTCGCTGAACATTGTTTGGGGTCGACTTCATCTCCCTTCCAGTCTGCTGCATCGTCTGTGCCTGTGCACCACAAAGGAACCTTCCAAGGCCTGTGGGCATCAAAGATGCCTGAAGGAATCTCCCTTGGAGTGAAGGAGTCACTCCTCTGCATTCTCAGGCACTGCAATTCAGTTGAACGGTCTGATGAAACTGAGCTCCTCCGGACTCCAACACAGGTGGTGGTTTTCCACAGCTCCCAAGGCCTGCCATGCCCTCTCACCCAGTTTGAGTCCAGTATCCCTCGTGGGTGTTGTTATAACCAAGCCTGTGTACACTGCATCAACTTGCAGTTGCAAAGGCTTGTTGGCTTCCAAGAAGATCTTTACGCTCCGAATAGCCCCAACCACGAGCACCTCCAGTGACCAGAATCTTCAGCCAGACCACATTGTGTGCATTGTGGCTTGCATATTTTGGTGAGCTGCTTGAGATCCTCTTGCGACTCCAGTGCCTCGGCCTGTTGGTAAATTTGAGGGTCATGCTTGTTTCTTTTGGGCTCCCCAGTTTGCTCGGGTCCTGCTCCAACTCCCCTGCTTGTGGTAAGTCCCTTAGACCTTGCTGGTCCTGATTATGCTTCTTCTTTACTTTTTGCGTTGGTTGAATTTGCCAAGACTTGATGGTGCTCCTGCCGGACACTGACCCCTCAGCACTCAACATCCTTCATGGGACAGCTCATGCATGGCTCGTGGTCCTCCTCGGCATCTCCTGGTCCTCAAAGCTGCAGGGTCAAGGTCAATGTCACTCATCCTGCAACACCTGACATCTGTGGCCAGTAATCCTCCAAGTCTCCTGGTCACTCCTGAGTGACATAGGCTCTGTCCCTTCTGCTTGCGGATACCTCTCATCCAGAATCCATCTTCGGATTCAACCGGACACATTCTCCTCCTTCAGCAGCAGCACTTTCCTGAAGTCCTCCATTGGGGTCGATGGCGGTTTCCAACACCACTTCACACGTATGTACCTGGCTTCCCTGGTATAGGTAACATAGATACTAGGGTATCCACTGGAGGGGTGGCTCTCCGATCTTCTGTCTTCCATGGAGTTCCTTCAGGGTCCACAGAAAAGGGTCCTTAGTCTTTAAAAATCATACCACGACTTACACATAGAGTTGTATGGAGCACGAGGTCGTGTTCCCCCACTGCACACTCTCTACATGGGGTTCCTAGTCACTCACCTTGCGTGGTTCCTTGGGTAACCTGCACTTCTACACCCTCCTGACATTCTCTTAACCTGAGTTGTGGTTCTTATACCACTTTCTTCGTATAAGCTTTGGTGCCTCCTCAGGCCTACTGTGTATTCTGTCCAATTTACTGTCTTTCTTTGCAAGGTATTGCGTGTATTGTGATTATCTCTTGGTAGAAGGTATCTAAATGTGTTAGAGAGCATTATATAATAAAGTCATATTTTCATAAATACCTTTGGGGCCGATTCACAGAACTAATCTGAGATAAAATCCTAAACTTACTACTTTTGATATTCACAGAAGGCATTAGTATTAGTAAAGATAGGTCTCCTAACTTTTCTACTACTACTAAATGCCTTTTAGTAGTTCATGACTTTTGATGTTTAATCATTCAAGAGTCTGTGTTATACTGAAGCATTGGGTGATTGTTTATTGCTGAAAGCTGATTGAGGTATTTGGAGAACTAAACACGTAGGGAAGGAAGATGCCGGAAGCAAGAGTTGCAATAAAGCAACCCTTTGTTCCATGTCTGATCATTTTTATAATATTGCATTGTGAGTGCTTTCAAGGAAAACATATGTTTGCATGTGACTAACAGGCGAGATAGTAAAATAGGAGAGATAGTAAAACTGTGCCTATGACTGATTAGCTATCCTTGTCACAATAGAATTTTACAGTGAAGGATTAAAGAGTGCTTGGCAAACGTTTTTTTGTTGCTGCTTGAGGTGTCTTGAACATTAATAAAAATAAAATACAATTGAGAGGGCCTATGGCTTAGCGATTCCTCATACCAAAATACCTCAAATACATTCATCTGTTTCCTTGAAGTCCTCTAAAGTGGAATACGTTTCTTTTCTTTTTCATTGTCTTTTTTGCAATCTTTATTTAGTGTAAAATTTTACAGGATTGTGCCATGGTTTGGCCCATTGATGTCACAGGGGGCATACCTTGCCTCACATTGCATTACAGAGAAAAGGGAGAGAAACAAAGTGAAGTAAAGGGGTACACAGAATCATCATGACCTAACTAGCGTAGGGAAGACTGTACATGTGCACTGTATAATATAGTTGTATAGATGTGCAATTCTAGGCAAGGTATTCTCACAACCATAGTGTGGGGATGAACTAATTGTAGCACATGTACACCCCTAGTAATGGGCAGAAGGCATCAAGGGGTGCGAGAGTGTCAGAGGATGTGGGGTAAAAGAGCAAGGGTGGGAGAGCAAGTGTGTCGGACAGGCTGCAGCTACAGAAAAGGTGGCAATGGTTTATCTGGACCATGCAGTTCAATGTGCCAATGTGGCAACTGTCTGTGCCAGGGGGTATCAGGCTGGAGTAGGGCGTAGATGAGGGATTCCAACACTCCAGTCATGAAAGGGGTCCAAACCATTTTAAAGGTATGGAACTGATTATTCAAAGTGTAAGTTAGCTTCTCATACTTCTCTATGCAATATAGTTGAAGGAACCATTCAGTCGTTAAGGGGAGGGAAGGCTACCTCCAGTGGCATGGTATGCAGAGTTTGACCATCACAAGTGGCATGGCTAGCCACCTGCAGTCGTAGGATATTGTGCCAAGGAGATCTGCAAGGCCATGGAGGAGAGAAAGGTGGGGTGAGGGAGTAATACAGGCAGTACTGTACTGTTGTAGATCCACCCAGACATGAGACTAGTGTGGGGCAATACCTGGTCAGGACCATAGGATGTGGAGGAGATTGCATTGGCTGGCGCTGCACAGCCAGCAGAGGTGGTTAGGTAAAAGCCTAGCCCTATGGAGCTTCTGGGGTTTCAGTTCCAGTCTTGCAAATCTTTTCATGCGGTGTTCTCAGAAGGCCTTATCATGATCCAGAGCAGAGAGGCTGAATCTTCCAGGGAATATGTCCTTCCCAGGAGGGACTGCCAGAAGAGTCTGGTGGCTGACAGGGATGGGTGAATGTTTGGGCATTTAATGATAATGGCGTAAAAACTGAATACTATTCTTCTATGCCTACTAAAGGTCTATAGTATTGTAGTATGGGAGATTCCAAAGCCTTCACCCAGATGGGTGCTAGTCGTTCTGAGGCAGTGGGATAGGTCCCAGTAATGCCATGCTTCCTCTGTCCGGACCCCAAATTCAGCACATATTTGATCAAAGGATTTGAACCTGCCACCATCAAAAAAAATGGTCCAGGAATTGTATGTCAAGTTGTTCAATGGAATGGGTGCCCACCTATGCAAAACAATCCATTGTGCCAGAGGGGGGACCAGCTGGTGAAGATAGGGGGGTCACTTCCATCAGTTGGTGCGCGTCCTGCCAGGCCCATGACGTCGCTGCCAGGATAGTAAGCAGGCTGCTCAATGGATCTTTCGTCACATTCATGGGCAAAATGAGGTGTCATTCTAGTCATGCCTAGAATGGGGCTTCCCGATCAGAATGCAGGTAGGCTGCAACTGTTATGTTCCCTAATCTAGGCCTTTAACCTACATTTGTCCTACCTTGTTCTGCATAATAGAATAGTTTGGGACTTAGTTTCCTATTATGTGAATGGTCCTACTGAACTTTTAAGAATTCCTCATTCATTCAAAATTTCTCTTAGTGATATCATCATCTCAGTGTGAGCTATGTTGTCTATGATTTAGAGCAATCCGCTGCATTTTCAAATGATGAATTATATGATGGTATATCTAATCTTGACACCATGTTTTGTTACCAACACTATGGTCACCATTTTTTGCACAAAGCCAAGTATCCCATGTAATGTTTTCACTTACCATCAACGGGAACATTGCCCAACACCGCCAAAAGGTAGTTCAACAACATTTGCACAGATGTTTGCTTATTTGCCTGGCTTTAACACTCCTGACCCGACATCCGATTACTATAAGCTTGTACCTACACCTGCAAAGAAAAATAGGCTCACTAAGCTGATGTACTCTGCTTCTTTTATTTGCCAACTGTCTTTACCTTGTTTCAATGTGGAGGGACACTATACACACAAAATCTGTTTAGGGGACTAAAGATTGGCAAGTCTAGGGAACTGAGGCCTTATTTAGAGCATGCCTCATACCACATCAAATGATTTTCTTGAAAGGGACCATGCAACAAACTTCCTGTCGTGGGCTAGCCAAGATCAAGAATTTGAACACTCCTCAGATTTCCTTGCTTAAACACGTTGAGGGTTGGCAAAACTATAAACTACACAGTGAGGATACATTAGATGCCATACTACACAATGGTCTCACAAATCGTCATACTCCAATTGGAAGGGATGGTTGGTTTGGCCTATCAACACAAATAGGTGTCAGTCAAAATTCAGGGGTACCACCGAAGAGTTTAGTATCCATAGGCCTGATCAGCATTATGTACATCAGAACACTCGGGTGGTGACATCTTACAGTGTTGAGAAGTTATGCCTAGAGTGGCTAAAGACCATATCACTGTCCCAAGTAAAAGAACACTTGTCCTTTCTCTCAGATGACATGGATCTTAGGGATGTTTTGTTAGGTCCCCAGAAACCATGAAACCATGTCAAAAGTGTTTTTGTATGCTATTTACAACACGGTCTAGAAAATATCCCAACAGGAGCTGCTGAGAGATTGCATGAGAATGATAGTGTTATCCTCGAAAAGCCTTTGGCAGTGGTTGACAATGGTATGACCACACTGACATCCAGAATGTATTCACTGGGCAACATTGTGTCTCCTGCAATCAACATAATTGAACCGGACTTGTCTGTTCTACAACATAGACAATCACAATTACGGTCTACTATATTATTAAGCTATACGCTACATTCATAGCCTTCTGGCCAGGTGCCCTGGCGTTACATCAAAAACGCATCCATTTTATCTGCATACAATCTAACAAAAAGACAGATGGTAATGGAACAAAGAGATGCAGAATATACCATTTGCACATTGAAAAATTGGGCCAATTTCCTTTCACCATGGCTGATTCGTCTTTCACAGAATGGTTATTCATGGCTATATTACACTGCCAGTCACACTTTCCAATTCAAATACTGTTTTAAGTATCACCAGGTAGGCAGATATGAAGTGCTAAGAGAGTGGTACATATACCAGTACTGGGAATTACTGTACAAATTTAGATGCAAGAATGGGATCACTGAAGTTTTTCTCAGGGGTTCAAACTGTGAAAGTGCTTTAAGTGGTTCCTTAGTTTGCAAAGGCATCTCGCTTTACAGGGCCGGTAATGGTTCAGTTGCTAACTTGCCCTGTCACTTGAAGGGTTCCCCAGCTGGCGTGATTCATCCGGTGTTTTAGAGCTGTTCTTGAATAGGAGCTATTCAATGCTGAATAATCAAGGCTGTTGTGGGATAGTACCAGACATCGCCTATCTGATTACAGTAAGCTCCAGTGTTACTTGTTGTATGCAAGTATTGTTTCCACTGATCCATACAGTTAGGGAGGCAATATTATGGCCTTCATTGAATGTTTCTTTTATACGGTTTGAATCTCTGAGCAGACTGAAAGCCATGCTTCGTCAGAAAGATGTGGCCTTAACCTCAGCCTGAGAGACGTTTGATCTACAGGTTGCAAGGTCTTCCTCTGAGATACAGGCACTAGTCTGTACAAACTTCCCATTCCACCTCAGGGAAATGGTTCATCGTATCTTTAACGTGTCTGATCCTAGGGGGATCGTGCACCTGTTTAAACGTATAGGTTCTGGACTATTGAGCACTTTTCAGGAATCTTTTGAGTCATTCTAGCATTCATACACTCCGTTTTTGGAGGGCTCCCACTGGTCCTACTACTTGTATTGGATATCCTGGTTTTAATTTTCCTGCTTCACAATGGATGTTCCAGTTAATAGAGAGTTGGAAAAAGCACTGTTGGTGCTTCATATGGGCACACTTCGGCTGTGGCATCTAAGCGAGCATTGGTTCCTATTGTTTAGACCAGTCTGGTTTGACAGCATCTTGCCTGTGTTCTGCTGCCTATTCTGCGGATACGAATGTGTGTTGGACCTGGGTCTGACCCTTCCATTGGTTGTACCACCGTACACAGACATACTACTGGAATATTTTTCAGAAACTGGGGCATATACCATGCCCATGGTAAGGGAGCGATTCAAAATGCACAATTTTGCAAAGACTCATCTGCCATCCACATCTGAATGACCCAGAAAGTCCGCCAAATTAGTATAGCCACCTACACTTCTTGGAGCTGTCCAGGGCAGAGGAAGGCTCCCCTGAATCTTTAATGGACCAACAGCTACTGACGACCTTACCCACCCAGTCCTGCCCCAGCTTGGCAGATTCCACCTGGGAGAAATGTGTTTCTTGCAATAAGAATATGTGCATCTGCTTGGAATGTAAGTAGTGTAGGATTTTTTGGTTCTCAATATAATGGATGATATCATTGGCATTAAGAGAAACTATTGTCAGTGGCACAGAAAAACCCTGAGTCAGGGGTGGAGGAGTGGCAGGAGACCCTGTGGGGAGGTAGCACCCATTGGCATGCCTCGCTGGGCTGATGGATTACAGATATAGGGGTGGACTAGGGTAGGGAAGAGGCAGGGGCATCGAAGGGAGATCTGAAAGAGGGGGCTAATGACCTTGAGCTCGAGCTTGTACCTGTGCCATGCATGGGCAGGCCGGAGCCCATCCGATCCCCCAAATAAGTGGAAGATTGGAAGGTCCCCAGAATTAATTGTGGCGGAGGAGCGAAATGAACCATATAAAAGTCACAACCCCGAAGTGTGCAAGGCCGCACTGCCGTAGAAAGAAGAGATGGGGCATGGTTAGGGCTAGAACTGGAAGGAGACCTACTGTATCCTAGAGTCAGGACATAAAGAGCAGTGAGTGGGCATCTAGGACCACCTAGAAAAAAACATCAGTTGGGAGGTGACAGGTGGGTGTGGGTGGGTCATTTCCATGATGTGGAGAGTCAGATGGAGGGGTGTGAATGAGGAATGAACATATCTAACCCACTGCCCTGCTGGCCATGGTCGAACAGTATGAAACTTGGGAACTATAAATGCAGAAGCAACCTGTGCAAATGGGCAGCTCAGACGAGGAGGAAGAAAACAGGCAGTTTCCTGCATGGTCTCCTTCTGCAATGGTGATGTATGTCAAGACGTCCCTATGGACAAATACAACATATCCAAACTTTACAAGATTTCAAAAGCTGTAAAAATGCAGGAAAACCTTTATCTGTTCTTTTGGAGTTCTTCCACCCCATGATGGAGGCAAGCCCTACATGACTCTCTTCTAGTCAACACACCTATCTGTCGGGAGTGAGGATGAAGGTGTTCCCAGGTGGGAGGGGGAAGATCACTCTGATTGTCGTTGGCTGTAGGGTTGGATTGAGCCATTTACATTGGGGTGTCATCCAGCATATCCAGGAAGGCTTCCAGGTCACCACGGTCCAGGAATTCCAAGGCCTGCCCTTCAAAGTTCACCTTATTTGGTGCTGGTTTGATGGGCTTCTGGCTGACAATTCAAAATGCGGGGAGGAAGAGGTGGACATCTGGGACATAGGTTCAAGGATTCAAGTGCTCAGGGGGCTGAACAATTAGAGGACCGAGTGGCTGGTGAACTGCAATAACAAAACTTCTATACAGGCGTTGGTCTGTGGATGTCACTTCATAACCCCTGGGTTGAACGCTATCTAGGCAGGACCCCTAAACGTTGCTTCACTCATCAGGCTCCAGAGGCTTGGATGTACATTCCCTGGTGTACAATGGTCGAGAGTTATGTGGCCAGACAACCATTCATGAGCAAAGTGGGTAGTGGCAGTAGGGGATGAGCAAGGTTTCCTCCTCAGCTGCTGCCCCGGATGAGTCTGGGTGTGTTGATAAGTGGAGAAAGGCAATCAGCTCACCCACTAATGCAGAGCTTTGGTGGTGCAGCTGAAGGGGGCAAGCAGGGGTAATCACTGTGGTGGGGGGCAGTTCCTGCACCCTCCCCTCTACTCCCATCATCCAGGCAGTGGGGCTGATGAAGTGAAAGGCCCTGCAACAGAAGGGGTTTCACCTGCTAATTGGCCCAGCTAGTGCCCTCTGGAGGTCCCTGCCACAGTCTTGCCTGAGCAGGTCAGGCTGAACCGCAGCTCCCCAATGTCACTAAAGTGTGGTACAGGAAGCAGCTGGAGCCACTCACACAGTGGAAGGGTGGCTACGTGATCAAGTTCGGGAACCTCAGTGATGGGGGAGTAGCAGATGTCCAAAAGTGGAGGAGTAGGGCACCGGCACTCTGCGCGCTACTCTGGTCCAGGGCTCGGCATGAAAGAAGACAGGACTGCCAGCTGTGTGACCTCCAACTGAGGTAGATGATGAGTCCTTTGACAGTGCCTGTCTGGGTGGAGCGTATGCCCGTGAGCAAGTTGCATCTCCAGAAAGCGGGGAGAGAAGGGGCAGCCAGTCAAAAGCCCACGAAAGGGCAGTGCTGTGGCTTTTCCCTTAGGCCGTCACGTGCCTCTCCCCTCAACACTGGGGTCAAGTCAGCCCAGTTGCTCGAATGCCTAAGGACCCTGTAGCGACAGGGTAATTTTAGTATATTTTCAGACTGGTGGTGACTATAATCCACTACCATCTCAGTCCTAGTTGCATTTGTGTTCATTTGTAGGGCTTAACTATGCGCTTTGACAGGGTTTAGTGCCTTTTTCCGTTTTCTTGGGCCTACAGGCCCGAAAGCTAGAGAGCAGCCATTTTGTATTTCTGCCTCGACTGTCTGAGGCGCTTGCAGGGTAAAGGTAGTGTTTAGAATTCATCCTGTTATTCGCTAGTGAGGAACCGGTCAAGATTGGCCCTTATCAAAGGAATGTGTTTGTCTCCCCGTCTCTAGAAGCAATACGCAGGTGGCCACTGTGGAAGGTAAAGGGAGGCGGGGACTGGTACAGGAATTTGGTGGGAGTCGGCCTAATACCGGAATTTTCCATAGAGAAAGAGAGCTCTATATTATCAAGGAACGAAGATAAATAGAAAGAGAGCAATGTGTGGAGTCGACAGAAGAAGTTGGTCCAAAGGCTGGTGCATAGAGACTGATATCATCAGCTAATTGAAATCCTGAAGCGAAGAAGGAAAGTGATTGGAAATCCTGTTGTGAAATCATACAGGAGTGGCAGAGACTAAGTCCAGAAGAGGGTTCGGAACCATGGCAGCGTAGACGAGGCGTAGCGGTGCAGACGTGTATTCGTGAGCCATTGAGGGAGAGCAGAGTCCCGAGCATATTGAAGACAAAGCTAGAGAGAGAGAGAGAGAGGGATCGGCTCCGCTGCTGAGATGGAAAGACACACGTCTAAGGTGAGGCGTTCTGAGCTTAGTGTAGGATATATCTAATCATTCATTTTACTCCCCTTTTAGGTTATAGGTAGCGACTAACTTAACTCATGTTTCTTTTGCTCATTCTGTCATGCTTAATTGTAGAATAAAGATTTAATGATAAATATCTTTGAATGTTGTTTTTATGAATGAGATTGTCATTTCCTTTTAACCAGGTGCTGACATACAGAAGGATGGGATATGCCCTTCTGGAAAGGTAACTGATGATGGGGGGAGAGTGTGAACTTCATTAGGGAAATAACTTTTAAAGGTGAATCCCCATTAGTATCCCCATTAGTGTATATCGTCGGGAGACGTTAAAGATATCGTCGGCTGACGATAAAGACATAGTCGGGAGACGTTAAAGACATCGTCGGGTGACGTTAAAGATATCGTTGGGTGACGTTAAAGATATCGTCGGGTGACGTTAAAGACATCGTCGGGTGACGTTAAAGATATCGTCGGGTGACGGTAAAGATATCGTCGGGAGACGTTAAAGAATATATGATGAGGTAATTATAGGATAAGATATGGAACCCATTAGGTGTAAGTGGTATTTCCGACTGCATAGGCTTGTAAATAGCTGCTTTCCACCTTCTCAGGTGAGTATTCTAGATATCTTTTAACTAGTGGCCTGAGAAGAGTGTCGTTACGTGACAACTGGGTCAGCTACGGTTGGTAAGCTGCCTGTTCTGAGAACCCGGTCATTACAGACCCCCACTGTGTAAAGTCACCAGACAGGAGCACATGTTAGCTGGTCAATTGGTAAGGACTTGCCAATGAGGCATAGAGCAAAATCAGGAAGGGGACATCTTGACGTGCTCCAAGCTCCTCCTCCAGCAGAATACGTTTATTTAAAATTAGTTTCAAAAGCTAATTTTAGAAAATGGGGGATATCAACCCTAGATCCCTTTCTCAGTGGCTTCTGAGTTGTCGCTGTCTTTCATCCTCTGGTTCAGGAAGGAACATTTCACACCAATTAATGATCTTATGTAGAGTTTGGCGGTCACTCCTGCAGTCTGCTAGGACAGTAGAGGGAATGAATACATTGACCTTGAGGAAGGTATACTGCTATAATATGTGATGTCTGCAGGCTGATCAGAAACAATTTCCTCATTTATGCATTCTTTGATTTCTCAGCAACAAGAACGTCTGTCCTGTTCTGGCCTTTCTGCAGCCTCTCCCGATTTGGGTTGAGGAAGCCTAGCTCCTTCTTTAGCTTCTGACACCTCATGCAACTTGAGAAGACACAAACAAAGTGATGGCCATATTGCGAGAATCTTGAAACTACAGAGGCGTCTGTCTACTTTTAAGACCGAACTGATCTTTGTTAAGATAGAACTGACTAAGCATAATGAACCCTCCCTCCCTTGTCAACTGCTAAATGCCTGGGTTGGAACCTCACAAACGTTTAGTCAAAACAACTAAAAGGTGTTTCTAGAAGTTCAGTTGAAAACTAAGGGGCATATTATCAAGGACAGGCGATACATTATCGCCGCTTTTATCGGCAGGAAACTGCCGATAAAGAGGCGATAATGGCCTTGATAATATGCTCTATGAATTCCAATCGAAGCCCATGTTAGATGTGTTCACATTTAACATGGGCTTCGATTGGAATTCATAGAGCATATTATCAAGGCCATTATCGCCGCTTTATCGTCAGTTTCCTGCCGATAAAAGCAGCGATAATGTATCGCCTGTCCTTGATAATATGCCCCTTAGAGAGAGGAATCCTGAAGACAAGCATCCCTTTTCCTTCGATGCAAACAAAAAAAAGTAAGAAAGAAGAATATATAAGCATGCTGTACTAGAACACAAGGGCAACAAGTCTATAACAATGAACTCAGTAGGTCATTTTTACCTTCGTATGCTGTCTGCTGACAGATCAGCTGCCAAATTTGAAGTTTCTGCCTCCATGTCAGGGAACCCACTGCCTACAATGCTAGCAAATGCATTTTTTGTAGAGTACGATACCAAAAAGGTGCAAGAAATATAAAACAAAACAAAAAATAAGAGGCAGTTCTGTAGGTTCAGTTGAGAAATGAGAGAAAACTCCTCAAAACTGAATGGGATTTGGGTATGTCAGCACGTCATGAACAATAGACCATAGCATAAAAAAGTTGTGTCAAGGAGTAGATGTAAACATTGAATAGAGAAGGGTCTAAAGTAGAGCACTGAGGGTACAATTGTGGAGCTCTCTGAAATTAAAACAATAGGGAGGTAAATAAGCCATCCTAGCTTGGTCATGAAGGTAGCAGGAGATTCAGGACAACATCTTACCTTTTATTCCAAATTGATGAAGATGTGAAATGAGGATATTCTGTGACACCTTCTTGAAAGCTTTGGATTACTTGAAGTCATACAATATACAAGATTGAAATTAAGTTCTTTTCTGTAGTGCGAAAGGGGCAGTATCCAAACTGTGCAATATCAAGAATACAGATTCTAAAAGAGAAGAAAGTTGAGCATTGTTTTTTTTCTGAAGGATTCTGATTGGAACGTGAGTAGTGAGATAGGGTGATAATTACTGAGGACAGTGACCACAGCAACAGGATTTTTGAGCAAGGGTAATGCCTTTCCTTTACAGATGGAGGGAACATTCCATTGGTCCAGGTATAAGTTGCAAGCATCACCTAGAATAGGGGTTATGCTACCACCCCAATTCTATCATTTTTGTTTGTGGACTAAGAGGCTTTGAGCCAGATTCGTTTATATTATGGAGCAAGTTTACTACTTTAGGTATTAAGAACTCCAGGTGTAAACATACTACAAAATTGTAATTTACATAGTTGCATCTCCGCATTAATGTAATTGGCTTACTCTTGTGTAGGTAGGCGACGCCCCTCCCTAAAAGTCTTCCCTGTCCCTCTCTAAATTCCTCTTACACATCCGTATTCCCATCCACGTTTGTAGTAAGTCTGATCCTTTTCCAACTCACTTCTTCCATTCCCATCTACATTTACTAATAAAACATATAATTAAGTTTATGGAGACTCCACATTCGGGGTGGAGAACACCACACTGAGAACTTCACACACATAAGTATAAGTAATGCAGAGGTATAAAACCACACACATTGTTTGTGCATTGCAGTTTGTAAATTGTTTTGCATTACTACTGAACTTACTACAACGTGCAGTTTGTAAACCCGGCCCCTGTCAATTTGTGTAAAAAAAAGAAGTCTCTTTGACTTGCATGATTGTTTTTTATTATGTCTTTGAACTTTTTATAGAGTAGGTATTTGTCACATTAATTAGAACACGATTTCCTTTCCACTATTATACAAGCCTAACTTTTGATATCAATTCAGTGGTGGATGCTCCCAGGAAGAAGTAGTGAGGCGGGTGGGTGAAAAGTGGGTGAAAAATGTCACTTACCTGCTGACTGGCCTGCTGCTGCTTGTCCCCCATCCTCTATGTCACATCCTTCTGTAGAAGCAGGTAGCCCCCAGGCTCCCCAAAGTCAACCACTACACTGCTGTGCCCAAACCGGTCAGCCGAACAGTCATGCTCACTTAGAGAGTGCCACCACTTCTCCCCCTGCTCTGCCTAGCCCAGACACACCCTACGAAACTGCTTCAGTGTGGAAAAATAAAATGATAATAACATTGCGTTATCATTTTATTTTGCCTTTTTTGCAGTGCTGAAAGGCAGTGGGGTGACGCTCCTCCACCTCAGCGGAGGAGCCGCCCCTGCATAAATCATGGGTCAGAGGGTCGGGTACAATGGTTGGTAGACTTTTTAAGAGACGGCCATTTTTTTTAAGGCTGATTCTCATCCAATATTATTATCAGAGATTAATTCTTCAAGTGTGGAGCCCTCAAGAGGTGGTAATGGCTGAATTAATATAAAGCAAAAAAAGGGTCTCTGCCTCTTCAAGTACATAAAGGAGCAGCAACTATCTTTGTCCTCTCATTGCTATGCCTAAGTCTTATACTTCCATGTATTCCTTAGGAACGTTTGCCATCATTTTGCAAGCATTAAAAGTACAGGGACTCATCAAAGAGACCACTTTCATTGGCTCAGATGTCCATCACCTACATAATATTGTTGTGCCTAAATTGAATAATTGTCAATGGGGTCTCTAGTTGGAAGTGGCTCGCCACAGTCCTAGTATGGTCCCTTCTTCCTAAGTCAGAGTAAGGGGGCTACACCCTTTGATAACCCCTGCTAAACCGTGTGGTAACATAGCACGAGCAGCTAGGCTTATCTCAGAGGCAGTGTGTAAAGCATTTATGACCATACACAGTAACACAGTGAAGGACACTACAAAGGGACACCACACACGTTGTTATAAAAAATAAGTATCTTTATATATAGACTTAACACAGGACCAATAACAGTAAAAAGCCACAATACTGAAAAATGGGGCTACTCTTGAAAAGCTGGAAAAAGAGTTCAAACTGTTCAAATAGGGGTTCAGTTCAAAGCAGGGGTCTCTGTGACCCTTTTACTTACAAAGAACCTGGATTTCCTAGCAAAACAAGCAAAATGTTGCAAACGAGCTGTAGCGATGATTTTCCCCAAACTTGGCCGGCGATGCGTTGAATCTTTGCCACAAGGGAGGATAATGCGCGGGTCTGCTGATGCATGCGGGACCAAGAGTCAGACTTCTTCACGCTAGGCCAGAGATGTGTAGAATCCTTGCCGCAAGGGAGGATGATGCGCTGATCCTGTTGCGTTTGCGATCTTGTTGTGATGAAAAAAATGGCGCCCCGCTCTGCAATGTCGTGATGCGATGATCTCGACGAGATGATCCGTGGTTAGCGAGCCTGTGAAAAGCCCACAAACGTGCGATGCGATGATCTCTGGGGTTAGTGAGCACTTTGTGGCCCGCAAGCGTGCGATGCGATGTTCCTTCGTTTGCGTGCGCTCCGCGGCAGCAGCGCAATGAGTTTTCTTCCACTCTTCAGCTGCGGCGGCTCGCAAACGGGCGTTAGCGACGATTTCAGCACTCTCTTCTCTGTAGTAGAACTAGAGGCCCTGGAACTCACAGGGGCCTCACCTGCAGATAGAAATCCTCACTGGGAGGAATCAGGAGGCTGGTGGGGGAGTCAGATGTGCCTGTGACTCAAGCAGGGGGCTAGCTCTCTTCTAGCCCTTGGGTGATTGCTTAGCAAAATGAAAGTCTCTCAAAAGTCCTTTTCCCTCTTCTTCCAAGTCCAAGGGGAGCTACTGCAGGCCAATCCAAGAAATAACACACAAGCACAAGGACAGTCCTCTCCTGCAGATTCCTTCAGTGAAACGGACAGAGGTTCTTCTTGACATCTAGGAGCAATACAAAAATCAGGGGTTTGGGCACAGATATTTATACGCCAAAGTCTTTGGTCTCAAAAGTCTCTAGTCACTGAACACAGCCAGAACCAGTTCTGCTCAGGCCTGGAGTACTTTGTTTACCAGGCTGCATCCTTCCTTTCAGAAAGAGGGGGTCTGCCATCAGACGCACAGTAGGAGGTGGAGCCAGCATTCACCGTGCAAGGCACAGCCCTATTCAGGTCAAGGAGCTACCCCTCCCCAGTACTCAATGCAGATCTCTCTATTCAACCCAGGTCTGATTCAACCTGCCTTGCCCCTCTAAACCCAGACAGCCAATACACATAACAGCAAAGCACACTTGAAGGCTTAGGCAAGAAAATACCTACTTTCGAAAAGTGGTATTTTCAAACACAGAATGTTAAAACCAATTTCACTAAAAGATGTATTTTATCATTTTAAGTTCAGGCATACTAAACTCGAATTTCTACCATGTTCCCTGAGTCAGATAGGACTATAAGATGTAGTAGCCAGTCCGCCCATTCTAGCCTATGGAGGACAGGTAGCCTTGCAGCAGTGAAAAACAAAATGGAGGGTGATTCACTACTAGGATATGCTACACATATCAAGCCATGTCCTACCTTGCACACACAATGCACCTACCATAGGGGTGACCGACGTGATGCTAAGGGAAGGTTCAGGGGCTGGGAAGTGTGGGCACTTCACAGCCACAATGGCAGTTCTGGACTGCACGCAGACACTGCAGTGGCAGGTCTGAGGAGCACTTTACAAGCTGCTTCTGTGGGTGGCCCAAACCAGCGCTGCAGGCCCACCAGCAGCATTTGGGTTATCAGCCCTGGGCACACACAGGCCTCACTAATAGGGACTAACAGGTAAACCAAGTAAGCCAATCTGGGATATACCAATTCACAGTTATATTTACACAGGGAGCATTTGCCACTGAATGGCAGTGGCACAGCGCCCAGAGCATCTAATACCAGCAAAAACAGAGGAGACAACAGCTAAAAATGGAAGGGAGACCCACGCCAGTGGTGCAAGGTCTAACAAATGTATTATGCACTATTGGCTTGAATTTTTCATATTTGCACTAAAAACTGCACCACAAGCACATTTGTGTCAAATCTTGTATGTATACTACATAGTATATACATTGAGTGTATGCGTTTATGTGATGTGAGATTGTGTCCTCCTATTATCTACTATACAGTGATTAATGCTCAAACTTGATTCCACAAAATTGATGTCGCACAGCAGGGTCTGCATTGGAGTTGGTGCAGTGAACTCAGACTTCGGAGATCGGTTCACAGAATGCGGCGTGCTGCAATTTCTCTAGCCGTGGGCAGACTTGTATCGGTTTCTTCAGCGGCACGGCGGCGATGCATTGGAAATGGGTGTGGATGCATCAAGCTTCTCTTAGTTGTGCCTCCCCTTCAGCTCCCAACAGCAGGGACACCCTCCAGCGGCCCATCACAGCAACACAGACCTCTTGGCAGGTCAGAACTCCCAGCAAGGAAGTTCAGGGGAACTGGTGGTGAAGTTTATGTGTCCCTGAGACTTCAGAACAGGAGGCAAACTATACTTCAAGCCCTTGGAGATCTTCTTCGAGCAGGATACACAGCACACAGCGAAGTATTTATCCTCTCCTTTGCAGGAACAGCCACTGAAGCCTAAGTACAGACAGCAAACAGCAAAGGAATGGTATTTATCCTTCAGCTTTCCCGGCTCTTCTCCTTGGCAGAGATTCCTTTTGAGTCCAGAAGCATTCTAAAGTTTTGGAGTCTTGGCCCCAATATTTATGTTCCATTTCTCTTTGTTCTCTCGTGGCACATAGGCTCTGTGCTCAGTCAAAACCAGTTCTGTCCTCTCTGCTCCAGCTTCCCAGCAGGAGGTGGAGACAACATTGTGTAAAGCAGGCAAGGCCCGTTCAGGTGAAAGGAAGTCTCCTCTCCCTACTCTAAATGCAACCCAGGTCCATTCATCTCAGCCCTGACTCATCCAGGAAAGACAGGACACACCTCAACCCCCCAGTGGTTATCGACAGTGAATGCACATCCCCATCCCCTGTCACCCCAAAGCCAGACAGACAATCCACAAACCAGCAGAGGCACACAGGATGGCTAAGCCAGAAAATACACACTTTCTAATAGTGGTATTCTCAAACACAGAATGTAAAAATCATCCCTACTAAAAGATTCATCTTTATACTTGGAGTTCAGACCTACTAAAATTAATCTTCCTATCTTGTCCCAAAGGGAAGTTATATTTATAAGATGTTATAAATAAACTCCCATTCTATCCTATAGGACAGATAGCCTTTGAATAGTGAAAAACTAAATTCACTGTAGTTCACTATCAGAACGTGTTACACACACCAGGGCATGTCATACCTTTCACATAAACTGCACGCTTCCCACTGGGGTACCTTGGACCTACTTTAAGGGTGACTCACATGTAAGAAAGGAAAATGTAAGGGCCGAGCAAGTAAGTGCACTTGCCAGGTCATCATGGCAGTACCAGACTGTGCACAGATACTGCAATGGCAGGTCTGAGAACCTTTTAAAGGCTGCTTGTGTGGGTGGCACAACCAGTGCTACAGGCCCACTAGCAGCATTTGACTTGCAGGCCCTGGTCACAAACAGTGCACCGGACTAGAAACTTAGTAGTAAGTCAAAAAGCCGATCATTGCAACACCGAATCCATATTCACAATTTACAGAGGTAGCACTTACACTTTGGCACTGATCAGCAGTGGCAAAGTGCCCAAAGCATCTAGACCAGCAAACAACGAAGTCCAGCACACTGCAAAAACACAGGAGCAAGACATAAATACAGGGAAAACCATGCCGAGGATGCCAGGTCTAACACCCCTGTACTACCCGCTGCACCTACATGCCAGGATTCTGCCACACCATCAAAGTTGTGATGTAATAGCTGTCTCTTTGGCCTCTGCAGTGTCATATTCAGATCTGTGTAAACTTTAATTTCTTATCTGTGTTAAAATTTGCTTGGCATTGGCAACTGCTGTAGGACAATGGAACAAAACTAGTCTCATGATTCTTTTGACTCTAAGAGAATAAATATACTGTAAAATTGATAGCTTATATGTTCCTCCCAGTGCATCGGTTAGTAGATTCCTGTAGAATGTTATCATTCATGCAAAATCAATATCCATAAAAAACTGTGTATATTTTGACTTGCTGTAAGCACAGAAAAAAATAGCAGTAGAGTTTAAATGAAATTCAGTGCTACATTAGCTAACGTCAATCTAAGCGTGAATAAACACTTCTCTTAGCATTAGTGTATCTATGTATGCATATAATGTCAATGTAAAATGATTAATAAACAAAAACATCAACACTATTAATGATGATCCAACCATACATTAAGAGACAGCTTGTTTCCTGGTATGGGTCCCTTTGACATGCACTGTGAAGCTGATGAATAGCTCACTTAAAGCTTGTGGCTTCTTTTCCAAAGACATTTGGATTCTATACATTTGACATGGTCAGTGCTGGACTGTACATCTACTAGAAAGGTATGTCAAGATTGATCAAGAATGTCAGCAGATTAGTGTCACTGAATAACTGCCATTGTGTGCTGACAGGGTTCGTGTGGTACACATTTCTCGCCCTATTTAGAGGGGACATGGAAGGATTTTTTATTTTTTCATCTCTCCACCAGGAAATGCCTGATGGTGAGAAACAGAAAGAAATGACTGCCACACCTAGTTCAGACCTCCTAAGTTGTGGGTGTTTTTATTTTTTTGTTTTCTCCAAAACCAGTTTGGTTTTTAAGAAACAAAACAAATGAAAACATTTGGTGAGTGGCCATCATTTTTTATGTCGTTTGTCCACTAAAGTTCTCTACACAGAAAGTAACCACCATGATGGTGGTTGACAGAGATGACTGATGAGCCAGTGGCCATCTCTAAATTGTCAGATTGTAGTCTATCAGGAAGCAGAAGTAAAGTGTCCTGCCACCCTGATAAATGGAGTAGAGTCTGTCGAACTCACAGTCAGGTCAAAAATCAGTTGTTTAAACTTTGATGTTCTTTCTATTTCATGTATTCATTAATGTAATTTTGAAATTCAAAAATAAGTTCATCATGTTAAGTGGTGAAGGTTCTCAAAATGCACATTTTAGCACTACTTTCAGGTAGACAACAATTCTATGAATTGAAAGAGTGATCATTCCCAATTAGTGCTCCCTTTATTGTTAATTCATATCGACACACATATGTGTAGCTTGCTACTCCAAACTTTCATTGTCATTTTGTACAGTGATCAAGTAGAAAGCTTGTGGGGGGGTGTGGATTGGCGCCCAAGAATCATGATAGCCTTCGAGTGAGGCTATGCGGACCAGCACGGCGGTTTCGCACTTTTCGCCAAACAAACACAAAGCTTCTTGGACGGAGGACTCCTGGAACGACTGCTGCTCAAGATGTGACCTTGCACACCTCATTTTTTGGCACCGGAAAGGCTCTGGTTGAAGGTAAACTCTTCTATGGGACACTGCGATATCATGGCCGCGATTTTGAAGAAAGGAACTCAGCCGCAAAAGCTTTCCTCATGCGCGGTAATAATGTCTTCTTTCTGCGTGCGCCTCAACTCTTCTTAGGATTATTACTTTTGATACTCCTTTCTAATAATACCCAAGAGCGGTTTGACAACCCAGTTTCTCCTCATTATTCAGCAATATTTGAGGCGATGTGGTTGCAGCCGCCATTTTGTGAGCCATCTTTCATCTGGAGTAGGTAAGCCTACGCTTACTTCTATATAATCTGCATGAATTTGCTATATACCTTTGAGAGAAAACTTTAACCGAGACATTCTGCTCACCATATCCTATTTATACTTCATCATAATGTGTTCTATCACAATGAAGTGAGGATATTCCAACGGTCATTCTATTATTTCAGCTCCCACTTCAATGTATTGTTCTTAAGGTCAGGAGGCTTCGACTAATTCACGGATGAAGCTGTTTCAGTGACTGTTGCCACAGTACCTACCTAGTGTGCATTTGTTTGTCCGCGTTTTCCCCACAAGATTCACATTCCGTTCTGGATGGGTCCGTTCTTCGACCTCTTGCTGGTTATTCTCAGTTACCAAGGAATTCTTCCTAGGATCTTCATTAGCTCCTAGCTTCAAGCTTCATGGACAGATCAAAAGGGAATTGTTCTACTTCTTCTAAGCCAGAGCAAATTTTTATCAAAAATTCAAAACTTTTTACTGAACTTTCCAAAGTGGAAAACAGGGTTATCCACACCTGAGGGCTTTAACAAAACAATGGATCTTGCTCCAGCACCACCATGGAAATTCAATGTGAACCGTCTAAAAAAAGACCCCCCCACCGCCACCTAAACCAGTTTCAACTGTTTCAATGGAGCTGTTATTACAGGAAATAAAGGCCCTTCGACCCTTTGTTGAGGAAACCAACACCTAACTACAAGTCCTTACGGATAGTTGGTCTCAACTTGATGCAAGACTCACTGTGGTAGAGCAAAACGTCTCATCTTCAATCTCAAGTTTCAGCACTCCAAAGACAGGTTGAAGACCTTGAAAATTTTAACAGGAGAATCAACCTGTATATTTGTGGCCTGACGAAGGGGGTTGAAGGTACAGACTCCATCACTTTTTTTAAGTCCTTCCTCCCTAAACTACTCCTTATGCCAGAGGACACACAGCGCTTAGCATTCAACGTGCAAACGGGTCGGGTCGCCCTCCTTCCAATGCTTCACCTTCACAACGACCAAGGGGAGTTATCCTATACTTCATAGAATATACTGACCTGTTAAAAGTTCTGGCAGCGATCAAAGCTATTCAACAAACTACCTGGTCCGGTTCAACACTGGTTTTTGCACAGGATTACGCCAAAGCCACTGCAGCCAGACGTAAGGCATTCCTCAGCATGAGACCTGATCTTCGCTCGATGGAAAACAGATATGGTCTATTCCACCCTTGTCTTTTTGAAGTAACATACAACAACAGAACAACAACATATGACAATCCAATAAGACTACAAAGTTTCATAATCTCATTTAAGACGGATCTTATGGACTCATCCCGACCTTCTTCCTCACACATTCCTTAACTTTCTTGACCCTCTTTTATCAGTTATCTCTCTTCTCCTCCTTTCAGGTTCCATTACATGCTTCTTACACATGTTTTGGTTTTAAAACTTAAATAGTTCTACTGTTCACTGATGTTTTCACACTTTTAGAGTGATTCTTTATATTCTAATGTTCTCCTGTTTTTTGTTAACGTTATGATTTACTTTTAAAATGTCCATTCTTCGCTTCCACAGCTATTTCAATGTTGGGGCGTGTCACCCCCCAGGTTTTCGTTTGGTCAACCTTGGATGTGCTGCATGTTCCATGTGGCTCCATCCCTCCCGCATCCGTGTTCCTTTTTTGTAGGTATGTTATTTGTCCCTTTTCTTCTTTGTTTCTTTCTTCATTCTCTTCCTTCTCTTAATTTAGGTGTCTTCATTATTGACTTTTTTTCCTTTCTATTCATTTTCATAAGTACCTTTGTCATTACTCTTCTAGTTTCTCCTATTTTTCTTCTTATTCACAATTTATCTAATGTGTTAACTTACCCAAATGTCTTTTCTTTTTAACCTCATTGTTTGTTTCTATTGATCTTTCTATCTCTCTTTCTTTACCATATAGTTAAAATGATCATTTATTTGATATTCCTCTTTTCTACATTTTCTATTGCTTTTTCGTTGACTTGGATTATTGTTCAATCTTTTTATTCTTTCCTACTTTTGACATGTTATGCCGTTAAAATTAGTTTCCAGGAACGTTAGGGAATTAAACTCTCCTATCACAAGACAGAGAGTCTTTACTCACTTGGCTAAATTAGAAGATGATATAGTGTTTCTTCAAGAAACTCATCTTACAGAAGTTGAATCATTAAAACTAAAACAGGGTTGAGTGGGGGAAGTTTTCTTTTCTCAAAGTGATGGTAAACGCAACGGAGTTATGATACTTTGTCGTAAATCACTCCCTGTTAAATTTATATCACAAGAGTCTGATACAATTGGTTGATGGCTAAATGTTAAACTACTATTAAGGGGTGCTCTGGTCTCTTTTCTCAATGTTTACGCCCCCACTGGTGGTGACTCATCTTTTTGGTGCTTGTTCGCTAAGAAAATTACTGTTTGTACTGAAGATAATTTTATATTAGCTGGTGACTGTAATCAGATTTTTGACCCATTTATAGATCGAAATTCCAAAGTTTCTTTTATCCTTAATAAACCCAACAAATCTTTTGTTCATACTATCACCCAACATAAACTCCTAGATGCGTGGATTTTATGCAATCCCACTACCAGGGAATATACTTTTTACTCCCATGTTCACCTCACCCAATCACAAATTGACTACTTTTTCGTATCCCATAATATATCACAAGCCCTTATGAATGCAGAAATTGGTCCTATACTATTATCGGATCATGCCCCTATTTCAATTGGCCTTGACATATTGCCTAGGGTTAATGCTCCCAGAAGATGGCGTTTTTATATTACTCTTCCTTTGGATTCACCATTTACCTCTCCCTTCACCACCTTCTTTAATTAATATTTTTCACTAAACTAAAATGACTCTCTATCATTCTCGACTATCTGTGATGCCTTTGAGGCCTCAGCAAGAGGCTTCATTATAAGTTATATTGCCAAAAAACATAAAATTGCGCGTAAGCGCACCAATACTCTCTTTCAAGATGTAAAGAGACTGGAGCACTCCTACTATACCTCTAATTCAAAAGATTGTCTAACAGCTCTCATAAAAGCCAAACTTCAGTTTAGTAAAGAATCAACAGATAATGCCTGATTATACTTATTGAAATCTAGTGCGAAATTCTATGGAGGCAAAAATAAAGAAGGTGAAATTTTGGCTAATTATTTGAAAACTAGGCACAACAAACTAAACATTGAGTCTATCTATGATGAACAGTCTGTTTTAAAATTTAAGGAAGCAGAAATACTGAATTAATTTTCTATGTTTTACAAGGCATTATATACCTCAGAAACGCACTCCACAGACCTTTTGCTGTCAACATTTTTTCCACCATACGAAAACCCCAACACACTCCTCTTGATCTATCCTCCCTGGAATCAGATCTAACACAACAAGAGCTCCTGGTTGCTCTCCAACACCTTAAAAAAGATAAAGCACAAGGGCCAGACGGTTTCACAGTCTAATTTTTCTTCATTTTTCTAAGTTATTACTGTCCAAATTACATTTCCTGGTAAACTCTTTTTGCTCTATGAACAGTTCTGTTGGCTCTTTTTCAGAGGAGCACATATGCCTCATACCTAACGAGGGTAAGAATTCAAAATACTGTAAAAATTACAGACCCATTTCCCTAGTTAACATCGATTACAACATATTTTCCAAAGCTCTAGCTCTTCGTTTAGATTTATATTTACCAAATTTATTAGGTAAAGAGCAATCCGGCTTTGTCAAGGGACAAGTTATAACTGACAACACACAACTCTTCTTCAATATTTTATCCAACTCCCCATCTAAAGCACCCCCTTGCAGCAATAGCATTAGACGCGGAAAAAACGTTTGATAGAGTTGAATGGCTTTACCTATTTTTTACCCTTAGATGGTTTTAGTTTCAGCCCTAAATTTATTTCCCTCATCTCTCTACTCTACTCTAATCCTCGGGCTGCTATTTGCGCTAATGGCCTTAATTCTCAATTTTTTGATTTAGGCAGAGGAGTATGCCAAGGCTGCCCTTTATCCCCTTTTCTTTTCCACATGGCTCTAGAGCCTTTTCTTTCTAAAATACTTCAGGATTAACATATACATGGCTTTGAAACACCAACATCTCACATTAAACATGCAGCCTATGCTGATGATATTTAGCTTTTTATCTCATGACCAAATGATTCAACTCCTGCTTTTATAGCAGAGGTGCAATCCATTTTCTCAATCTCAGGTTATAAATTAAATAGTTTGAAAACAAGGAGAGTCCAAAAGAGACAGAGCACTAATAACAATGTAGTTAAAAATGTTTTACTATTTGGACAGCAGCCCTCATCCTCCTAGACCTCTCCGCGGCCTTCGACACTGTCTGCCGCCGTACTCTAGTGCAGCGCCTCAGCAACGTCGGAATCCAGGAGAAGGCACTGGAGTGGATCATCTCCTTCCTCGCCGGAAGTACACAGAGAGTCTGTCTCCCCCCGTTCAGATCAGAAGCCACTGAAGTCATCTGCGGCGTCCCTCAGGGCTCCTCGCTCAGTCCAACCCTTTTCAACGTCTACATGAGCCCCCTCGTAGACATCGCACGTCAGCACAACCTCAACATCATCTCCTACATCGACGACACCCAGCTGATCCTCTCCCTCACCAACGACCCCGCCACCGCCAGAGCCAACCTTCACGAAGGGATGAAAGAGGTAGCCGAATGGATGGAGAACAGCCGCCTGAAACTGAACTCGGACAAGACGGAAGTCCTCATCCTGGGATCTTCACCCTCCGCCTGGGACGACTCCTGGTGGCCCCCCGCCCTAGGCAGCGCGCCCAAACCAACAGACCACGCACGCAACCTGGGCTTCATCCTGGACTCCTCCCTCTTCATGACCAGACAAGTCAACGCTGTCTCCTCGTCATGCTTCAACACCCTGCGCATGCTACGTAAGATCCCCACCGAGACCAGGAAGACGGTCACCCAGGCCCTCGTCACCAGCCGTCTGGACTACGGCAACTCCCTCTACGCCGGAACCACCGCCAAACTCCAGAAGAGACTCCAGCGGATCCAGAACGCCTCAGCACAACTCATACTGGACATCCCCCGTCGCAGCCACATCTCCGGACACCTGAGAGACCTGCACTGGCTCCCGGTCAACAAGAGAATCACCTTCCGTCTCCTCACCCACGCACACAAAGCCCTACACAACCAAGGCCCAGGATACCTCAACAGCCGCCTCAACTTCTACGCTCCCAAACGCCAGCTTCGATCGACCGGCCATGCCCTCGCCGCCGTCCCCCGCATCCGAAGAGCCACCACAGGGGGACGGTCCTTCTCCTACCTCGCCGCCAAGACTTGGAACTCCCTCCCGACCCACCTCCACCTGACCCAGGACCACCTCGCCTTAAGAAAGCAACTCAAGACCTGGCTGTTCGAGCAGTAGCGGACCCTCCCCCTTGCGCCTTGAGACCCTCTGGGTGAGTAGTGCACTATATAAATGCTGATTGATTGATTGATTGACTAGAACTCAAACTTATACATCAGATATTGAGACACACTTACCACACTCATGCACTTGGAACAACTCCAAAAGGGATACAGTTGATGATATTACATGTCTTTTCTTTATTACAAAAACAGAATATATTAAGAAAATCACAATGACAAATCATCACATTTCAATATTAAAAATGGGTACCAAAGTTCCCACAGCATAAAAAAGTGCAATTAAAATCCATAGTACCTAAGTAACATAACATCAATATGATATTATAGCAGCAAAACTAACATCACATGGAAGGAGCAAGAAATAAGGCAACCACAGTCCGCCTTTACAAGGTTAATCTGAGAAAGACTAGGAACAAGGCAGGGTACAGTGAAATTTGGCCTCTATGGTTCTCGTCCTGTTTCAAATTTAACAGATTTTTTTGCATCAGCGCGTTTCGGTGAGACTATATGTATTCATCAACAACAAGAAGAGGAGGGACCCAGGAGCTATTCAAGGTCCAGTGTCAGTGCTCCTTATATCAATATCAAACCAAAAAAGTGACTCTGTTCCTCAACGCCAGGTGCAAATAGTCACCCGAAGCGTAAGGGTGCAAATAGTCACCCATGTTTTCAAATAAGAAAGAAGGAAAGGACGAAAAAGAAATATCCTAGGAACACAGGACCCACCAAAAAAGTGAAAAAACACATTTTATCCTCTGTTGCACTCACACACCCCTGGGGTGTCATGCTTCATCATCGGGCGTTTGCTCCTCGTAGGGCCGGCGCTGCAATTCCCTACGGGTCCCTCACAGGGTCTCTTTATTGGAGATCTTTTTAGGACAGCCGGATGGTGCATGCGGGTGTGCGGGGTGGGGGTCCAATAAGGGTGAAGAAAGTGCGTGCAAAGTGAATTTGAGTTAAAAAGGGGTAAATATGCAGCAAATGTCTCATTTGTATACCCGTAGCAAACTTAACTGCTAAATAAAATCTTGTTCCTGTAGGCACACTGACCCCAGGGGTCAAGAAGGTCATGGGTCAACATGTTTTGCGCCTATGTCGTCTTAAGGATCGTTGGCGCTTCATCAGGACCAATACTATCAAATTGAGGTGCATGCGAAATCAATTAAAATACCCTCTAAATTTAACAGGGCAGGCAGTGAGGTTGTATACCTATGATCTGGCTACAGCTTCATTGTATATACTGCTCCTGATTAATACCTATGATCTGGCTACAGCTTCATTGTATATACCACTCCTGTTCAATACCTTCATTGTTGGTAGAATTGTCTGACACTGGTACTGGCTCAGTAATTATAGCCGCCATATCCAAAAGTGGTTGAATGATTTCAATCTTGAAGACCCCATTTTTCTGCCAAAGGTTAAGGAGACGAACAATCTTACTCTTATCTTCAGAATGGCAAAGATAGAGACATAGGAATGTAGCAGTTAAGTTTTTTAGGAATCTTGGCCCAAATACTTCCTTTTCAGGTCCAAACTGATGCTGAGACTCTCGAACAATAGAGTCAACTACATATAGTCCTGGCACTTTGTAATCTGCCTTGCACTTTTTGATGAACTTTTCACAATTTGAACGACATGCTTGTAAAGCTTAATGGCTTTAATAGCAGCTTTAGTTATTTGACTCATCTTTGCTCGAGATATAGGAGGCTTCATATCCATAAGTGAAAAAAGCTCCTGGTTGAAGGAATTCACCGCGTCCATGGCTGCACGCGGGTAGATGTAGTGCTTGTTAACAAGTCTGTGGACTACGAAAGCAGTATAGGTGAATCAACACAGCCCCCTAGCATGACATGTGTTCATCCACCTTCTTCAGGACAAACATAGAGAATCCTTCCACCTTTGTTTCCACTCTAAATATCTAACATAAAACATAATACAAAAAGCATATTTTAGCACATATTCCTTGTGCATAAAAACACAGAAAGCATATCACAAATCTTTTAGCTGTAATACAATCTACATGTGTCTTAACAAGACAATACTACATTTTGTCACAGACAATTTTTTCAATAATAAAAAAGGGAAAAGAAAGAAAATTATCTAGAAAGATAATACATCTCAATCTCAGTTGATGTTGTTCCAAACCACTCAGTCGTGACCCACAAACCTCAGTATCACACAGCAATCTTGCCACATTTATAGTTTGATGAATCTAATCAGACTTAATGTGCACACCCAAAATGATAGCTACTGGGTTATGCTGAACCAGGTCCTCACTTTTATTCAGCCAAAGTGCTCAAACATAGAGAATCCTTCCACCTTTGTTTCCACTTTAAATATCTAACATAAAACATAATACAAAAAGCATTTTTTAGCACGTATTCCTTTCTCATAAAAACATAGAAAGCATATGACAAATCTTTTAGCTGTACTACAATCTACATGTGTCTTAACAAGACAATACTACATTTTGTGACAGACAATTTTTTTAATAATAAAAAAAGGGAAAAGAAAGAAAATTATCTAGAAAGATAACACATCTCAATCTCAGTTGTTGTTCCAAACCACTCAGTCGTGACCCACAAACCTCAGTATAACACAGCAATCTTGCCACATGTATAGTTTGATGAATCTAATCAGACTTAATGTGCACACCCAAAATGATAGATACTGGGTTATGCTGAACCAGGTCCTCACTTTTATTCGGCCAAAGTGCTCAAACAAAAATATCTACTTTCTATGGACACTTTACCTTCATAAAGCTTGTCTATTCAGACCTCTTCAATCCTTATTTGTAAGAATTGAATATTTGTCTAGTGGCTCAAGACCTATGGGATAGTAAATCGAGTCCACAATGTATCAGGGGAATGTGCAATTATGTTCCCATACTCACAAATCTTTCTTCCTGTTAATTAGCTAGATAGAAAAATGTATATTTTAAAACACACTGCGGATAATCCTCACCTTGTTGATTATTAATCAGCTCACACAGGGTTGTGTCACTGCACGCATAGTTGACCTCAAAGCTTCTCTAATCTCTAGAGTTACCGAAGAGATAGGCGGTCCGTCTATAAAGATATATACAGAACACATGTATGTCTTCAATCAAATGTAAGGCGCCCATCTATAGTTCTAAATAGAGGTCTATATATCAAATACTCACCTTACAAATTATAGTGCTGACTTCAACTATAAAGTATACACCAGAGATCCTTCCCATTCATAAACAGCAAATATATTTGGCCTAGATCTGCCCGATTTCAGTCATTTCAAAAGGGCTGCGAGAGAAGAAAAAGAAATGTAGAGGGACTGTGCTCAATGTCGAATATACATACACCTTATGCAAAAAATCGAACATGCCCGACCCACACTGGCCATTTTTATATTATAGTGCCTATTTGTGGGACCACCCCAAGTGCTACCTAATGACACTCGATATTTGAAATACATGATGAAAGGAAACTGTGAATAATCACAGCACGCTCTTACTAACGGCACTCCGCTAATGATCAATAAAAGTGGAACCATCACACACGCTTCGTAACAAACCTAAGCATGACAAAGTCAAAAACATGAATAAAAGGGTCTCTGAAACTCCCTTCAACATCCCGTAGGCTCAGAAAGTCACTGGCCATGGCTCGCTCCGCAGCACCCGATTAAAACATGCCACTAACGGACCTAAATTCATCCGAGTGCCGCCGCCCCCCTGATAGATAAACAATAAAGAAAAGGGACACTGTGAACCAAGTGGTCTGACAAAAAATACTTATTAACCTGTGGCTAAGGCTAGGTGAGGCATGAATCCCCTACTCGCCTTACCTATATGGCTCCTTTTCTGTGCACATCGAATTAACACGCCACATCGCCGCACCCGAATTCAATGTGCACAGACAAGGAGCCATATCGCTAAGGAGAGTAGGGGATTCCTGCCTCACCTAGCCTTTAAGGCCTTTTTAAGATCCATAGGCACTGGTATTGTGGTGGGTAAAACATGCAGCATGAGGTACCAAGAAGAAACGTTGCTGCAAACTATCAAGAATAAAGAATACGAGGTACAAAAAGCTTCACTTGAGTGCCCTAGTACTGTGACCTTTTTCTTGAAGCAATTAGAATCATTGCTAGCAGAATATTAAGGAGCTCTCGATAAGAAATTATTAGATAGATGGAGGGCTAGCAAATTGCAGGACATCGCATATGGTGAGAAGAGTGGCTTATTGCTGGCTTGGAAAGCTAAGACGGATAGAGCCTGCAATCAAATAAAAAGTCTTAGGGAACAAGTGACAGGAGATGTAGTTGATACCAATGCTAGAATAGGGCTGGAAATCTCTAGACATATGAGTCAATTGTATAAAGAAGACGCTTTCCCTGGGAGGGCCAGCATTGAAGTTTTTTTAAGGATATTGAACTCCCGAATTTAAGTTAAGATCAGAAAGGGTCTTTATCAGTCAAGATAACAGAGGAGGAGATTCAAGAGCATTTTAGAAAAATGGCTAGAAGGAAGGCCGCAGGGTCTGATGGCCTCCCAACTGAGATCTACCTTAGCCTCTTAGCTTGAGGAGCTCTTCAATGTAATTTTAGAGACAGCGAAGATCCTCCCTTAAGTTGGGCCAAGGCAACAGTAGCACTAATTTTGAAACCTAATAAGGACTCTATTTTGGCTGACTCTTAAAGGCCCATATCGTTGCTGATTACTGATTATAAAGTTTTTGCTGGGATCTTGCCTGCCAGAATAGCAAAGATTATTAAGTGCATTATACACAACAATCAGAAAGGCTTTATTCCAGGGAGGCAGCTCAATGAGCTAACAATTTTAATGCTTGGAGTAGTAGACCTGGCGGAAACGTATAATTTACCTGTGACAGTCGTGGAAGTGGATGCGTCTAAAGCTTTTGACCAGGTGCATTGGCCATACCTCTGGGAGGTCTTAAAGAGATTTGGATTTCCCAGTAATCTAATAAAGGCTGTCCAACTTTTGTATCATCTATCTAGAGCAAGGGTGCTTGTAAACGGTGAGCTAACTGATTGGTTCAGTATACTGCATGGAACTTGACATGGATGCCCCCTGTCTCCGCTCCTGTTTGATATTGAACCATTAGCGATATGGATTAAAAAGGATACTTACATTGTTCCGTTTAGATATGGAAATTTCGAGATTAAGTTAGGTCTTTATGCTGATGATCTTTTACTTTAAACCCGGAACCCAAAACTGTCTGTTCCTATATTATTGGCCAAAGCGGAAGTATTTAGGAAAATTTCAGGATACAGGGTGAATACAAATAAGACCAAAATCATGGAATGGAACTAACCTAAGCAACAGCCGCTGGCAAAATTGAGCATGCGCTATCTTGGCATTATTATTACTCAGAAATTGGCCGAAGTCACTATGGTGAACTCGAAAAAGATCCGCCAAGAAGTAGGGAGACTGCTGGTCAGATGGGCAAATCTCCCTCTAAACCTGTACGGTAGGGTAAATCTTATTAAGATGGTGATTTTACCCAAAATTACATTTCCATTCAATTCTATTCCATTATTATTTGACAAAAGGGAGATCGCTAAACTTCAAGGAAGGCTAGGTAGTTTCATCTGGGCGTCCAAGGGCACTCGTATATCTAGGAAAAGATTGAGGAGGAGACTGGAGAGGGGCGGGCTGGCTCTTGCAGATTTGACGATGTATGGGCATGCTTTTTTCTCAAAGAACTGTCGGATGCCCCTAAGCATAGTTGACAGCTCTGCCGTAGGAATTCTTTTAGAAGCAATGCTTGGTGAACTGAGGGAGGACCAAAATCAATTCCTGTTTAAGTTTGGAGACTCAAAGTTTTTCAAAAAAGTAAGATTGAAGATTTTATTGGAGACTTAGAAAGTATGGGTCCTAACACGTACAAAAATTAGGAATCTCTTATTATTCATCTAGGGCCCTGATTTGGGAATCCCCAGGGACCCCTGAGTGTTTGGATGATTCTTCTAGCCTCCCATTAAGGAACGCGGGTATTTCTTGCTGGGGAGATTTGAAGTCGGGCACCGAGTTAGTGGATTGGGGAACCTTGAATTTAATTACAGGGGGCCAACTTACTAGGTTTAAATACTATTAGCTCTCTACGTGGTGGGGGAGTCAAGATTGGAATGAAGAGGAGGATGATACCTGGTTAGATCAAGCAGTAAGGCCCACATGCATCATTGTTTCATTTTGCACTTCCTAATTTGCGATTTTTAGGGAATCGCAAATTAGGAAATGCAAAATGGGATGCATGTACATTTTCTCAAAATATTTGAGAATCGGTAAAAATCGCAATTTTTACCGATTCTCAAATATTATGCGATTAGCAAAGTGCGAATTCGCAATTCCCATTCATTCCTATGGGCTAAAATGCCCATAGGAATGAATGGGAATTGCGAATTCGCACTTAGAATATCGCAAATCCTGATTGCATTTCAAGGGTGGAGAGGGGGGTTCAAATGACCCCCCCCGGCACCCATGAAATGATGTTTTCGCATCATGTTACACACACACATGTCCTAAGGACATGTGTGTCCGTAACATGAATGTGTAAAAAATGCTTTTGCAGCGTTTTTAACACTTTTTGCAAATTTATTTCAACCACTCAGTAAATTTGACACCCTAATTGCGAATTCGCAATTATAAAAGCAATCATGCATTGCTTTTAAGAAATCGCAAATTTGCGATTTCTTAAACGCAATCGCATTTTTAGAAATCGCAAAAATGTTGCGATTTCTAAAAATGCTTGATGCATTCCAAAAAGCATTTTTGGAATCGCAAACGGCCGATTTTAAGGAATCGCACCGTTTGCGACTCCAAAAATGCTTGATGCATGTGGGCCTCTGAACTGGTACTGTTAAGAAGGAGGTAGCTTTATGGTATCATACCTTGATTAATGCAGAAGACGACCTAGACAGTGATATCCAGAGGCTTTGGGGAGATGACATGCCGAATATAAATTTGAGGGAAGCTTGGAAAATGTCCTTTGCCAAGCTCAGAGAAACTGTCAAACCTTCCTATTTAAAATGCAATCACCTCTTCACCCCTTACAGGGTGTATTGGTGCCCAGCACGTATAGAGAAACTCTCAGGGATACATTATAAAAGCCCAAGATGTAGAAACTCTGCAGCTGACGATCTTCATGTGTTTTTAACATGCCCAGCTATTGTGAAGTTTTGGTCTGAGGTGTGTGTTTTTCTTACTGAAGTCACAGGCATCACAGTAAGGGTAAGCCCCGCCTTGGTGTTTTGTGGAATCTGGCAAAGTAATGATATTACGATTAGCAGGCTGGATGCAAGATTTAGTTTTTATGTAATTATTTTAGGAAGAAGAGAGATTTGCAAATTGTGGAAGTCGGATGTTCCACCTTACTCTCTGGAATGCAAAAAAAGTATCATATATATATAATTAAACAGGACTTGCTAGTTGATTCTAGCAGTCGAGAGAAAGTATGGATTAAGCTGGTGGACTGGTCTCAAAAGTGTGAAGTCCCATGATTAAGCCAATGTTTAGCCGTCGGTCCTGTTCCCTTCCGTGTTACGGGCACTCCAGGGAAAGGTGGAAGTGGAAACGGCTCTTCTCTCTTGAGTGGAATGACTCCAACCTGGCCTGGTTTACAAGAGAAGGATGGGAGTATACCCAACAAGTGAATTGGCAGAATGAGGACAAAAAAGAAAAAAAAATGATTTGGCTTGCCTGCTTCCTTTAACTCTAAATATAATCTCGTCAAAAAAGTTGTGTTAGATACATGCGCCCAATTTACCACTACACCTATTAATGTTCATAATCCCGATTCATCTAAACGCCTCTACACCCTAATGCGCACCTTACCAAGACCATCCACTATTTATAATTATTTACAATGTACTGACAATATCAGACAAAAATCGAAAATAGAGACTGCATGGGAACAAGATTTTAAAACATCTTGGCCATTGTCTCTCTGGAGCACCATCTGGACTAAGATACGAAAATCTTCAAGAGCAGCTAATATAACACAAACATTGTTTTTTGTATATAATAGACTTTTACTATTCCCAATTACGTTAAGTAAAAGATTTTCCACTTTAACAGAAACTTGTTGGACATGCTCGTCCCCAAACCCTGGTTTGTTTCAAATGTTTTTTTCTTGTTCATTTGTGCACAGTTACTGGAAATGTGTACGGTCTCAAATTAATTCAGTTTGTGGTACTAACTTTTCATTTTCCTTCACTCATGTATTCTTAGGAAGTCTTTCACCTATTTGGACAAACTTTACATCCAATGTCAAAATTATTGATTTGTTAATAGCCGTTGCTGTCCAGCAAATTACTAAGAATTGGAAGGATTTCACTAATAAGGCTTGGTGGTATGCCATTTGCCATAATCACAGGTTAGATACCTCCTTTGTCTATATATATGGCTACGAAACATTTTAAACCATGGTCACCTGTTACATTGTACTTTGATGCAAGTGCTAAACAATTTTCCTCATTGCAACTCTCTCAACAAGAAGTACTTAAACCACCATGATTCCCCAGATGTTCCTCAGTTGTCTACTTCAATATTCACTATATTACCTTTTTGCCACTTTTTTTCACTTTTTCCATTCATTAATCCAATTCATATATTCCTGTTGGAGTAAATTTGTAATGTAATGACTTGTGATTAATTTTATATAGTGTATATTAACACCCTTATTCTTTCAATAAAACTTTTTCTGAACTTAAGAAAAAGTAGAAAGCTGGTTCCCAATTTGTCCTTCACCAGGAGAGGCTGGTGTTACTGAGCGTAGGGGGCGTGGCCCTGACATTCTCCGTGAAGGAGGAAGGAAAAGAAGCACCTTGAGCAGATTAACACTTAGCCTGGGACTGCAGTTAGAGTGAACTAGTCCAGACAGAGTATGGTAAGGGAGAGATGAGGGAAGACGGAGTGGGTGCTGCTGCACATGCGTTGGACGAGGTTTTACTCACCTGGAGGCCCAAACTAATGTGGCGAGTTAGAAGACATGTTTAAGCAGATTTGTAAAAAGTCTGCCCCTGGGCGCTGATTGCTGTGGCCTAGAGTGAAGTCAGCAAAGCATAGGCAAGTAAATGGCCAGGGACAGGGCTGGCTTATGGTGTCATGCAGAAATGGGTGTGGCTGAGGGGTCATGTAGCTCAATCCGGGGGACTAGACGCATGTTGAGGAGTGAAGAAGATATTGTGTTGGCATGCTGGAGTGAAGCTAGCATGGAAATTATTTTCATTCCTGTTCGAACAGTAAAGCTTTGCAGGTCTCATGCCGCCTCACGGTAGCGAACCGGTGGCCTGAGGTCATCATTAGCATTTCTTCACAACTGCACAATGTAAATGTATTTTGCAGTTGCTGAGACACTTGGTAAGAGAAAATGTACTTTCCTCAGTGAAAATCAATATAATCATCACCAATCCTGGTTTCTTTGGGAGTGCACGTTGCTATCGATATTCTGGAAAATTATTGTTAATTTGGAATTTGAATTCTCCAAAATACTGACTTGAGAAACATCTTTGTTTTATTTGTTGTTTTTTACTAACACCCAGGCCAGTTTTCACAAAAAGTACGTCAAGTAATGTCAAGCACTTGATGCTTCGCCCAGTACCATTTGATTTTAAATACCAGTTGGTAAACACAGATGTTAATAGTCAACTGCATTTTCAGTTAACAAAAAAGAGTCAAATGTCATTAAGCCAATTTGTTCTTGTTTTTCCATTCCCAGTTAAAATGAGTATGAAGTTGATTCAAGGGAAGGCGCAATGTGCCATGTCAGTCTTACACGGTCATTCTGCGCCAATAATAGAGCGCAATGCCCTCCACCATAAACAGGGTGCTTCAGTGTTTTTGTACTGATGTCCTAGAGATTCAAAAGATCCTGTGGTCAGCTGCACTAGAGCTGCCATGGTATGTGAATTCCAAGTCTGAAAGGAATTAACAGACCTCAATGAAATAGATTAATTTAGGGGCTTTATTACTTTATGCATGGCAACCTGGATCTAGATATTGGACTAATTTGCAAGCTGATTTTCATCTGCTGTGATGGCAGCTGACTTTAATGTTCCATGGATTCATTAGTAGATTGCATGGATTTGTGGGTTGGGGTTTACTGAGTAGCACCTGTAACACTTGCGGCCCAGGTGTTGCATGAAGGTGTTAATTATCAAGTTATTTTTCCAGATATTTTAAAAGGAAAGACTTGAGGCTGAGATTAAGGTGACAATGCCTCCAATCCATAACTGCTATGGTGG
The DNA here is from genome assembly GCF_964263255.1 of Lissotriton vulgaris. NCBI lineage: Eukaryota > Metazoa > Chordata > Amphibia > Caudata > Salamandridae > Lissotriton > Lissotriton vulgaris. The sequence goes on from NC_141685.1 coordinate 1,549,772,460, forward strand.
AGAAAGAACAGGAGTTCTGGGGTAGTTGGTTGGTTTTGTGTTGTTAGAATGGGGTTCAGGTTTCACCTTAAAATATCAGTCTTGGGGTGGAAGGGAATGAAGCTGATTGAGCAATATCTTACCCTAATATGTCGTCTTTTGTTAATATTATGGCTGAGAGCGGGATTGCTTGATATCATTGATCTGTGTAGTAGCAAGTGTCTGCCAGCACTACAATACTCTTTCAAAGATACTGCATTCTATGCAGGCAGAATTTAATGCATAATCTCTTTCTCGTACCTGGACACAGGTACCCATCAATTCTGTGAGATCAAGACTGATGAGAATTGTGCGTTTACCAGCACTGCATATGTATGCCCTGCCATGCTGAGTGATGTGTCCTTGAGTAAAATCAGCAGACCAGAAGCATGCAAAGGACCCAGAACTTGGCTAACAGGTGATGCTAGTGTGGGAATGGGTGTACTGAGGGAGGAAGTCAGCAAGAGCTAGTTCTAGAGTATGTGACCTAAGGTCACAAAAAGGCCAGTCACTGTCTCTAATGTAGCCAGGTCCAGGTCTCCCTCCACTATTATCGCAGCATGCACCTTTGCCCGTCTGTTGTGCCCATGTTAAGGCATACCCATTTTTATATATATTCTTCTAAGGACCTCACATTTTTAAAACCTACTTCTGGTCTCTTTTTATTTACTTCATCTTTTAATAGCGCGTTCCTCTTTTCTTTGTAAATGTGTTTTGACTTAGATATGGATTATTGGTAGTGACAAGATGACTTTAATAAAGGGTCAATCATTGGCATGAGGATGGAAGTCATGCACCTCGTAACTCATCCCGTGCACCTCTTATAAAGCCCTCTCCTTGTGCTCCAGAAAGAGCTGGTGCTGGCTCTCCAGTTAAGAGGCTACACCTCTTCTTTACCTGCTTCAACAGCGAATTCAATAGATTTTCGTTTGCAACATATTGGTGGGCTTTGCAGTGACCCATAGTATGCTGACTATTTATGAGTCTGTGGTATAAAAAACTAAATTTAAAACCCATTGTTTCCATCTTTTGTGCAGGCAAGTTTCCTTTAAATTTAGCTCTAAAATTAGACATTTTTCTAAATGTTCTCGCATAAACAAACACCGCTCACCACCCACCTCCTTTTCAGATTTGCTTGCTCAGTCATTCATTTTGGTTTGAAACTTTCTGTCCTACCACTTTAGAATCTGCCATCGCCCCTGTGCCTCACATATGTCTGTTATTGATCCTAATGTGGTCGTGAATTGTTTGCATGTTGTCTTTTTTAAAACAGTGCTTGGCGAGACCTTTGAGTAATTAACTACAGTGAGACGATTCTCTAGGGAAGCACATTTGGAAAGCATATATGGTGGTGGCTGCCATGCATGCCCTGGTTTCAATTTAATATGTTCCATTGTTTGTCAGTGTCTGAAAAAGACACTGTTACTTGAATCAACGCTGCCTTTTGACATTCCTCCATTGTGGCCTTAACAAGTATTCAGCATGCATGACCTTAATGTCAATGTTATGCACTGGTTAACGGCAAGAGGTTAGGGGTTGCTCGGAGCTGCAAGAGGATAACGTGTCGTTTTACATAAATTCCACACTGAGTGGAAAATACATGGCAAATCAATTCACATCGCTTTTAATGAAGTTTCCATGTCAAAGCAACTGTATTTTAATTTGTTTAGAATTCGGAATTATCCTTAACTGATCTCAGACCACAAAAACAGCAAGACTGTACAAATAACACTCATTAACACGTATATACAAGGTTGGAGCTGTAAATATGGTAAACCCTAGGCCCTCATACAAAGGAGCCTGGTGGAGGATGCAAAAATTATCATATCTTTTAAAACCCTATATCCTCAGGTTCGGAATTTAACATGTGAGATTACTGCCTACTACAAGTTTAGCCCACATGCACATTTTCGTGCTTTTGCAGCAAAATATGCATGTACCACTGTGTGTCAGGGATTTTCCCCCTATCAAATTTTGGCAGGTTTGACCTCCCAACATTTACATGAGGAAAATTGCAGGGCATAAGGTGTTCATGGCGCATGACACAAATATGGAATCAAAAATATTGTGTGCAATGATTCACCTGTCAAAAATATTGTTACTACCAAAATATCATGAAACAGAATATAGAAGGTAAGAATATAGGGCCTAATAATAATGTAGGTCGGATAGGTGTCTGACAGACATCTTAGTGGCACTTCCACTTCCACAATAAGTATGCTAATGCCTTCACGACGTTCACAAAGTGTATATTTTCACATTGCAACACCAGCCTCAATGGAAAATATATACTTTTAAAACATCCCTGCACTGTGTGTCAGGCACCAGGGCGGTGCCTGACACACAGTGCAGAGATGTGCCCTCAGGCCTCATAGTGGAGTCACTTTCGGACAGGTTTTCCATGTTGGAAAGGCCAGCATGGAAAGGCTGTAGGAAATGGACATCATAATCCCTCCAGCGGTGCCCAAGCAGGCACCGCCACCATTTTAAGACTATCTGTCCTTCCAATGCTCCAACCGTCTCCTTCAGCCAGTCAGAAGCACAGCAGAACCCCTCCTGGTTTCCCTCCAGCTGCCAGTATTGTAATGCGGCAGTCGGAGGGAAAACATAGATGTCGGTTAGAAAACGTCCAACTAGATGTCGGATTGCTTTCCCCCCAACTTTGAAATCGGGCCCATAGTGTTTTACGCATATAATATTGTTTTAAAATTTTTTGTTGTCTATTATATCATTTACTTCAATATAGTTGTATTATATATACGCTTTTTATACCTTAATTATTGTATTAATTTTAGGTGTCAACATTGTTAATGCAACTGTTTTAATGCTTTTTGGTACAGCTTGTAATTTGCAATGTGTAATCACATTGTTTTTATATTTAATTAGTAATTCATAGTTTAGTAGTGGTTTGTTGGATTGGTAGAGAATAGGATGGGGTGTATTTACATTTACAAACATTGTTTTTATTTCTAATTAGTTTATGCTAAATGGTGATCAATTATATAAATTGCAAGTTGTTGTTTTAGCTATTTAAGCGTGCTTTGTGATTTTTATGTATATTTTAATTTTGTGTTGTTTAATTAATAAATTCTATTTTAGTTGCAGGTTGTTGGGTATATATGGGAATAGGGAGGGAAGTTACTAATATTATAAACAAATATATCTTTTTAAAAGATTTTTTATTGTTAAATGTTTAATTGATAAATAATTATGTATATTTTTTAATCAATCATTAATTTATTGATCAGTGTATTTACTATTACATTTTGTAAAATGTATTGTATATTTATTATTGTTTTATATTTGCTTGCTTTATTTTATTGCTATTTTAATATCATTATTGTTTTATTTGTAATGTATTATTCATTTGGTGAGATGTTGGACATTTCTGGTAGTGGGGAAGAAAGTGTTTTTATTTTAAATGTATTGATATTGTTGTTTAGTTGGTAAATGTCTTCTTTTTTTGTTAATTTTACATATCTCTGCTGTATATAATTTTTAATTTTGCATTAGTAATTATATGTTGATTTAATTGTTTTGTTTAAAAATGGCTAGGAGGTGGTATGGTAAATGTAACCCATTCTGAGTTCTACACTTTCTATGATTTTGCTTACTTTGGAGTAACAATACTAAATCTATCCCCTCCAAAGGCCAAGACTTTCTCTATGGTTGTTTAAATTGGAGCACAAAATGTACATCCAACCCTTCCAAAGTCAAACAGTTTCCCTAATGTTGCTTACATTGGAATTGGAATAGTAAATGTAACTCCTCCAAAGTCCAACACTCCAGTACAATTCCCCTCTTTTGATTATGTTGGAGTACAGATAGTAAATGTGAGCCCTTGGAACTTCCATACCTTCCCTACAGTTGTTTAAGTTGGAGTTAGAGTAGTAAAAATGACTCCTTTGCCAGTGTTATTCATTTCTATTTGTCATTATTATTTTAATGTTTTTTTGAAAAAATATATAATCTTTTATTTTAATGTTACTTTTTATATTAATTTTATTTTTCAATTAATTGTGAAATGAGTTATTAATATTTCTTAGTTAATTTAAATGTTTCAGTTATTGTTAATTATTTGTTAAAATTGTGTAAATATTTGTTTTATAATTTAAATAAATATATACAGATATATATATATACAGACAGACACACACACACACACATGCATTATTATTACTCTTTAAAAACTATTTATTTTTAATTATATTATTATTTTGAGCATGAATATTTTAAATTAATAACTTCTAATGTTATGTACATTATAATGTAGCTTTATTCACCTTGTTTGACGATATTCTGTTCAGCAATATTTTGACACAATATTTTGGTTGTTTGCTTTCAAAGTAAGTAACTTGAGGTTTTTATGGACGGCATTTTTAACACCATATTCTGGTGTGACAATATTGTTGGTTCCTATATTCTGTCATATTACCAAATTTACACCAAAACTCTTGATTCTGATCCTTGCACAAATAAGTGCATGAGTGTGCAGCATAGCTTAAAGTAATGCATACTTTCCTTGTGGCCTGACAGATGCTGCACTATCAGTGTTTCATTAAAGCACACCTTTCCAAACTTTTCATGTTGGTGACAAATTTTGGACATGCATCATCTTAGGGACACAGTAAGGCAGTGTAAATAGAGAGAGAGCCCGAACCACCTAAGGAGGGTTTGGGGGTACTCCCCCCGGAGGAAAGTTTAGAAAAAAAGTGGGCAAATGGTGCATTTTCAAGTAAGTTTGAGAAAGCAGAAAGGTTAATAAAGCAATTGTGAATCTGTTCTAACAAAGACAGTGACTGGCAAAACTGGGTGTAAGGTTAGGTTTGTGCCTGAAACAAGAATATAATCATGCACACATTGACACATGCCCCAATGATTTACGGCACAAAAAGGGCGGGTGCACGCACTGCCAACCCTTCCAACTATGCACAAAGTCTGCCTGCTGCTTGCTGAATGTGAGTTATACAAAAATCCGTTCAGGAAGGGGAAACTGTGAGTGGTAAAACAATCATGCAACTTATCAGCCGATCTCTGCACATTGAACTCAGGTGGGACCGCTCTCCGCAGCGCGCCAGAAGCCAACAGAAAATAAGACGAGTCATATGTTTTTCCATTTAGAACTTTGAGGTCAAATTAACTGCATATAAGAGATAAGGACATATACTTATCTCACAGAAATTGTAAACATAAAAATGTCCGGGACACAACATATCTCATGAAAAACTTTCATTGATTTTAAAAAAAAATATATGATTTGTAATGTAACACACATACATTTCCAAAACATGTTGTTCTTTATGAGTAACATATGTAAATATGTGCAAGAATTACAAAACGTTGAATAAAAACAATAGCACTTAATAATATTGAGATGAATCAGGTTGATAGGATGAACACAGCTGGTCAGTATTTGGTGGCATATTAGATGAAGACACTCACATTTCATCATTAAGCATTTTCAAGTTTCCATGTTTCAGTGAATTCTTCTTCAGAAAGTGAAAAGTTCCCAATTGCAGTTGAAAGAAATGTATTTCTGATGCACTCATAGTCTTTAGATTTCAACATTTGGGAAGTAATGATGAAGGTTCTCTCCAAGCAATGTTAAATGGTCAACAATCAGCGGGCCAATATCACATTTTAGCTGGCACTCAGCAGTTTTGGAAAACATTTCAAAATGTCCTTCTTTCACTTTGCTTTTCCGAATTGCTTTTTTGTCTCTCATAGGACAAGAATTAAAAACCTTTGAACAAAAACAACAGCACTTAGTACTCTAATGAGATATATGAGGTTGCTAGGATGAACACAGCTGGTCAACATTTGGTTAAATATTAGATGAAGACACCTGCATTTCATCATCAAGCATTTTCAAGCTTCCATGTTTCAGTGTCTTTAAGTTTGTCATAGTTGGAAAGGATACTTCACAAATGTATGTAGTAGAAAACTGCAAGAGAATTTTTAACGCCTTTTTTCATATATATGAATGCATTGTTGTAACACGACTCCAAAAGCTGTCTAAATGACCCTCTTCATGCATCATTACCATACTTCGATCATTATTTATTTCAGCTAATTCTTCTTCAGTAAGTGAAAAGTTCCCAGTTGCAGTTGAAAGAAATGGATTTCTAATCCAATCATAGTCTTGGATTTTAACATTTGGGAAGTAATGATAAACTTCCTCTCGATCAATGCTAAATGGTCAACAATCAGCGGGCTGGTATCACATTTCAGCAAACATCTGAAAATTGCCTTTGTTCACTTTCCTTTTCCAAATTTTTATTTTGTCTCTTAAAGCACAAATTGTATCTACTGCTGTTAACATATGTTCTCCTTTTCCTTGCATACTGGTGTAAATTTTATTCAAATGTTCAAATATGTCAGCAAGATTTGACAATTTTGTGCACCAAAGTTTGTGTGGAATTAGATCGCAGAATTCCTGTTGCTAATTTTCCTCAAAAGGTTTAAGCATCATTTCCCACAATTCGTATACACAACAAAGCGCGTGACCTCTAGAGAGCCACCGAACCTCTGTGTGCAGTAGAATCTTTTTAAACCTTGCCCCATTTTTTCACAAATATGAGCAAATATTCTTGATTTAAGAGGTCTGCTTTTAATGTAATTGACCATTTGAACCACGTGGTCCATAACTTTTCTGAATTCATTTCCAATGGTTTGTGCGACTAGTGCCTCGCAATGTAAAAAGCAATGAGTAAATATGATATTTTCATTTTCTTACTTTGCTAAAGCTATAAAACCTTTGGTTGAGCCAACCATTGAGGGTGCACCATCCGTGCATATTCCGACACAATTTAATAATTGCTAATTATTTTCCTTCTTGAAGTAATCTAAAGTTTTAAATATATCCTCACCTCTAGTTCTCAATGGAAGTTCTAGCCAACACAGGAATTGTTCAATAATTCTGTTAGTATGAATGAAACTTCAGTAATTGAGCTAACCCATGGACATCTGTTGATTCGTCTAATTTCAATGTATAGATCATATTATCGTCTTGAAAAATATCCTTCATTTGCAGCTTAATGTTAGCAGACATATCTTGAATAAGTCTTCCAATCGTGTTATCTGCCAAAGGGATTTTATTAACTTCTATCTCAAATTTTGGCCCAAACATTGTTTGAACAATAGCACAGCAAGATTGCTTTATGGTGGTTTCTGCAACAGTGTGTGGTTCCTTGTTTTTGGCAATTTTTTGAGCAACCAAGTAACTTGCCTTTTGAGCTTTCTCTGATGTATTCATTCTCTTTGTGAATGATGCAGACTGCTTCCTTATAGATTTTGAAAGCTCAATAAAGTATTCTGCTGGTTTTTCGGACAAATGGCTGTGTTTTTTATGGTAAAATGTTGTTTTCATTTATTTGGTACCATACTTTCATTTGCAAGTATGTACCATTAAACTAAACACAGGGGACAAGGATGGTATTCATACCAGAAAATATAAACTAGGATTGGAGATTTTTCCTTTACACTTCTTACGTACTGAGACAGATGATTCAGTTGAGTCTTGGGTACTTTCTTCAATAGCTGCTATATTTTGTTCCTCGCAAACGCCATCTTCACCAGCTTTTTGCTTCTTAATTATAAACTTATTAATTTTGTGTTTTTGTTTGCCTTATCGTGCCCTTGCCTAATAATCTCTGGAATGTCCCATAGCAAATCCTGAACTTCAAAAGTGTCTCCTTTTTAGGCTTTCACACAATCTGGGTTAAACTAGAACATGCTGTCTCTCATGCCTCTGTGTGACTGATGCCTGCTACCTCTGGTGCTATTGTCTCTGGTGTCTGTATCTGTAGTGTGGCTGGTTCTGTGACTAGTGCTGCTGTATCCGCTTCTTAACCCCTTGGCTGCTGGCTGAGGCTATTCCCCTGCTGTGCTGGGGGTCGCGCACAACGGCCCAATGCTCATGACGAGCTCAGCTCATCACGACCACGCCCGTTTAATGGAACGCTCAGTACAGCAGGGGAATTAGCCCAGCGTGCGAGCGTTCCACGGGCCATGACGAGCTCAGCTCGTCATGAGCACCGAAGCACTGTGGCTCATGACGAGCTGAGCTCGTCATGGGCATGGGAGGGGTTAAAGCCTATGATGCTGCTCTGTCCAAAGTTGCGGTTTCTGTTACTGCATCCAGGAAATTATGGGGCTGCTTCTGGGAAAAGGAAGAAATGTGGAAATCTAGAGATAGGAAGAACATGGGCTACTAAGTTTAACATTCTTATGCCGTGCTTACAGTCCTCATTCTCTCTAGTAACATTTCAGGGGTTGAGTAGTAGATAATCATGTGAAATCAGAGCTCCCAGCGGATTGGTGTCACTACAACGCGGTTTTTTACAACGCATTCCGTTACATCGGAATTTTTACAACGCAGGATCCATTACATCGGATGCCATTACAACGCATGGCATTACATAGCAGATGCTATTACAACGCATGGCATTACATCGTAAGTATAGGTAAGTATACCTTTTTTTAAAAAAATGTAATTAAGTTAATTTAAATAATTTAATTTAATTAATTTAATTAAAATACATTTTAAAATAGTAATTAATTTAATTTAATAAAATAAAATCTATTTATTTAATTTAATTTTAATATAAATTGTAATTAATTGTATTTAATTAATATAATGAAATTAATTTAATTTAAATATTTTTAAAATTGTAATTAAATTAAATTAATTAAAATAATGTATTTAATTTAATTAATTTAATTAAAAAATTTAATTAATATAATATAATTAATTTATTTAATAAATATATTTTAATTAATTTATAAATGGTAAATATAATTTAATTAGCCCTAAACACAAACCTACCCCTGAACCCTAAAATACCCCTGTACCCCAAAACCCAAACCCTGCCCTGAAACCTAAAAACACCCCTGTACCCCAAAACCCAAACCCTGCCCTAAAACCTAAAAACACCCCTGTACCCCAAAACCCAAACCCAACCCTAAAACCTAAAAATACCCCTGTACCCCAAAACCCAAACCCAGCCCTAAAACCTAAAAACACCCCTGTACCCCAAAACCCAAACCCAGCCCTAAAACCTAAAAACACCCCTGTACCCCAAAACCCAAACCCTGCCCTAAAACCTAAAAACACCCCTGTACCCCAAAACCCAAACCCAGCCCTAAAACCTAAAAACACCCCTATACCCCAAAACCCAAACCCTGCCCTAAAACCTAAAAATACCCCTGTACCCCAAAACCCAAACCCTGCCCTAAAACCTAAAAATACCCCTGTACCCCAAAACCCAAACCCAGCCCTAAAACCTAAAAATACCCCTGTACCCCAAAACCCAAACCCTGCCCTAAAACCTAAAAATACCCCTGTACCCCAAAACCCAAACCCAGCCCTAAAACCTAAAAACACCCCTGTACCCCAAAACCCAAACCTTGCCCTAAAACCTAAAAACACCCCTGTACCCCAAAACCCAAACCCTGCCCTAAAACCTAAAAACACCCCTGTACCCCAAAACCCAAACCCTGCCCTAAAACCTAAAAACACCCCTGTACCCCAAAACCCTGCCCTAAAACCTAAAAATACCCCTGTGCCCCAAAACCCAAACCCAGCCCTAAAACCTAAAAATACCCCTGTACCCCAAAACCCAAACCCTGCCATAAAACCTAAAAATACCCAAACACCCCAAAACATATACCTCAGTACCCCAAAACATATACTCCTATACTCATACTTATTAAAAAAATTACTTAAATTAATATATTTAATTTATAATATTAAAAAACATAAATACATATATTTATTTATAATTAATAATAATTAAATTAATTATATAATCTTAAATAAAATAAAAAAAATTATATACTTACCAATACTTACGATGTAATGGTATGCGTTGTAATAGCATCTGCTATGTAATATCCTGCATTGTAATGGCATCCGATGTAATGGAACCAGCGTTGTAAAAGCTGCGTTGTAACAGCATTCCGATGTAAAAGTTGCGATGTAACAGTAACATACCCTCCCAGCATAAGGTGGGACAGAAGCAATAACTGCATTGACAGTGGCTCGGACAGACTCAGGATGCCAAGTGAGCTCTCCAGATCCCACAATTATATTCCATCTTTTATCAGAAGGCCCTTACATTTCCATGACATGGTCTTCCCCACCAAACAAGATTGCCTACTTTCCTAAAAAACAAATTTATGTCTCAGTTTTAATCTACTTATTTGAACAGGATGCAATCAAGAGATAATTACATAAACAACCACATATTGCTCTGCGATGACACTGAAGCCTTTTTGACTGGATCAGAGACAGGCAACATAAATGAGATAGCAGGGCGGCACATGAGAAACATGACATTAAAGGTGGAAGAGCCAACATTGCCCATGGGAAATTCTAATGAAGTTGATGGGCCACATTTCTGAAACTTCTATAATGGTTGGGAAATCAAACTGTTGCCCAAGCTGTGTTGAAAATAATGGCTGCCTTCTTTCAAGAATCTAGTTCTAATCTAGTCAATATTATCACAGGATTTAAGATTGGTCTATATAACAATGAAGTAAACACAAGGAGATGATGGGCGGAGCACTGAAACTTACAAACACTCACCCCCAGTCACAGATCTGGGTCGAATCCATCGTTATTCTTTAGCTCACTTTGTCACCTCAGGTTAGACCCAGCTATATGACAATTAATCCATACATTATATTGATATACACTGGAAGAGTAAGCAGTAAACACAGAGCTGGAATCTCAACCAATTTTGAAAGCCAGAAATATAAACAAAGTGTTTACTTAGCAGCAAAAATAACCCAGCTTGCTTGAAACATGACTTTCAGAATGTACAAACAACCAGAGTGCAACACTTTCTTGACGGCTAACTGAGCAACTCTAGTTTTACAGTTATATTCACAAACATCTCAATTCAGCATTCAGTAAGCAAGGCTTAGGATGGTTAGCATGTACCACAGGTTATTTGAACATGGTGTTTCAAGTGTGCAGCTTTAGAAGTGAATGGAAGAGCGATTTAGGAAGGACCTGGTGGGGTAAGGTTGGTGTCAAGCATGTGAAGCGGAGTGGCACGGAAAAGGCAGAATGGATGATGAGTGTCATATTCGAGTTCCAGGAATCGTGGTCACACAGAGGGACTGCAGAAACAAGGTATTGGCCCATGTGGGAGCAGGGGCAAACTGAGGGCTTGCAGGAGAACTTTGCCACACATAAGCACTACAGTTAGCTTATAGAGGGGCTGCAGTGATGAGATGAGGCCGAGCACATACAAAAGGGAGGCAGGCCAGGCAATTAAACAGGCTAGGCTAGGGCGAGGGCTAGACAGTTACATACAGGAGCTTTGATGGTGAAGGCGCACAGAGGGGCTCAGAGGGCCGCCAGGGCCGAGATAGATACGACAGAGAGGCTTCAATGGTGAAAGGGGCACATATACGAACTTCAGTAAGGGTGTAAGGTAGAAAAAGCTGATACTGAGGAGGTAGCAGACACAAAGAGGTGTTACAAAGGGTGGAGAGGCACAGATAGATTGACACACAGGCAGCAGAAGGGAAGGACCACACATAGAGACTGCTAGGGTTTGAGGGGACATGTGGCTGCAGGGAGGGACACAGAGAGGTGAGGCAGGAAGCTAACAGAGTTGGGAAGAGGGCATGCAGACTGCAGTAAGACAGGCCAAACATTGGCGCTTCAGGGTGATTTAGTGCTAAAAGAGGGATTGTTGGGAAGCGATAGACAGGCAGATGGATAGCAGCAGTTACACCAATACGCACTTCATACAACCACACAAAGAACACCATGTATCAACACAACCAACGATCATATACTCCACACACCACCATATATCCAAACATACCACATCACAACAAAACTCCTGTAAATTCCCTAAAAACTCTAAAGTTGAATGGGTGTACTGTTAAGGCTGACTAAAATATTAACAGTGCATTTGCCATAAAAATTTACAAGGGGTAAAATTAGTGAAGAAATGTGCTACCTTTACCTTGTGGGCCCAACCCCACCATACTAAGTGATCCTTATCTGTCATGCCTGGCACCCAGTCTTCTCACCATCAGAGTAATATAACATTTATCACAGTGTGAATTTAAGCATTAACTACTCAAATGTCCTCACAGTCAGCCATGTATGTTGACAAGCCCACCATTAAAAGATAACTAACACATTCCCCATAAAACAGCCATCCACACAACATCATATAGGGCTGCCAAACCACCATTACACATCGACATAGTCACCGGTATATGCCTACACACCACTTATCGGTCTACCCACCTACAGCAGGTCGGTCAGGCATTCCTGGATCTCATGGTGGCGGGAGGGCCCGGGCGTCTCCGCGCTCCGCGGCACAAACAGACAGAGCTGTAGTCCGGCTCCCCTCAGTAGCCTCTGGGCAGTGCTCCTCATCTTCGGGCTGCCTCTACTATTAAAAGTGCTCTGTACAAAGCGCCTGGGATGAGGAGCAGAGGCTGCTCTGTGGACTGCGCATTCAATGACCAACATGTGCTGCAAAGGGAACGAGGCCGCAAGCACACGCTTGACTAACGCCTCTCCTGCCTCCGTGTACCGCGTACCGTACTGCATCACTGACATGAGCAGATGTCCTGGTTAAAAATAATTACAGGAGAATTTAAGATTTAAGATGTAAATGCTTGATTAGAGAGCACGTCGTGCAACACACCCACACATGTCAGGCTACACAGTACCGTGTTGCGACACTGAGTTTGGAAAGCTCTGCCCTGGAGTATGCCAATTGAGGTAGGTGCCAGGCAAAGACCATTTGCATTAAGGCCCATCCTAGACTGACTATTCATACCTTGCCCTAAAATATGCCTTTGACTCATAGAATGGTTATCTTTGGAATTGTTGAGAGCTGGTTAAGTTTTAATTTGATGGTTTGCTATTAATTCACTATTTCATAGAGTTATCTATATTTTTTTAACATGGTCACACATTTCTATGAATCTACAATTGCCACACAATTTCTTTGGCCATGAATAGCTGACAACATGGATTTCATAATAGAGGGAAAAGATAACACACTTGTGGATTGCAAATTTGAAAACCTTTTGAATGGGTGGCATTATTGTAGACCCAGTCGCTAATGCAACTAATCTGCCCCATAATTATGCAACACAAATTGCAAAACCTTACAGATACTACTGACGTGTTGATTTTTCCTGCCGGTGTCGCCAACTATTGTGTGTGAATGACTCATGCTCCCTGCTAACCCAACAGTCCCAGGCAGCACCCTTCGGCTTTTTGGAATTCTACAAAGTTCTGGATCTTCTAATCAGAGGAAAGTCATTGGCACAGGCACTGCTCTTTCAGTCTATCGCTCTGAGGTCCCAGCTTGCGGGCCCATTTCCCCTTCTGACCCAGACAGCTTTACTGTGTGCTGCCCTTCACAGAGATTGTTTTGTTTTCTTCTGAAGAAGTGTAGTATCATGAGCAAGCCATGAACCGTAAATGAAATACCATTAATGAAGACACTATCGACATCTGATATGGGCCCTTGTGTTTTTATGCATGTGCCTTATTTTTAAATGTTTTAGTTAAGGTGTCTGTGGCTCTACTTTATTTATGTGTTTGTTAACAGTGGTGCCCCTGACACTTAGTGTCTCTCTTTTCTTTTCCCTACAACTGCTGTGCTGTGTTACATTCTGATGCTGTGCAGATGGTGACATTTTTGATGAGACATATGGGAAAATATATATATTTTACTGCCTCACCCTGTCGATTTGTCCTGCACTGTTGGACACCAGAGCCAACAAATTCAGGCCAAGCTAATAATCAAACACCAGCATTCTCTGATTAACCAATGAGTGCCCAAAGAAGGGGCCTCGTCATAGCTAACTGTTTCACTATATCACTGGATTACACTTCAATCATGTGTAACCATTGGCCAAGTCTGGGGTGTCAACTGTAGGCCGGACCTCATTTGGCTGTTTGAAATCTGCTTCACTTTGTCCAGCACTGGGCTGAGAAGAAGGAGATGGGGCAACAGACTGCTTCAGCTGCAAGTGAGCTCTTCACTGCTGTACATACTTCCAGACTCTCAAGAAGGGCACAATCTGGTGAGAAAAGGATACATGAACTCCATCCACTATAGAGCACCCACGGACCCCTTCCCCCACCACTTCTTCAACTTTGGGAGCAAAGAAATAAGCAGAAAACTCACCCTCATTCTCAACGCATCCATCACCATGCCCACCTTCCCCGATGGATGGAAACACACAAAGTTCAGACCCCTCTTCAAGAAACACCCCAGTGAAGTAAAAAACTACAGCCCAATCTCTCTGCTACTGTTCTTCACCAGAATCATTGACAAGGCCACCAACCACCAACTCATTGACACCTGAAGAGAAACAACATGCTGGACACATGCCAATCCAGTTTTGGCATCATTTACAGCTCCAATACCACTCTGATTGCTGCTCTGGACGACATCAGACCCCCTTGACCAGGGGAAACAGCACCTCTGATCCTCCTTAACCTCTCCGCAGCATTCAATACTGTATTCTAAAACACACTCATTAAGAGAGCCCCCACTACATCGAGATCCATGGAGAGACCCTCAAGTAAATTGCGCCCTTTCCTACAGAATGAACCCAGAGAATCTACTACCACCCTACGTTTTGGAACTTAAGAACAGTATCTGTGGCATTTATCAAGGTTCAACCCTTAGACCCACCCTGTTCAACACTTACATGATCCCCCTGTCCAAATTTGTCAGAACCCATGTCCTTAACATCATATCTTATACAGACGACACCCAGCTCATCCTCTCGCTCTCAGGAGACCCCTTCACCACTAGGACCAGCTTCCACAACTGCATGTGAGTGTTACTGACTGGTTGATGACCAACTGCCTGAAGCTCAACATGACACCCAGTGGCTCTCTGAACTCATAGCCACACCAACAGACCATGCCCACAGCCCTGGCATCATTCTGGACAGCAAACTCACAATAAAATGCCAGATCAATGCAGTCTCCTCCGCCTGCTTCTACACCCTCCACCTGCTCCAAAAGATCTTCAGATGGCTCCCCATCAGCACCAGAAAAGCTGTAACTCGAGTCCTAGTCACCAGCCAGCTGCACTACAGCAACATGCGCTATGCAGGAATCACCACCCAACTCCTGCAGAGAATACATTTGATTCAGAACTCAGCTACCAGAATAATTGTCAACTTTCCAAATGATCCACATCACCCCCACCTCTGCAACTTCCACTGGCTCCCCATCAAGAAAAGAAGCCAATTTAAGATACTGATACACCCTTATTAGGCCACACATTACAATGGACCTGCTTACATCAACCATTGCCTGAACTTTCACCAGCCCTCCAGACACCTGCGCTCCACCTCTCTTGCCCTCACACTCCATGCATCTGTCGTAGGTACAGTCTTCTACCTCACAGCCAAGTTCTGGAAAGAAATTCCCCTTCAACTCCAATCATCATCCTCTCTCCCTGAATTCAGAAAGACCTTGCTCTTTGAATGATCCCAGCAAGAAACTAGGGCTTGGATACCCTTGCTGGTAAGTGGCCATGCTTTATAAATCCAAGTTGATGATTGATGATGACAAGGGACACCTGGGCTGAGTTCTGTGAGATCAATATGACCGTGAAGAACAGGCAAGGCACCCAGGCCTGCCACAGATCATTTCAATCTTGCCAATGGTGGACCCTCTGCATTTTGGGCCCAGTTTTATATGTTACAGATTGTGAAACAGGGGAAGTGAAAGCAGGAGATAGATAAGCAAAGCAATTTAGTTATTCTTGGGATATGTTTCTAATCACTTAGCTGCCAGCTGAATATATACACTGTTTCACATTGTTCACTAAGAAGAGTGGGTTTCAGACATAAACACTTTTTCATTTTTAACCAATTTTCTTTTATTTTGAGCAACATAGACAGTTATACTGCAATTGCAGTTGTTAGGTAAAATCTACCCTCATTTTGCGAGTTCCCAAAGGGTCTAAAAGCCCTTGGCAAAATCATTAGTCATAATCAGGAGTCATTGGTTCACAACATTACAGAAATCTACAAAGTTTTTTTGAACAAGTACATCTGGCAGGTCATAACAGTTACAGTCGGTCGATATCTCTACACATATGACATATGATCATTGCAGCACTTGCAGCACTTGCTAGTGACATCTGTAGCATCTATATCTAAATATGAATTTAACAATAAAGCAAATCCCCCATCACACGATAGTCTGGATACTGAGATTATGTTCAAACCAAGAGTAAGTGAGGAAACATGTGAGTCGATGGGAATGGACAGGGATGAGAGGGGAACAGCTAGCACCACTCACAAAATATAAAAGAGTGTACTGTGCGATCACAGCTAAACATCTATCATGGAACCTCAGGACTCCTCAGAAAGTATCTGTAGCTGATGGAGGAGTGCGCCCCACTCCATTGCAATGGGGACTTTACGCAGGCTTGCAACTTCTTCTCTACGGAAACTATTCCGCCTTACCCCACTTCAGGGTGGCTACATACCAATAATGTCAAGTAAAAGTGCCTACAAGGGATTTTGACTTTACAGAACAATTCTTTTTCATAGATTCCACAGATTCAATACCAATAAATTCTATGAACCTATTTAGGCACTGAATGCACAAGCATTTAAGACAAAAACAACAAACATGGGAATTTCTTTTGAAAAATGTATTATCTTCGTACTTTTCAAAGTTTAAAGGCTACATTCAATGCTCTTGCCCAAGCCTCCAAGTGTATATTGGGTTTCCCCACGTCTTTACTACATACCAATAAGGCATACCAGGGAGGTGGGCATCTTTCCTGTTCATGGCAACGGCTCTTCTCGTTATGAGTAGTGCCAGATCTATAAATCTATTAATACCCTTTCCTGCCTAAGTTTTTATACCTGAGTAGTCCCAGTAAACCTGTCTCCATAATGCACCTATTCTCCCTCCCAGTCACAATTGCCAGGTAGGCATTGTCTCACTCTTTCTGTGACAGAGTGCGACCGATATCGTGTTCCCAAACTTGTCTGATGTAGGGCAATAAATCTTGCAGAATGTACGCCAATACTCGAGTGCACCACGTGATAAGGTGATTCAGAAAAGGGGGTGGTGATGAACAGAGTGTCTGAATTAAGCAGACCACTCTTACCCAGTCCAAGGATCAGGGCTTGATCCATCACCGTTTTTTAGCTCACTGCACCATCCCAGCTCAGAACTTGGCTATATGCAAATTAGTCTGACCCTGGCCCAGTGCGTCATGGGAACAGGGCAGACCAAACTACCAAGCCAATTCTTATAGTGGGAAGGAAACAAGCTACCGGGGACTGGTTTCTGGCATTTCAGCCATCTTCGGCCCGGCTTGCTTGAATCCTGATGGTGCAATGAGCTAGGGACTCACATCTGAGTATACCCTTCCACGCTTTTGGTGGACAAAAATGATTCAGAAAAGGGGGTGGTGATGAACAGTGTGTCTGAAATAAGCAGACCACTCTTACCCAGTCCAAGGATCAGGGCTTGATCCATCACCGTTTTTTAGCTCACTGCACCATCCCAGCTCAGAACTTGGTGACACCCACTGCCCATTATGTGAAGTGCACGCACTAGGGAATGTGTTTCTGGATCTGTGCCCGCAATCTGCCAATTTTTCTGTAGTTTGGCCAGCAAGGTTTGATAAGCTAGAAAATGGCTTAATGGCAAGTTGTGATCTACGCAGAGTTGCTTAAATGGAATGAGGGTAGCATTTTGGAACAGGGCACCTAATGTGTCTACTCCCTCTGACTCCCAGAGTTCTATTCCCTCCCTCCCAAGTAGCTCCCTGAAGGGTATAGAGCTAATACTGATCTCTGGTGTGTATGGCATTAGGTTTGGGGATAGTCGTAGGCTTCTAGTGTAAGTGACATGCGCTATGGTCAGGAGCTTATTTAATTGTCAAGGAAGTTTGCCCATTCGCAGCAACAGCTGGTGGATCTCTCGGCCATCATAGAGTGATGCGGGGAGGCCCAACTCGGGCAAGTGGCAATTGGCAAATCACTGGGTCGCCCATTGCAGTTGCACTGCAAAATAATAAAGCTCAAAGGTAGGAGCACCCAGATCCCCTTTTTAAACCGGCAACTGGAGCTTATTATGGGTTACTAATCGCCTTCCCTTATTCCAGATAAAGGACTCTAGAATGCCTTAAAGAGTAGGGAATGTAGAACTTAGAATGTAGACTGGTATGTTATAAAAGTAATAAAGGAGACGTGGGAGCAATATCAGCTTGGATAAGGAAGCCCAGACCTGCACTGTAAGTGGAAATGTGCTCCAAAAGATCAGTTGTGGTTGCAGGGAGGCAATGGCTCGCATGAGATTACCATTTATTAAGTTCCAGGTATCATGCTATACACACATACCAAGATAGCAGATTTGGCATAGCTCCCATCACACAAGGTGGTGTCCCACCATCAAATGGTATGGTGGGCGATCTGGGCTTAGGGGGAACAGGCAGGTCTTAGTTCAAGTCACACCCAGTCCCGAAGCCACTCAGAATTCATCAAGGGCTATGTCAATACTTTTGAGTCCCCATCTGGTGTCCCAAATATAAATGAGAACGTCATCTGCATAAAAGACGTCCTGCAGGTTGTCCCCCAAAAGAATACCCCACCCATACTCACCACGCCATAGTCGTTGGGCAAGCAGTTCCAATGCCAACTAAAAAGGAGCTGTGACAGGGGGCAGCCCTGACTAATTTCTATCAGGCATAGACATATGTTCCAGGAGACAGCCTGCAATGGCCTTGCTGAGTATGTTATAGTCCGTCCGCAACATGGACAAAGGGTGGTAAGATGTCACTTCCAGCTGGTCCTTGTCAGGTTTTGGCAAGAAAACTTTAAGGGATTCGCAAGGTGTCAGAGGTTGCCTCCCTTCCCCCAGTGTCGCTTGATACAACTCAAGTAATTTAGGGACAAGGATCTCTTCATTAGCCTTATAAACCTTGACTGGTAAGCCATCTAGTCTGGGATTTCCACACATAGCTGATCCCCTAATGTATAATTGTAGCTCCTGTTCTGCGAGGGGCAGCTGCAAATCCTCTCTGGCCCACAGATCGGCATTTGGCAGCAAGAGGCCTTCAGAGAAGGTCTGTAAATTGTCAGCACAGCCAATGGCAGGAGGGTGGTACAGTGATTTATAATAAGATGTAAAAGCAAAGTCTATGTCTGACTGACTAGTGTAGGTGCAAGTCTGGGATTGGGAATCAGGGTTATTGGCACTGAGAAAGGAACTGAAGCTACACTGCCTGCAGCACCGTGGCTGACATGCTCAGATTTGTAAAGGCTTAAGTAAGGTTTACAAAGCCAACCAAGAAATTATTTGTACCGCTTTGCGACACTTGGCAAAGGTATTTAACACAATTGCGTTGCATTATCTTTCGTAGCAGTAGACGTTGCGTGGGTGGAGTATGGGCGTTTCTATGCATCTGCCATGTTATTTGATGTAATCCCAGATATACTAAAATCAGTAAATGTGGGATTGCAGCAAAATGGTACACCACTCGGATTATAGTATAACGAGGAGAAACTTGTTTGTTCCTCCTCATTACTTCCTCTTTCTATGGGTGATGCATATGGGTCCTACCTTACGCATAGAAAGAAACATTACCTCTTAGGATTGTTTTTGTGTGGGAAGGCACTCCTTCCTGCACAAAAACAATCCTGCCTGTAACTCAGGCACCCTTGCAGCATAGTGCAAGGGTGCCTGCGTTGGTGCTAAGCAGCCTCAAGTGCGTCAGCAGAGTCAGATCGTATCTTAGTATATGGCACTGTTCAGTTCTCTCCTGTTCATGCAAAGCAGCACAGAAGCTTTGGTTGCTGCCCTGCGTTGCATAAACATTTAGTAAATATGCCCCTAAATCTTTTAATGCACACACTAAATATAAATACCCCGGATGAGTTCCTTTTTGGGTGCTGTAAATACATTTTATTCCAGGTTTTTCACTTGGAACTGAAGGCATAACATGCAGAATTAGTAAGGAATGCACCAAATAGTTAGGGCCATGATGTATGACCATTGGAAATTGCGATTCGCAAATTGCTACAAATAGCGAGTCTCAATTTGCGAGTATTAATTTCCAATGTACAACAGTGTCTGAGACACTGTTAGCGATTCCGAATGGGGTCGCAAATTGCATGCCTCATGAATATTATCATAATCATTTGCGACCCCATTGGGAATGGCGGGCACTCTCAGGGATGGTGGCCTGCTGGTTCAGCAGACCTCCATGTGTGGGACTGCTTTTAAATAAAACAGTTTTTTTTTAAATGCAGCCCATTTACCTTAAAGGAAAATGGGATGCATTAAAAAATAAATTAACTTTTCAATTTCATTTTTTTAAGGGCAGGCAGTGGTTCCTTGGACCAATGCCTGCCCTTAAAAACAAATTGTGCATGCATTCCGGAAGGGGTCCCCTGGGGACCCCTTCCTGTTTGCGAGTGCTTTACCACCCTCTTGAAGAGGGTGGTGAACTGAGAGTATTTTGTGACTGTAATCGTGGTCGCAAAACATTCTTTCATGGCTTGTGGGGTCACTATTCGGAAGGGAATGCCCCTTCCTAATAGCAAGTCGCTAAACACTATTTTTACAAGAACAGAAATTAAATTATCTATTGGTTACTATACCTAAAGTTGCTTTAGCCAGTCCCAAACAAAGACAATAAAGGGAAAATGGGCCATGTTAAGCAGAAAATATGCAATGAGGTATAAGTGCTTGGCAAATTAATTTGCAGCATTTAGCTGTCTTCATGATACTGAATGGAAAAATACATTTTGCTCCATTCTATACTGTAGAGATATTTTTGCATCCCTGCTGATTCATAGGTAAACATATATGTACCAAATATATTGCTTGTAAATCTATTTTAAATGTGGAAAAGCTAATTTAATAAATGTATCTTAGCCTTGGAATAATCTTTTGAATAAGAGAGTGTGAAGTCGTATTAGTGTAAATGGCCATTCATTAGGACGGGGTTGCTAACATTCTATTGAACTTTATTAACATGAACAATATCTCAACATTATGAATCTTGACATAGAACCAGACAGTTCCATTCTCCCTGCACCATTCACAGCGCCCCCTCATTCAGTTCCCCAGTAAGTCCATATCCTTTGCTTCATTCTTTCCACTTTCACTCACAGACATTGCTCCATATACTGAGTCATTCCTTCACTAGTCCTACAAACATCATCCCTTTAAGATCCTTCCCTTGCTTGTCGCATCCCTTGCACTCCCTTCAGTCACCTGTGCTCCCTTCCCTGAGGGGAGGATATGCCCGCATGTGAGTCACCGCCCCCAAAATACGACCAATGAGGAAAACACAGTAGTGCGGTTTCTTGCCCCCTGCCCCTGTAAAAACATGCACCTTTCGCCTCTCAGCAGTATGACCTTTGGCACCAAATTGACTTATTCCATAAAGTGCTCACAAAATCCAGTGATTCCATCATGTAATATGCATTTCCCAAGTGTGAAAGTTGTACCCCTTCCTCCAATCCTGAACATCCTCCTAAATAGCTTTCTAATTGTGTTAAGCATTTAACAAGCTCCATTTTGGCCGATTATTTTCTGTAACTCAATAATTATTTACACTGCTCTCTAGTCTAATCATGACACCGAGTTCACCACTATGCCAAGAAGAGCAACTATGGCTGGCCTCCCAGTGTGACTGTGGCTGACTGCGCTGCTAAAACAAAGAAGTGTTCCCACGATGGTCCTTGATAAAGAGGTGCAGCTGCAGATATCCACTGTCCGTCTGTTACCACCCCCTTTTGGGTGAGGTGGCCCACCTGCAATGTTCCACCAAGTGATACAGAAGCAGGTCGGAAGGCCAGATGAACCTGCCCCATCCTGTGGGGTCCCTGTGACTCCAAATACCTGTGTTCGTGCCAGGGGACTTAGTGTGGTGATTGTTCACTGCACTCTTCTGGATTAACAGAGGCTTCTCCTGTGGATAGTGTGTCTCCTCCCAGAAGCAGGAGCGAGTGAAGGCGCTTGTCTTGCTGGTTCCCCACAGGCTATGATTTGAACATGGTGATTCGCAATTGGAGAGAAGTTAGGGCCATATCTATCAACAAACCCTTTTGCGATTCCTAAATGGCGATTTTTAAGGAATCGCTATTTAGGAATCCCAAAATGGTATGTATGAAGAAAATCGCTATTTTTTAGCGATTCCTTAATCTTCCTTATTTGCGAATTCGCATTTTGCGAATTCGCAATTAAGGAATAATTCCCAATGCATTCCTATGGGCCAGGAGGCCCATAGGAATGATTGCGAAATGATTGCGAAATAAGTCTCAAATTGCGAATCGCAATTTTTGAATTATTTCAAGGGTGCAGGGGTGCCTCAAAGACACCCTGCTGCACCCCTGAAATGTACATGAGTGTGCATATGGCGCACATACATGCCCTATGGGCATGTGTGTGTATCACATGCCACCTTCAAAAATGCCAAATTGTGCATTTTTTGAAGAATTCGCAAGTTACCATCAACTACAAGTTGGTGGTGATTAACGAATTCTTAACCATAATTTGCAACACAAAAATGCTACATACATAGCATTTAAGGGATCGCAGAATTGTGATTCCTTAAATGCTATGGCAAAATAAGGAATTGCAAAACTTTGCTATTCCTTATTTTGCGAATGTTTCATACATCCTAAAACATGCAAAAAGGCCGTTTGCGATTCGCAAAAGGCTTGATACATATGGCCCTTAAAGAGGACTACTCTGAAGAGAGCACTGCTTATTCGGAACAGGAATAATCTGCACCTGAGCCTTGATTTGTGCTGCATAGTCACTTTCATTTTAGGGTTACCCGGTCTAGTCCTAACAGTTGAGGGGCAACTGTTTACTGGGAATGGATGGGCAGTATTCCAAGGCACAGAAAGCATACCGCTAGTTCCTTTAGTTATCTCTGTATTCTCTGTTTAGTATTCCATTTTAAGTATGTGTAATAAAGTACTTTTCTAAAGTAAAGCACTGAGTTGGACAATCAGATGTTGAGCTGTGAGGTGATTGTTGCATTCCGAATTTGCTCACCCTCCCAGTGCCTCTCTTAAAAGCCAGGGTCTCCATTAAAAGCTTGGTATCACTGATAGTTAGTCAAGTACTGAAGGGTTTGTACTTGGGCCAGTTTGCAGAGCAATAGTAGTACTGTGTCTGTCAGAGTCAAGCAACAATAGTTTCTGCAGCTGAGGTACAGTAGACACTGCTTGCCCTGTGACCCCTCAAATGTGGGCTGACATGGTGTATTGCGTTGGGTTTCTGTGTAGCCATGTTCTGGTATTTCATGAACTTAGGAAGAGCGTTACTGTACTGATTTGTGTTGTGCATTGTGTTGCTTTTGTATTGGTGTGTTGTTATTTTGTATTACTGTGATGCATTTGTTTTGGTGCTGATGTACTGTATGTTGTACCATTGTGCTTTTGTCTTGCATTATTGCATTGTATTGGGATATATTGGGCATGTTTTACTGTAGTCGGTTTAGATTGCTCTGTTATGTCTTATTGTGTCCGTTTGCGTTTTGTTGTGTTAATTTGCTTGGGCCATTCTTTTGAGCCGTGCCCTCCAGTTGCTTTAAAGCTATCAAGTCATGCAGCATTTCCAGCCAAAATCAGCGCATTATTTTAAAAGTCAAGTGACAAAACACGAAGGAGATAACATAATACTGCTCCATCTCTTAAACTTTCTAAGACACAGTCAACCCAACACTGTGCCAGAGACCATGCTTTAAAATAGCAACTCATGTGCTCGCTTTAGGTAAGTAGCCCATACTTCTTGCACTTTAGCCTGCATTGGAAGGGGGCCTTATTTTATGTAAATACATCACAAGAGTAGAATTTTAAAAATGTGAATATTCACTCTGATCATAATTAATTGTTAGGATGGCAGCGGATAAGAGAAGCAATTCTGCAGCTAGGTGCTGTATCCGTAACACATGCTTGACCAGGAGTGGCTCACTTAGTCCTAAAGGCGCCTTTTGAAGCTTTTAGGAGGAGACCTCCACTTAATTAGCGTGTTTCCTGTTTGCACTTTTATTTAACTTTGACACAAGGATATGACGTCTGTTTCAAGGACCCGCATTTTTTCAAAAGGAAAATATTGCATTCCTGAGCTTATCTGATTAGTATTCAACCACACCTCTGACGCTTCAATTAACCTTTATTAGCGCAAAGTGTGGAATGCTGAGCCAGACTGGTAAGTGATTCGTGCACTTCTTTATTGAATCAGTCAAGAACATTTCTATTAAATTTGTTTTACAGAGGAACATATTTGGCTCATAAAAAGGCATGTGATGGGAAGTGCGCGTAGTAAATACTGGTAGCAGTGGATTCTTGGTAATGTGTCATCAGACCTGCAGGGCCGGAATGCCTGCACGAACATGACAAATCGTATAGACTAGAGTAGCTAGTAGCCGCCGTGGCATCTATTTACACTTGCAGCCGGTGATTTTGAAGATATTTAGAGTGGCAAGCACGAATGTCACGTGGCAAGGAAATTCAGGTAAGAGGTTTTAAGAGGTAGAACCGTGGAAGTGGCTTGGGTGAACACCGGAGATTTTGGTTTGCTGATCTAAAAGTTGCAGGTTGAAGTGTTTCGTAAGGGTGTGCCCGAGAGGTGGGTGATGACTAGATTGCTTATAGATGTCAACAATAGTATAAGTGACATTAAGAGGGCCACGTTATTGGCATTTAGTCAACCAATTTGTTGTTAGTATGTAGAAGGGAGGATGTGGATTGAGGAGAATCCAGTTTGTGAAGATTTTAACTTTTTAACTTTTAACTTTTAACTTTGTCCAGTGCTGTGTAATCAATGATTTAATAGGCATTCTTCTGCAATTATCAGTTCAACTCCACTCCTAGTAATCGAGGGTTAGGCCGCTGGCATCAACTACTATGCTTGGCATGCAAGATTCAAGCAGAGAAACAAAACAGATGTGAGCAGACTGCTTGTAAATCTGTCTGTGGTCAGTGACATTTTGCTAAGTATTAAGGACTGTTAAAAACTATTTCCCTTCACTGTGCTCCCTTACCTTTGACCCATAATTGCAAGGTGGGCACTTAACAGACGTTAATACCCTCATTAAAAACTGTTTGCTACGGTTAGATAACTGTAAGGTGCAAATACACGAAAGAACATTGGGGCATTTTAGCAAGCCCCTATCGCCAAAGGAACATCACTTTTTGCGTAGTTCCCGAGGCAATAAGGGCTTCACCTTTTTTACAAGCCAGCGTTAAGCGGCTTAACATGGCTTAACGCTGCCTTATAAATATTGTTAAGGCAAACTATAGCTGAGAAAGCCAGGCCAGATCATAAAGTGACATTTCAAGAGATATCATATTTCACGAGACCTGATTTTTGTCATGCAACGGTTGAAAGGCGCTGGCGATTACGTATGTTAATCAAGCCTTTTCAGGAGAAAGGAGCCCAGGCCTATTTAAACAATCCTGTAAAACTTAAGGTGGTTAAAGGGGGTCTGACAAAGTTTTTTGTATCCGAAATCAAAGCTCAGGCATTCCTTGAACAGATGAAGTAATCAACTCTGCATGACTTTGTATTAAATCTTAGCCTTACAGTCCGTTAAGGATGGGGACTATGATCAACTGAAAAAACAGTATATCTCCTTAATCATATCTCTTTGATTAGTAATAGTAAGACCAACCTATAAACTAGCTGGACGTGATTTTGTCCATATGTAGGGCAACAGGATATTAGCCTCTAGAATTTTGGTTTCATATTCTTTTTTCACCTTGTGATCTCGTTTGAATTTAATATAGTAATCATAGGTTATGGTAGTTAATCCGTTGCACGTTACATGTTTTTTTTTTTTTTTTTTAGACACTCTGTTTATTATCACTTAGCATTTTCTGTCTCAAATGAAGATAGCGGAAGCTCTGGTGTTGTTCTGCAGCCATCACCCAGACTGTAATTGAGTCTGATCGCCTCACAGATTGGGGCGAGGGGGGAGGGCACGGGTAGACGGGGCTACTCGGGGCGGGGGGGAGGGAGGGGGTGTGCAAAAAATCAAAAAATACGAACCTAGCCGGACGGCAGATGCCTCACAAATAAACATAGAATTTGCAATGAAGATAATTGTAGAAATGAAAGAAACTGTATCAAGTATCAACTCTAATAAAGGAATAAGTTTTACACCAGTTCAGTTTATCTTATACGACAATGGGTAGGTTGAGTATTAAAAGCTGGAATGTTGGAGGCCTCCTAAATAGTGAGAAACGCAGGCGATTGGCGGAGTTAATTGGTTTAAATCCAGTGGATGTTATATGTCTCCAGGAGACACATGTGCCTTGGGATAGGAAATCCTTGTTAAATGTAAGGGGCTATAATTTAGCAATAGCTTCAACCCAGACGTCAAATATTAGAGGGGTTGCAATATTAACCAAGACACATCTGGGGGAGGCATCACGCTATCTCTCCGATCCCCACGGCAGATGGGCTATAGTTAAGCTCACACTTGGTATTACTGTATGCAATGTGTATGGATCCAATGATGATGATCCTGCTATATTTGAACATTTAGAAGCAGAATTAGCCACCTGGCAGGGACCCTTAATTATATGTGGGGACTTTAATATTTCTCTTAATCACTCACCTAAAACCGGCTTCATGACAAAATATGTGGGCCGAAAACCCAAAGTTTATAAAGCAATTAAAAGGCTAGTCAACAGTTTTGGTTTAACAGATGTCTTGGCTCAAACTAACAAACAAGATCCAGGGTACACTTATTTTTCGCACCCACATCAGAAACACGTACGTATAGATTACATTTTTGTCACCCAGGAGTTAGCCCCTCAGTCTACGATTGTTAAATGTCCCCAAATAATATCAGACCATAATGCCCTCATCCCTTCTACTGAATTTGGCTCCACACAAAAACAACCTAGACACTGGTCATTCGATCGTAAACTTTTGGGTAACGCTGATTATATTATGTATATCAAGAAATGGACAGAAGAATTTTTTAATATGAATCGTTTTAGTTCTTCAAGAAATATAGTCTGGGATTGTTATAAGGCAGCGCTTAGGGGAGAAACTACTAGCTATCAAAATAGGATTCGAAAAAAACAACTTAATGAACATACCATGAAAATATCCACCCTAGCTAAAGCTGAAGCAGATCACACCAGGCTAATCTCTTTGGGGCAGGATGCCAAGCAATTAATGTATCAAGTAATCACATTGAAATCTGAGATTAACACAGCTCTTAGCCAGAAAGAGGCGCAAACATATAGGACGCATAGAAAAGATCTGTATGAGAACGGAGAGAAAGTAGGCAGACAACTGGCTCTAACCACCCGGCAAAAAAATGTTGCCAGTAATATCAGTTCAATTCAGGAGGGTGGTCAAACATTTACTAAAGGGACTGATATAATACAACTATTTCAGCAATACTATCAAAGCCTATACACTGAAGATTTAGTTACCACCGACACCCAAATAAATGTGTTTCTTAACAACTTTTTGGATAACGATAATGAAGAGAAAGTTCTCGATGTGGCTACTCGTGAAGATCTGGAAGGGGAAATCTCCATCGAAGAAGTATTAACAGCACTTACTGCACTACAAGCAGGAAAAGCAGCGGGGCCTGATAAAATTCCAATAGATCTGTATAAAATTTTATCTGAACAACTAGCCCCAAATTTGCTTGATCTCTTTTTAGGCATACAATGGAACGGAGTTTCTCCAGCATCTTGGTCTGAAGCCAGTATAGTTGTATTTCCTAAAAAAGGAAAATCACCCGTACTTCTTACTTCATATCGCCCCATATCCCTTATTAGTTCGGACTCCAAATTGTTTGCTAAAGTAATGGCCAGTAGATTAAGCAGGGTTATTGAACATCTGGTCTCCCCTTGGCAGCATGGTTTCGTCCCAGGTAAAGGGACTACTGATCATACCTGCAGAGCTCTAGCCCTCTTTGATGCCACTGCTGTTAGGGGAGGGCGGATGTTAATGTTCCTGCTAGATGCCGAGAAGGCCTTTGACCGGGTCTCATGGAAATTTCTCTGGGCGGTTATGGCAAGAAATAATTTTGGCCCCAAATTTTTAAAAGCTATGAATTCTATGTATACGTCCCCCAAAGCAAAATTACAAATTATGGGTTCTGAATCTGGACAGATTAATATATCGCGTGGTACCAGACAAGGCTGTCCTTGTTCACCACTGTTATTTGCGCTTTATATTAATCCGCTTATATTAAAACTCTTAGAGCATACACTTATTACCCCCATCCTGAGTCATTCATTTGAGACTAAAGTATTAGCCTATGCGGACGATATCGCTGTTATCACTGCTGATCCAGTAGTGGCCATGCGTGAAATCGAAACAATAACTTTGGAGTTTGGCTCATATTCAGGTTACTCCCTGAATAGGGGAAAGACTATTATACTGGCTACAGCCAATACAGTATGTAACGATCAAAGAAGAAGTCCCAAAGCTACCTATTTGGGAGTCATTTTAAGCCCCGACATCAAGCATATCGTAGCTCAGAATTATGACCCTCTCATTGCCAAGATTAAACAAGACCTAGATCGGGTCAATAATTTACACCTCACGATCATAGGAAGAGCTAACTTCCTTAAAATGAATGTCTTACCCAGATGTTTATATCTATTTCGTGCAATACCGTTAGTAGTAGAGTCAAGGATATTAAAAACACTCGACTCACTTATGTCGAAATTTTTATGGCAGAATGGAAAGATTAGGAGATCACATAAACTGCTCTCTCTTCCTATAGAAAGAGGGGGACTTGCTGTTCCAAACTGTACGCTTTACCACTGGGCTTCGATCTTAAAACTCTCAATTCCGATGTTTTGTAATAGCAATGGAACTACACATGTTGATATTGATTACATTCCTTCAAAATATGAGCTGGTTCTTGGTAAAGAAGTAAAGGGGCTTTTCCTCCAGGCAATTGACACTAAGTATATGAAAAAGAAATGCAAGGTCGAAATTATGTCTAGTGCTTGGAAAGTCTGGGAACGGGTTGTTAAGCTAATACAACTTAAGAAACTTAACAGGTATACGCTATTATGGAAACATAGTACTCTTGGCGCACCATCCTATGATGTGATAGCAAGAAAATGGGAAAGGATGGGTATAATCACAATTGGCGATTTCTTGATAAACGATTTTGAAACCACTTTTAATGACCTAAAACAGAAATATCTACTCTCAAATGGCGACTTCATTAAATTTGCGCAGGTAATAGCGTATTTAGGAGCAAAACGTTTTTCTATCTATTTGGGGAGAGTAGAGATAATTGAAGCCCTTCACAATACAAACAATAGAATAGGAGCATATTATAGGCTACTACTAATTAATATGTCGGATGACTTGGAGAAAACTGAAACTAGCTGGGCTACAAAATTAAATAATCCTGATGTGGATATCGATAGGATACTAGAGATGAGCCAACTTTTGGTTATGGCCAGTAATTTAAAAGCCCAAATATATAAAACAGTTTTCAATCTCTATTATACACCCGCCAAGCTGTTTCTATGGGGGAAAAGGGAGAATGACATCTGCCCAAGATGTTCGAAAGGTCCCGCCACCCTGATACACATGTTTAGTAGCTGTCCCTCACTTGTTTTAATTAAGAACATGCTTTCAAATTTTTGGGAAGAACTTTTTGGGCATAGGGTACCAAATTCAGATACACTCTTTGTTTTAGGATACAATTCTACTCTAAAATTGACTAAAACAGAGCAAAAAATACTTTATATTGGGACCGCTGCCTTTAGAATCATTCTGGCAGCTCGCTGGAAGGAGCAAGAAGCTCCTAGTTTCCAGATGTGGCTATCCCGTTTTCTTGCAATCTATAACATAGAGACGGCTATATATACTACAAAGGGAAAGAGAGCAAGGAAACATGGGGAGTCACTCTGGCTTCCGATAAAAAATTGGAAATCTAAACATAATCCTATGACTATATAAGGCTTCTAGTTCGCTCCATTCTAGAAGCTTGCTCTAATGTTATACGAAGTATTCCTGTTATTTCTTTAATTTTTAATGAATCTGTAATGTTTTGCTTTATATGTATTGTATAGATTTTGTCCGGCTCTGCCTGTGTTGGGTTCGTAATAAAAAATTTAAATAAATAAATAAATAAGGCCCCCTTTCATACTATGCTTTGCGTGAAAGGGGTGGGCAGTGGGTGTTGCAGTGGGTGTTCCACCGCAAAACCCATTGATTTTGAGGCTGCCCCTATTTACAAGGCAGTGTAAATAGAGGCAGTGCCAAAATTAAGACCAGGGAGAACTTGTTCTTAACTTGGCAAAATGAGGAGAAATGCTTAATTTCTCCTCGTTTTTGCTTTTTCCATGTGTGCTGCCTTGTGCCTATTTGAGGTTGCACACAGCCTTATTCTCAGAATCTGGCTGTTTCAAACCGGAAAAAAAGCTTTTTGACATGCAAAAAACATTTAACAGCCATTCCACAGAATCAGTTTGGGTTTGCAAAATGGTATTTGGAATGGGCATGTTTAGGGTGTCCATTCCAAATTTTTATTTGCAGTAGTATGTATTAATGTTTTGCGACCAAATGACAATCACCTTTCAGAAAGCCCCCACAATTTTATTTAAGAGCAGCCAGTTGTTCCATGAACCAAAGTTGCAATTGCTTCTTTTGAAATGCAACCCGTATACATTAAGGAAAAGAGGCTGCGTTTAAAAAAAGAAGAAAATTTGCTTTATTCAAAATCAACCATAGACATGGTGGTCTTCTGATTCCAACAGGCTGCAAACCCTGTGATGGTTAGCATTCCTAACAGGTCACAAACGGTGACTACCTCATTAAAATTCACATGGTAGGTTGATTTGCGACCCACTGGGAATCACTATTCCAAAAAAGGAGGATTCATGCATTAGAAATCCTACTTGTAATTCACAGCACATGGCAAATAGGAAATCACTATTCCTAGTGTTAGTACAGCTGGCCCCCAGTTCTTTGAATACATATTCACACATGTAAGTGAGGCCTCTCAATGTTTTCCGCTATACAGCAGCCTGATTACATACTTTCAATGCCTCACTTACATGAAAATAATTAAAGCTGTCAGGACCATGTAGAGGTTTCTTCAAGAGTTTCATCTGGAATACCCAGGTAAAACATACCATCTTTCATTCATGAAAATATTTCACAGAAAAATGAGTTAGCATCCAGCATCTAGTCCTTCAGCCTTTGGGTTTGATGTATGTAAGTAAATGGGAAAAAGAAAACTAAGAAACTACATAAGAGGAAACCAAATCATGGAAAAACAATTTTAAGGAAAGATAATTTTAGGGAAATGTAATACAAATAAATGAAAACTTAAAGGAAGCATTTTAAATGAGAGATACTTTTAGGGAAAAATCCAAAATTACATTAAACTTGAGTGGAGTTTAGGACTAGTGAGAGGTTTTTGGGTTCGGGAATGGGTAATGTCAGGGTTTTTTAGGGGTTAGGGATGGATGGAGTTCAGACAAAGAAAGGGATTTTTAGGGTTTGGGGATGGGTGGAGTTTAGGGGTGGTGAGAGTTTTTTTAGGTATCAGGAATGAGTGGATAGTTTAGGGGTGGCGTGGGGTATTTAATGTTTAGTGAAGAGTGGAGTTTAGCAGTGCTGGTGTTTTTAGCGTTGAGGGGCAAGTGGAGTGTAGGATGTTGAGGGGTTTTAGGTTGATATATGGGGAAGTTTAGGACTGGTGATGGTTATTAAGGTTTAGTGATGGGTAGAGGTTAGTGGTGGTGAAGAGTTTTTAGGAGTTTAGGGGGTGGGGGTGAAGGATTCAGGGATAGGTGGTGATTAGAAGTAGAAAGGGTTTTAAGGGTTCAGGGATGAGTAGAGTGTGGATGTGTTGAGAGATTTTAAGGAGGCAAGGATTGGTGGGCTTTAGGCACAGAAAGGGGTTTTTACAGTTTCAGGAATGGGTACAGTTTAGGTGCAGTGAGGGGTTTCCGGTGCAGGGATGGGTGGAGTGTAGGGGTAAAAATGGTTTTAGAGGTTCAGGGATGGGTGTAGTTTTGAAGCAGTGAGAGGTTTTTAGTGGCAGGGCTTGATGGTCTTTAGGGGGTTGTGAGAGGTCAGGAATGGATGGTGCTTATATCTGGTGAGGGGTCAGTGGATTTAAAGCATCCAAATTAATTATTTGATTATGTAAAATATATAAATCTGACTAAATGTCCCCTGAAGTAAAGCATTGAAATAAATACCTCAGACAAAACGGTTTCTCAACTAAGACCTGCAACCATTGCATTTACATATTAAAAAAATAAGCATGCATAAGCCAATTTCATACAAAATGACATGCTAGTAATTGGTTTCTATGAAATTGTAAATACCATTCATTCGGAAAAGTTCCATTAAACAGTTTATTTGAAATGGTTTCCCAATAATGCTATTCCACGAAATCGTTTTTCGATTAAATCAAATGCAACCTATGGGTGCCGTTTAGTACACATTCAAAATGAGGATTAATGTAACCATTGTGGCAATTTATAATTATATAAAGCAATCATTTGAAAGCCACTTCTTACTGGTTTTATGAGATTATGAAAAGTTTCATTTTTATGCTACTTGGAAAGATTTGTAAGAAAAATCAACTTTTTGGTGTGAAATGTTATGAACTCGGAGAACAATTCTTTGAGGAGTGTGGGTTTGCTCCACATTCAGGGGTTAGAATCTCCACAAATGTCCTATTACTTACCGGTAATCTTCATTACTCCTGGTCCCGTTGACCCCATTCCATTCCTTAAAATATGGAGATAACCATCTCCATGACAGAAAAAAAGAAAAGGAGTATGCTGGGATACCCTACCTGCTCCCTCCCACTGGGAGTACTTAAGCAGTACCAACCCAGCATGCAGCCTGAAAAACACCAAGCCAACAACAGGAAGGCCGGCCGCAAGGGAGGGAGGGAGGGAAGTAAGGAATGGGACGGGGTCAATGGGACCAGGAGTAATGAAGATTACCGGTAAGTAATAGGACATTACCCCCAGGTCCCTCCTAACCCCGTCCCATTCCTTAAAATATGGAGAATACCAAAGCAGAGAAGCCGGCCTTCCAGAACCCCACCAACAACAAGGGCACCAGACCAAAAAACAGAACCCCACAGACCCGAACCAAGACCACCAAAGGCCAGAAAGGGACTGGCAGGAAAACAAAAACCACCAACCCGGCAAGCCGGAAGGAAGGCACAGAAGCAGAGCCAAGCCCCCAAGGGAGCAAGCAGAGGGGGCCAAAACCAAGGATCCCCCCCCCTGACCAACGGAACGCCAGGAGAAGAGCGCGCGACCAAGCGGAGAAAGGAGCCAGGAAAGGGCAACCAACCCGCGAGAAACCCCCAAGGGCGAAGCCCCCGGAACCAGGCCCCCCCAGGCCGCCAAACAACCAGAGACCAACAGGCCAACCCAACCCAAAGGACAAAGGCAGAAAGAACAGCCCTCACAGGGCGGAGAAGCCGAAGGACCAGAAAGGAACAAAGCAGAAGGACGACCCCCACACAGCAGGGGAGGCCCCCAGCAGAACCGAAAGAGGGCAGCAACAAGGAACCACAAAGGAACCATGCCACAGGGCAGGGCCGACCAAAGGCCAACCCCAGCAGAACCAGCAACCACCACAACAGAGGGCAGGGAGAGCAAAAGGCCCAACCAAAAACAGACCCGGAAAAACCCAGGGCACACCAAGAAAGACAACAAAGGGCCACACGGAACCAGGGAAACCAAAACCCCAGAACCGGAAAAGGAGGCACCGACCCCCAGGAGGAAAAGGGGGACACCACGGAACCACCGAAGGCGAAACCCCAAAAGCCGAGGACTAACAACAAGGCCCACAGCCCAACCCCAAGAAACCAGCCGCAGAAGAGGCAGGCCAGCCAGCCAGGAGGCACACAACAGTGGACCACCAGGACCCAGACGGAGAGCCACAAAGGAACAGCCCACCAGGAAGGAGGCCAGGAAAGCACAACAGCCAACCAGAGCCAGCCCGCCCCAGAAAACAGAATCCGAAGGAGGGAGCCCAGAGCTCACAAAACGGACCCAGAGCCAAAGCCAACCGAAGGGAGCGGACCCCGAACGGACCGAAGAACACCCCAGGACCGCGACAAAGCCCAAGAGAAGGAGCAGCCAGGAAAGAACCCCAGCAGGGACCAAAAAAGGACCCCAAGCAAAGAAGGGCCACGCAGCACAAAGCTCAACACCACCAAGGAAGAGCACCAGCGACCCGACCGCGAAGCGAACGGGAAGTCAAAACGGAGACCGGGAGGCAAAACCACAGAGGCAGAGCCCCGGCCACCAGAGCACATGGGGAAAAAAAACCTGCACCCGAAAGCAAAGGAGAGGAGCCCCGAGAAATCCAAGGCGCACCACGCAAGAAGGGAGCGCGAAGGAACACCCCAGCACCGACAAGAGAGCAAAGGCCCATAAACCAGGAAAGGCAGACACCCAACCACACAAGCAGGGACAAGGCACGGCCAACAGGACAGGGCACAAGAGCCGAACAACCCAAGAACAAGAGGCCACCCAAAGCAAAAGCCAAGGACGACCAAAAAATCCCAGCCCCCACCGGAGGGAAACAGGACAGCAGGCAAAGCCAACACCAGCACAAAAGGCCAAGGCCCACCAGGACCGAGGAAGGGCCCGACAAACCCCCCCCCAGAAACCCAAGGGGGGGGGAGGCACCACCAGAAGGCAGCAGAAAGGCCACACACCCGGGGAGACCGACACCCAAAAACCCACCAGCAGGGAAAGGGCACAGCCCAGGCAGGACCGGAAAACAGAGCGGGCACAGGAGCCAGGCAGATGAAGAACAAGCATCCACCGAAGGCAGAGCCACGACCCAGCCACCACTGGAGGCAAGAGCGGCCAGCCAAGCAAAGCCCCAAAGCACAAACCAGCCGGAGAGACAAGAGGGGAGAAGGAAACCACAACAGGAAACCAAACCCCAGCAAGCAGAAGGGGAGAAGAAAACCCCCCAACAACAGGACCCAACAAGAGCCCAACCCGTCCGTTCCGGAGCCAACAGCCGAACAAGGACAAGGCGCCCCCAGGACAGAGGAAGGGCCCAACAGCTCCCTGACAAGGAAACCAGGGGAGGACACAGGAACCCGCCGAAAGCCAGAAGCCCGGAGCAGAGCCCAAGCAAGGGAACCCAGAGGGAGCAAGAAGCAACCAGCAGCGGAAAACCGCAGGAACCCGACAGGCACGCACCAGGACCGAACCCACAGGAACGCCAGGAACCAAAGGGCAGCAGGCCGCAGAAAGCAAGCCCCGGCCCCGCAGGAAGACCCCCCACCAGGGACGGCCAGGCGGACCAGAAGCCAAAGCCACAAGGCAACACAGCCGCAGAGTACAACCGGCAAACGACCAACACCAAGGGACAAGCCCCAGCATGCCAGACAGAAACGGCAAAGCAAAGCAGCAAGAACCCCGGAACCAGAAAGCACAGGGAACCGCAGCAGCAGGAGAAGGCCAGAAACAAGAGCACGTCAAGGGCCAACCCGAACCCCCAAAACAGCACGCAGGCCAGGGGAACAGGAAAAAAACACAAGCCACGCCGCAAGGGCAAGCCAACCAAAGAGGCATGCCAACGGCAAACAGGTGAAAACAGAGGCAACCCAGGAAGACAGAGGACCAGGGCGCAGGCAGGAAGGAAGAACCGCCCAATCTCAAAGTACCAAGGGCACAAGCGCACCTCACCAGGGGCAGAACAACCGCAGAGCAGGGGAGTCCAAGCAACAGGCGGACGCCCCCCCCGTCAAGAAAGAAGGGCCGGAGAACCCCCCGAGAGAGCCAAAAGGAGGAGGCCCACCCGAACCCAGGGCCACTCCAAAGCCGAAACTCCAGAGGAGGAGAAAGGACTGCAAGGAGGCAGGAATAACGCACCCCCAGCCCACCGCCTCGACCAACAGAACCCAACCAGCCGAGGAGGCACGGGGAAGGCAAACCAAGGCGGAAACGAGAGGAGGAAACTGAGGAAAACAGCACCCACCCAACATGACCGGCAGAGAGACGCCCAAAGGACGACTCCCACCAGCAACAGCCATGGACAACAGGCCAAGAGACGGAACCAAGCCCACCAAGCCCAACCCGCCCATACACAGCCCAACCGCCACACCGCAAAGAAGGTCAGGGAACAGGAAGGAAACAGGGACGTACCACACATGGCACTCACCAGGAGGGCAGGAAGAGGGCCCCAAAACACCCCCCCTTCCCCCAACAGGGAGCCCAGGCGCCCACCAGAACACCAGCGCAGGGCAGAGAAGTCCCCCCCCCCCTGAAGAGGCCACAGCAAGAACCACACCGGCCGCAGGGAGGGAGCCCAGGCCAGGCCCAGGAGGAACCTGCAAAAGAAAGACAGCAGGAAACACGGGACCCAGGAAAAAAGATAAGAAACAGGAACCGCTACGCGGCACTCACCAGGAGGTCAGGAAGAGGGTCACAACAGCACCCCCCCCCCCATCCCCCCAACAGACTGTCCAGGCGCCCACCAGAACCCAGCGCCGGGCAGAGAAGACCGTCCCGCCGAGGCCACAGCAATATCCACAGAGGCCACAGGCAGGGAGCCAAGGACCAGGCCAGGAGGAAACCTGCAAAAGAAAGACAGCAGGAAAATGCGGGCAACAAAAAACCCATAAAGAGGGACCGCTATGCAGTACTCACCAGGAGGGCAGGAGGAGCGCCCCAACAGCTCATCGCCCCCCAAGAAACTGCGCAGGCACCCTCCAGGACATCAGCACCAGGCAGAGTTGAACATGGTGCCAGCGCACGTGGCGTAACCCAACGAGAACCCACGATCCAGAACAGCAGGGAACACCAAAGTACCCAAGTCCGCCCGCCACCAACGTTCCAGCGCCACCCCTGAGCAAACCATGAAGACACAACAACATGGCAACCACTGGGTGGGCGCAGTCCAGACCACCAGGAGGCACCCAAGCAGTCACTAAACACAGACCCCAGCACAAGAAAATAGTCTGCGTCCAGCCTGAAAGGGAAAGGGGGCACCCAGTGGGGGAAGAGAACCCCGGTCTCCACAGAGCCCGAAAATGGAATAAAGCGGATAACGGCTTGCATCACAGATAGGAACCGAACTGTACAATCCCCGGTTTCAGGAGGCCAGAGCCATAACCATCAAACTCACCGAGGCACAGATAACACTTGCACCCGTGAGCGAAGGCTGCCGGTGCAACAGACATGGGCACAAGAAAGGAGACAAACCCGCAAAGCGGGACTCACCCGTAGAGGGGGCCGGAGCACCATGAAACAGGGCCCCCACACACCCAGCCGGCACCAGAAACCATCCAGCGCCTCGCCTGCCAGCCACAAGAGCAGCGCGTCTCCCACCCGGCCAAGCTCTGGGAGACGCGCCCAGGCGACCCGGAAGAACAGCGGGACGACGGAGCACCAGCCACAAAGGGCCGGCAAACCGGAAGCAGCCAGGAAGAAGCCCCGCGACCCAGCAAGCCAGGCAGGCCGGGAGGCAGACACCAGGAAACAGCACCCCTGCCCGCGAAGCCAGGCAGTGGGGCAGGGGAAGCAGAGAAGGACCAGCACGCCACCCCAGCCCAGCAGGAGCAGGCGCAGGCGCAGTAAGTAGAACACAGCACACTCGAACATCCATTCTGTCGGAGACAGAAAAAAAGAACAGGCTGCATGCTGGGTTGGTACTGCTTAAGTACTCCCAGTGGGAGGGAGCAGGTAGGGTATCCCAGCATGCTCCTTTTCTTTTTTTCTGTCGTGGAGATGGTTATCTCCATATTTTAAGGAATGGGACGGGGTCAGGAGGGACCTGGGGGTAACGGGATATCAAACACTGAACACCCACACTACTTGAGGGTAATAGGGTTATGACTAATACATTATCCTTCCAAAAACCAGGATATATATGATACTGTGCCATGTCCTCACCTTGCCATGTTTAGGAGAGTTAAAAATAAACTACATGTGGGAAATAACACACAGGAAGCCGAATGTCTAATAATCAAGTATTTCATGCAAAGTAGAAAGCAGCAGAGTAAAAGACGATTGCTGTTTCAACTGACCAAGTCTCTCTCCAGAAAACAGTGAGTTAGATCACAGTTAAAA
Source organism: Lissotriton vulgaris (assembly GCF_964263255.1). NCBI lineage: Eukaryota > Metazoa > Chordata > Amphibia > Caudata > Salamandridae > Lissotriton > Lissotriton vulgaris. Next base: position 1,549,810,575 of record NC_141685.1, read on the forward strand.
AAATAATCTTAGAAACTTATGCCATATGTATATGCTTTTTCTCAATATCAGTCAATGGAGCTTAATCATGTGAAAGACACTTGTTACTCTCAGTGGACACTCATCTAATGAGCAGGTGGCAGAATCTTCTCCCCGAGGAAGTGCTGGTCATCCTTGAGGAGAAGATGTCATTCATACAGACAATACTAGGCACATTATTCTTCCAAAGTCCCACTTTCACTTTCCAGGTTTTAAAGTTAGGGTGCACTGCTAGAAAATGTGCAAAGAAACAGCTTTAAGCCTTAGGCGTTCGGGCCTATTAGAGCTACGAACATTAGTACACATACTTAGTGCCACAGAAGACTCCAAACTACTATAAAACAGTATCCATATTTCATTAAATTATTGACACATTCAGGAACATGTATGCTGTTATTAACACTGTATTATATAGGAGTATATGAACATGATACAGACAAGATTTAAGTTTACACACAAGAAAGGATCACTTAACCATCTGGCCTCATTTAGTCACTGCATTCACTTTGTGATTGATCTGCCCATATTTACTGTTGGTCATTTGAAAACACTGGATTTGCTAGTAGCATCGAAATATATCTTGACAACTCACCTGCAATTTTATAACGGTAGAGTTTTTCTCTGTGTGACTTGGGTGCCTGTGATGGGCCAACAGATGATCCTTGGAGGACAAACCCTCAGCTACTTGCTTTGCACCATGTGACTGGACAGGCCTATGAATCTGCTTACTTCCAACTCTCTTTGAAACAGTTACAGAGTTTAGGTTGTAATCCAATAATTTTTATTAGTGTGGCATTTAATTCACTCTAGACATTCTCCTTTGTTCCTCTTCATTGTTTGCCACACTTCTGGTTTTGTTGTCTTTGTCTGGCAGCTATTGTTACGGTTAAGATAAGCCGCAAATATAGTTGACCATTTTGAGAGGCACATGCATTTTAAGTGTGAGGTTCCCAGGGAGCAGATCAGTATGCTTGGTGTTTTTTGGCTTCGTCTGCAGAGAGCTTGCACTGTGCTTGTGAAATATATTGTATTTAATATAAATCTTAAAAGGAGCTTACATTTAACCTGTGCTTTCCTTGCTTTTCATTGGTTCCTGTGCTTGCCACTTACTTTTCCTCTTATTCTATTGGCTATAGCATACTGCTTCCTGTTGTTCCTCATTTTGTTCCTCTTGGGCTTCTCTTCCGTTTATTATTATTATTATATAGTCATTTATTTCGCGCACAGCTACCTCCAACGGAAGTGTCCCGGCACTAGTTTTCCGTGGCCGTAGTAATATTTTCATCTGCTTTTCTGGAACTATGTTTTAACTTATTTACCTGCACAGCGGTTATAATTTTTATAGTGCTGGTATTTCTGTTCAGAGGCTTAATTAGTTTGTTAACATTTTTCACCATCTGATCTGGTGTCTTTCATCTGGTTTCTGTTTCACTCATGCTTTTAAATGTAATTTCTTACACGAGGCTTGGAACACATTGTTCTCCAAGCCTCACTTTCAGCCCTAAAACCCCACCCCTGGTTTTGACATTGAGCCATCATTCCTTTGCACAAACTCATTCAGATTCTGACTAGCTGCGTACAATAATCTCTGCAGAAAATTATGCACCATCCACAGCTAGGGCAGCTAACGGCCCTGGGGTCAGTTTCTTTGTGTTTTACGGAGGGTCGCTACCTGTCTTGGTAGTTGAGGGGCACTCTACATCCCTTTTTAGGTCTCAGACCGCCGGCTGGCTTGCCAGCCGGAAGTCGGAGAATTAATGTCTTTCAGTGGGTGCTTTAAACCGGCCTCTCTCCTCGTCTCTCCTCCATTGGCTGGCCTCCTAAACGGAGGCCAGCCATTGGAGGAGAGAGGCGTCCCTCGAAAGAAGCTCCGTCTCTTTCCGATTCGGGGGCGTGTTGGTACTGTTCTTTCCACTTTTAAGCTCCGCCCCTTTTGGGGACGGCCAAACACGCCCCCGAATCTGAAAATTTTCGGAGTTGCGGACGCCATTTTATTTTTTTGTTGTTGTCAGCTAGCCCATCTAGGACCGTGCGTCCGCGTTAGACACGGTCTGTCTTTGTTTTATTTTACCTCACCCCTTTTGTCCTCCCCTCCCCAATGTGCCGTGTCTTTTTCCCGCCCCCCTCCCGCTGTCCGTTGTGTTTGCTCCTGCCCCTCTCCCGCTGCTTGCAGTTCGCTCTCTTGGCGCCGCTGGTGCTTGTTTTCACGGTTTCCGAGGATTGACAAACCAGAAACAAAGTGTGAGGCTTTCTCCAGTGCCTCGGACAGAGAGCCCGGGCAGTGCAAGCTTGGTGAGTTTGCGTGGTCAGGACAGAGTTGGCAGGATATGTTCTGCCGTTTAAAAAGGTGGGAAGCCGAGTTAGTGCTGGGCGCCGGGCACAGATAAATGATATTGTGAATCTGCATCAGGGCTCTTTGTTTCACTTTTAAGAGAGTTCGGGGACAAGTGCACATAGGCTAGTATTTAGCTTAGATAGAATCGTATGTATCCCTGCTGCACGGACAGGCTCAGATAAGCATGCACCACCTGCAGCCCAGTGCCCTTTCCCTTACTCGTGAGTATGCCACATTTGGTAACGGGATCTAATGTCTCCTATTGATGCATTCACTGGCTCTATGACTGTTGCATCCGTAACCGCTCCCCGTCTGCTGCAGCCCTGCCCCCTTCTCCCCACCCCGGCTGCCCTTTGCCTGTCCTGCAGCAGCTCGTTCCCTAATTCATCATGCGGCGCCTGGCCCAGGATCACACTATGCGGTGGAGAGTGGAAGGCAGGATTAAAGACCATGTCCAGCTCGACTACCGGGTCTATCCTGGCAGCAGGTTCTCCAACCCCTTTCAGGAGAGGGGCCAGAGATACTTATTAAAATCAGTGTGCATTAAAGAAGGAAAGAGATGCGTCTTTGTGATGCGTGTCCTGGCCTCGCTGGGCATGCACCCCCTCCCCCCCTTCTTCTCTTGGCCTGTGGAAGTGGACACTGGCACAAGCACCCTTGAATATCAGCATATCTGTGGCCTGAACGATCCCTTCCTACAAGCAGGCATTGCATTAAAGAAGGAAAGAGATGCGTCTTTGTGATGCGTGTCCAGGCCTCGCTGGGCATTCACCTCCCCCCCCCTTCTTCTCTTGGCCTGTGGAAGTGGACGCTGGCACAAGCACCCTTGAATATCAGCATATCTGTCGCCTGAACGATCCCTTCCTAAAAGCAGGCATTGCAGGCACTACCATTTAGATGCTCAGACTAATATCTGCCTGACTCCACCCCGGCCCTACCAGCCTGCCACAAAATATCGCTGAGTCCCTTTTGCTCACTCTGTCACTGCTTGGTGATTCCAAACTCCCCTTCTTATGAGAAGCTGATGCATGTGCTGACACTGCTTCATTTTCAAGAACACAGCAGCCGAAAACAAAAACTGCATCATTTGCTTAGTTTGTGTTTTGTTTTTTTCGGAATTGGACACACAAAAGTAACAACAAAGACACTAGCTTGTCGCCTATTGGTCCCTAGACACACCACGAGGTCACCAGAGTGTAGATACAAATAAACCTTGACTGAAAAGCAAGCAGCGAAACATTCCTGCTGTCCGTGTAGTACGGTTGCCATTTCCAGGGCTTTAAGTGGGATGAAAAAACTGGGGGTCTCTCAAAGGGGCGTGGAAAATGTAATTAGGGGCGTGGCTTAAACATGTATGCTAAAAATCTGTACTTAGCATAGTGTGCCGCCCGACTTGTATTTTGCTGCTTCTGTAATTGCATCCAGATATATATTACAACAAGTAACATCATATCCACAAGAAGCCAGGACTATTGGCTTTGTCAGTGGTTTTTAGTTGCAACAACAGAGGGAAACAGGTAAGCACAGTTCCTTAGTGAGCAGAAAGACATCAATTCATAGAAAGGCTTACTGGTTTCCGCAGCGGATATTACTGTGAGAGGCATGAGTCCGCCTGGAATGCAGCTGACCACCCCAGGATGTGCGGGCAAGACACTGGTCTAAATCTAAGAGAAAAACGAGAACAAGCCTCACACAATACAGGACTAGCAAGAGGTAATTGGGATAACAAGCAACCTTAGGTAATTAACAAACACGAGGGATAAAATATAGGAAAAAACTGATTGGATGAAGACAATGCAACTAACGACTCACTGCCTGACATAAGCCATTAGACCATTATACCATGAGGTTTTAAATAAGGCTATACAACTAGTGGCGTAGAAATAACTCCAGCAAAGGAAGTAAGTAAAAGGTTGGTCTAACATTAGCGGTTTAGTATTATGAATTTCCTTGATATTCATTGTCCCTTCTTCCACTGATTCAACCCCCAAATACTTCTTGTGTTGTGTACGTACCATCCACATAATTCTAACACAATGCTTGTGGTGCTGGTAATAGTGGTAGTGGTGCTGCTGTGGTGGTATTGATGGTGGCAGTATTGGATATACTAAAAAGTGGGATTACTGTTACTGATGGTGATTGTGGTATTAGTATTTGTGGTGTTATCATTGGCATTTATGGTAGTATTGGTGGGATCAAATGGAGGTGGTTAAATCGTTGAAATTGGTGGTCATCATATTGGTTGTGACAATACTGGTAGAAGTGGTACTGTTGCTGTGGTATTGGTAGTAATTGTGAAGGTGTGATACTAATGAACGTGTACTGGTCATTCTGAGGTGTGTGGGGTGATAAAAAGGTATTATGAGGTCATATTGGTGTTAGGGTTTCCCTGGAGTTATGAGAAAGCATTAAAAAATGCATCCTAAGGTAAAAAATGTTTTTGTATATAATGAATGTATGAGAAAAAGAACTGAATGTGCAAAAATGGGATGACTAATAGCCTTATTACAAGTTTGGCAGCCCGTGAACCACCGTGCCTCTCAAGTCTCTCATGTGGTTACCTGTGGCCATGTGAAAAGTTAACTACCAAAAACCACCACTCCCTAAACACCTGTGAAAGGCTAAAACTTCAACATACTGTTGAGCTGTAACCACCAAGTCGACTACTGTTGCAGTTCCACTGTTAAAACCTAAAGGCTATAAGAAAAATGCGACCATAAATGAGATATCCGCTAACAACTTGCTGCCAATGAACTATGTGCGTGAAAAGTAAATTACCTATTTCAAAATCCTCTGTAGTCACAACTTCATTTCTGAAATGTCTTACTTACAGGTAACCACATGAGAAAGTTGAAAGGCACTGTTGACGTCAACATGGTCACCTATTCTTGTTTTTTCTTTTTTCTTTTTTCTTTTTTCTCATTTCTCATTTTTTTCTTTTTATAACAATTTTGGAGATCTTTTGGCTCACATTTCTGCATTTTATTCATTTCATAGTTCTAACATTGCCCTGAGAAACATGTACATTTGGCCTGCACGTCACTTCTGGACATCACATCGTTGTTTATCATGTTCAAAAAACAGCATTATTTGTTATTGATTTAACATTTTTCAAGATACTGATCTTTTGATTTGGCAATCATAAGAATAATGATCCTGACATGACATATATAAACAAGCATTTACAATGCAATGGTCTCGGCATTATTAAAGGTAGAGCTATTGGCATTGCTAATGACATTTTTTTTCATTTTCTTTTAAAACATAAATAAATGGTATTGTCATTTACAATGGCAATAGGTGAGCATTAGACAGTAGTAGAGAGTATTCCCGGACACTCTCTAATGCTCACCTATTGCCATTGTAAATGACTATACCGTTTATTTATGTTTTAAAAAAAAAATGAAAAAAAATGTCATGAGCAATGCCAATAGCTCTACCTTTAATAATGCCGAGACCATTGCATTGTAAATGCTTGCTTCAAAGTCTCTCATTGTACTAAGCTGCTGGGAGTGCTCACTTTAGCTGTACTTCAATGTAATCACGTTCCCTAAAAATGTCCTTAAAAACAGATTTTTGGATATGACACTCTTGGGCTAGTACAACAAACCTGACTGACTGCAGCCACACACAAACTCTTTCCAACAAACAAATTAAGAGCGACATTACCGTGACTCAGTTTTTAGTCATTGTCAGACTGTCACTGACTTCCAGGTATTTATCTCCTATATATTTAATTTAGAGTGTTGGGACACTGCTGAGCCTGTTGTTACAGCTCAACCTGCTCTTCTCTGCCTCTCAGGCTGTGCTGGATGGTGCCGTGGTGGCGGGCTGGCAGGGCTGTGGCAGTAGTGAGTCAGCACTTCGGCGCAGTTCTGTTGTAGCAGTAGTCCTTTATCCTTTTCCATGGTATAGGCTGCAGGTGATGTGAAGCAGGAAGGGCTGGTGGTAGCAGTGGTTACTGTTATGTTGCCAGGGACGCTGCTCATTCATCTGGTAGAATCGCCTGGATCAGTTGTGAAACCCTCTCCAGAGCCTCAGCAGCAGCCCGGGCAGACTCTTCATGGCAAGGAGGGGCAGTAGGGACCGCAGTGCAATACAGGCACCAGCAGATTGCCTCCAGGGGCAGTGGCACCCTTGTCACCTACAACAATGCCGCCTACACCCCGCCTGCGCTGGCCATATCGGGCACGAGGCATTTCCCCGGTGGGCAACTAGGGTGGGGACCAGGGCATTTTTGTGTTATATATCGCCCCCCTGTAACAAAATAGTCTGAGATCGGCCCTAGCAAACAGCTCAGCTGCACCCCCCTCTCTTAAGGGGGGCCGACTGAGAAGTTTGCCAGGGCTGGTTTCCTTTCCCAGTCTGGCCCTGGCTCATGCCCCGGTAAGCAAGGGGGCTGTGAGCACCGCACCCCCTTCATCTTCAACAAAAATACAGGACAACATGCAGCATTTTGTTTAACCTCATTTGCCTCACAAGTGACCTTTCCATGGGAACTGAAGCTCACAAGGTTTAATGCAATCCACATGCTTGACGTCACTCTAGAATAACTTCTGACTGGTTAATTTAGGCGAAAAAACGTTTTGAAAAAAAAAACCTGATTTCCTAAACTTTTTTAGCAGTGCATTTATTCCATCCCCTAAACCACATCTCCACTGCAAGTCTACCGGAAAAGAAAATTATTTCAGTCGCAAAATCTTCCCTGTTTCCTTAGACTGTCTCTAGAGGATGCTGGGTGTATTTAATATATTATTTTTTATATTACATTTTAATGCACTACATGCAAAGCCTAAAGCACCTCATTGCTCCGAGGATTACAGTCCAACCCTCAAAAAGACCCTTCCTTTAAAGTGTTGTGTGTCCTGGGCTCTTGTTGGGCTTATCTGTGCAGTTTGCTGCCCACTATCCAGTCCACTGGCTGAGTCACTCCTTCTATTTAAGTACTGGCATTTGCTAGATTTTGAGGTACCATGCGGCTCCTTGCATTTATGTGTTGCTTGCTTTGTGCAATCGTGGTAGCTAATAGGTTAGCATCAGAAGTTGCTTTCTCGACAATTAATATTAAATAAACAATTTAAATTGGTAATTCTGAGGAGAGTAAGTACATAGATGCAGATTTATATTATTGTTAGAAAGGGAAGGAGTGGATGATTCACTCCCTGACAGTGTAAAATCATTGTTCCTTATAACACCCCATCCCAGCTTACAATCTGCTAGGACAGCGTCAGCCCGAAGACGCATTTTTCCAGCAAAGTTGGTAAGGGATTTTTGTGTTTGGAGAGAGATCACGTAATATGATACTGTTTAAAATGAAGAAAAGAGATTAATTTCAAATCTAAGTTGGTGTAAGGTCTGGCAAATTTACACTGTGCGATGATATAATTTGTCTGTGGTTCTCCAAGCAGCTGCAGTGGTTCGAACAAGTGCAAAATCTTGTACGATATGAGTAGAGTGTGGTTATGCAATTGGTTTGCAGTAGGACAAGCTTACAAAGCAACAGTAGATTAGTGCCTTTCCATTTCAGGTGCTTGGCAGCAGTTTCAAGATCTTTTTAGAGCTCTTCTTCTTGCTCAAATGGATGTAATTTCTTATGTTTATCTGTTTTCATGGTTGATTTTACTCGTGAAAAAGTGTAATTATGAAAATGTCACACATAAGCAATCTGAAACCTTGGCAGTTATGGACCTAGAGTTGTAATTGCTCTCAAGTTGCGCTCTATTTTCTACCCATAGAAATTACTTTTACAAAAATGGATTGCTATTGGACTCACATTGCAGACATTATTTTTTTTCATCCTCTATCAATATGTTTAGCAGATATCGAAAGATTTGTGTACATTTACTTGCAAAATGTCAACAGTGGATTGTCAGATCCGAGCTACTCTTCAAGTGACATTCTTTTTAATGCCTCAAGACTAATATGTAGGCTCCTGTGAAATTACACTGGTGTGTCATTAACAGCAAAATTATAGCACCGGAACAACTACGGTTGCCACCTTTCCCAAAGCACAATACCGACCATTTGTGCTACTAAAGGCCAGGCATGATATTTAATAGAACTCTAAATTATCAGTTTTGTTTTTTAACCCCTCCCCTGCTGGTGACGGAACCACTCCGTCATCAGCCGTGGTCGCGCTGTGCTGATGACGGAGCGGTTTCATCACGGCCCGCTCGGCACGCCTGCGCGGCGCGAATTCCGTGCCTGCGCTGAGCGTTCTATTGAGGGGGCGGGCCGTGACGGAACCGCTTCGTCATGAGCACAGCGCAACCGCGGCTGGTGACGGAGCGGTTCCGTCACCAGCATGGGCATGGGCACTATTGTGTACCGTGCACTATGCAGTTCTTTATTTAACAGCCACAGATAATACTTTCAGGCAAGATATTGTGTGGTCTACATCCAGTGGCACAATAAGAGTGCAGTTGGCCCTGTGGGACACAAATAAGTTTGGTTCACATTCCCTGGTTTTACAGTACAAACAGCAGCCACTAATTGAGGCGCAGTGAGCTACTCACCCCCCCTCCCACCCCCCCGTGCCCTAGTGTAACTGGGCCTTCTACACTATTGATAACTAACTCCCCATGGTCCCCTGTTGCTGAATCACGAGCAGGTGGTGATGCCCATCCATAGTCACAGGCTTTATTTTGTACACACCATTGAAAACAGAACAGTTCAGTACAATGTATTCACCTGATGCAAATAAAGCCTACAGCTCCCATAATGAGTCAATCAGTAGTTCGCCAGCCAGGTTCTCCCTGTTTGCTTTCTTCCATCTGTTTCTTAAATAAAATAACATCGACATACCAGGTTTATAACTGAATTGGTGCCGGCCACCCACATCATTAGTACAATTACCATGAAAGGTCCTTTGTTGTGTCATTGAGGACTATCAACGACTCATTTGGAAAGGAAGAAAACACTAGAAAAACTGAAAATGGCAAAATAGAATTGCTGTACTTACTTTACTTCTGCTGGATAATTATATGTCATGTGCATTTTTTTTTTTGCATTGACATTTTCATTGTCGACCTCTTCAAAAACAAAATTTACAGTAACCACCAACACAATTTTTTTTTGTGCCAGGAAGGCATTGCAATGATAGGGTACATTTATAAAGATGCTTCACTGCTAACTCTTTCATGCACTGTAAATACTTTACCAATAAATCACTGCAAATATTTTCTTTCCAGTGTAAATGTTAAATATTTGTTGAAACCAAATGTATTAATCTATATAATTGTTTATAAAGGGTAATTCCACTCATTTTACTAAGTCATTCTGGAGAACATGCTGTAGCATTTTCTGACGCTTCAGACAATTACTCGCATCCCTTATGCACCTGTTGTCTTGTTTACAAGTCACCTGCTGTGCTTCGTAAAGTTGCTGTTGGACGCTGCCTTATTTTGTTTTCGTGTGTTTTCCTGCGGGCTATACTAACAGCTATTGTTAACATTTCATTGGCATATACATTAATGCTTTGCTATTTTTAGATCACATTTTTAATTCTTAGGTCTCCCGTAAAGACAGCTAACTTTCTTTTTCATCCTTCCTCTGTCTTTCTTTATCCTTCTTCCACTTTTCTTTTCTTTATTTCCCATTCTTTCTTTCGCTCTCTCAATACTTTTATTTTCCCGTCTGTCTGTCTTTCTTTCTTTCTTTATCCCTCCCTGTCTCTTTCTCTAATGCCATGCCCTTCTCAATTTCTCTCTCCCTCCCATCGTTCTTTTCCACCCTTTTCTCTCTATTTTCGTTCTCCCTTTCTTTATTACTCTCTCCCTCCCATCCTTCCTACGCTCTTTTTATATCTTTTACTTCGCTTGTATTGCTTCTACTGCCCCTTATCTTCAACCTAACTCCTATCATCCCTCACTTTCTCATTTCTTTCCTAACTCCGTCCCTTTCTCTCATCCAGCTTCGGTCCCTTTCCTTGACTGCTTCCCTTTCTTTGAGTTTTTAGCCTCTTAAAACAACGCTCCACGCCTCCAGAGACATATTTATTTTAGAAATGCATGAACCCTTTGTTTAGCTTGCCAAATATATATTGGCAATTATCCTAGTTATGGGTGCAATGAATGCTTGGTTTTTCATCCACCTTGTACCTATTCTCCTCATAGCTGCACTAATTTCAAGCCTACATATCAGGTACATGTATTGTTATCATAGTACTACTCATTTACGTAATCTGCCCACTTTATAAAAAACAGTAACAACACAATGTATTGATTTTCTTAAAAAACAAGACATAACACTTCAACAGACTTTCTATAACTTATATTGCATACTACTATTCACCAAACTGCAACCTACAACAACAACAACAACAACAATATTATTAATCGCATAGGTGAAACCAAATGCATTTACTAATGCTTGGTTAAATATACCATGTACTTCTCTGATGCCTTAATTCAGTAGTGTTCCTGTTTGTTCAAAGAGAGCAGAATTGGCTCTACCCAACCAATTTGAAGGTCACGTTCTTTCTTTTCACTCTTTGTCCATTTTACATCTGATTTAAAAAAAATAAGCGGCAAACTTGACTTTCTTCCTAAGATGCTTACCTGTTTGATTGCCTCTCCCAGGTATGCCTTTTCCACTGCAACAGTGGTGAGTCATGACTAGCTTTATATCACGGGATTATTTAGCGCCCTTCAATTTAGCAATTGCTACGATTATATACAGTCATTTAACTGGTAAGTTGTTACATAAAGTATACATCCAATAACCATTTTTGTTATCAGTGACAATTGCAATTTATAAGAAAATATTTTTGTTATTTTCGGTTTGTAAATAGAACGCATTTTTGTGGCATTTCGTAGCAAGCTGATAAAATTTATGATTCATTCTTTCGCATGAGTATTGGTACTTGACTTTTGTCTCCTTTTCATAGTTCAGATATTCGTGTATTGTTCTAGTAAAACTCGATCTCTGTCATTTTTGTTTTCACTCATATTTTCCATGCAGCTATATGTCCTGAAATATTTGGTCTTTGATGGAATGTGAAATATAAGCAGTTTCTTTCCCCAGCTTCGCCACCGGCTGTCACCTTTCCATTTTCTTATTCATATCAAATTGTCTGAGGCCTTTGGCTTTATATCATTGAGCTGTGTTCTTCTACTCTTACTGCCACACCTAATTCGTCCTTTGATTTCCATTCTGTTCCCACTGTTGATAGTATTCGATAATTTATCTATGGGCACTATTCAGCTGAAATAACGCAATGTGTCAAGCCTGACAGTGCAACACAAATAATCAACGTGAACAATGGTTTAGGTTAGATGTTCATGTCAATAGAAGGCTAGAGCAGTACATTTGTAATTAAAATAATTGAAAAATAACAACCATGATTTGCTTTTTCATTACATAACATTTTACCTTGAATAAAGTGTATTAAAAAACAGTTGCATGGTAACATTGGTCCTTCTAAAAAGTAAAGTCTTATTTCCAAAGTGGTTGGTAATTTCTTGCCCTGTGGGTATTCTACATTTACTTCCTGTGGGAAAGGTCACAGAAGCTACATTCCCATCATTTTAAAAGTGGAAAACCCCAGCTGATTAAATATTTTACTTGTCGTGTACATAAATAGTGGCATTTGCTTGTGACTGTGTGACGTCAGGTGAGCGTATAGGCGCAGCCATGTAGATGTCACATGAATACCCCTGCAAAAGTAGGGAAGTGAAAAAGGATTAAATAACTCATATGACACGGTATACCTTTTTAATATTTGTAGCCATAATATCCCTCCAATTGGGAATGCAGGCTGCTGTGTAACTAGCTTATCTGCATCTTTATGCGCAATGCTATCTTTTTAGGGTATCTACTTGTTTTTGCACAGTAGTGCTGGGTAGGTATATCGCTCTTACTGGTAGTGTTGGTAAAAGGCATTCGCAGGTAAAATCGCTCACACAGGCTATTGTCGGAGGACATGACCCCCTCATATGTCCTCCTCGTCCCAGTGCTTACAATGTGAGGCAGTGCTGCCTCACGACAGGCTAATTCAAGACGCTAGTGTTTCTTTTATTTGTATTATGTAAGCCCCTCCCTCTCAGATGGGGTAAATATGGAGAATTCTACTGAAAAATTAGTAGGTTTGGTGCAAACAAAGAATTTAAGAGTCCTTTTACCTTTGATTTGTATTGCCATTACAGATATGAAAGAAAATGAGTCAGACGAACAGGTATTGTCATCAACTCATCGTTCACTGTCAACAATTGTAGAAGCATCTTCTCCAATCTCTAAACCTAAATTTGTTTTTGAGCAGGTCTGCCTAGTATTTTTGCATTGACTGATTGCCATTGCTGAAGGATGCTCTAAATTGAAAACGAAGGGGCATATTTACACGCCCATTGCGCCACTTTTGGGTCACCTTTCCCATGTTAAAAGTGGTGCAAGGGGCTTGTAAATCTGCCCCATAAACTGTAATTTGGAAACGTGAACTAAAGAAACGTACTCCTTCCCTGACACAATCTGCAAGTCCTATTTCAAAGAGGCACGAATTTTCCTATATAGGATGCCTAGATCTTGAGCCTCATTCCCCAGGCATACGAGTCATGCTGCTTTCAACAAGAAAGTTCTCTATCATATGTACCAGTGTCAAGATGTTACTTCGGCCAGTGTCCTCCTCGATGGTTGCCTATATACAGGCCCTAGTTTGTGAACAGTAGCACTATTAGGTCCAACCGGCTTCCTCTTAAAGTAGTGCAATCTGAAAATGTATACAATGCAGTACAAAATAATACAGCATTATACAAGTTGATCTAATTGCACAGACCCGGACTTCAGACCACGCGTATCATTGTCATTGTTCTAATGTGGGGCTACTATACCCCTCAGACTTATCAGAACATATAAACTACAAAGGTGATGCTTTTTAATATAAGAATTAGATTTGCAGTATTTTCTGGGACATAACAGGATATGTTTTTGTCTGCTACAACTGTTAATGAACTAAAACAAACACAAACAGCCTTGAAGAAGTCCCGTTGGGACGAAACGCGTCACGTCGGCTATGGCTATGAACAATGTATTGTATTTTTTATGAAACAAATCTGATGAAGAAGTATTGGATCAAGGAATAAATAAGGAAAATACTTTTTCACAGGAAATCTGAAGACTCGATTTATTCATTTGGGGGATCATTTCATGTTTGATTACTATTCCAGATGTTGCACTGTATCATTTTCGTTGTTACATATTGACTTTGAGGTAGGTGCTGAGCTACTGTGTACCTTGTGCTTTTGGTCATCCAAATTAGTGGGAACTAGGAAGGTCAAGTTCTCAGCTCTTTACACTACCCTCTCTGCCCAAATTCTTAAAACATAAGTCTTACTGGTGTAGGCCTTCAGTGCCCTGACCTTCTATCTTGTGCTATTAGCATTATGCAAGTACTTCTAAAATCCATGATGTTGAACTTCATTTTGATTGAGCCTCCAGCATCAATTGCTGTTGATGCAGATTATATTTTTTCTCCTACTTATACAAATCACTGTGAACTTGACAAACTGAAGAGTAGGGAGATCTTGTGTAAATACATTAGCATTTTCTCAATGGTGCAATGCAGTAGGAAGCAGCTCAAGACCTAAAATATGCAAAATAAAAGATTTGAATTAAGAGGCTAGGCTACTGCTGCCATTGGGCCCATTGCATGTAATGATTTTGTAAAGCATGCTTATAGCAAAGTAGGCGTCTTGGCACTAGTGGCATAGGCACTAATCAATAAAAAAGCTATGCAGATTTTTTAGGAGTACAGGACAATTGATCTAAAGAAAAAGCCAGGTTTTAAAATCCTTCTTAAGTTTCAAAAGGTTGGTTTGAGATCGTAGGTGTTTAGGCAGTACATTCCACCATTTAGCTGCCGTATAAGTAGAGCTTCTCCCACCCTGCCATATAACCAACCTTCAGGGAATGCTGCCCCCAGCACTTGTTTATCACAACCTCCAATCTACTTTGGATATCTGGGGCCTTATGTACATAGGGATTTGCTTTGATAAACCCTCTGATTCTGTAAATCACAGTGTTTTCAAACACTGAAACCTTCTTTGAAATGTTTTAACCCCTCTGCTGCTTCTGACGGCCAACGGCCGTTGCGCGCATTACCTCCGTAGGGCTGCGCATGTCTGTTGGAATTGCCACCGCGGTTAAGCGGTTAAACCCTTTGCTGAATCGTTACATTGGGTTTAGGAAACCAGAAGGAAACAGAATTTGCAAGGGGGAATGTCATGGGAATATATTCCAAATGCTGAGTGCTTGTGGTATGTAATGATATTTTGGGACAGAAATCCAATAGCAAAACATTAATACTTCAGCCGTGCCTCATTTTCAAAAGCGAAGAGATCCCTTTCCCTTTTGTGATCTGGACAAAAACATTTTTTAGGAGAAGGCAGCATTCCCTTGTAAATCTGCCAGCTCCTAAAATGGTTGTAAAAGATTTAATTTTCTTTTATAAACACATCATATTTTCCTTTTAGAAAAACTAGCTGCAGTTAAAACAAGCATTGGAAATGCAATAGGTCTCGCATTAGAAAAGTTGGAGTTATTGGTATTGTAAATGACATATGTTATTTATTTGTTGGTTTTTAAAATTGCTAAATTGATGGCTTTGTCATTTACAATGCCAATAGTTATAACTTTTGCGAATGTGACACCTATAGCATTTGGAATGCAACATATTTTGTATTTACGTTACTTAGATGGCAGCTCTTGTCGTTAGGCCACATCTCTAGAGAGCAGGAGAGTGCAGCAGGGGAGAGAAGCACAGCAATGCAATAGGTCTTGCATTAGGAAAGTTTGAGCTATTGGTATTGTAAAGGACACATTTTTTATTTATGTGCTTGTTTTGAAAATAGCGAATTAATAGCTTTGTTATTTACAATGCCAATAGTTTTATCTTTTGCAAATGTGACACCTATTGTAACACAATATGTGTTGTGAGGGTGGTTGAGGGTGAGGTGTTGAGGGTGAGTGAGGGTGAGGTGTTGAGGGTGAGTGAGGGTGAGGTGTTGAGGGTGAGTGAGGCTGAGTGAGGGTGAGGGGTTAAGGGGGAGGGGTCGAGGGTGAGGGGTTGAGGGGTTGAGGGTGAGGGAGGGTGAGGGGTTGAGGGTGAGGGAGGGTGAGGGGTTGAGGGTAAGTGAGGGTGAGGTGTTGAGGGTGAGTGAGGGTGAGGGTGGGTGAGGGGTTGAGAGTGAGTGAGGGTGAGTGAGGGTGAGGTGAGGTGTTGAGGGTGGGTGAGGGTGAGGGTGAGGCTGAGGGGTTGAGGTTGAGTGAGGGTGAGTGAGAGTGAGGGTGAGTGAGGGGTTGAGGGTGAGGGGTTGAGGGTGAGTGAGGGTGAGGGGTTGAGGGTGAGTGAGGGTGAGGTGTTGAGGGTGATAGAGGGTGAGGGTGAGTGAGGGTGAGGGGTTGAGAGTGAGTGAGGGTGAGTGAGGGTGAGGTGTTGAGGGTGAGTGAGGGTGAGGGTGAGGGTGAGGCTGAGGGGTTGAGGGTGAGTGAGGGTGAG
Organism: Lissotriton vulgaris; assembly: GCF_964263255.1. Lineage (NCBI taxonomy): Eukaryota > Metazoa > Chordata > Amphibia > Caudata > Salamandridae > Lissotriton > Lissotriton vulgaris. The sequence continues at coordinate 1,549,826,417 of NC_141685.1, forward strand.
TGAGGGTGAGTGAGGGTGAGGGGTTGAGGGTGAGTGAGGGTGAGGTGTTGAGGGTGAGTGAGGGTGAGTGAGGGTGAGTGAGGGTGAGTGAGGGTGAGTGAGGGTGAGTGAGTGAGGGTGAGTGAGGGTGAGTGAGGGTGAGTGAGGGTGAGTGAGGGTGAGTGAGGGTGAGTGATGGTGAGGGTGAGGGGTTGAGGGTGAGTGAGGGTGAGGGGTTGAGGGTGAGTGAGGGTGAGTGAGGGTGAGGGATTGAGGGTGAGGGGTTGAGGGTGAGTGAGGGTGAGGGTGAGTGAGGGTGAGGTGTTGAGGGTGAGTGAGGGTGAGGGGTTGAGGGTGAGTGAGGATGAGGGTGAGCGAGGATGAGGGGTTGAGGGTGAGTGAGGGTGAGGGTGAGTGAGGGTGAGGGTGAGGGTGAGTGAGGGTGAGTGAGGGTGAGGGTGAGGGTGAGTGAGGGTGAGTGAGGGTGAGGGTGAATGTGAGTGAGGGTGAGTGAGGGTGAGTGAGGGTGAGTGAGGGTGAGTGAGGGTGAGGGTGAATTGAGGGTGAGGGAGGGTGAGGGTGAATGTGAGTGAGGGTGAGTGAGGGTGAGGATGAGGGGTTGAGGGTGAGTGAGGGTGAGGGGTTGAGGGTGAGTGAGGGTGAGGGGTTGAGGGTGAGTGAGGGTGAGTGAGGGTGAGTGAGGGTGAGGGTGAGTGAGGATGAGGGGTTGAGGGTGGGTGAGGGTGAGTGAGGTTGAGGGTGAGTGAGGTTGAGTGTGAGTGAGGGTGAGTGAGGGTGAGTGAGGGTGAGTGTGAGTGAGGGTGAGTGAGGGTGAGGATGAGGGGTTGAGGGTGAGTGAGGGTGAGGGGTTGAGGGTGGGTGAGGGGTTGAGGGTGAGTGAGGGTGAGGGTGAGTTAGGGTGAGGGGTTGAGGGTGGGTGAGGGTGAGTGAGGGTGAGGTGTTGAGGGTGAGTGAGGGTGAGTTAGAGTGAGGGTGAGTGAGGGGTTGAGGGTGAGGTGTTGAGGGTGAGTGAGGGTGAGGCATTGAGGGTGAGTGAGGGTGAGGTGTTGAGGGTGAGTGAGGGTGAGGGTGAGTGAGGGTGAGTGAGGGTGAGTGAGGGCGAGTGAGGGTGAGTGAGGGTGAGTGAGTGATGGTGTGGGTGAGGGGTTGAGGGTGGGTGAGGGGGTTGAGGGTGAGTGAGGGTGAGGGGTTGAGGGTGAGTGAGGGTGAGGGTGAGGGTGACTGAGGGTGAGGGATTGAGGGTGAGAGATTGAGGGTGAGGGGGTGAGGGTGAGTGAGGGTGAGGGTGAGTGAGGGTGAGGGGTTGAGGGTGAGTGAGGGTGAGGGGTTGAGGGTGAGTGAGGGTGAGGGTGAGTGAGGATGAGGGGTTGAGGGTGGGTGAGGGTGAGTGAGGTTGAGGGTGAGTGAGGGTGAGGGTGAGTGAGGGTGAGTGAGGGCGTGTGAGGCGAGTGAGGGTGAGTGAGGGTGAGTGAGGGTGAGTGATGGTGTGGGTGAGGGGTTGAGGGTGAGGGGTTGAGGGTGAGTGAGGGTGAGGGTGAGTGAGGGTGAGGTATTGAGGGTGAGGGGTTGAGGTTGGGTGAGGGTGAGGGTGAGTGAGGGTGAGGTATTGAGGGTGAGGGGTTGAGGTTGAGTGAGGGTGAGGGTGAGGGGTTGAGGGTGAGTGAGGGTGAGGGGTTGAGGGTGAGTGAGGGTGAGGGTGAGTGAGGATGAGGGGTTGAGGGTGGGTGAGGGTGAGTGAGGTTGAGGGTGAGTGAGGGTGAGTGAGGGTGAGGTGTGAGTGAGGGTGAGTGAGGGTGAGGGTGAGTGTGAGTGAGGGTGAGTGAGGGTGAGGGGTTGAGGGTGAGTGTGGGTGTGTGAGGGTGAGGGGTTGAGGTTGAGTGAGGGTGAGGGTGAGGGGTTGAGGGTGAGTGAGGGTGAGGGGGTTGAGGGTGAGTGAGGGTGAGGGTGAGTGAGGATGAGGGGTTGAGGGTGGGTGAGGGTGAGTGAGGTTGAGGGTGAGTGAGGGTGAGTGGGGTGAGGGTGTGTGAGGGTGAGTGAGGGTGAGGGTGAGTGTGAGTGAGGGTGAGTGAGGGTGAGGGGTTGAGGGTGAGTGAGGGTGAGTGAGGGTGAGGGTGAGTGAGGGTGAGTGAGGGTGAGGGTGAGTGTGAGTGAGGGTGAGTGAGGGTGAGGGGTTGAGGGTGAGTGAGGGTGAGTGAGGGTGAGGGGTTGAGGGTGAGTGAGGGTGAGGGTGAGTTAGGGTGAGGGTTGAGGGTGGGTGAGGGTGGGTGAGGGGTTGAGGGTGAGTGAGGATGAGTGAGAGTGAGGGTGAGTGAGGGGTTGAGGGTGAGTGAGGGGTTGAGGGTGAGTGAGGGGTTGAGGGTGAGTGAGGGTGAGTGAGGGTGAGGGTGAGTGAGGGTGAGTGAGGGTGAGTGGTTGAGGGTGAGTGAGGGTGAGTGAGGGTGAGTGAGGGTGAGGGTGAGTGAGGGTGAGTGCGGGTGAGTGAGGGTGAGTGAGGGTGAGGGTGAGGTGTTGAGGGTGAGTGAGGGTGTGGGGTTGAGGGTGAGTGAGGGTGAGTGGTTGAGGGTGAGTGAGGGTGAGTGAGGGTATGTATGTATGTTGGGTTTGAGGGTGAGTGAGGGTGAGGTGTTGAGGGTGAGTGAGGGTGAGTGAGGGTGAGGGTGAGGTGTTGAGGGTGAGTGAGGGTGGGTGAGTGAGGGTGAGTGAGGGTGAGGGGTTGAGGGTGAGTGAGGGTGAGTGAGGGTGAGGGTGAGTGAGGGTGAGGGGGTGAGGGGTTGAGGGTGAGTGAGGGTGAGTGAGGGTGGGTGAGGGTGAGGGGTTGAGGGTGAGTGAGGGTGAGTGAGGGTGGGTGAGGGTAAGTGAGGGTGAGTGAGGGTGAGGGGTTGAGGGTGAGTGAGGGTGAGGGGTTGAGGGTGAGGGGCTGAGGGTGAGGGGCTGAGGGTGAGGGGTTGAGGGTGAGTGAGGGTGAGTGAGGGTGAGGGGTTGAGGGTGAGTGAGGGTGAGAGGTTGAGGGTGAGTGGGGTTGAGGGTGATAGAGGATGAGTGAGAGTGAGGGTGAGTGAGGGGTTGAGGGTGAGGGGTTGAGGGTGAGTGAGGGTGAGGGGTTGAGGGTGAGTGAGGGTGAGGTGTTGAGGGTGAGGGTGGGTGAGCGTGAGGGTGAGCGTGGGGGTGAGTGAGGTGTTGAGGGTGAGGAGTTGAGGGTGAGTGAGGGTGAGGGGTTGAGGGTGAGTGAGGGTGAGGGGTTGAGGGTGAGTGAGGGTGAGGGGTTGAGGGTGAGTGAGGGTGAGGTGTTGAGGGTGAGTGAGGGTGAGGGTGGGTGAGCGTGAGGGAGGGGTTGAGGGTGAGGTGTTGAGGGTGAGTGAGGGTGTGGGTGAGGGGTTGAGGGTGAGGGGTTGAGGGTGAGTGAGGGTGAGTGAGGGTGGGTGAGGGTGAGGGGTTGAGGGTGAGGGTGAGGTGTTGAGGGTGAGTGAGGGTGAGTGAGGGTGAGGGTGAGGTGTTGAGGGTGAGTGAGGGTGGGTGAGTGAGGGTGAGTGAGGGTGAGGGGTTGAGGGTGAGTGAGGGTGAGGGTGAGGGTGAGTGAGGGTGAGGGGTTGAGGGTGAGGGGCTGAGGGTGAGTGAGGGTGAGGGGTTGAGGGTGAGTGAGGGTGAGGGGTTGAGGGTGAGTGAGGGTGAGAGGTTGAGGGTGAGGGGTTGAGGGTGATAGAGGATGAGTGAGAGTGAGGGTGAGTGAGGGGTTGAGGGTGAGGGGTTGAGGGTGAGTGAGGGTGAGGGGTTGAGGGTGAGTGAGGGTGAGGTGTTGAGGGTGAGCATGAGGGTGAGCGTGGGGGTGAGTGAGGTGTTGAGGGTGAGGAGTTGAGGGTGAGTGAGGGTGAGGGGTTGAGGGTGAGTGAGGGTGAAGGTGAGGTGTTGAGGGTGAGTGAGGGTGGGTGAGGGTGAGTGAGGGTGAGGGGTTGAGGGTGAGTGAGGGTGAGGGGTTGAGGGTGAGGGGCTGAGGGTGAGTGAGGGTGAGGGGTTGAGGGTGAGTGAGGGTGAGTGAGGGTGAGGGGTTGAGGGTGAGTGAGAGTGAGGGGTTGAGGGTGAGTGAGGGTGAGGGGTTGAGGGTGAGTGAGGGTGAGGTGTTGAGGGTGAGGGTGGGTGAGCGTGAGGGTGAGCGTGAGGGTGAGTGAGGTGTTGAGGGTGAGGAGTTGAGGGTGAGTGAGGGTGAGGGGTTGAGGGTGAGTGAGGGTGAGGGGTTGAGGGTGAGTGAGGGTGAGGGGTTGAGGGTGAGTGAGGGTGAGGTGTTGAGGGTGAGTGAGGGTGAGGGTGGGTGAGCGTGAGGGAGGGGTTGAGGGTGAGGTGTTGAGGGTGAGTGAGGGTGTGGGTGAGGGGTTGAGGGTGAGGGGTTGAGGGTGAGTGAGGGTGAGTGAGGGTGGGTGAGGGTGAGGGGTTGAGGGTGAGTGAGGGTGAGGTGTTGAGGGTGAGTGAGGGTGAGGGTGAGGTGTTGAGGGTGAGTGAGGGTGGGTGAGTGAGGGTGAGTGAGGGTGAGGGGTTGAGGGTGAGTGAGGGTGAGGGTGAGTGAGGGTGAGGGGGTGAGGGGCTGAGGGTGAGTGAGGGTGAGGGGTTGAGGGTGAGTGAGGGTGAAGGGTTGAGGGTGAGGGTGAGAGGTTGAGGGTGAGGGGTTGAGGGTGATAGAGGATGAGTGAGAGTGAGGGTGAGTGAGGGGTTGAGGGTGAGGGGTTGAGGGTGAGTGAGGGTGAGGGGTTGAGGGTGAGTGAGGGTGAGGTGTTGAGGGTGAGGGTGGGTGAGCGTGAGGGTGAGCGTGGGGGTGAGTGAGGTGTTGAGGGTGAGGAGTTGAGGGTGAGTGAGGGTGAGGGGTTGAGGGTGAGGGGTTGAGGGTGAGTGAGGGTGAGGGTGAGGGGTTGAGGGTGAGTGAGGGTGAGGGGTTGAGGGTGAGTGAGGGTGAGGTGTTGAGGGTGAGTGAGGGTGTGGGTGAGGGGTTGAGGGTGAGGGGTTGAGGGTGAGTGAGGGTGAGTGAGGGTGGGTGAGGGTGAGGGGTTGAGGGTGAGTGAGGGTGAGGTGTTGAGGGTGAGTGAGGATGAGTGAGGGTGAGGGTGAGGTGTTGAGGGTGAGTGAGGGTGGGTGAGTGAGGGTGAGTGAGGGTGAGGGGTTGAGGGTGAGTGAGGGTGAGGGTGAGTGAGGGTGAGGGGTTGAGGGTGAGGGGCTGAGGGTGAGTGAGGGTGAGGGGTTGAGGGTGAGTGAGGGTGAAGGGTTGAGGGTGAGGGTGAGAGGTTGAGGGTGAGGGGTTGAGGGTGATAGAGGATGAGTGAGAGTGAGGGTGAGTGAGGGGTTGAGGGTGAGGGGTTGAGGGTGAGTGAGGGTGAGGGGTTGAGGGTGAGTGAGGGTGAGGTGTTGAGGGTGAGGGTGGGTGAGCGTGAGGGTGAGCGTGGGGGTGAGTGAGGTGTTGAGGGTGAGGAGTTGAGGGTGAGTGAGGGTGAGGGGTTGAGGGTGAGGGGTTGAGGGTGAGTGAGGGTGAGGGTGAGGGGTTGAGGGTGAGTGAGGGTGAGGGGTTGAGGGTGAGTGAGGGTGAGGTGTTGAGGGTGAGTGAGGGTGAGGGTGGGTGAGCGTGAGGGAGGGGTTGAGGGTGAGGTGTTGAGGGTGAGTGAGGGTGTGGGTGAGGGGTTGAGGGTGAGTGAGGGTGAGGGGTTGAGGGTGAGTGAGGGTGTGACCATATCCATTCCAGACACTGATAATTAATTGGCGACAAAAGTTATTATTTGACGTGGCATATCTTAATTGCTAGGTTTTTTAATTACTAGTTGATGTTTAATTTTTGTAATCATTTTTTTAAGTATGCACCTCTTAAAAAATAAATAAAAATATTGCTTGTTATGTATTTCCATTTGTAGACCTAGAATAGTTATGGTGCATTGTATGTAGCTTTAAAAAATAAAAATGTAGACTGCTCAATGTATTTCCGTGAATAGATGCAGGTTGCCTCTTTCTGTCAAATAATATCCCTTGTTCAACTTACTATAGTGGCGCGGCATACTATGACGCAGCGGAGGACTGACTGTCAGAGCCTTGCTCTTTCCTCTCTTGCCAACAGGGCTACTCCAGAATAAGACCACGAAAACCATAATTTGTGAAACATGGCCATTTGACTCGCAGCCCGGTCAGTGGAGGGGCTCCGCTTTCTGATCCGTAGAGGCTGATGCGCAGTCACTTTCTTGAAGAGGAAATGGGGAATAAAAACTTTACTTTTGCAGTGATGTCGATGAACCTGGCTTGATGTCACACTGCTGCATTGTGCTGATTTTCTAAGTAAAAACATGCATAGTGAGGAGCACTAATACGGGTTTGAGATGGTGGAAGAGCTGCTTATCTCTTATGGAGATAGATTATCTGGGGGGAGGAAGGGCTCCTAATGGGAAGTGTAGACAGGGGAGAAATTGAGAAAAAAAAGCTGAGCAGGGAGGGTGTTATTGCGGCTATCTGTTTGCCCGAGGGGAGGAGAAATGCAGGCCTGAGGCAGAGCACACGCTGAGAAGCTTGTGGGAGGGGGGCTGGGCTGCCTTTGATCTGGTAATGCGAGGCAGGCAGGCAGGGGGCTGGTGGCATTGTGCACGCGCTTTTTAGGGCTTGCGCTTGCGCAATGACCTAAAAAGCACATGCACTTGAAGAAATCGCCAGTGGAATCGCCAGTGGTGGATCAACACTGGATAAGCCGTAATAGAGCTTCGCCAGCGATGCGCAGAAGCGCATCAGCAGGCGAGCCCTAAAACTAGAGATTGCTTTTTAAAAAAAAGCAATTACAGACATTATGGTCTGCCGACCCATGCCTATGATGTATCCAATCGTAGTGGGATGCAATTTGTAACCTACCTTAGGAGGTAGGTTGAACAGTAACCCACTGCAGTTCAGTATTTTGTGTATCAATCTATTTGTACAGAGTTTGGTGCGCAAAATACAAATGCTTTCAGTAAAAGACGGTGCTCAAATTTAGACCACTTTAACAAAATCCATTTTTAGTACCTCTGGCCTCTGGTGCCTTGTGTGAGAATATGCCCAAAAGCTGCATACAAAGAATTTCTTGACTTGTCCTTATACCATTAAATGTTACATACCAAATAGGTGGAGTCTCTGGGTGAATTAATATGGAAGAAATAGGAAAAGGAATGAGGAATAATCGAGAGGATTTGCACCGCAATCCCCAATTCTACTGGTAATTCCTAATTTCTAAGGGGGCCCTCTAAGTCTCACCGATAATAGGCTGGTAACCGCCCCCCCTCCCCCCCCAGAGTTACTAGTACACCTGTATCTGTAACTCCGGTTGGAATTACCGGCCGCATTACTGGGACATCTGCTGCTGCTAGCTCTGGCAATATGTTAACTTCTGGTTCCCATTGAAACATCTTCCCCAGCTGGTCAAGGTCTGTGCATCTGCTTTCTGAAACTGAGAACAGTGGCTTCACACACACACCTGTGTGTGAGCTATTTTGCCCAATGTACCCAAATTCCACTTGCCCTTCTAGAACTTACATATATTGGCACAAATATTACAGGTCACACTGTTTGCTTATTTGAGCACAGTTCAAGTTAGTTACACAAAAGCGATTTAAAGCACCTACTGCTGTGTTTATGGCAGAGTGGCAGAACTTTCTTGCAACTTAATTCCACATTGTTTTCTTCTACCAAAGCATGGAAATACAGTTGTATAATGCTGCTTCTGGCTGTTAACAGATTCTAAGAGGTGGAAAGCATGTGGTGCAGTGGCCAGAGCTTCCGTCTCAGGAGCTGAGGATACGGGTGCGAGTCATGGGGGCAGAGCAGCATCCTGTGATTCTGGGCTAATCACTTACAGCTAGATTCATCATTGTCCCGTTTTGCGAGTACTTAATAGCGATTATTAAGGAATCGCTATTAAGGACTTGCAAAACGGGATTAATAAATTGCGATTCCTACACATTCCTTATTTGCGATTAGCAATTTGCTAATCGCAAATAAGGATGCGATTTCAAGGGTGCCAGGGGTGTCCAAAGGACACCCTGTAGCACCCCTGAAATGTAAATTTAGACTTATGTTGCGCACACACATGTCCAAAGGATTTGTGTGTGTGTAACATACAACTGAGAAAAATGCACAAAAGAGCATTTTTCTCAGTTTTCGCTATTTACCACGAAGTCAGACTTCGCGGTAAATAGCGGCAAAAAATTGCGAAATCGCAATTTTTTAATGGTTCATGAATAGCATTTAAGGAATCTCAAATTGAGATTCCTTAAATGCGATCGCAATTTGAAAAATCTCAATTTTTTGCGATTTTTCAAATTGCGAGTTCATGACCCATTGATGAATTCCAAATGCCATTTTTGCGGGCGCAAACGTCCGAATTCAGCGATTCGCACCATTTGCGCAAGCAAAAATTCTTGATGAATCTAGCTGTTAATCTCCCCATGCCCATGGACAGTGCCTGGATACCTCACAGGTGACATGCAGCGCTACATAAATCTACAAACTTGAACTCTAATTGTGGAGGTGAATTTGATACTGGTGGAAGAGTCAGGCTGGCCTCTGGGCGATCAGGCAGTGCCCGAGGTGCTGGTCTGATAAGTCAGTGTGTGGGCCAGTTTTTAGGTCTCACCTACATAGCGCATGCGCTGTGCTGCAAAACAAATTGTTTAGTGGACTTGCAATCAACCCACCGCATGCCTATTAGTTGTTTATGTTTGTCATTCTAATTTGCAGTTTTTCGATTGCTTAGGTCCTGTAGGCTTCCCTTCCTTTCTTGTGTTAGCACCTCCCTGGAGCATGGACAAAGTACATATGTTCTTCCTCATATATGTTCTTCCTCACCTATTTGCAATGCACTATTTTTTTTTATAACTGTTTCAGTATTATTCCTGAATGTGAAATGTGCTTTCCTACATTTAACACAGGCATACAGCTTCCTATTCATGATGCTTTTCATCCTAATTGCCGCCGAAGTCGAGGCCCTCCTCCACCCGCAGGCTTCCACCTGCGCCTCATCCCTGGTGGACAGTGCCTCTTTTATCTCTGCTGCTGCCCCCTTTGTTTCTGTGCCCTGTTTTTTTTCTGATGCTGCCCACTTTGATTCTGTGCCCCGTTGCTGACTTCCATGCCCTCCTGATCCTTGCCCCTATTTGTTTCCTTCCCGAGATCACCCGCCTCTGCTCCCCTGTCTCCGCTGCTGCTTCCCCTGTGGCCTGCCCCCTCTGCACCCATTTACTTCCCCGGCTACCACCCCTCCCGCCTCCCACCTGCTCCTCCCTTCCCTCCTCCCCATATATGTTGGCTGCTGCGCCGTGAGTAGAGCGACCCTTGACCTTCCTGGTAGGTCTCCCCCCCGCTGCAGTTCCGCCAGCACCCCCGCTGAAGTGTCGTGATCGCTGCTGAAGTCGAGGCCCTTCTCCACCCGCAGGCTTCCGCCTGCGCCTCATCCCTGGTGGCCAGTGTTGGCCTTGGTTTGTATCCATTCTACTGTGCCTTCTCTACCTGTCCGCTCCTCCTCTGTGCCCCCTTGCCCCCTGCTCGCCGCTCTGTTATGTGCCCCATCGCTTGATTCTGTGCCCCGTTCTTCTCTGCTGCTGCCCCGTTTGATTCTGTGCCCCATTATTCTCTGCTGCTGCCTCCTCTGATTCTGGGACCCGTTTTTCTCTGCTGTCGCCCCATTGCCTGATTCTGTGCCCCTTTTTTCTCTGCTGCTGCCCCCTTTGTTTCTGTGTCCTGTTTTTTTCTGCTGCTGCCCCCTTTGATTCTGTGCCCGTTGCTGACTTCCATGCCCTCCTGATACCTGCCCCTGCCTGTTTCCTTCCCGAGATCGCCCTGCTCCGCTCCCCTGCCCCCGCCACTGCTTCCCCTGCAGCCTGCCCACTCCGCACCCATTCGCTGCCCCTGCTACCACCCCTCCCGCCTCCCAGCTGCTCCTTCCCCCCTCCTCCCCATATATGGCGGCCAAATGCGTGCCTAATGCAAACCTGTCTGCGCCCGTCCGCGCCTGGACCGCGCCCAGTGCCAGAACCCCTGCCCCCCACACCAGCCACAAAGACCACCACCGCTATGAAGCCAACACCCTCGTCGCTCTCAACCCAGGAATGACCCACACCTGCTGCAAGGCCGCCCGAAGGGCACCCACGGTCCATTCACCTGCCTGAACTGCAGCTTCTCCTGCCTCGAAAGCGCCAAGACGCCTGCCACAAAGGAACCTAACCAGCTTAGATGCATCCTGATCAACACCCGCTCCGCACACAAACAGGCTGTCGAACTCTGGAACCTACTCGACTCTGCATCACCGGACGTCGCCTTTCTGACCGAGACCTGGATGAACGAAGCCTCCTCGCCAGACATTGCTGTAGCCATCCCCAACGGGTACAAGATCACCCGCAGAGACCGCACCAACAGGGCCGGAGGAGAAATCGCCATTGTCTACAAAAACACAATTAGGGTCTCAACAAACACCAACGACACCCTCAGCACCACTGAACACATGCACTTCCAGATCCACACAGACTCCAAGATCACCCTAAGAGGCAACCTCGTCTAAAGACCACCAGGACCCTGGCCTCAATTCTGAGACTCCATCGCCGACCTCATCAGCACGCATGCGCTGACCTCCACTGACTACATCCTCCTCGGAGACCTGAACTATCATCTGGAGAACAACAACGACAACAACTCTTCCACCCTGATGGACAACCTCGCCAACCTCGGACTGAAACAGCTCGTCACGACACCGACCCACATCACTGGTCATACGCTTGATGCCATCTTCTCCTCTAGCCCCCACGTCACCTTCAGCCACGCCTCTGAACTCACCTGGACAGACCACCAGTGCATCCACTTCTCCTTCCGAAAACACCTCACACACCACCGCGCCCTTCAGAACCCCCATCGCCGCTGGGGCAAAGTCACTGAAGAACAACTACAGACAAGCCTCGCACTCAACCCCCCGACCAACACCTCACACCTCACACACCACCGTGCCCTTCAGAACCCCCGCCACTGCTGGGGCAAAGTCACTGAAGAACAACTACAGACAAGCCTCGCACTCAACTCCCGACCAACTCCACCAACCCCGATGATGGTGCACTCACCCTCGAACGCTGGATGAACGACTACGCCAACACCATAGCCCCGCTGAAAAAAACACCAACAGAGACACCAGCAGAAGAGTCAGCTGGTTCACCCTGGAACTTCTCGACTCAAAGCGAACCTGTGGGAAATTGGAGAACATATGGCACAATGACAAGACGCCGGACAGCCACGCCGCCCACAAAGAAGCCATCCGCAACCACCACCACCTCATCAGGACCGCCAAAAGGACCTCCTTGACAGACCGCCTCGACAACAATGCACACAACAGCAGGGAACTCTTCCCCATCGTGAAGGAACTCTCCAACCCCAGCTCCAGAGCCAACGACATCCCGCCATCGCAAGCCCTGTGTGACTCCCTCTCCACCTTCTTTCCCTGGAAAATCACCAACATCCATGACAGCTTCAAATCCCAGACGACCCCTGCAGACCTCGCTGCACCTGACCCACCACACCCCACCACCCACGACACCCTGACAACCTGGGCCAACGTGAGCATAGAGGACACAATCAAGACCATGGGCACAATCCACTCCGGATCGCCATCCGACCCTCTCCCACATCACATCTTCAACAAAGCCAGCAGGTCCATTGCACCCCACCTGCGCAACATCATCAACCCCTCGTTCGAGACCGCTACCTTCCCTGAGAACTGGAAGCACGCAGAGATCAACGCCCTACTGAAGAAACCCAAGGCGGATCCGAGGTACCTCAAGAACTTCCGACCCATCTCCCTGCTGCCGTTCCCAGCAAAGGTCATCGAGAAGATAGTTAGCACCCAGCTCACCCGTCCCCTCAAAGACAACAACATCCTGGACCCCTCCCAATCAGGATTCCGTAGCAACCACAGCACCAAGACCGCCCTCATCGCCGCCACAGATGACATCAGGATCCTTCTTGACAACGGCGAGACAGCGGCCCTCATCCTCCTGGATCTCTCCGCTGCCTTCGACACCGTCTGCCACCGCACACTACGCACGCAAATCCAATAGGCAGGGATCTGGGAGAAGGCCCTGGACTGGACCACCTCCTTCCTCCCCGACAGAACTCAGAGAGTCCGCCTCCCCCATTCCGGTCCGAGGCCTCCGAGATCATCTGCGGCGTCCCACAAGGATCTTCCCTCAGCCCGACGCTGTTCAACGTCTACATGGCACCTCTAGCACGCATCATCCGACAACACGACCTTTACATAATCTCCTACGCCAACAACACTCGGCTGATCCTCTCCCTCACCAAGGACCCTCTCACCGCCAAATCCAACCTCCACCAGGGAATGAAGGCAGTCCCCGACTGGAAGAATGAAAGCTGACTTAAGCTTAACTCAGACAAAACGGAGATCCTCATCCTCGGGTCCAGCCCCTCAGCATGAGACGACTCACGGTGGCCCGCATCACTGGGGACCCCCCCCGGCCCCCAACGACCACGCACGCAACCTGGAAGTCATCCGCAAGATCTACAGATGGATCCCGACAAACACAAGGAAAACAGTCACCCAGGCCCTGGTCAGCAGCAGACTCGACTACAGGAACGCCCTCTACGCCAGAGCCTCGTCCAAGCTCATCAACAGACTGCAAAGAATCCAGAACGCCTCTGTACACCTGATCCTCAACGTCCCACGCCGCAACCACATCATCCACCACCTGAGGAATCTGCACTAGCTCCCCGTTGACACGAGAATCTCCTTCAAGCTCCTGATCCACGCACACAAGGCACTCCACAAGACCGGACCAGCCTATCTCAACGGTTGACTCTCCTTCTACGTACCCAACAGGAAACTCGGCTCTGCTGACCACGCCCTGGCCACGGTCCCGTGCATCCGTAGAACCACTTCCGGAGGAAGGTCCTTCTCACACCGCGCCACCAAGACCTAAAACACCCTCCCCCACTACCTACGACAAACCGAAGACCTGCTGACCTTCAGGAGACAACTCAAGACCTGGCTCTTCGACCAGTAGCAGCAGCCCCCCCCCCCCCCCCCCCCAGCGCCTTGAAACCCTCACGGGTAAGTAGTGCGCTTTACAAATGTAATGATTGATTGTTTGAATTGCCATCGGTATTGTTGCCTTAATTCCTTACACCCTCAACTGTGCTACTCTATGCCACTCTACTCTACACCACTCCAGTCCACAATACTCTTGCCACTCTAATCTAGGCCACTCCACTCCACATCACTCTATGCCAACCTAGTCTATTGCACCCACACCAATCCACTTCACACAATGCCACTCTATAGCACTCTGTGCCACTCCACTCTACTCTATACCACTCCACTCTATGCCACTCTACGCCATTCTACACCATTCTACTCTATGCTACATCACTCCTCTTATTTCTTCTCAATGCCACTCCATTACACCTTAAGCCACTATGCCATTCCACTCTACTCCACGCCACTCTATGTCACTTCACCCCACTCCAAACTACTCTACTCCAAGCCACTCTTTGCCACTCTACACTATGCCACTCCACTCTATGAAGCTTCACTCTATGTCAATCTGCTCTATGCCACTCTACTCCATGCCACTCCAATCGCGTCTATGGCACTCTATGCCACGTTTTTAGTTTATAGCAGGCTGGTAACACAGAAATAGATTAATGTGTACAGTCTTTGTTTTTCTCACTTTTAAATTGCGATTTTTTTTCTATGGTCAGATTATCTTTTGTGCTGTTTTGTGAAGAGGGGGTTGGTTCATATACAATTGTACAATTGATAATCTGAATTATAAAGCATCCACATTTATTTTCTATTGTATGTTTTTAACATATGGGTATATCACTTTACAGCAATAGATAAAAGTATTTTACAATAATGGATTGCTGTATCCTACCCTTTATATAATTAAATGCTGTGTGCAAACTCAATGTGGATGTGGTACTGATTTATGATTGCACATTTTTGATATATGAAATAAGAGTGATGTCTGTTGAGTAGAAGACCCATATATGTATGACTGGTTTTCCTAATGGGAGAATTGTTTTTATTCTATGACACTCCACTCTCCACCACTGTATTCTATGCCACACCACTCCACTTCACTCCACTCTACTCTACACCACCTCACTCCACTCTACTGTACTCCACTCTACCCTACACAACTTCATTCTACACCACTCTACTATGTGCCAATCCACTCTACTCAATGCCACTTTACACCAGTCTACTCTATACCAACCCACTCATTGCTACTCTACACCACTGTACGCAACTTCACTTTATGCCACTTTACTGTACATCACTTTACTCCTCTCTATTTTATGCCACTCTACTCTATGCCACTCTAACCAGTCTACGCCCCATTCCACTGTATGCTTCTCCACTGTACATCACTTCACTCTATGCCAAACTACTCTACAGCACTCTACTTGATGTGCCCCCACTACTCTCTACACCACTCTATTCTATGCTACTCCACTCCGATCAACACCACTCTGTGTCACTCTATGCCACTCTTCTCAATGCTATCTATTACACCCTAAGGAACTCTACTCTATGCCAGTCCACTCTACTCCATGCCGCTCCATCCCACTTTATGCTACGTTACTCCACTTTACTTTATCTAAGCCATTCCACTCTATGATGCACCACTCTACTCTGCGCCACTGCACTCTAGTGCATGGCATTCTAGGCCACTCCCCTCTATGACACTTCACTCTATGCCACACTACTCTACGCCACTCCACTTCACTTTACTCTAATGCCATGCCATTCTGTGCCACACCACTCTACTCTGTGCCACTGCACTCTACTCTATGCCACATTACACCACTTCATTTTACACCACTCCAGTTTATGCCACCCTACTCTACACCACTCTATGCTTCTCTGCTCTATGCCACTCTACGCCACTCTAACCAGTATACACTACTCTACTCTACACCACTGTATGATACTCTATTCCACTCTGCTCCATGCCACTCTGCTCCATGCCACTCTGCACCACTCTAGTCTACCCCACTTACCCCAATACCCTTTTACTCTATGTGCCTCCACTCCACTTTACGCCACTCCCTTCTATGCCACTCCACTCTATACTAGTCTACTTCATGCCATTTTAAATTACGCCACTCTACTCCAGTCTATGCCGCCGCTCAATACCACTCCACTCAACCCCACTCCACACCACTCTACGGCACTCTATGCCGCTCTACCGTATGCCATTCTGCTGTACACCACTCTACTGTAGGCTACACCAACCTACACTATACTTTGAAACTCCATTCCCCTCTACTCCATTCTAATCCACAGTATTCTACTCTGCTTTGCATCACTCCACTTTGTTATATGCCATTCCACTCCACTCTACTCTACTGTCCCCCACTCAACTTCACATCACACTAAGCGACTCCATACTATGAATGAATGAATGAATGAAATCCATCTTCTATTGCGCTACTTAGCCCAAAGGGCGTCAAGGCGCCTAATCCAAAA
Source organism: Lissotriton vulgaris (assembly GCF_964263255.1). NCBI lineage: Eukaryota > Metazoa > Chordata > Amphibia > Caudata > Salamandridae > Lissotriton > Lissotriton vulgaris. The sequence goes on from NC_141685.1 coordinate 1,549,841,928, forward strand.
ATATCCACATAGCAAGCTTATTGGTAAGCCTTAATGAAGCACCACGTTTTGAATGCTTTTCTGAAAAGAGACAACGAAGGTTGCATCTTTATGTCGGAGGGGACGGCATTCCACAGACGGGGGGGCCACGGTGGCAAAGGCCCTGCCTCCCCATCTGACTTTCTTACTACGCGGGATACACAGAAGATTCATGTTGGAAGAACGAAGGCGCCTGCTGGGAGAGTAGGAAGTTAGCAGAGAGCCTAAGGCATTTGAGGGTCCTGCCAGAAGCGCTCCAAAAACCAGACATAGGTTATTAAACACAATTCTTTGCTGGATCGGGAGCCAATGGAGCTTCTTCCTGGCTAGAGTGGCAGAGAAAGACTTGGGGACGTCCAAAACAAATCTCGCCACAGCATTCTGCACGCTCTGAAGGCGTTGAATATGGCCCTTATTGATATCTGCATACAGAGCGTTGCAGTAATCTAGTCGGGAAGACACCAACGCGACTACAGTCTGTTTACGTGCCTGAGGGGAGAGATGGTGGACGATTCTCCTCAGAATCCTGATGCCTCCCCAACAGGTAGACACAGTTCGATTTACCTGAAGGTTCATAGTCAACGAGGTGTCAAAGATGACTCCAAGGTTCCTGGCAGAAGGCGATGGTGTAGGACAAGCTCCCAATGATGGAGGCAACCACTCACTGGACCAGGCATTCTGGTCCTTACCAAAGATCAGCACCTCAGTTTTGTCACCATTCAGCTTCAGGGAATTTCAAATCATCCATTCTGCAACTACTTGCATGCAGTTCCTGAAGCTGGACGCAGTGGTGCTGACCGAGTGGGTCAGGGACACCATAATCTGTGTATCATCTGTTATCTGTGTATCATCAACTATGCCACTCTCATTCACTCTCCTCTCCGCCACTCTCATGTATGTCCCACCACTAACTTTTAGCCAAGCTCAACAACAGCCACGCTGTTGTACAACATGGCTAAAAGACATTGGCCAAGTCAATAGCTCCCAGATAGGCGAGACCTATTGTTTTGCCAGTGCGTGGTTTGAAGGGCCTCTTTTATGGTATGATGGGCAGGTTTTTTTCTATTGATTTCTCTGACATTACCACAAGCATTGCCTGTAGCAATCTCAAACGCATGTGATCTCCCATAACACCTACACAACCTGCAATCACAAACTGTAGGCCACTTTTTTTACTGCCTGGTTTGCTAATGAGGGACACTTTTATTTTGGTTCCCGGACCAGTTTTTTGTTCCAGTCCGACCTTGAATGGCAGTGGACCTGCAAGCAATTGCTCCTTGTATTGATGCAACAGGTGCTATGATTTTTTGATTTTTCTCGTACATGGCCAGTACTTCTGTAAGATAAAGGCAGGCATGTCTGTACAGGTGCTGAGGGAGCAGGTGGACATCTGGGACAGATTTATTTTTGCAGTATCTGATGTAGATGTATTTGTTCAGTGTGAATGTCACTGCCTTTAAATATCTCATCACTAATATAACAACTGTCATTAATTCTGGTGGTAGACATAATAGACTGAAGAACTGTGGCTCACTGACTTCTAAAAAAAATTATAAGAACCAATGTAGCACAGTATAGACGCTCCTTTCCCGATGTTCCTTTGGAACACAGACACATTAATTTGGGCAAGTTCCCATAGTTATCCCACTTATTTTTTCTTCTAGTCCTGTGCGCCTTCATTGAATGGAAAAGATTGTTTGGCTGTGAAGGTGAGCCTGCTAATCTCTGTATCTGCAGGGACAGCAGGAGAGGTGGTGCTAATAGGGAAGTGCTGGCACCTGGTTGACTGTGTTGGGGTCTGGGTTTTTTTTTCCTCTCTCTTCTTCTGGTTTTTGGGTTGTTTAGATAAAGGACCAGGCTGAGAAGCACCACATGTTTTCCCCTGGTAATACAAGTGCAAGGCATTCTGAATATAAGGCTGTGCTTGGAAGGCTGCTAAAAGGACAATAGCCAGGAGAGATTCCCAGATTCGAAGGAAAAATAAAGATGGGAAAACCCTCAAAACAATTAAATCTAACGTCTAAAGTGGACTCTGCAGCAGGACTTAAAGCAAAACCACGATTGGTCCAATCAAAAGCTCTATCATCCGCAGCTAAAGTTGAGTATAATTTAAAGCGATCTGGCATAAATTCCAGTTTTTAAAGCTCAGAAGATGATCTGCCAGAATTCCAGCAGGATTTGAGAGTGAAAGATCTAAGTGCAGAAGGGAAGAGGGAGGCCCGGAAGAGCAAATAAGATGCAAGGCAGAACAGGCTTTTAATTAAACTCCAGAGGCAAGTGAGGAAGGTTAAAAAAGCTTTAAAGGGTTCC